>NC_134142.1:99391111-100010555 GCF_033958435.1 Carettochelys insculpta
ACTGCAACTCTACAGAATCCCAGGCCAAGCTCTGCCAAAGTATTGAGGCACCTAAACTTCAGATCCTGGCACATCAGGCCCAGTACTAGACAGCACTGCCACCCATTACACTAAGACTTAACTGCTGCCAAATCCTGTAGGTACCTAAACTCATTTAGCACTTAATTTTTCAGGGTAGAAGTTTGCTCTGCAGCTAAGTTTCTGCATCAAGACATGTGAACTGTCAGCACCCTCTAGCCTTCCTTAAACCCATCTTCTGGCTAAATCCCCAAATTATCTAGAACCCCCAGGGAAGATAAGCAGAAATCCCAATCTGGTAGGCATGCTCAATGCTGCCTACTCTTTTGGGGCCCACTCAGACTCTATCAGGTGGTATTCATCATCTGACATTTAGCTCATTGGTTACAGGTCTCAGATGAGATGCTGTATATCTAGGTTTTATTCCATCTCTTCTACCACTTGAGGAAAAGAAAAGGACTTAAACAAGGATTTCCATACCTCTTCCTAGAGAATACTCTAGCAACCTAGTTATGGGGTATTTGGAAATGGCACTCCCTTGATTTCACCTGTTCAAGCCACTCCTCATTGGATAAATTGTTATACACCCGTCGGGCCAGAGAGACAGGATGACTTTATAGCTGATGGTTGGGGAACATACCTGCTTCAATGACACTTTAAGTAGATACACACAGTGGAGCACTGCCAGTAGGAGCGTTTGAAGGTGTTCCAGTAGACTATCCCTTAGCTCTATGGGTACTGTGCACCTCTAAGTGGTGTGTGAGCCCCTTGTTCAAATCCTGTCCCCCCACCCTCAGGGGAAATTTAGCCTTGGTTTCTTCTGTCCCAAAGGAGTGGTCTCATCACTGCATTAAATGTTATAAGGTGGGTGGTACCAAAACAACTGTTCTGCGTGGAGTGAGGCAGGCACCTAACTCATTCTTACAAAAAACAACTTAAGCACCTAAAGCTACCTGACTGCAGAAGAGGGGCTCCTAGTTGTGTATCACATGCAAAGAAGCATCTAAAGCTTGTGCAGGGTTTGGGTCAGACCCCTCCCTTCTAGCAGCTACTGTAGGCTAATTTAGTTGGCTCTCCACCTTGGGTGTGTCTACACTAGCCGGCTACTTTGAAGTAGCTGGCACAACATCAAATTAGTACGCGTCGCGTCTACACGCGCCATGAGCTATTTCGATGGTGAAATCGACATTAGGCGGCGAGACATCGAAATCGCTATTCCTATCTGAAGATGGGAATAGCACCCTACTTCGACACTCAACATCGAAGTAGGGTGTGTGTAGACGATCTGAGTCCCGCTATATCAAAATAGCGGGGTCCTCCATGGCAGCCATCAGCTGAGGGGTTGACAGATGCTCTGTCCAGCCCCTGCAGGGCTCTATGGTTGCCACATGCAGCAGCCCTTAGCCCAGCACTGCTGCTGCTGCAGCTGGGGGTCCATGCTGCATGCATGCGATCTGCAACCAGTTGTCAGCTCTGTGGATCTCGTGCTGTGCAGGGCAAGTGTGTCTGGGAGGGGCCCTTTAAGGGAGCGGCTTGGAGCTTTGCTGGCCCCTTATTTCGATGGAGAGAGCTTGTGTGTGTGGACACTGCACATTTCCTTCCGGGGCAGCTCCTTCCGACGTTCTCCGTTGCTACTTGGACGTTGAACGTCAACGGCACCAGCCCTGGAAGACGTGTAGACGATACACATCGAAGTAGCCTATTTCGATGTTCTTACATCGAAATAGGCTACTTCGATGTAGTGTGCTAGTGTAGACGTAGCCCTTGGGTGCTGGCTTTTGAGGATCATATGCTTAGGCACCCCTTTCTCCCCATATGTGGCATAAGTCATGTGGGCACCGAGTACCTCTGGCTTTGTGGATCACAGGGTTGTTCCTGTGATTTTCTAAGCATTGTGGTGCTCACTAAGTCCTTTTGTTGACCTATGCCCTAATGACTTCATTGATGAGCCACATGGACCCAGGTTTCTGTGTGGCTCCAACAGCAAGAGCTGTCCCTAAAAGAATATGTGGAAATAACTTCAAAGAGGTTTCATGGGCACAGTTGAGAGTAGGATTAGGTTTATTATGTGTTGGTAAATGGCATGGTTCCAAAGAGAAGTGCTGAAATTCACTCCAATACACAGTATGTGCACCTATTAAGTTCCACTTAAGATCCTTAGACAGGGTTAAGTGACGCTTAATTGGTGGGGAGGCCTGGTGAATGCCCTGAGAAGAATGTCATACTGCACACATCAAAAGCAATTAAGCCATTAATACAAGCTAATCTCTTCCAAATATAATTTTGAATCCAGTTTTGTATTATGAAAGTACAAAGTAATGAAACAGGAAACTTTCAGCCAGAACCTCAACAGAATATACTGATTCCTTTTTAAATAATCCTTCCACAAGCCTCAGATGCTGTGTTTTAAATTTCAACATGGAGCAAATAGCTCTCATCAAAGATGGGCTTTTCAAAAGCACCTGTGCCATTGACAAGCCTAAGTCCCATTGAATTTCAAGATGGGTGCTACAGATGTCTACAATGACTCAAAGCGCTTGATCATGGGAAAAGTGGCTTAGGCCTTTGCTCAATCAAGAGTAAATGGTCTGATCTGATCAGAAAACACTATAAAGAGGCATCTCTGAGAATCACTGATAAGGGAAGACAGGGTGGGAAGTCTAGCAGGGTAACAAAGAAGACTAGAACGTTAAGAAAGAAATACTGAAGTCTGATTTTTCTTATTAGCATTAGTAGTGCTATTTCTTTAGAACTTTCAGATAGTAAAGAAATGGGGAAATGTGCATTTTGGATGAGAGGTTTACTTAATGGCTGTTAGAAATATTTCCACTTTATACCAGACTTTACACGGTTCTTTGACATCTTGACCTGTATAGGACAAGATCAAATTACACAAGGCCTAAGTGATCATTCACTGAAAGGCTGTACATTATCATTAGAAAAAAGTCCTCATGATTTTGTTGGAATCTCTCTTCTTAAAATCTGCCTTTAGTAATGAAATTAAAATTGTCTCAAAGCTGTGGGTAGGTGAGAAATATTATCCCCAATATTGGGAGGGGGCAGTATAGAATTATTTCAATACATAAGCTTTTGGACACACATAGCTGATTGTTGTTTAATTCATTCTGATTCTACTTTTCAACACTTCATTGTGTAGCCCAATTTCTCCTCTACTTTATTTATTCCTCACTTTAACAGTAAAATGGCTGGAAAGGGATAGAATGTGAAGGAAAAGGAAACATTGTCATTTGCTCTAGACCTAGAGACATCATTCAGGGCCTAGCGATCCCTTAGGTTTCCACATGCTGTGAGGTGCTAGAGCTGGAGTGGAGTAAAAAGAGGAAGCCCTCTACTGTGCATTATGTGCCTGCTTTCGTTGCAATTCCAGGAAAGCTCCACAGAGGCAATGTCTGATGAGGGGTTAATCCTGCACCAAGGAGGACCTGCCTCTTCAGAGTCCCATCTGTAGCAGCTACCCTTAAAGGAATATTCTCAAAATCACTGATCGCAAAGGCCACTTTAACACTGATTTTTAAAAAAAAAAAGAACTGAAAAATGCCGCAGATGGAGATTAGCTATCAGTGGTTCCATAGCATGGCATTTCTTCTGTATTACTGTGCAAAAACAAACTCATTGGGCATAGTCTAATTTATGTACTTGATGCCTGTGCCTAGCGAGGATTGGCTTGAGGCACAGAGGTAGGTGATGCAGAGGGAGCCAAAAGGATGTTTTGGGAAGCTGCAAAGGGATAATTGGGGGATGTCAGCTAAAAATATGGAAGCAATTATGGGAAAAAGTTAGCTCAAACCTTGTCACCCTTTATAGAGCAGTTCTTTACTCCATGTGCAGTTCCACTGACAGGAGGGAAGTGTTAGGCCTTGCGTGTAATAGCATAAGCCCTACAGACATTTCCCATGGAACCTGTTTTCAGGCACATTGAATTGTCTAGAATAAGTGAATCTATCTTGAGGGGAGCTAATGCTCTTAGTTTCTTTTACCCCTTTCCTACCCACCCAGAAGTCCATGCTGTAAGGTGATGCTGCCATATATTAGGCTAGAAATGTATATATGCAAAGTTCTTACTTCCACTGCACCTAAGAGATTGGCACTTTCTCCAATGCTCTCCTCTATGTATCTGCGTTCTTCGTCTGTGATCGTTGGGTGTTTTGCAGGACTTTCATATGACACCAAAAGCCAGAACATGTACCAGATCATCCCAAAGCTCCCTGTTGAAAATGTAGAAGGAAGAAGGACTTCGAAATGAACTAAAAACACCCTGATACAACAAATAAGGCAAAATACTGGCATACATCATTTTGATGGTATTTCGGGTTGCTGCCTTACAATGTTGTTTTCACAAAGACCAGTGTTTGTGAGGTTGGGCCAATAGTGAGCTTATCCTGTCATCGGCTTTACAAAATGACTTTGCTATAAGTGCAAAGTCACAGAGTGCTGTACAGTCGCTGAGTATCGGAGGGGTAGCCATGTTAGTCTGGATCTGTAACAGCAACGAAGGGTCCTGTGGCACTTTATAGACTAACAGAAAAGTTTTGAGCATGAGCTTTCATGAGCACAGACTCACTTCATCAGATGCACCTGATCTGATGAAGTGAGTCTGTGCTCACGAAAGCTCATGCTCAAAACTTTTCTGTTAGTCTATAAGGTGCCACAGGACCCTTCGTTGCTGTTACATAGTTGCTGGTACATCACAGAATCATCGCAGTGCATTTAAACAGCTTAAGAGTTTCAGTCTAGCTTAGAGTGAAAGTTCATTTCTATGTATCTTATTGCACTGTTAGTAATTTACTACACTAATTATTATAAATATTTTTATTTACCTGAAAAATATAAAATTGTGACACTTTCAGCCATATTTCAGTGTCACGTGGAATGAACATATTCTTTGTTCTTAGCGATGCTGAAATGGGTTTAACAAATGTCTAGTCTAAGTAACAGCTCCTATGTGAAATTTTCTAGATTCTGTTGGTGTGATACACTAGGAGGCATGTGAAACAAACAGTGTCAATTAAAGCAGTGTGGTCATTCTGTATTTTTTTCCTGTGATTAGCTTGGTTAATTATATTATGCCATTATGAGGTACTCCCTCTGGCAAAAAGTCATTTTAGATTAGAGAAACAAGCCCACAGGATTACATTAAACACAGACCTTACACCCCATGTTTTCAGTGGAGCTAAGCAGAATACATGTTTATGCACACAATATACAATTTTGCAGTTATTCTTTGGCCTTTCTCCTGATTTACAAGTTCCTAATGGAGTCCTAGAAAATTAGGAACATTTTGAGGGGTCTAATTCAGTTCTCTGCATCACTGCAGGATAGTTTTCAAACTTCTTCAAAATCCTTTGAAACAGTTCAGCTCTAGTCTCATCTTTTATTGGGTCTTTCTGAAATTCATACAAATTTTACACTGAATAATTAATCCCATTCACCAGATGCTCCACTGGTATAAATCACTATAGCTTAGTTAACCTACATTAAATGAGGGTCTGCCCAATTGATCTCAGTCCAGCTAGATTTGATTGAAGCTCATATAAATGGGAGGAGAAGGAAGCATAGTGAATTGTTGACTCTAGAACATTTCCTACAAGTGTGTGCTATAATCATAAAAGCAATTCTAGCTTTCTTTCAGCTGAAATTTCTCCTATTTAAGACCATTGCTTCTTATTCTAATATACAATTCCTTTCCTCCAACATCTATTTCTCTACACTGTGCAGGCAGAATCATAACTCTAGTCTTCCTTTATTTTCATTCTACATCAACAATGAAGTCTTCTACAGTGCAGATTAGATTCATGTAATAAAGGTGGATGCTAAACAAAAACTATCATACCATACACATAAAACACAGAAGACCATCCACTATATTGTACTAGAATCCCAGCTAAAGGCATTGCAATAACAGCTCCTGCATAGGAACCTATAAAACAAGAGACACATAATTGAATATTGAAATATATTCTCTTCTGAATTACTGAATGCTCTTGTGAGGAGTTGGGGGAGACGAAGTCAATATTGAAGGGCTGCTTACCACAGAAGGAAGTGGTTGCTAGTCTACTTCTTTCTAAAGGGGGGGCCCACTTGCTCCATATTCCATGGCAGGCAGGATAAGTGACACCCTATAGAGTGGGCATTCCATGAGTTAACATGCTCATCAATTAGTCAGTGTACTGTTTTTGCATTTATTTCTGCTTAAAACTAACAATTAAAATGACCATCTAATGATTATACTAGAACTCCCATAACAGTGCAAGGAATTACTACAACTCCCATTACAATGGAAAAACTCCCAGTGATTTGAGTGGGAATTGGTTCAAGCCTTATAAGTTCACTACACCATACATACTTTAATAACCATATCCCTGTGAAAAAAGTTGTTGCAATAATGTTAGTTGAGCATTGTGGGGCACAGAGGTGAAGTGACCTGCCCAAGGACACACATCCATACAACAGCCACTATTAGAACTTAGGACCATTGTTTCCTCTATATTTTTCCATCCATGGGCAGAATAAATTTTATGTGCACCAAGGCATGTGCTGATGTGCACTACCAAAAGAAACACATTCTGCCCACTGTCAGTGGCTGTGAGGGCTCTGCTGATCAGATGGGTGGCATATGAATCTCTCCTGAGCGGATGCCCAAGTGCACAACTTACAATTGAGCACTGTTCAGGACTTCTTGACTTCTGCTAAATCCAAGTTTTTTTTCCTCAGACCACACTTGGACTATCCCAAGTTGTAGTCACCATTAATATAATAGAAAATTACAATGACATAGAAACTAAAAATTAGCCACTTTCTACTCATCCTGACCCTAGAGAACAAAAGCAATGTGACTCTTCAAAACTAGCGAATACTGCAAGTTATTTCTCTCTGTCTTTGCTGTAACACATTTTTTACACAAATATGACAAAGAAAAACTGCACATTAGTTGATTTCAATTGAAAATACAGCTGTTCTTTCTTCAACACAGATTCAGTCTTGATAGCATAAAAATAACATTTCAAGAAATTTAATGCAGAATTATTTATCTTTTTTAACCATCTTAAAACCTAGAAATATACAATAAGTTTTTACATCATTTTCACTTAATAGCCAAGTAAACATTAATAAAATTAAAATTTGGATTTTTGCATATTTCAGAATAGTATTTTTCCATCCTTTAACATATTTAAACTTCAGCTGAGAATAATTTTAAAATTCAATACTTTTCAAATATTGAGATTATTCTTCAACATTAAACACACATTGGATGGTCCTATTTTGAAGAAAAGCACTGCAAAATTCTATTTTTTCTAACAAACTGGCCACTTTTTGTGAATTTGCAACAATGCAAAACTCCAGGTAGGAGGTTTTCAGAATCCACTGATAACATTTCTTACAATCCTATTCAGAAGCTAATTTTGTATTGAGAATTCCATCAATGAGGGAATATTTTAAAATGACACATCTAAAAATTCCATCAGAATTCCATCGAAGAGGGACATTTTAAACTGACAGGTTTAAAAATATCTTGTTTTACCTTTTTTTCTCCCAGTCCTCTTTTTCTCTTTCCTTCCTCTTCAGAAGGTACAAAGATCTGCCTACATCAACTGATTTGCAATACAGGGTCTATATTTGTGCATGCACATGTATTAGTTGGATGCCTAACTACCTGATTTGCACATTAGTACACTAACATATCCATCTTACATGTAGCATCTTCTCTCATATTCAAGGCTTTCATATAATAAGATGTGTTCAAAAGTTGCACAGGGGATCTGGAGGACATGCATTCAAATCTGTCTAAAAATGTTAATCAAACAGTCAAATTTACCATACAGGCCTGAACTTGCTCCCATTTAACTCAGCTGCAAAACTCTTAATGATAACAGCAGGATAGTCAGTGCCTATTGTAGAAACACACACTTTATTTTAAAGAACGTACTCATTCTCTGGTGCTGGTCTGCAAACTACCCTCTGTGGGAGACTGTCAAATCACGGCCTATGCAGTAGGAATTAGGTGCTGTATATGCCTTGCCATCCCTTTGAACTTCAGGGAATTTTTTATATAGTTTTATAGGTGAGAGACAGATGCATTTAAAACATAAGCTAACAGTTCTAATCACTGCATTTCACTGCACTAGGATTCAGCTCTTAATTGGAATAAATTTTTTACATCTAAAACAGAGACTGCTGGTTAGCAGCTAATAAACATATAACTTTCTTGTCATTTCAACTTTTTTCTGTACCTCTACAAGGCCCTGCAAGATCCGGACAAAGATGACACACCCATAGTGCACCTTAGCGGCAGATGGTATGAGCATATTAAGGGTGGAGGTCAGCAATATAGCAGCTCCAAACACCCTGTAAAAGAAAACAGAGGAAATTATTACAGTAGTGATCAAAACAACTGAAATTTTCACGCACAAAGGTACAAACACGTGTGTGTTCAATGAACATTCTTTACAGAATAATACTGAAATTACTGGATGGGGGCAGACTCGCTGTCTATCTAGTCTAGTATTGTCTGATAGTGGCCTGCACTGGATATTTCAGTGCAATCTGTCCTCCTACCCACATAGGGCTCATCTTGTTATGTAACAGATTGTAATTGATTTAAGCCTTAAAGCATGAGGTTTAATATCCCTTCCAAAATGCATATCAGTAATTGTGAAAAAACTAACAGATTTATTTCGGCCTAAGCTTTCGTGGCTAAAATATTGCACCTGATTAAGTGGTTTTTACCCATGAAATCTTATGCCCAAATAAATCTGCTAGTCTTTAAGGTGCCACAGAACTCCCCATTCTTTCCATATACAGATTAACTTGGCTCATCATTATCATCAACAACAACCATGGGCTCAGCGCCCATTGGTGTCTAATGCCTCTTTCACTATTTCATTCCATCTTTCCCTGTTCAGTGCAGAGTGACTTAGTTTCTGTAGACTAGCTCTGCACCAGTCTACTATAGCCGTGTCTACACGTGCATGCTACTTCGACGTAGCGGCACGAACTTCGAAATAGCGCCCATCACGGCTACACGTCTTGGGCGCTATTTCAATGTTAACATCGACGTTAGGCGGCGAGACATCGAAGCCGCTAACCACATGAGGGGATGGGAATAGAGCTCTACTTCGACGTTCAACGTCAAAGTAGGGACCGTGTAGTCATTGCGCGTCCCACAACTTTGAAATTGCGGGGTCCGCCATGGCGGCCATCAGCTGAGGGGTTGAGAGACGCTCTCTCTCTAGCCCCTGCGGGGCTCTATGGTCACTGTGTGCAGCAGCCCTTAGCCCAGGGCTTCTGGCTGCTGCTGCTGCAGCTGGGGATCCATGCTGCATGAACAGGGTCTGCAACCAGTTGTCGGCTCTGTGGATCTTGTGTTGTTTAGTGCAACCGTGTCTGGGAGGGGCCCTTTAAGGGAGCGGCTTGCTGTTGAGTCTGCCCTGAGACCCTGTCTGCAGCTGTGCCTGGCACCCTTATTTCAATGTGTGCTACTTTGGCGTGTAGACGTTCCCTCGCAGCACCTATTTCGATGTGGTGCTGCACAACGTCGATGTTGAACATCGACGTTGCCAGCCCTGGAGGACGTGTAGACGTTATTCATCGAAATAGCCTATTTCGATGTCGCCACATCGAAATAGGCTACTTTGATGTAGGCTTCACGTGTAGACGTAGCCTATATCATCTACCCATTCTCTCTGGGGTCTGCCTCTTCTATTCAAACCGTCCATTATACCGAATATGAGGGTCTTGATTTTTCATTTGTTATTCATTCTGCAAATATGCCCAAATAGCTGTAACTTCCCTTGTATAACCTTCTGCAGTAGGTTCTCTTTCGGCTGTATCTTCCTATATAATTCCTCATTGGTGACCTTCTGCATCCATCCTATTCTCAGGATTTTTCTATAACAACTCCTCTTGAATGCTAATATTCTTCTCTTTGAATATTTTATTCCCACCCATGTCTCATATCCGTACAACATACTGCTGAACACACACATTCTTCAAGATGCTCAGCTTTGTTCCTAAGGTACTCACTTTGCTTTTCCAGACCTTATCCATCGCCTTCAAACTTGCTCTTGCTTTCACTAGTCTAGTCGTTATTTCCTTCTTATAGTCTAGATCATATGCTACGTTGCTCCACAGATATGTGAACTTCTCTACACTCTCTAGTTCAATCCCATAGACATGGATTTTTCTTACTATTTCCTTATCTCCAAATACCCTTGTTTTTGTTTTATTGATGTTCATAATCAGTTCATAATCACCTTCCCTTCCTCTTGTTGCACCTGCACCATTTTTGCTAGCTTCTCCTCATCTTCCTCAATAACTATGTAATCTGCAAACCTCAAATTGTTAATTTTTTCCCATGCACAGATATCCCTTCTACTTCTTCCTTGATCTTGTCCATCAGTCTCTCTAGGGCTACGTCTACACGTGCCCCAAACTTCGAAATGGCCATGCAAATGACCATTTCGAAGTTTACTAATGAAGCGCTGAAATGCATATTCAGCGCTTCATTAGCATGCGGGCGGCAGCGGCGCTTCGAAATTGACGCGCCTTGCCGCCGCGCGGCTCATCCAGATGGGGCTCCTTTTCAAAAGGGCCCCGCCTACTTCGAAGTCCCCTTATTTTCATGGGAATAAGGGGACTTCAAAGTAGGCGGGGCCCTTTCAAAAAGGAGCCCCGTCTGGACGCGCCGCGCGGCGGCAAGGCGCGTCAATTTCGAAGTGCCGCTGCCGCCCGCATGCTAATGAAGTGCTGAATATGCATTTCAGCGCTTCATTAGTAAACTTCGAAATGGCCATTTGCATGGCTATTTCGAAGTTTGGGGCACATGTAGACACGGCCTAGATGTGTGATGAAGATACTCATTGATATCAGATCTCCTTGTTTATACTTCTTCTCATTCTAAACCAACTTCCCAACTGCCCACCCCTTCTGAGAATGTCAGGAACATGCTGAATCTTCTTGATATCCATATAGATGTCCAATCATGGTTACTGTCTTCTGAAGGTTTTGGCTACAATTACTTTGACTTCATCCTCTTCCTATGGCATCAAGTGCCACACACTAAGTATATATTTTGTGAAATTTCACCTCTCAATTTTTGAATATCTTAGCTTTTAATTTCTTGTAATATCTATTCCATTGTTCATGTAGTATGAGACATGGAAAACAGAAATTCCCACCTTCTCTGCTATTATACATTTTCATTATTCCCCTCACATTTTTAATTTAAGCAGTCCCTGTCCTGTATAGTCTCTCTACACATGACAGGTTTCTCCAGATCTTCAATCATTTTCATCACCTTTCTCTGAAATTCTTCAAATTCTGTAATACCTTTTTGAGATGGATGACCAGTAATGCACACACTATTCCAGAAAGGTCATTTAATTTATTCATATAAAGGCATTATAATGTTCTCTGCATTTTCATCATCTGATTTATTTAGGCATTCTACTGTCTTGTTTCCTTTTTTGATCACAGCTATGCATTGAGTTGTATACAATGATACTTGGGTCCTGAGTTGAAACCATTAATTTAAAGCTTTGTAGGTGCTTTTGTTATTGACTATACCTATTTAACTACTATAAAACATCCAAATTAGGGTAAATGTCATCATTTTTTATGTAGTGACATGGAACTTATTCATTAGGTACACTGCTCTAAGACCATGTCTACTTGGAAACTAGTGGCCCGTCTTGGAATTGCAGTGTATCCATAACTCCTTTTGACTGGCATATATGTTTAAGACTTCTGAAAATCAGTCCCCAAGGGCTTGACTCTTGTCTCATACTGGTATAGATCAGAAGTAACAACTGAAGTTAACAGATTTTCACTGGTGTAAGTGAGAATGGATACTTGACAGTTCAGCCTGTTAATATTTAAAACACACATGACATGTAATGGTAATACTCAAAGTCTTCTTCACTCCAAGAAAATGATCCACTGTAACATTCTGTACAATGGTGGCTGCCTCCAAGTTTTGATCCTGCAGGCTAACAAAATATAACACTCTTGTTAATTTAGGGACAAATTATGTCACTGTGCTGATGAGTAGCAGCTTCCTTGTTAGATGGTGCACTGAAAATTACTGTGTGTGTCAGAATCAGCCTTTAATAATGGTGCTTAAAATAAACAATATAGATATTCTCGTCTTGTACAGTATCGATTATTTTGTTGGTATTTCATGACAATTTATGAAATTAACATATTCTTCCTAAAATATCACTTGTTCACATAGCTTGCTTGTTATAAAAACTCAGAATGACTGTACAACAGTCTACAGTGCTCAAAAAGCACTTAAAAGGTTTATAAACTTTGTTGCATAAGTCTGTTAATACAAAATCACGCTATGTAAAACTAAAGTGCTATGTTCTAAAGTGTTATTTAGCAACAAAACTGAGATCTTGTTATGCCTTGTCTTTGATTATATCATATTTTAGACAAGATCCAACAAAAAGGGAACCATCCAGCTACTCTGCTACGGCAGTGTCTATACATAGCTCACCAATCTTTTCATTTCTATTTCTCCTAGCTCTTCACATTTATTATTAGAGCCCTACCAAATTTGCACCCATCAAAAATATGTCATGAGACCACAAAAATCTGGTCTTTTGTGTGCTTTTACCCTATACTATACTGATTTCATGAGGCGGGGCTGGGAGAGACCAGAGTTTCTCAAATTGTGAGTCCTGGACCAAAAAAGAGTTGTTGGAGGGTCATAAGATTATTTGAGAGGTGTCATGGTATTTCCACCCATACTTCGGTGCTGCCTTCACAGCTGGGCAGCCAGAGAGTGGCAGCTATTGCCAAGGTGTCCAGACTGAAAGGTAGTGCCCTTTCCCTCAGCAGTGCAGAAGTAAGGGTGGCAATATCATACCATGCTAACCTTACTTTTGCACTGCTGCTGGTGGCTCCCAGCACTGGGCTCCCAGCCAGCAAATAGCAACCTCCAGCTGTCCAGCTCTGAATGCAGCACAAATGCCAGAAGCAGCTTAGAAGTTAGAATAGCAGCACCATCACCCTCACAACAATAATTGTGTGACCTCCCCACAGCTTCTTTTTGGGTCAGGGTCCCTATAATTATAATACCATGAATTGCCAGATTAAAATAGCTGAAATCATGAAATTAATTACTTTTAAAATCCCACATCTATGAAAATGACCATAATGAACTCTAAATATGGTAGGGTCCTATTTATTATGGGTCTCATTCAAAATTCAAGAAACGGTCCCTCAGTGGGCTTTGTCTTGGGCCCTACAAGACTAGCCCTGTGTCTCTGGATATTTGTTATGTCTCTTTCTGTCACTTTGAAATTGGAAGTGGATTTGAGTTGAAAAACTGATATCTTTTAAAATGCCCATAGTTAAAATCCAATAATTTTCTTTTGTTTTTTTCATTTTCTGTTTCCAGTACAGACAATTTCACAGAATGAGTGTTTGCCATACACCAGCAGCACAAAATACTGAAAAGCACATCCCCAGCTTTCTATGAGGAGTGCATCATGCACCATAATGAAGCAGGAGCCTTATCTATGAAAGGTGAAGAAGATGCCCCACTTCAATGGATGGTTACTGCTGATAGGCAGTAAACCCTGGGCTCTGCATTCTGCCCCCTCCCTTCCTGGGTCATGCTGTTCATGAACCCAGGAATGTTCTGTATGCTGGCTGGCTGGCAGACTGGAGCTGTTAACATCCCCAGCCATGCTGTCTTTACATCAAACAGGGTCCTGCTTGTGTCACTAGAGCCACACACAAAGGATTCAGTCAAAGACTATGGTGTGACCATTTATTTATGAAAAGACATAATGTAATGTAATCCCCAATTACATGACATTTTGCTATCCTATCCAAAGCTGATTGATAAGAAAGAAGTCACCAATGCACTTGTCAATGTTATTTTTGGCAAGTGACCAAAACTTCATGGCTGGGTCTACATGACCCTCTTCCTTTCGGAAGGGGCATGTTAATGAGTGCGTTTGCAAGATGCTAATGAGGCACCACCATAAATATGCAGCACCTCATTAGCATAATAGCAGCCACGGCGATCCAAAAGTGTGGATTTTCGAATCGCGCACTGCCCGTGGAGAGAGGGACCTTCCAAAATGACCCCCCCAGTTTTTGAAAGCCCCTTCTTCCTAACACCAGATAGGAAGAAGGGGCTTTTGAAAACTGGGGAGTCCTTTTGGAAGGTCCCCCTCTCCACAGGCAGCACGTGATTTGAAAGCTGCACTTTCAAATCGCTGTGGCTGCCATTATGCTAATGAGACACTGCATATTCATTGCAGCACCTCATTAGCATCTTTCGAACCTGCTCATTAACATTCCCCTTCCAAAAGAAAGGGGCTCATGTAGACACAGAGGATGAAAATAAGGCCTGAGTCTGAACAAGCAGGAAGGAAGGATTAATTACAAGGAGGAACTTCTTTCAGAGATATGTTCAATTTTATATGGTTGATACAAATGCCTGAATAGGATATTAAATATATTATACTTTAAATTTTGACAAGTAGTAAAGGGCAGCTGTACAGGAAGAAGCCTCTGTTTAAATACCTCCCAACTACCTTTTTTTCTTCTTCATTACTGTCTCTTATCATCCCTGTAAACCACATCTAGCTGCATACAGGAGATATTTATGGCATGGCTTTGCAACATTCTCTATATTTTTCCGTAAATTCTGTGTTATCTCTTCATTTTTTAATGTATAGATTTTGTTTCCTGGTTGACAAATACGTACAAAAGCACATGCAGTTCATTTCCTTTCATTTTAATCAGTTGTTCAAGTGTGCTATAGTGATGCCATTTTAAATTATTTTTCTCCTTTTACAAAAGAGAACAAAGTTAGCCTCTTAGGAACTTTGTTTTATAACTGAAAGTTTACTATTGTTCTAGAATGTATTTTTCAACCTCACTAGAACAGTGGACTAAGGAGGTGTGTCTACACTTGCATTCCTCTTTCAAAAGACGTATGCAAATGACATAAATTGACAATGCAAATGAAGTATAAATTTGCATATTCTGCACCTCATTTGCATGTTCTAATTTCAAAAGAGCTTCTTTTGAAATAAGAAAGCCAGTGTAGATGCTGCTCTTTTGAAAGTAAAACCCATTTTCGAAAGAATCGTTCTTCGAAGCTCTTTCAATATGCAAATATAGAATATGTAAATCAGGACCAGAATATGTAAATTTATACCTCATTTGCATCTTCGATTTACCTCATTTGCATACCTCTTTCAAAAGAGGAGTGCAAGTGTAGACACACCCATCTAGAGTGTTTAAGAGTGAGTGTTTTTGCAACCAAGCAATAATATTTTTATGCAGAATTCTTGAGTAAATATTTTTTTTAATTGTTGCCAAATAAAAAACCTCAGACAAACAGCAACATACACAGCAAAAACAAGATGAGGTAATTTGATCATGTATCATAGCAATGAAGAAGTAATATTGCATCTAGTTTTAATAACCAAAAATATGTACCATCAGTATATTTTTTCCAAATGCTCATGGCACACCAATTGTTCACAGAACACCAACATAGGTTTAAGAACCACTGGTGTAGCATCTCAGCTAGTGTGAATTTATGCAATTTAGTTGAAAAATCAGTGGAAATCACCATTTCCTTCAGCAGTCAGACCAGGAAGGAGAGAATGTTAGGAATTACCACCTCCTTATAAGGAATTAATTCCCAAAATTCCCTCTGACAAGAAATGCAGATATCAGTTAAATGAGCACAATTTTTTAAGTGGCTCCAAATCTACACCACTATAACTGAGTTCAGATTCAAGCCCCTGAGCCTGGTTTCCACAGTTTAGTTTTCAGTTTAAGGCTATCTTTCCCAGAATGATCTTTGTTTCAGTGTCCATCCAACAGATTAGAAGCTGGCTCCTTAAACCTGTCCTCTTCTAGAAGAGGAAGCAAGATTCCCTCCAAAGAATTATCACAAACATGTATATCCCAGATGGGACCTACTTAGAACTACACACAATAGTAAATATTCAGTAGCATTTATAAGCAGAGGACACAATAAACAGAGAAACCCAAAATGCCATTAATAACAAGCTATTTTTCACCATAGCACCACATTTTAACACAGTCTCTTCAAAACCTGATCCCCTGATATTTTTATTTTAACCGTATATGAACTCAAACATAAGATAAGACCACACCAAAAAGTAATTACTTCTGATCTAAACAGCTGTTTATTCTCATGCACTATTGCAAAATTAAAAACAGTGGCAATAATTTAATGCCTTACTGTTTTTGGTGATATAGTTTTCTATATTACCTGAAATCGTGGGTGAATGTGCCCTTCCATATCTGCCTATGCCTTTATGAATACACATACATGTATAAACAGCTCATTATTTTCTGCAGCTGAAAATAGTGTTTCCTTTTGCTCATCTATTTTTTGACCTTGTTGTTCTTATTTGTTCTCCATAAAGTTTATATTCTTTCTCATTAGACATAGTGTTTATATTTTATAAACACTCTGTTTATTACTTTATATAACCTTGGTTAACCACATAGTCCACAGCCAACATTTATTCTGGCTTGAACTAAAAAAGGACAGTTTTCATTTATAACATTGCTAAATATATATTTAATGTTCCCCTTTTAATAGATGCTCCCCTCCAATAAGAACTGAAGGTTCAGTTTTCTCAGAATGTTATAGCTTCACAAAATCTTTCCTGCCATCAAAATCAGTTGATTGCTCCCTTCAAGTTCTTACCTTTGTTAGTATTTTAAATTAGGGTAATAGTCTGATCAGTATACATTAAATGCTCCTTATCTTCAATCCTCTTTCTCTTACCTGGGTACGTTTTGTTAAAATTAGGTGTAGAATGGTTTCCCATCCTGTAGTCTATTCAGCAAAACAGACAAGAAAGTAATCCAGCACTATTTCCAGAATCATTTTCCATCTGTTTTTTAGTGAAATCCTAACCAGACCACTATCTAAGTCCCTTGGGATCAAAGTTCTGGTCCTTTAAATTTATATTCATTTATGCAGTATCTTATGATCTTATTCTAAAACTCATAGAGGTCTATACCAATCTCAGGATTCCCCAGTTGTTTAAGACACTTAGCAACTATCCAAACTATTTCAGAATTAGTAGTAGAAGTATTTGCCTTGTATCACCTCCGAGTCCCAGTCATAGACTAAAAATCCCACTGTGGTAGGAGCCATACAAATGCAGAACAAGAAAATGGTTCCCTCATCAATGAGCAACATCCTTCAAAACAGTGCTACTTCTACATTACTCTGTTTCAGACACCCTCCCAAATCCTTTCCTCAACTCTCATCATCTTTTCTTCCTTCCTCACTGCTCCCCACCCAAATTTGTTTTTCAGCTCACCCATGTCACCTCACCATTTCAGAGAACGTCATCGGCACTTAGCTTCATAAGTCACTGAGACACTTTAAACTTTTTTCTCTGAGGATCTAGAATCTTTCCGCAGTCTCTCTTTGAGGCCTGATCCTAACCATTGAAAACAATGGGAGGCTACAGCAATGGCATGATGAACACCAGAATAAACACTGCCCAAACACATCTGAGAACTGAAGGGATTGTGAACAGGACCTAGCATCATGGGGGTTCTCTCTTGGGAGGATCTGTGGAGTACTGGATTGTCTTCGACAGTGCATGGGAGCTGAATCTGTTTGCCCTTTTCTGCTGCTGAACCGGCAATTCAAGCAATATTGAGAGAGCGTGACCTCTTCTCCAAATGCCTGAATCTTAGGGGAATATGCACTAAATTGGGTCGCCTGAGATCATACCTTTACGGTGTCATCTGTGCTAGCTATATTTTTGCTGCTTCATAACCCTGTTACCAAACAAATCCTCATACCTCAAACGTAGAAATCAATTAAGTATTAAATCCATATTTTACAAATAAATTTCATATGTTCACTGAAGGAAAACCTTGGATTAAAATGTAGATCTCTTATCAGATAAATCTAAGTCTTCTCCATCTAGTCATACTCCCTTTCAGGGTGAGTGTGCTAAACCTGTGGTCTTGGATTATTTTATGTCAAATCACAGTTATAATCGCTAGTTGTAATCCCCACCCAGAGCAGGCCTAGAACCTAGGATTCAGGAGCTCCAAGTTTAGCTGATGTGGGCGGCACAGATTTGTAGGTCTGAAGGCTAGGAGTGATGTGCCTCTTTGTAGTACTGTAACATAAGGATTAATAGCAGAAAAAAAGCAATTTGAGAATGAACAGCAAGAGTTACGAAGGGAATGGGGGGTAAGAAAAGTTGATGATGATGACTCAGGAGAAACGTGATTAAAATGGAAAGAAGTTGCAGAGGGAACTATGCATATTTTCCTTCAGGCTGGTTGGTTCATAGCCCTCCTGTGAGGATAATGAAAGAGAATAAATGTTTCTCATCCCCACAATTCTGCAGCTCCACTCTGGACAGCTGCCCTTGGCATGTAGCTGACACTATATTACGACATAGTATTGTGGAGAATTGTAAATGTTTTTTCTGCTGTCTGGTAACAAACAGCAGATCCTAAACTGAACTGAAAACAGTGGTAGTACCAACACCTGCCAAATAAGATTCAGATGTATGACTGATGAGGTTAGAAATATGACCTAGGAAGGAGTGCAGGTTTGGAGGGGTCTTTAGTGGTGTTAATAAGGGGGATGTATTTAACTCCAAGGACTGTGAATGAAAACTGTTAGGATGGCACTTCCTAGCAAAAAACCACTTCTCTCTGCTTACAGATTAAGGGTCAGATATTCAGCTGCTGTAAACTGGCATAGTTCTATTGGTATCATTCACTGATAGCATACAAACATTTTTAAATAAACCACAGGCCTTATGCTCAGAATAAAGTGTCCAACGTTATGTAAAAGTTCTACGCAAATCAAAAAGTAGAAACCTTTAAATATAAATTATTTTCATAAATATTGTCCAACTATTAAAGGAAAAATCTTCCATTTCAAAATCAATAGTTTTGGTGATTTGAGAATGACTATTTTAGATAAAAGGTGCTAAATAGTTTAATGTGTTCAAATATAAACGAAACCATTTAATGCAAAATTAATTAAAATATATTTTCAGATAACAAATAACATAGAACATAAGTAAGAACATTTGTACATAAAATTTTTTTTAAAAGTGTTAATTTATTCACACAAGGTTCTACCTACGTGCTACTGAAGCTATAGAAATATAGATTTTACATCGCTCCAGTGGAAATGGTGCAGGTCCATAATTATTTCTAAAATATGAAAGGACAAAGAGTATTTTCCACCCAAAAGCTGCCACCTCCATTTTATTTAAAAGGAACTAACTCTTCAAGAATTTTGTTACCAAGGTTGTCCTTGAAAATAGAGGTGTGACAATTTTTGTATTGTTACGATAAATTAAATCAAAATAATATATGGCATTTTATTCTGGTCCTGAACCAAAACCCTGAGAAGAAACAGCCCAGCTATTACATGACCAAGAAACAAACATGGATTTAAGTTCAAGGATGATAAAATAGTAATTAATATTTTACTGAAGTCTTCAACTGTATTTAAGTTATAAACAATTATACAAATAAAGCAGTGATTTATTCTTAATGAGTCAAATGTTTACATCCCAAATCCAATGCACTGTTTACTGGAACAAATGGTTTAACAAATTAATTTCCTTGTTCTGTGAGTGAATTATCCATGGTCAATTTGTTGCATACAAACTGCTACTCATTACTATTTCTTGGAGTATTCACTGTTCATAATTTTTCACTCACACTGTTGTTTTTACTCCTGGACTGGTTGACTCCCACATTTTTCTAGATGGCTGTGAGAGCATTTCTAGCATGGACATTTCTGTAAATGCCTTTATACAAGTATTCACAGTATGTTTCCCTACCATGCTGAAAACAAAAATGGAATGTTCATAGAGAGATAAAATGGCTTATTATTGAAATGAAGATTTGCACATGGTTGAACTTGGGCAAAACTCTGAGGCTACTGCTACACCAGAGAGTTTAACCAACATAACTCCAGTTTTTTTGACAAAATGGGCAGAACATCCACACACACAATGCATTTTGGCAACAGTATATCAACAGAAGTCAGCACTTTCACTGACATCATTCTGCCTCTCCCATGTGACAAAGAGCGCCTGTTGTTGATAGGTTCTGTGCGAATGCTCTGGGGGGCCTGCTCTCAACAGACAGGGTGTCCAGGACAATGGGCAGCCCTGTCTGCTGTGCTTATGGGTGCCTGTTTTGTTGAGAGAGCAACCAGGCAATCTGGCCATTCTGTCAATAGAGCAGAGTGCTCTTCTGATTGTCTTTTGTGTGTGGCCACACTCTGTCAACAGAAGTTTTGTTGGGAAATCTCTTCCGACAATGACTTCTGTCAACAGATTACTGTAGTGTAATTGTAGCCTCAGTGACTCAAAGAAGTTTTTGCCTGTTTGAGGTACTGAGTAGAAACTGAAAAAAGACTTCAAGATCTAATGCTACACATTTATATAACAACTTTTTCCACTGTGCTTTGATGTCTTAAATCCACATCTCCACTGTGACAGAACACTGTTGGGAGCTGGTTAAGAAAAAGGGAAAATCCATAGGTTTCCCTTTGCAAAGTTCTCCAAACTCCTCCAGCAAAGTGAGGTGTTGTTCCCTATGAAGGAAGACAGAAATTTGGATAGGCTTGTGGATTGGGGAAATGCCTATTATTGCACCTCCTCTTCATCACAGATATCCACCTTTCTGAAAAAATAAACATATTGCTAAAAAGCAAAGTAGCTTATTTTTTTTTAAAAATGCAAAAACTCCCAGGACTAGATCTTTAGATACATTTGAAATCTGCTTGCTGAGCACCTGAGGAAGGAATATAGGTAGTCTTCCACCATCTTTCTACCATGCTGATTTTGGGGGAAGCCAGAGATGGTTCAACCCCCAATGCAAGTTACGGCAAGGCAGCCCACAGTCTGCCAGTTCACAACATCCTGTGTCTACAACCTATCCTACTCTTTCCCATTCCTGGTTTATCTACAGCAGAATACCTACAGCAGATGATATATGACTAGCTACACCATCTTTACATGACTGAGGAAAGCCCTTGTATAATTCCCAGATAGACAATTTATGCCAGACTTCCGTTTCTTTTTCAGTGCAAAAATAATTCCAAGGGTTGTAGCAGCAGCCAGGATCTGGCCCAGAACATTCAGAGACTTGTTCCCATGAAGAGTTTTACCAGACTCATCTTGCAAATGTTGCCACCATTATTCTGTGTCTACCCCTGTGCTTTTTTTCTCATTGGGCCAAATTCTGAGATGTGCTGATCCCTATTTGGACAATTACATCTCCCATGATTTTTAGTTGTCAGTTGCATATACTTTTTCCCTAGTTGCTTCACTAACGTCCCATTTCCAGGGGGCTCTAGGAATGGGAGGCTGTATGGGAACTTAATAACATGGATGGTGACTACAGGTACTTTACTGTCAAGAGGAAGTATTGGGCTAACGGGCTGTACAGGAGCAACTAGCCTCAGTGTGGAAGATTATTCCTCCTGTCAATCCTCTAGGATCCATGGGTTTGGGGAGCCAAATGCTCTACCCTGCTCATTCCACCCATCACGGCTTTAATGCAGATATTTAAGCCTCCTGTTTTTCCAGACTAATTTATTTTTACCAATTCTAAATCCATATGCGTTTGCATCAAGGTACAAGAATACCAAAACCTGGTTTAGAGCAGTGGTTCCCAACCCTCTCACTCATACAGACCCCAATCAACCCCCCTAAGCCACTTGCAGACCCCCAATCACTCCCTCAGACCATTCACAGATCTCCATCAAATCAAATTCTAGGTGCTATGTACTCTTCAATGAATGAAAAAGGAAACCACAACATAGATTTTCAGACAGCAATTAATAACATTATTTGAAGATACTTAGTTTAAAAATAATAATTGTAACTTTGTAATTTATTTAAATGTTACTTTCTTTGATCACTTTATCCTTTTTTTCCCATAGACCCCCTGCAATACTCATGGGTGCCCAGGGGTCTGAAGACCCCAGGCTGAGAACCATTGGTTCAGACCATTAGCACTTCAGTCACGGTACTTGTTTTGCAACATGATCCATCAGATCATATGTAAAAGAGACAACAAAATGCCCAAAAGCTAACTGATTCACCAGAATGAGCCTGGATGTTACCTAGAAGTGCTAGATTGAGTGGCATAATGAAACTCCACAGCTAAATTTAACAATCCTGTGCCTCAATAATTGATGATTTCTGTCTTTATTTCACACTGAGCCACTTGAAGATGATGACAAAATTTCCACTGACTCCAGTGACCCAGATGAGGCCCTATGTGGCTATTAAGCTGCCCTCTCCATTGTTTGTTCCCAGACTGGTTTTGAAATGTGAATGCATATTTTTGGAATTGCTGGAAGTCATTTATTAATCTATGAGAGAGTAACACTCAACCCAGTGGTTTCATTTTACAGCTCAATATAACCTTCTAGGTCTAGATAATGTCTTGACTCATTCTTTCAAATATATTAGCTTTGGGATGCCTTACATGTATAACCTAGTAGATCATGTTGCAAAACTAGAATAGGTCATGTAAAATGCCTAACTAAAGCTCTTGGTCTCTGTTATCACTTTTCTCTCTTTACTTAGCTGCACTTGCTTGTTTTAGAATTAATCCAGTATATCTTAATCTAAAATATTTTGTGGAGATGTGTTATGATGTATTTACCATTTGGAACATCAAGAGGTACCTAATCTAGCTAAATGGTACGCTTCTGGTCATGCTGCTTTATCCCAAAATTATATGAAAAGAAGACTTTGCATCATTTTGTACAGACTATGGACATGTTCTCTGCTAATATACACCAACAACATGTTTGGTTCAGTCTTCAGTTCTAAATTACAGCCTACTTTTGTTTTCATGTTTTATGACTATCACTGCATATGCAGTGCCAAATGGTGAATTCAGTGACACTGCTATAGCCCTCTTAAATTAATTCCACCAGGGTGAATGTGGTTATTCTGGATTTAGTAATGTAAATGGAATTACCATTCTGGTTCAGATCAGTGGGGTGGCTATTTCACTTTCATGTCTTCAACTTTGACCACTACCAGATGTTTCTCAGTAATGGGGAAAGTTCTCCCCCAAACCCTGGTGGTTAGAGTTTGAGTATGTCCTGATGAATAAGTATTGATACCCCTTAACCCTTTTTATTCCAGCTAATGAAATTGTAGTTTATACTCTTTTCAGTCTAATCCTTCTCTGACTGCTACTATGGTGTTTGACTCAATATTATTTTGTCACAATGAGATCCACATGCTAGCAATGTAATGTGTGTGTATTATATTTCCTTCTACCAGAGTTAAAGGGTGGCCTCTTGGTTTCACTGGGTATCTCCTTGCCTATGTATTAAGAGAAAGGTTAATTAGGAGCACCTGATTGACCTTTTCTGTACTCTTCATTATTTAATTGCAACTATCATGTCACTTTTTATTCATGTACTCTCTAAACTAAATAGCCCTAATAATCTCCTTAATATCCATTTATATGGATGCCTTCTTTTTCTTCTAATCTCATTGATTGCCCTTTGGTGGATCTTTTCTATTTCTGTTCTCTCCTTTTTGGAGATGGGATGACCAGAAGGGTACCCAGTTTTCAATGTGAGGGCATACCACTAAGTGATTTAATGGCATTCTGATTCTGACATCTTTGTGTCTTTTTCTGTCCCTTTGTAAATATGGTCTGGCATCTTTCTTGCCGTATTCATCAATGCACTGCACAGAGCCTGAATATGTGTTTCTACTGTGCTGCTCTCAATGGCAATTTATAGCCATATAACTGAGACAGTTGTATCTTTAAGCCTTAAGAGAGAGGAGTTCCCCTGTCTCTTCATACTCTGCCTTTATTTACTGAAGTATTTTCACCAAGAATAGCATTCTCCACACCCATTCCCAAGTGATCTCAGATCAAACAATTGCACTGTTTACCGCCTCCTATCTTTCTGTGCTCTTCACATAATTTCCAGATGTTTTAAGCAAAGACTGGAGCTATCAGAGAAAACCCTTAGAGTAAGTTGGATAGCTTTCTGCTGTATTTCACCAACCTTAGCTCTTTCTGAATGAAATTTACAACTCTTTTTTAAAACCTTATGAAACAAGTGTTATGTGTGAGAACAATTGGGTTTCACAGAATCACAGAATCTGTGCAAACGCATGGTACTGTCACCACTGTATACCATCCCCTGCTAGCAGATAGGGTATATGACCCATTGGCACTATGCCTACGAATACTGTGTAATCATGGACCCAACTGACTGACCACTTCTTCGCACTCAGCCAACATTACTTCCTCACCTCTAGACCATCCCAAATCATGCGGCCAAACTAGTGGGTGAATTTCACCCTAGGCAGAGCTATTTCACCCTAGGTTAAGAGCTTTAGTCCTCCACAGTGTAGGTATAAGAGTATCAAAAAAAGCAGTCATGTAGCACTTTAAAGACTAACAGAATAATTTATTAGGTGATGAGCTTTTGTGGGACAGACCCCCTTCTTCAGATCATTGCCTCACCAGAACAGAAGCAATATATAAAGCACGGAGGTCCAAAAATTGTTATCAAGGTATAAGAGTATGTTTTCACTGAAGAGTAACATAACAGCCATACTGTGTGAGACCAACAGTCCACATAGCCTAGTATCCTGTCTTTCATCAACACCCAGTGCCAGACATTTCAGAAGATGTGGACACAACAGAGTAATTCATTGAGTGATCCATCCCCAGCGTCTACCAATCAGAGGTTTAAAAGGTCAAAAAAGAGCATGTGATATGTGGCTGATATGTGGCTGACTCTCTAGTAAAGGGGGAAGCATGTACCTACTTGCTTCATTTGCACAGGATCATGCCAAGACCTATGTCTTCCCAAACAGGTCCTTTCTTCTCCTTCACCCTGCCCCCTTTTTACTCTCTACTCCTGAAGGTATAGCAGTAGGTGCACAAGTGATTTCTTATCTACACTGCTTATTGGGAGCTGTGCTGAGGCCTAAATAGAGTGCTCAACACCAAGGCTGTGTCTACACTGAGCCCTAGGGCCAACAGTTTGATGCAAATAAGCAGTCTCAAAAATGCACAATGGAGGCGCGTTTCCATATACATACACCTAGTGTGCATATTCATGTGGCTAATTTGCATAATTGCAGCAGAAAACAAGCAGTGTAGCTGTGGTTCTGCTGGCAAAAACCCCCTTTGTTGGCAGAACCACACCAACACTGCTTGATTAGCCTCACAAATATGCACATTAGCTGAATGAATATGCAAATGAGCCACTTTGCATTTTGAGACTGCTTATTTGCATCAAACTGTCGGCCCTAGGGCTCAGTGTAGACACAGCAGCATTATTTAAATATAAACTATTCTGAAGAGATTTCCAGAGTAGCTTAACTCAAAACAACGCAGCTACACACAACACAAAATGCATTTTGATATAGCTAAGTGTTATTTTGAAACAGAGCACCCAGACACAATAGAGACTATTTTGAAGTAGAGCCATTGGATGTACTATGGCTTATTTCAAAATAGCCCCCCTTCCTCGTCTTCAGAGGCCTTATTTCAAAATAGGCACAATTCTTCGTATAATGAGGTTTACCAGTTTTGAAATAACCCATCTGTTATTTTGAAATAGCAGCCATGCCATGTATTAGCAAGAAGGGTGCTTTTAAAACTGGGGTTCTCTTTTGAATGAACCCCATCTACACATCTGTTTTGGCTTTCAGAATCAGCTCTTCTGGAATTGAGATTCCACATGAGTATGCAAATGAGCCACACAATAGTTAAATCTTGACTCATTTGCATTGTCCATCGGCCATATTTGCTTGCCCCTTCCAAAAGGGAGGGGCAGTGGCAGCCATGGCCCTAGATTCATTGCGAAGAGTTTTCTGAAAACATCCACTCAATGAGCAACAGTCACAAAAGCAAACAGAATGTTAGAATTCATTTAAAAAGGGATAGAGAATATCTTACTGCCTCTGTATAAATCCATGGTTTGCCCACACCTTGAATACTGTGTACAGATGTGTTCATCTCATGCCATATGCTGGCATTGGAAATGAGTTCAGAAAAGGGCAACAAAATGATTACAGGTTTGGAACAGTTTCCATATGAAGAGAGATTAAAAGGACTGGAAATTTTCATCTTAAAAAAGAGGAGACTAATTTGAGGAACATGACAGAGGTCTATAAAGTCATGACAGGTAAGGAGAAAGCGAATAAGAATGAGGGGTCCCCACATGAAATGAATACATAGCAGATTAAAACCAAACATAAAGAAGTATTTCTTCACACAGCTCACAGTCAACAGATGGAGCTGCTTTCCAGGGGATGTTATGGAGACCAGGACTTTAATAGGGTTAAAAACTGAAGTAGATGAATTCAAGGAACATTGGTCAATCAATACTTATTAGCCAAGATGGGTAGGAATGGTTTCCCTAGCCTCTCTTTGTCAGGTGCTGGAAACGGGTGGCAGAGGAGAGATCACTTGATGATTGTGTGTTCTGTTAACTCCCTTCGAGACTTCTGACATTGGCCACTGCAGGAATACAGGATACTAGGCTAGACCTTTAGTCTGACCCAGTATGGAAGTTTTTATGTTCTTATGTTGTACTTGCAATGAAGTACAAATACCTTGTTTTCTCTACTGCATGCCTGTGAATTTGCACATTCTAAAACAGTCTAGCAAAGTATTAAGAACATGCTTAACTTGAAGTCAATGGGAATATTCATATGCTTAAAGTTAAGTTGATATTTATGTGGCTGAGGCCAAAGAGAGAGACAGTAACAATGTCTCTTCTGGCAAGTACTGCATCCCATGGAATTCCAGCTTGCGTGTTATATCTCTGCAACAGCATGGGGACACAATCCAGCCATAACTAAAACTAAACATGATTCTCAGATTTCATCATGACTTGAATGTTCAGACAAACTACCCTCCGTCACTGTACCGTGAACAACGTAGGCAAGCATGGGTTAGAAGGCAATACAGGAGAGTGACAGTCAGTATTGTCACTGATGTGTGTGATGTTAAGAATTTGTATCAATTAATTGGGTTCAAGAATTCTGAGATATCAATTTGGAGACACCGTTTTAAATGTTCATATTCACTGAATGAAGAACACAATACTTTTCAAGGTGAGAAATAGATGTATCACCAAGCTGATATAGTCCTGACCATGAAGAAAAACAGAACTTCTAAGTAAGACTGGGAGTTATATACCATTTAGTGTTTCTCCTCCTGACCCATTTTATTTACTCTTCTCTAAGGCTGTGTCTAGACTAGCCCCCAATTTCCAATGGGGCATGTTAATCAGGGTGATGGGAGATTACTAATGAAATGCTGCAGTGCATATGCAGCACTTACTTCAAAGTGTCAGCTTGAGTAAAGGGACTTTGAAGTAGCACAGGCACTTTGAAGTACCCACGGCTAACCCATAGCTACACGCAAGCCAGCACTTCAAAGTTTTACACTTTGAAGTTGCTGCAGGAGAGATTTAGCCCAATGAAGTGCTGCATATGCACTGCAGCACTTCATTAGTAATTTCCCAACACCCTAATTACCATGCCCCCTTCGAAGCTGAGGGCTAGTCCAGACTCAGCCTACAAGTACTGAAAGAGAAGATAGACTTCACTTTGCAGAGACACTCCAAGACTGATAGTAAGGTATAGTCTCCAAAATGTCTTTAACGTGTCAAAGAATTGCCAGAGCATGATGATATCATAGCAACAGACTAAAGATTTTTCAGGAGACACAGGATGGAAAGTTAAACATGTGTTTAATTCCTTAAACAGGGGTGGGATAGCTTCCATTCAAAGTGGAGCACTCAATTACTTTGCTGTAATGTCCTCCTAATTCAAATGAAACAGAATAGGCCCTACAAAATTGGGATTGTTCCATGAATATCAGAAGGGCTTACACTCTTAGCTGCCAGCACGACAAATATAGGAAGCGGAAGCTTCCACCAAAATTAGAGGTGTACTCTTATTTCCACTGCCTGTTTTGTCTGTGCTTGTCTGTGGTGCTGTTTGCCTTCAGGGTGGTAATACTAATAATGCAATGCATTTCAACAAGCTGTGCCAAAATAACAATTTTTCTTGTCATCTAAAAACTGTGACGAAACAGGCTATTTCCATTTGTGCTTCAGCATGGGGTGGGGGAGGTGTCTGTGTGCTTCTCATACTAAACCCTATGTTAAGCCTTTTGTGAAGTATTAATATGTAAAAGCTGATCCCTCACAGTCTAATCCAATCTAATAAAGGCATGGATGCATTATTAATTTTGCTACACATCTGAGGTCCTCTTTTATCAAACAAACCCCCCACTACCCAAAGCCCTTGGTGAATCATTAAATTGTGAAAATGGCTTCATCATTCATGACACAAAAATTGAAGGACTTCAAGCCATATGGCACAGGGAGCAGCACCACCAGCCACCCTCAGGAGAGGTTCTTAAAAGGCCCTGCAACACAGTGGGGTGACAGAGATTCTTGGGGCTTTGTGCTGTGTTGGCTGTTCTGACTGGAAACAGAAGAGACCTGCACCTGTGCCTGAGAGCACAGCCCATTTCAAGCTGAATGGTTTTTAAGTGAAAATAGAACAAGGGGTTGGCAGAAATAGCATCTCAGGAGTTATATTATAATGCAATTAAGTTAGAAGGGTGGGAATTAAAACCTGCATAGCCAAACAACAAATCAAACATTCTTATATATATATCAGGTACAGAATTACTCATCTGTTGTTTGTTAACTATAAGAATACATTAGATATAAGAACACTTTATTACTTCTATATATAAAAATCATGTGAAATAATTTAGCAGGCAAAAATGTGAATAGAAAGATGCATTTACATTTTGAATTCAGAATAATATATTATTATTAATTTACTAATTGGTTATGGATAAGGAGCAATAGTAAGGATTTCATTCTCACTCTAACGTCACAGTTCAGATTAAAATATTTCTGACCTCTTGGGAAGAAATGCATTGATGTATCTCTATGGAATATAGCGCAATTTGTTCATGTAAGTAAATCCCAGTGGAATCAAAAGGATTACATGCTATGAATAAGGGTTATTAGAATTTGGTGCTTACCACTTGGGTGAATTGGATTTTAAAAACTGAAATAAAAGGAAGAACTTGAAGTTGGGTTACTTTATTTCTATTTAAGCTAAATCAGGAAGCAATACTATGGAACTGAATAGAGGCTAAATTAATGACGATTCTACAAAAATTGGGTAGCATTCTCTGAAATGAACTAAGAACATATTAGGCCAGCTGCTTTAATGAAATTATAACCATTTAAACTAGCTAATTTCAAAGATTTAAAAGAGAAAGAGAACCTTACATCTTTATTATAGAATTGTTTAAGTTATTTCTTTTTTAAAACCATTGTCATGTCTATTGTATTTTGATGATCTTTTCATAAGGGAAAGACTTTGGGGGGAGGGTGGGGAGGAGGTCTCATGGCCAGTAGTGCATCTGACTGGCCACTTGGATGCTCAACTATGTATGTTCATGTATGAACACAAGTATTGCTTTCATACATAAACATGAAATTGCACACATGGGTCCAGCTCCTCAACTAGTATAAACTGTCATAAATCCATTCACTTCACTGGGCCTGCCATAGTTTGCACTATCTAGCTATCTGTTGGTGAAATCAATCTGTGGTGAAGTCAAAAGGAGTTTTAATATTAATGTTGATGGAGCCAGGATTTCATCCTACGCTTTCGTCTATATTATAAGAATATGGTCCCATTGTTTCCTATTAAAATCCTATTTTAACTATCACAGATATTAAAATTCCACTTGGCAAATGCAGGAAAACAATATGAAAGTGACCTAAAATGATATTACAGCTCCACACTTTTTTCACTTAGGTGTTATAGCACAACAGGTGCATGATATCACACATTGTTCTCAGATCTCTGTAACATTTACAGAGGTGTGAGTATGGAAGTAGGCTAAATTCAGAATTTCATTACTTTTCTAGTTTAAAGATAAACTTACAGATCATAGAGGTTATTTTTCAAGTGACTACTCAGCACTTAGGTAACAGAGATGTACATCTTGACAGGATGCACAAACAACAACTGATCCTCACAGTACCCTTAGGCCCTAACCGCGAAATAAGCTATTTCAGCATGTGGCACTGTTTAAACATTGCCACATGCCAACATAAAGCCCTATTTTGAGGTATCTCTGTGCTTCTCAAGTGATGAAGTTTACAGGGAAGCCGGAATAGTGTGCCTGTTATCTCAAACACCTTTTGATCCCAAAATAGCGCCCACTGTGGAGACAGCCTTAGTAGGTTAATCAGCAGCGGTTCAGTTACAGGCACTGGCTTGCATAAGGAGGAGACAAGGAATCTCCCATCTACTTGTATATCCTTGTTACAATTTATAGAAGAATCCCTTCCTTTCACCTCCAGGGCTGCACAGTGCTCTATGGGGGAGTGGGAGGGGCAAGAAGGAGTCAAGCCTAGGGGCTTCCCCTGTGGTATCCCTTGGAGTGGACCCAACACAACAGAGGAAATAGTTAACATCAATTCACTCCCCTGGTGTACCAGTGAGTTCCAGGAGGAAATCAGTGTCCCTGCAACAGAATTCCTCCTTAACTTTCAATTAAACAGTAGGTTCCCACAATGCTTTGCCTGCCTAAATGGCACCACTGAATCCTAAACAAGTTGTTTTGCTCCATGAGGCTGTGCTAGCATAGAGTTCTTGTTGTCCAGTACTGTTGTCATCTAGTTAGACAATGCTGCCTCTGCAAGGTGAGAGGCTGCTTTTGTAAACGCATTGCCCTGAGATTTATCACCTGGGTCCAGATTCCACATTACACTCCAGCCACTTCAAACCACTCAGGTGATACAAAGTGGCCAGATTTTCCAACTCATTAATGGAGACTCTCAGGATGCAAGTGGGAACTCCCTGCTGGTATAAACCTAGTAGAGGGGACTCATGTGCCAACTGTTCTCCTCATTTAGGGAAGAGGATATGTGGGAAGGGAAGTGATAGAGCTCCACTACACTATCACAGTCTTTGATTAAGCGCCTATAGGAAATCTGCACTTGTAGTACAAAGTAATGCAGTAATTAGGCTGCTCTAACATGGTGGGTCTGGATTGGCCCAGAATAAGTGATTGTAACTGATTCTCCTAAATCAAGCAGAGATCAGATTCAAGGGATGATTGAGCCCTTTGACCTAAGCACAACCATTCATATATTAAGAATTGGGCCCTAGCATTCTATGGTGTACATTTAATCAAATGACATATTAGTGAAACAATCTACAAACTGCATCATCTTCTCTGGACTATTGAATAAATGTAATGCTTAGAAATACTTAGAAAATACTCAGTATTGGGTCATTGCCAGGCCTCAAATGGACAGTGAAATTAACGACTGAAAAATAATTTCTGCATTTTTGTACCGGAATATCCCTCATATGGCCATAAAATACCTAAACATCTTTGTAATCAAGTTTATAGAAGTAATTTTTTGAGTTATGAGAGTTCAAGAACTCCTAACCCCCAAAGCATATTTATTTGTTCATTATTTATTATTGTTTATTGTTTAACAAAGTTTCAGTCAGTATAATGTGCATTTGCTTTAAAAACCTCTGTGTCTCTGAGATTAGCTATGATCAGCTTCAGCCAAAGTTATTTTTGTGACCTAATTATAAACTTTGAGGACTAGGTTTAGAGAGCAGTCAGCATTTCATGGCCTAGTATTCACCCAGACAATATGAAATGCTGTCAATCCCTACTATTTGGCTCTCTCATTGGGGCATTATAATACTGGCATTCAAACCTTCAAAGGCATTCAAATATGATTTTCAGTGCTTTCCATTGGCAGTAACTTGCATTGTGAATAATGACTCAGTCAGTTTATCAATGCAGAAAAATAATAGCAAAGTTCTTCAGTGGAATTTCCCTGGTTTCACTGATAATATTCAAATGATATTTTTTTAAATTACAACTATAATTGTGTGCTCATTTGCTGCCCTCTGTCCTGTGGATGTATTTTGTTGTAAATTATCCTGTGGAAATCCAGAGTGAATCCAATAAAAAGTAATTAATACTCATCATTTCTAAACTGTTGGACAAGTGGTATGAATCTGAATGTTCTCTTCTTGCACAGGAGCATCAACATGCATGGTATTGTAATTGGTCTACGGTATATTTGTTCATGGGCATTCTTTCTAGAAGAGTTCTTGGAATCCATCTTTCCTCTTTTGCCACAGCAGCCTCAAGGGCCCTGCATTGTGATAACATGTTCTCTTTTTAAGGTTCTGCATGAATCTCTCTGCAAATCCACTAATTCCATTCCCAGTCTAAATTAGTCCTGGAAGGAAAGTAGTGGTGTTCAGTATGAGATAGGGTACTACTCCAGAACTAGCTCACTAGTTCTACAATATTGCCAGAGCTTGATGATCGGGGGAGAAAGAAACAAATGTCCGTCCTGATTCCTATGTGGCAGAGCATTGCCACTGACGTATTGAAATAGAAACCCACCTCTTTTTACTCATGGAAATACTGTAGTCCCACTGACTTCAAAACTGAAAATGTTACTGAAGTCAACCAAGGACAATTTAAAAACATATTTCTGAATTGTCAAAGATCCATTATTTTCTTTTCCACTATTGTCAGTATTGTAAATGTGTTTTTTCTTGTACTACATCAATCTAATCATAGAAATAGAAAGATTTCTGATTTAAAAGCAGATACGTCTTGAGGAAAAAAATCAGACTGTCATAATATGAAATTAATTGTGATGAAAACTACCGTGCAAAATTAATAGATGAAGAGATCCCAGAAATCTCTGTTCAATCCTTCTTGTCATAGTACACTAAATGTGAACCTGAAGAACTCACTGGGAATAATATGCATGGTAATAGATGTGCGATTGAGGCTGCAAATAAAGTAGCAAGTGAGCCAATGCACAGCAACTGTCTTTATTTAGGCAATAAGCAAAAAAAATCCATGATCCCAGTAAAAAACTCTCCATTGATTGACCAAATGAAAAATAAATAGCAGCAAGGGCTTGGCTCAGCATTGATGATTCTTGGTTGGCAGAAAGCAGGAAATGCTTTAAAACTGGGCAAGTTGAGGATGGGGACAGCTTTAAAGGCCTGGCTAATGTGTTCTGGTTCATGAAAATAAAAATATTGTCCTAATTTAACTGAGAATTAAAGGACTGCAGGAAGAATTCTATTATGTGAACATGAACATATTTTCGCTGGAGTATGATTTCTTCCCACTTTTTATAAATTAATACCATTTTAGATTTATGCTCAAATCCTTGTAATTAAAGCTTCAAATGGGCTGCTGGACTGAATCTTTATTACAAACAAACAAGCTCCCGCATACACAGCAACACCCTGCCAACACTAAAGTGTCTGGTGTATCCCCACTTTCCCTTGGCACTCCTGGAAACTAGGAGTCACTCTTTCCCTCATGCCATTCCCTTTCATCTGTTCACTGGCTCCCTCTCTCCCTGACAGTGTGTCATTTCTCTAGAGGTCATGACTAAGCCTGTAATACTCATAGCGGGAGATGGTGAATTCTCTTGTGAACTAATGTTTAAAAAGCATACTTGAAATTAGTATCCAGACTCAGCACCACTAGCAATTTCAGAGCTGCTCTGCATCAATGCTCCCTCTGTTTTTTACATCCATGTGCAAAATAAATGTTGTGCGCACTGAGGCATTGCAGATGTGCACAACGAGGAGAAATCCACCCTCACCTAAGTAGCCACATCTCTCTTCAACTTCATGTGGGTCTTGGAATTGTTCGGAATGGTGCACATATACCTTTTCTTCTTCTAATACACAGTTCATTTCAGTATAATACATGGGTGGCAGCCTCTAGTCCTAAAGTTTGGGAACTTGCTTTATCTTCAAATGTTCTGCAGCAATTCACTTCTGTCCCTTGATATTTATATTATCATTTCCCACAGACCGCACGTAAAAATCTGTGGAAGTTCTACTCTTTTGCTATTTACAACTAATTGCATATGTTTTATAAAACACCAGTATTTCAACTGGATGGGTAGTTTACACTAATATTTACATCACTGGTGAATTTGTTTCTGAGACTCACCTGTATGTTACAACCAGTGACCGTGATTCTGCTCTCTGTTATACAGGTGTAAATGCAGATTACCTTTACTGAAATTACTTTGGATTTGCACCGGTGTAATAGAGAGGAGAATTTGGTTGACATATTCCAAGTTGCATATTCCACTGCAGAATTTTTCTTGGAGACTTTCAGGGCCTTTCTGGCTCCCCTTTTGGTTGCAGTTCTACTTCTATGCATCTGTATTGAGTCAGATTACTTACATGAAATTACACAAGGATACCCAAGAATTAATTTGGCTTGCTGGGTTAGATTATACAGTCTTTATGAAGAGAAAACTCCCATTGAAGTCAATGAATGATGGACTCAATTCAGATTACAGGGTTCAGCACAGAAAGGAAGGCAAAGGTCATGTGTTTGGATGGACAGAGGTCTTTTAGAGAAAAATCTCTTGAGATTTCTTTCTAAAATTGCTTTTTATATTTCTGATCCATTTGTGTAAAGATGGAGCGAAGGACATTTTAATTAGACAATAAAAACATTCTGGGATATGATTTTTAACATCATGCTTTTGTTTAATTTCCAAAATCACACACCAAAACCTCTGCTGGTGTAAATGGAGTTACTCTGGTTTACATCACCTAAGGACCTCATCATTCATTGATTTATTTTTAATGAGGTCACTGTTCTCAAGAGAAATGCAGGCTTGTGAAGTCTATTTATGTCCTTGTTTTTCTTTTTAAACAACATAATACAATGGCTTTCTCTCAACAGGCAGCCAGAGCCTATTCTAGCCCTCCTAGTCCTACCTCTGATAACACACACTCCAGAGATGAGCTAAAACTGTACCTTCCTTTTCAATATCCATTTGTGCCTAGTCCATTGCTCAAGACAAGTGGCACTAGGACCTTTCCTACCTCTCCAAATGATGAGTCTCTGTCATTAAGGATGGATATGAATGCCTCCTGTGTCTCCAATACTCAGAGGACCTAATTAACAGGTGGAATCACACCCTGCGTCCTTGAAATATTGCCAGACTCCATAGAAACGAATCTTTAAGACCCTGCACCATCTGCACTTCCTTTTCATTGCGCAAAGCTCATTGAAACGTGTTTTTCTCCCAGTTGATTCAGAGCGGGCTATATTCAGTTCTGTGCCAATTAATAACAACTGATATCTGCTATTTTCTTTTTGAAAAAGATCGTGCCGCAATAAATGAAGGGATGGGAGCATCGCTCGGCCTTGAAACATTCTCCCGTGGTCATTTTAGTGAAATAGGGAATTGATGAAAGTGCAAAAATAATCAGAGTAATTGTATTTTAATACGCATTGTAAAGGACAAGACCCCGACAGGGAAGCCCTATAAAATGGGGAAGTAATGTAACTGGCAACACAATATAATCATTGCAATATTCAGTCTCAGTGGTTTCAACTGTTTGTCCCATGCCCTTGGAAACACTCGTATTACTCGGAGCCTGACTCCGAAGGCGCACAGATGAAGGTCCGCACGCCACTCGTGTTAGAAAAGGGCCAGTCAAGAGACGGCCCCACGGGACTTGAGTGAGTCGTGCTGGAATTCCTTGCTGGGGAAGGGGAGCCGCAGGGCCAGCTGGAGGCGCTGGCTGGCAGCGGCAGATTCTGACGCTGCAGATCTCTTTGGCTTGCACGTCCCTGCTGCGGCAGCGAGGCAGGGCCTCTCCTGGTGCGTCTCGGCTACAAAAGGTACCTCTTGCAGGGAACGGCCTTTTACCGAAGGGAACTGCCCGGCTGTCGGTGCCTCCCTCCCCAACAGCCCAAAGCGGAGCGGCGAGCTGCCTTTCTACTGGATTCAACAGATGCTAACAGTGGCCCCCAGCAGCAGCATTAACCAATCAGACAGCTTCTCCCACGGGGTGCCTGCAGCGCCACCGCCTGATGTAACGCGCAGCCGCCTACCCCCAGCAATCCGAGGTACAGGCCACCCTGTATGAGATCATCATTACCTGTTCGCTGCTAGTCTGGAGGCGATGTATCCCCCCGGGATCTGCGTGATGATATAGCCCCAGAAAAAAGAGCCGTGGATCATGCCAACGGTTTCAGGATCCCAATTAAACTTCGCTTTCTTCCAGGTTAAATAAGCCAGGAGGAGGGAGAGAAAGAATAGGAAGCATGTAAACAGGCCAGAGCAAGGCAGATAGTGAGAGCAGCTTAACACTAAGCAGGCGGGTAAGGCTGAACATAGCATTTACGGTACAGCAATGAGGAAAGGGGCTAACGCCGAAATAACAAGGGATTTGCTTTGAAATGACGCTGAGGAACAAACATCCCTGATTGCCTGCGAAAAAGGTGGCCCTGGGAATGGTACTGGAGGAGAGAGGAGGGTCAAGAGTCGTATTTCGTAAGCGCTATGAACCCTGCAAATATGTGACTCGTGGCACCAAAGATTGTCTCGAATCTCCATCTTTTTGTGTCCCATGCGGACCAGGGAAGGTCGGGAGAAAGACAAGTCTCTCTCTCTCTCTCTGTCTCTGTCTCTCTCGCAACCAGTTTTAGGACCTCACTCTTTATACAGAGACAGAGCCGGGAGAGGGAGCGCCAGCTGCATCCACCTCAGGTAAAACTCACAAACATGGAAAGCAGCAAAATGCTTCAGGGTGTTCTGGGGAAAATGTTTGGCCCATTGTAAGCGGATCACCGGACTGGCAATGGAACGCATTACTTTCATACCCAGCTAGACAGGCAGTGGACTCGAACGCAGCCTAGGGGGTCTCTTTAGATGTCGGTTGCTTCCTCTGTGTACACGTGTCGGTGTGTATATATAAAAATATATTTTATATATGTTATTTCTGTATCACAGCTATTCTTGTCCTGGTGTGTCTGTGTTGTATATAGATGGCTAAGCATGTTAAAAATTAAAACAAATGTTTTTCTCCCTGGCCACTAGGTTGCTTTCAAGGTTTTGTATTTTGTTAACCAAAACTCAGGCATCCTGCAATTGCCAAACGCTGCAAGATAAACCACTCGCTTTCCTAGAGAGAATACTGCAGCCCCCTTGGAGTGGTTTAGTCGTGCTGCTGTTCTCTATCGTGCTCAATTCAGTTTGCGAGATGGTTCAGGTCTCCAAAGCTGAATACAAACACAAAATGTCTGCGCACGAACTTGGGCCACGGAATGACTTCTTGGTGGGCGAAAGAAAGATGATAAAATGGGTATCATCGATATTTCAACCCCTCTACACCCGACTCTTTTTTATCTCAGGTTAATCATGGTCGTTTATGCTTAAAATAAACCCTGACTTTGGTCTGGGGCAGGTCCGACCCAAAAACAGCAGCTTATTGTAGAAGGGGGAAACCGTCTAGATGTTGTTATTATTCCAATGATTGGAAATAACATAAAAATTGAAAGGGGTCTTACTTCGCCTGTTCATTCTTTATTCGTTGTTACTACTCTCTCCTGGTGATACTATGGTTTATATACCCGCTAAAGGAATAAAGGGAGAGATTCCCACCTCTTTAATAATTTTTCCTCCTCGGTGTATGGTGCTGTTATTGACCATATCCACGATGGCTACTCCCAAGTTACAACGGATTCCAAAAGAGATGCAGAATCCCAGTCCACTCATGATGGCAATGATGTACCTCCGGGGGAGCCCAAAGCAGGTACAGTCGCACATGGGAGCTTTCTTCTCGGGCATCTCCAGGGGCTTCCCATCTTCAGTCAGTTCGATGTTGTCCCCGGGTTTCTGTTTCTTCTCCAAGACTCTGCCCAACACAAGAGGAAAGGACAAGGGAGAGACCTGAAGCCAACTCTCCCGAACAGCTCACATGAATGGCAAAGTCACCATGACTTAAACACCACCCACAGTAGCAGCGACTTGTGGGAGCTATAATTTTTCATTTCCCCCCAAGCAGTGAAGAGCAGCAGGTGGTGATTGCTCCTCTGTCATTAAAGACCTCAGGTTAGATATCTAGGGTGCATTAGAAGACAGCAGCAGCAACCACAGCAGAGGCGCCATATTGTCTCCTTCGAAGGGGATTCATGGGAGCTGAACCACTATCCTGGAAGTTTAAGTCTATTGCTATTACATTATAAACGTTAGAGGAATGAGTTCTACAGTGCCTCTTGCTTGTGGGTGTGGGGACATAAGAAATTCTGTAAAAAGGAGCCATTATGTCTGTTTATTCCAGATCTGCAAAATGGCTGTCTTAGACATTTGAACGAAGCCAATGGCTGGAGAAATGCCCAACTGCGGAGGACTCCACACCTTGCCATATTAACAGCTTGCACTTGTAAAGCTTACATTAAGCGATCTGTATTGTGATCACTACCTAGGTTTAGTCCCGGTCTGCTTTATACCTAGCTCTCGGTGTCCACAGTTAATAAACTATTAAATCTTAACGCCGAGGGTTGAAAACGTGAACGTACCCAGTAAAATCCATACGTTCATATTTACACGCTTTGACATAACGAATCTGTGTAGGCATTTGCACGCACAAAAAGTACCCTTCCAAACAGTTACACGCGTTTTATTTTTTAAAGGAGAGAAAAATCTTAATATGACTTTTCGAGGGAAAAACGTGCTGGGTTTATGGCTACAAAATTTCCCAAATCGCTGGTTCTCATTGAGATGCAAAAAGGCAGATGAACGACTCGGAAATGCACCCCCCCTGAAAAACAGTGTATTTGAAATCTGCAGTCAAGCATTCCATTTGTTTAGACCGCTGCCTTGACCGCATCCTCCCACTCCTTGCTCACGTGAACAATTCTCCGCAGGCGAGTAATTCAACCGAGGTCAATCCCCTGAGTAACGATTGGCAGGATCAGATCCAAGACGTTCTCCACATGGTGTGTAACGAAAGTATGGGCCATGCACTGCAACACGTACTCAGTTGAATTTGCTCTTAGCCTTCATTGCTGAGAGACTTACTCACCTGAGTCAAGGTAACAAGTTCCCCATCCTCTTACAATGCAATTAAATATAACAACATATTTTATGTTCCAAACTCGTTCATTTAAATGATAAAATCTGAGCACCAGCTTTCGTAAGAAATTGTTTTGCTTCTCCCTGAAATGGATCCAAAATCTTGGGACCTAATACATGGATTATCTCCTCTTTAAAATTACAGATGGACAAATATATGTGTGGCTAGTCCTGGTGCATTATTTGTTAAATCTTGGCAAGTTCAAAGAGTGGCTTCCTTAGATAATTCTTTAAAACTTGTTTGAGATATGACATAAAAGGCAATGTGAGATGCAGGTTTATTTTCGTATCTATTGCAAAATACTCAGGGCTGACCTCAATTTTTGTAGTTTTATTTGTGGAGAATAAAAATACATTTCCCGTGGTATTCGAGAGGCCCACACTAATTTACTGTATTCTATCAAATATTTTATATTTTTCAGTCAGTTTTAAAAGATTAAATGTATGTAGACTGATGGTAAAATAGCCATATGTTTATAGACTGTACTAGGTTCTATTAAAATAAAAATAATCATTTGACCTTGATAATTCAGGTCATATTTCCTTTCCTATCAAAAAGTACACGGAGAGTGGTAAATCAGGTGACATTATTGTTGGAATAATGCTGTGCCTGTGTACAATATTGCCGCAGAGGTCGAGAGAAACTACATCCACTGTTGGTATTAAACCTTTCCCGCAGTTTGGTATATTCAGAAGGATCTCATAGCGTTAGAGAGAATGGGAGCCTTCGTTTTACAGGACATTCTCCGAAAGTATATTCAACGTGTTTTTATTTTCTAGTTTTATCGTAAAATTGTAATTTTGGATCATCAAAGCCGTTAGATTTCTCAGGGCCATTTATGTGGCTACACTGGAGGGACTGTGTGTTCAAATTTGGTGTCACTGCAATTCAGGCGTGTGGTTGCCTGTATCTGTACATACACCTGAAGACGAACGAAATACGCTAGTCTCCCGATTGCTGGATTAACTTTGATTTCGTCCTTTGCAGTCGTGCATCTTCTACAAAAGCAAATGATCTTTTTCTATGCAGTCGGATAAATAATTAAAGGCACCTCTCTCAATATATTTGTCCTAGCTTCAGAGGGAAAAAAATCGTTGGGTTATCAATTATTTATACATTTTCGTGCTTTTCTTCATCTCTCGGGCCTTTACACCAGGGAATCGGTTAATCGAAATCAGCAATGATTTTATAGGTATTTTTCCCCCAACAGCTTCATGAGGAAAGTGAAAAGGATGCTACGAGTGCTCTGAACTGAATTGAAATAAAAATACAAGAGTGCAGCTTTCTGTTGGTTTCCGTTTTAAAATGAGATCAGATGTCTTGGATACAAAGATGGGGGAATTTCTAAAGACATATTTAAAAACGCCATTCCAAAGCCAACTGTACAAATTGTTTTGGTGTCATAATGTAATGAGATAGCAATTTGTAAGATCCAGCCGATACAAAGAAAATCTATGCATAGCTGTGACTCGATCCGCAACCAAACATACACAAATAGCGGACGTTCGAACTGATCCAGCAATTTTAAGCTAAGGGAAGACTCCCATTCTTTCCAATAAGAAATCCAGCCCGTGAAAGGGCTCTTTCTTACCTGTAGAGCTGACCGAGCGATTTCCCAGCAAAATTCTTCAGTCCCTCCTTGCCGGGGGTCAAAATCCTTTGTTTTACCGACTCCATTCCTGCAGAGGTTTTCTCTGGGCTCCACTCTGTGTTGAGCAGGGCACTGCTATGAACAGCGATGATCGCTCATCTTGGCTTAATCTCTAACTTTTCCCCCATTAAATGGCTATTGGTGCGCCTTCAGGCAAGGGGAGTGTGAGTATGTGTGTGAGAGAGACACACACGGCGAGAGAGAGCTACGTGCAACCCACGGATTTCGTACTAGGACAGAGTAGAGAGCCACAATTAGAAAGTCCTTTCGGAACTGCAGGAGTCACTGGAAGAAGGTGGAGGCAGTGCCATGGCTGATCTGGGAGGGGGAATGACTCTACTTGCTAGGAGAAGATGGTCCCGTGTTTAAAATGAAGCTTGGCTTTCGGGTGAACGTTTACCTAAGCCGTAGGGGTCGAGAGGCTATGGGTGGGAGAGGGATTCATTTAATGTATCATTCCAAAGAAGAAGTCAAAAGTTCCCCCTGCCCAGCCCGTGCCAGCCCGGGAGCAGCTGGTGGCTACGTTCCAAGCTCTCGGACAATAGCAGCCCGAGTGCCTAGTTACAGTGCACAAGTCAACAGCCGCTAACTCACACTGTGGCGCGCCCAGAGCCAGGCGCTAGCCGGGGGGAGGGGGACTGGCGCGCCGGTGGCCGGGGAGTCTAGTCCGCCCCGCGCCCTTTATCTCTCCAGCTTGCGCCGGAGTGATTTCAGCACCACGGACAACGCCACTGGCTCTCGGGTTGCCCCAGTGTTTCCAGCACTACGGACAGCGCCATTGGCTCTCGGGTTACCCCCGAGTGTTCCCAGCACCACGGATAAAGCAACCGGGAGCTTCGCTGGAAGCCAACTTTCAAGGGGAAGCGGGCGCGCTCATGGCGTGGGGGCGCCACAGAAACCGGAGCAGCGCCGGGGCGTCGCTCCCTTCCAGATTTTCCGGAGGGCTGATCAGGGAACCTGGCGCTTATGAGACGCTGCCGGTTTACTTTGGGACTCTGGTCCCTCGCATCCGCCCGCCCTTTTTCTGACGCATAGCCTGACCCCGTTGTTCAGAGCAAGGACTCCAGAGCACTGCGAGGGAGTTAGCTGCATGCTGCAGAGACTGATGTATTTAATTCAAGTGTGCTGTTGATGTAAACAAAGGGAGTGATCATCTAAAGATAGCGATTTAGAGCTTCTGGGGAAACAGCCCGAACGGCAAAATACATCTGAATATTAACGCCAGATATAACTAACCTGGCGATTGTATCTCCATAGGCAGAATCTGTGTCTCTAAGATTTTATTTTAATCTCACTATTTGTAACTCTCTCGTCTGTTGTCTTAATTTAGATCTATATTTTAAACGTTTTCTGAGTTTCTTGCTTTGGTTACCTATGCAATTTTATACTGTTATGTCCTGCCCTTTAATGATACTTTAGTAATAAGGAAACAATTTAACTTTAAGATTTATTTTTTCTCTGTTATCAAGATATGTTCTGAAAGTTTGGTTATTACATCTTTTCGGAATTTGGTAAAAAGATAAGGTAGGTGAGGCAATATCACTTTCTGGACCAACATCTGTGTGTGAGGGAGACAAACTTTCAATTTACACAGGTTCACTGCAGCCAGAATTGGGTAGTTGTCAGTTTTACTCACCTAGCAGCTGATTGTTAAATTTTATATTTATTTCTAAATCATGATCACTGCATTTAGCTTCGAACCTTTCCAATATGAAATCCACATTACAGTTTCTATTAACATATTTATAAATTAGAAAAAAGGAAATTCACAATTCTTTGCTCCAAAACAAATCTATTGGAAAATGTAACCCTTGTGCTCTTTTACTTTCTTGGAAACAAAAGTTTCTATAAACAAAATACTTTAAAAAATGAAAATGAAAAAATAATAATTTCCTGCTAAAATATATAGTCCTGCAGCAATATCTGTAAAACAACTGTTTTAGATTACTTAATATTTTTACTAATGTTGCCCCCTGGTGGAAGGACAATATTTTACATCAGGAAACATATATCAGTAAGACCAGTTCTTATAACACTTCGATTATAGCATGTAGTACTATTTCAAAGGTGTGCAAGAATAAAGAACCACAAAAGAAAGTATATTTAAACCATATACTTCTAAAGCAAGATGCTTACTCACACTATAGTGCTGCTTTGCTTTAGACAGCATGATAAGTACTGGCTTTCAGCGCAGGTTTATTATAGATTCTTCTTTATACTTCATCTTTCATTTGTTGAAAGAACTTAGGATTTATTACAGTCTATAATGCTATATGTAATTTTTATAGATCCATTTGCCCATTGTATCATGGTTTTTTCATTGCTCCGGTTTACCAATGAAGATATTTAAGACCACTTATTTTTAATAGATGTTTCCAAGAGCCAGAAAAGAGAGAGAATAATTCAACTAGTAATGGAGAAATGTTCTAGACTCATATTCCGAAAAGCTTTCCTATTCAGGAAAGCATTTAAGAGCACACTTAACATCTTGTGCTTTTCTGAATCTACCTATTATGGATGGGCTCTGAGCCCAGATTTGATTCCGTATCATTTTCACATTGTTATTTGATACTATCAAGGCTCAATCAATAAGGAGTACTCACAGGTTTGGGATGTCTAAATAATAATTAATAATGTCAGTCTGTATTCAGCCTAACTCAATGCAAGAATAGCTTTAGAGGCCTGAGGTGCACTTTCATTAAAATATACCTTAGGTGTATAAAAACTAAACAATTGGGCCTGGAAACTTAAAATGCTGCCATCTGTAGGTGCATTGGTAGTTTTGAAATTGGAATGTAATGCTTAGTGTATACTGTATTAGCAGTTTCCTGAGTCATTTCCCTGTGAGAGCTCTACTACTCGTTCAAACTTCAGTTCTGGAAGCACTGGGTAGTAAAAGCTATGGTGCTAGAAAATATGCCCAGACCAGTCCACCTTCTAAAGGACACTAGTGAGTTACCTATATAATTGGTAGGCTGAAGATAAGAATTCTGTTGCACTTAGAAGCCCCTCAATAAGGACCTGATCTAACCCCATTGAAACCAATCGGAGTTTTTCCACTGACCTCAGTGGGCTTTGGATCAGACCCTTATACAGTAAATACCAGTTATGATAGCCCCATGAGAGTTTGAATACTTTGGTTGAAAACAAAGAAATTTGTCTCAAACAACCCGATCAGAACACTCTTCTCAAAGAAGCTCTTGGAACAATTGTGGGATAATGTGTAAGTCCAGCAGGTATCATGACCCTGAAGTTTACCTTATGTGACTGAGTGCAGACAACTCTATTTATGATTATCTTGCAATATTCCCATTGCCTGTCAATGGAAGCTTTTTCTGACTAAAGACTGCAAGTTTGGGTTGCTGAAATGGCCATCGTACTGCATAGTCTCCTCATATGTCTTCTGACTGAAGAATTAAGCAAAATAGAAGCTAAGCCTTCATGATTTTTTCAGGTTTTCATATTGATAGCCATCCATCCATCCATCCTTCCTTTACGTGTTGATAGCACTCATCACACAAGTAGCTAGAGATTTATAGAATCAGCCTGATAATGTACTTCTCTGACTGCATGTCTCAATCAGCTAGCTGAATTTAATTGTGTCCCCGATGAACACAGCACAGTGTTATCATATTAGATATCTATAGCATGCATCAGTGAAATACCCTTGCGATTTTTGATTAATTTAAAAATATTTAGATTCTCTAGAAAAGGCTTGCAACCTTGTTTTTGTTACATCACTCATTACAAAATGTACTGTCCTTTTTGTTATGTGACATGCATATAGACTCAGCAACAAAGTGGTTTTGTGATGGAATCCTACCCAAAAAATGCAGATGTGCATAAAAGAGATTTAAAAGACCCTCCCTTCTATGCACACATTCAGATTCAGACTGAGACTTTGGGGTATCGAGCTTCCCATGAAGGTTTTGAAAATTTAAGTTTCAGTGAAACAACAACGTATAGAATACAAATTCAGCAATATGTTGCAAGACTGCGGCAGAATGTGAATCAGTTTGGGAATTATGCTAATAAAATCAAGGTTCACAGAATAAGTCTGAAAGTATGGCTCCATTAACTTCAGAAAAGCCAGGATTTCATCTTTAGGATCATATAGTTTGGTACCTCATTTGGTACTGGGGAACTACAAAATCAAAATTAAATGCAAAGAACTTCTTGGAAAGAAGTCAGGCCATATAGAAAGTGCAAAGGCAGTGAATTGATGGAAGGGATCTTGTGTCTGGAATAAACAATAGCTCATTAAACCTATGTCATCTATTTCCTGTGCATGTAATACAGTGATTCTCAACCTATTTACCATTGTGACTCTTATATGCAGCTCTTGATGTTTATGTGGGGCACATCCACACAATATATATACTGTCTGTATGGCTCTAAGTATGTCATGTCCGCCTCAGCTGTGTGATGTTTAGGCTGCCAGCAGCCCACTTGCCATGGGCTCAGAACTACTGATTTATAACACAGTTTTGTGTTTATAGGTTGCTCCTACCAGATTGACACGGGGTAATTTTGTGTGCTGTGGTACCACCCGGAAGTGCCATCCTGAGGGTGATGGCTGTTTTGTGGCCTGTGCTGGGTACCTAATCCATGGGCTATGCTGTTGGCTTGGCCCCCAACCCTACAAAGGGACAATTTGCAAACAGGGGGGAGATTCTTATTAAGCTCAAGGGCCAGCTTCACCTCTGTGAGCTATGGTGGTGGGGGCAGAATTCAGGTCCTGCAAAGGGCAAGGGGCAGTACTGATCCATCCTTGGGGCATTCTGCTAGCTTTAAATCAAGATGGAGCTGCAAGAAGCGCTACTCAGGAGAGATGCTGAATCCACATTCCCTGCTCCCCCCACTTCTGGTCAGCCTAGCCCACTGATGCATCTGGGCTGTCGCATAGCTGCTGGCAGGCTGGCCATCCCAACCCCAAAGGGCTGTGTCTACACCAGCAAGTTCTTTCAGAAAAGCTGGCCCCTTTTCAAAAGAAAACATAGAGCACCGACATACAAAATGTGCTTTTGGTCTGATCTCTGGCCCCTTCTTTCAAAAGAGCAGTGTTGTGTGGACATTCTCTATTGAAAGAGCAGATCACTCTTCCAATGTGCTTTTCTAGTGTGTGAACATGCTCTTCTGAAAAGTGCTTTTGTTTCTTTTTCCAGCGAAGATCTTCCGGAAGAACTTCTCTCAAGATTGCTGTGGTGTAAACGCAGCCAGGGAGTGACCCAGCCCCTCTGTGGTGTCCAATACGGCCTCCATTTGCCACATATGGCAAATAGGAGACTGCACTGTTGGCGAATGTGGCTCATGGAGAGTAGGGCTGGCTTGGAGCCTGGGTCAGTTCCATGGATTCCCTGCTCGAGCACAGCACTGGGGCCAGAGTTCAAGCCCCTGGCAGAGTGCAGAGCTGGGGCTGGAGCCTAAGCGCCTCCCGTGGCCCCCCTGGAGTGTGGGTCAGAGCCCAAGCCCCTGCTGCATGGCCCCCTCAAACATGGGGCTGGAGCCTGAGCCTCTGCCATGGGGCCCCTGCCAGAGTGTGGGGCCAGAGACTCAGCCTGACTCCAAGCCCCTGCTGTGGGGCCCCTGGAGCAAGGGGTTGGGGTGGGGCGCCCTCTGGACATCAGGGCAGAGCCTGAGCCTCTTCCACAAGGGTCTGCTGGAGCACTGGAGAGGTACAGGGCCAAAGCCCCCTACAGTGAATTCCCGCACTGGTAGTGAGGGATGCAGGGAAGAGGGATCCTCCAGGCAGGCACTCCACCTCAGAAAGGTTAGTGACCCCTGGCCTGGGGGACTCTGCCTCTGGGAGAGGGGCAGGGCATCTATTTAGAGGGCAGGGGAGCAAATGTGGCAAATAGTGAAAGACAACAATGACAAATGTGGCGATCTTTGAACTCCTGTTGAACACCACTGAATGTTTGTTTTAGCCTTTGGAGAAGCCTGAGTCCAAACATAACTCTGAGTCCCTTGGAATATTTTGGGCTCATTCTCTTAGTCTCTTTAGTTAGCAGGAGATGGATCAGGAGTTTTATCCAGTTGACACAAAGGCAATGCTGACAAATCATGACTAATGGGTTATGTAAACACTTCACAAAATGAAGCAACACCAGTGACTTTTGGGAATTACTCTAGGGTTCTGTCAGGGTCTCTGGCCAGCCAGTAGCTATTTTATTGTATTTTCCCCTAAATTTGGGCCAAAACAAATGGGGGAAGTAGCCTCTGTGGTGAGCATTAGCCTTTTTTGTAACTGACCAGGAACAGCTCCCTCCACATCACTTGTTTCTGTGAAATGATGGAAGCTTCATTAACACATATAGGGATCATTCTCAGTGGTGATTAATATGCTGAGGTGAAGATGCTCTAAGTTGGGCCCAACTAACCTGAGGCCCGAGACCATCTAGACTGGTCCCAAGCACCATTATGGGCTCAGCAGGCACACCAGCTTTATTGTGCTGCAGGTCTACCCATTGGGGATGAACAACACGGGGCCTACTCTGATGCATTTTAAACTCCAGGACACGTTGAGGGTTTCCTTCAGACCCTTTGGCTGTGAAATGAGCTGGATCGGGGAGGGAGCAAGAAAGGTTTAGGTTGAACATTAGGAAAAATTTCCTAACTGTTATGGTGCTTAAGTACTGGAATAAATTGCCTACGGTGGATGTAGAATCTCCATCGTTGGAGATATATCAGAGCAGGTTAGATAAATATCTAACAGCGATGATATAGATGGTGCTTGGTCCTCCCAAAACTGCAGGGGAATGGACTTGATGATCTCTTGAGGTCCCTTCCTTGTTCTAGTATTCTGTGATTAAATACATCCTGTGGCAGAACCCTCGCTATAGCTAAGAAAAGTAGACACAAAGATGGATTTAACTCATCTTTGCACCATTCTGCCCCTCATGGGTCTGTGCCAGTCTGACCCTTGGTGGAATTTAGAGCAGCCTCTGAGTTATTCAGCTATGTCTTGAGGCCTCATTCATAGCACCTAACCAGTGGTCAAAGGTTAAAAGCTGCAAAAACAAAGTCACTTAACCCGAATGTGTCCTCTACCCATTGTTGAAGGAGGTCATCCATAAGTGAGATCTCAGTGCTGTGTCCTCCTCTGAAACTCAGTTGCTGAAGCCTTCAGGATGCCAGCTATCATTATATGCAGCTGCAGCTTGGGTAACATGGCTTTCTTGGTGATTTTTGCCTGCTGTGTCTTCTCAAAGTAGCTGAAGATCTGCTTTATAGCTAGTGAGCCTTGCTTTCTCTTTGCTTTCTCCTGAAGTGAGATGCAAAAGGTCAGTTCCACACAAGCTTATAAATGAAGGCTACTGAAGAAGAGTCTGTAATGAACATACTAAAAGCGCATATAATTGATTTCTTCCTGTCTACCCACCCTCCATGTGTTGCTTGGTTTATTACACTGTAAACTATTCAGGGAGAGGCTGGTCTTCTAGTGAGTCTGCACAGCATCTAGCACAGGCGTAGGCAATAATTTTCAGAGAGGAGCCACACCACAAATTTTGGGACTGACTATAGGCCGGCTTTGGGCTCCTGGAAGGGATAGGGCCTCAGGCAGAAGGGGTGGGCCTGGGAGCTACAGAGAGAGAGAACATGTGAGTGTGAAAGAGAAACACTGTGTGTGGCTACGTCTACACGTGAAGCCTACTTCGAAGTAGCTTATTTCGATGTAGTGACATCAAAATAGACTATTTCGATGAATAATGTCTACACGTCCTCCAGGGCTGGCAACGTTGATGTTCAACTTCGACATTGCGCAGCACCACATCGAAATAGGTGCAGCGAGGGAACGTCTACACGCCAAAGTAGCACACATCGAAATAAGGGTGCCAGGCACAGCTGCAGACAGGGTCACAGGGCGGACTCAACAGCAAGCCGCTCCCTTAAAGGGCCCCTCCCAGACACAGTTGCACTAAACAACACAAGATACACAGAGCCGACAACTGGTTGCAGACCCTGTGCGTGCAGCATGGATCCCCAGATGTGGCAGCAGCAGCCAGAAGCCCTGGGCTAAGGGCTGCTGCACGCGATGACCATAGAGCCCCACAGGGGCTGGAGAGAGAGCGTCTCTCAACCCCTCAGCTGATGGCCGCCATGGCGGACCCCACAATTTCGATGTTGCGGGACGCGCAACGACTACACGGTCCCTACTTCGACGTTGAATGTCGAAGTAGGGCGCTATTCCTATCCCCTCATAGGGTTAGCGGCTTCGACGTCTCGCCGCCTAATGTCGATGTTAACTTCGAAATAGCTCCCGACACATGTAGCCGTGACGGGCGCTATTTCGAAGTTAGTGCCGCTACTTCGAAGTAGCGTGCACGTGTAGACACGGCTTGTGAGAGACAGACTTTGAGACACAGATTGAGTGTGTGCTGCAGTGTATATGTGACAGTGACTGTGTGTCTTGTGCAGACTTGGTACATGTGACAGTGCCACAGAGTGTGTGTGCTGGCTGCTGCAGGGTAAGTTTCTGAGAGAAGGTGCCCTCTGTCTCTTTAAGGGAAATCTGTCCTGCTCTGTTTTCTTCCCCCTCCCTGCTTTGCATTCCTCAGTCACTTGCCATCCATACTTCAGAATGGAGCAGTTCTGCCCTGTGTCTCCCTCTCCCGCATGCCTGTTCTGCAGAGATGGAGTACCGGGGTAGGGGGAACACCCTGACTTCAGCACCACCCTCTGCACAGCGAGCAGCAGAATCCTAGGAGCAGCTCAACAGCAGCCAGAACAAGTGTGGGGAGGGACAGCTGAACACATGCTGCTGGTTGTAAGTGTGCATGCTCTACTAATCAGCTGGGTGGGCCTGATCCAGCCTCTGGGTGTGATTTTGCACAAGTGCAGAAAGACAGTTTTGTTAGTTTTCCTTAATGTGTGAAAGTACTTGAAGCACTTAAGGATACAGCAAATCACTAGCCCAAACTCCTGATCTGGAAACAACTCTTAAGCTCTACTGAGTGAGATCTAACACAATGGGACACTTATTTTCACTGAGGTGGCTAGAAGTTCCCACAAGACAAATGATAAGTAATGTCTCTGAATATGCCATGTTTTGGAATGTATTATTCCACCATAGCAGTGCAAAGCAGTCTAAGGCCTAGTTTAGAGGCCCCTACAAATATTCTCTCATGCCTCTGATGAACTTGGTTTTAGCTGAACCAGGCTGAAGAGTTCCTAAGGAACTGGACTGAAGAGCCGTGTCTACATGTGCACGCTACTTCGAAGTAGCGGCACTAACTTCGAAATAGCGCCCGTCACGGCTACACGCGCCAGGCGCTATTTCGAAGCTAACTTCGACGTTAGGCGGCGAGACGTCGAAGTCGCTAACCCCATGAGGGGATCGGAATAGTGCCCTACTTCGACGTTCAACGTCGAAGTAGGGACCGTGTAGTCGTTGCGCGTCCCGCAACTTCGAAATAGCAGGGTCTGCCATGGTGGCCATCAGCTTAGGGGTTGAGAGACGCTCTCTCTCGAGCCCCTGCGGGGCTCTATGGTCACCGTGGGCAGCAGCCCTTAGCCCAGGGCTTCTGGCTGCTGCTGCAGCAGCTGGGGATCCATGCTGCAGGCACAGGGTCTGCAACTAGTTGTCAGCTCTGTGTATCTTGTGTTGTTTAGTGCAACTGTGTCTGGGAGGGGCCCTTTAAGGGAGCGGCTTGCTGTTGAGTCCGCCCTGTGACCCTGTCTGCAGCTGTGCCTGGCACCCTTATTTCGATGTGTGCTACTTTGGCATGTAGACGTTCCTTCGCAGCGCCTATTTCGATGTGGTGCCGCGCAACGTCGAAGTTGAACATGAACGTTGCCGGCCCTGGAGGACGTGTAGACGTTATTCATCAAAATAGCCTATTTTGATGTTGCTACATCGAAATAAGCTATTTCGATGTAGGCTTCACGTGTAGACGTAGCCAAGGAATGTTAATGTTCAGATATACCATGAATTAGCCCATGCCTATTAAAAATACAGCCCTGGGGGCTTTGGGGTGGGAGCACAGGAAAAGGTATGGCACAAGAAGGGAGAGAGAGAGGTCAAGGGTCTAACACAGAGCTGACGGCAGGGTTGGATTCTGCAGTCTTTTTACAAGTAGAATCCTGTGTGTGTAGCTCTGCTGGCAAACTCCTGTTCCAAGTGAACAGAGTAAATTAAATGAGGAAATATTCTGAGACTCCTTTAGTCACTGTTTTAATCTTCCAGTAAGAAACTGACTCACGACAAAGCCACCTCTCTCCTCCTTCCACTCCTTTCACCCCATTTGCTCGGCAAAGGGGTAACATTAATCAGTCTGAGGAGAAGAAAGAGAAAAATGAAATTATTGCACTGATCCAGAGCATTCATTTAAAGGGCATTTGTCTCTGTTTTAAAGCACTCAAGTTTTCAGGTTTTATTATGATGTCGGAATTTGGTTCTGGGTTAATTTAAAAGTTAATTTGATACATCAGAGTCCAGGGCATCCTTTATTTTGTTGAAGGTATTGATTGTGCCATCTGGTGGTGGAAGTGAATAATGCAATGTTAATGTAAGGCTATGTCTAGACTAGCGGGACTTTTCAGAAAAACAGCCATTTTATCAACAAAACCTGTGAAGCTTCCAGATTCCCAAGGATGATCTGTCGACAGTAAGTCGACAGAACACAGCAAATTTGTCAACAAGCATACCCTGCTTGCCAAAAGGAAGAACACCACTGCCAACAGAGATCTGTTGACAAAACAATAGTCTGGACATTCTGGAGGGCCTTCTGTTGACAGAAAAGTCTTGAGGGGTAATGCACAGCCCTCTCTGTTATGCTCTGCCTGGCAGTTTTGCTGGTAGAGCAGTTGGGCAGTCCGCGATTTGTCAATGGATGTTTTGTCACGAGATCTTCCTACAAAAACTTCTGCCAACAAATTGCTCCAATCTAGACGTAGCCTGAGAGTATAGCCAGAACACAGACCCTGTGTCTACACGTGTCCCTTCCTTTTGAAAGGAGCATGTTAATGAGAAGGTTTGAAAGATGCTAATGAGGTGCTTCAATGAATATGCAGCTCCTCATTAGCATAATGGCGGCCACAGTGATTTGAACGTGCGGCTTTTCTAATCGTGTGCCGCCCGTGGAGACAGGACCTTGTGAAAGGACCCTCCCAGTTTTCAAAAGCCCTTCTGCTGATCGCCAGATAGGAAGAAGGGCTTTCGAAAACTGGGGGGGGGGTCCTTTCTGAAGGTCCCGTCTCTATGTGTGGTGCGCATTTCAAAAAGCCACAATTTCGAATCACCGCGGCCACCATTATAATGAGGAGCTGCATATTCATTGCAGTGCCTCATTAGCATCTTTCAAACCCTCTCATTAACATGCCCCTTTCGAAAGGAAGGGGCACGTGTAGACCCAGCCAGAGAGTTTGGATTTAGGATACCATATTTGCCCGCTACACAGTTTCAAATTTTCAAGCTATGTTGGAAGGTTCTAGTTTCATTTTTTCCAATTAGTTTACTTTTAACACAGTTAGATACCAAATAAACAATTCTAACAGACAGCGAACCATTGCCAAAGCAGTTAAAATGCCAAACAGAGTATTAGAACACCTGTACTTTGTCTGTTTTGACATAGAAAAAATTGGTATCATAAGCTTTATTTATACTTTAGGTCTAAATATGCTTGCTTAACTTGTTTCTGGCTATCACAGCAACATTGGTACTTACTACTTTGCATTCTTGTGCTGAACCAAAATTTAATACCAAAGGATTCAAAAGGTCTTTAGCAAACAGTTATATAATGCATAGAAGTGAAACTACTGCTGTGTGACAAGTATCAGAGAGGTAGCTGTTAGTCTGTATCTTCGAGAACAACAAGAAGTCCTGTGCACCTTATAGACTAAGATATTTTGGAGCATAAGCTTTTGTGGGCAAAGACCTGCTTCATCAGATGCAACCGTTGTGTGAACTAGCAACAATTTTAGCAGTGCATAAAAATACAGCAAAAAAGTTTATGCTGATGGAACATAAATCAATGATAAATAAATGATACCTCAACTGAAATCTGGTCAAGCACATTAGTGTTAATATCTACTCAATTATTACTTCTGTTATGAACTATTTAATTATCAATTGTCAAGACTTCTATTTTACCTTATTAATCTACTCTAATCTAATCTGTTTTTGTTTTTGTTACAATACATCCTTTATTGCTGTATTTACATCTTATACAGCAGATATATTTACATTAAAGCTACTTTACACCTCTCTGAAAGTGTAAATAGGGACTTCAAAATGAATGTAAATGTAATTTATACTGCCTTACTCTAGCCTCTCATTGCCAGAGCTGTTTAAAAAGGTTCTTTGTGTAAATAAAGCTGAAGTCTAGCCCCACTAAAAACACAGTGCCCACTGTCTGTTGCTGCTTTGTTGCCATAATATAATTTTAAAAGCCATGTTTGTGACCTTGTCCTCTTGATTACCCAGTTCTAAAAATATCTCTTAAGCATAAAAATTTTTCTTTATAGGATACCCTTTTTAGAGGGGCTTTCATATCTATGGAGATGCACAAATAAGGATTTTTTTAAAAATCTGGATAAATGAGCTAATAAATGTTACTGATCAATATTGAATCTTAATGAGTCATCCCATTCTGTTATGTAACTATGCTGTGTGAACAGCCACAGTGTTCTCTAACAGTGTGTTGGGTTTTTGTTTGGGTTTTTTTTTTTGTTTTTTTTGTTTTTAAACAAGACCAGTCTAAGATATCTATTTTTCTGAGGAAAATTTCTATTTCATTTTTCTCATGATCACAACCATACAAACAATACCCAGCCAGCTCCACTTGTTGTTTGTCTCCAGTCTTGTTGATGTTAAAAGCTCTCATTGATATTCTGTTGCCTTTTCAGAAACATCTCTTCACTGCCAATGAACAACAAAGATTTTGGCTTTTGTTTCACAATAAATATTTATTGTGGTAAAGAGTGGTAGATATTTTAGCCCATATTTTTCAAGGAAAACATGAGAATAAATGTCCTTCTTCTTGCTACAAGCCATAAAGGGGAGATGAAGATTTTTAAAGGTTCGGAGGGAGCCTGTGCAATGGAATGACTAAATTGCTGCAGCTTTGCTCAATACCTAAGGTGCTTCTTAGCTTTTCCTCTGGGAACATTTAAACAGTACATCATTAAAAGTGGCAGGAAAACCTCTGCTTTATGTTAGGACACTGCTAACGAGCATGCTGACGACTGTGCTGTGTTCAAAGGAACAAGGGACCAGGAGTGTCTGACACTTGTTAATTCGAGGCTGAAACACTGCACCCTCCTGTTTTCCATTGCTTTTGAAATACCTGGTGATCTTGTATAACTGGAGACACTGGCATCTCCTGAACACAGAGTTAATTTCCAAATGTCCTAGGGAATGGACTAACCTGCTGCTGGGCATTAGGTTCATCTCATTTCATCTAATCATAGGAAGGCTAATTTTACATCTTTTATACCCAAACATTTTTGCAACAAGTAGGAAAGGACCTGCTCTGGCCTGCAGAAGCATTTTGGCTTTGTTAGAGAAAGCTTTGGCTTCAAATGCAATTAGGTATGTGCAATTAGAAGACCAACTAGGCTTCATGTTTGTCCCGGGAGGGATTTGGTATATCATGAATGAATGTATGTTCCTTTCAGAAAGCCTATTTGCCTTGCACCTGAGCTCTTCAGAAGCATGGCCCCAGTCCTATGCCCACTGATTCCAATAATGCAGGACCAGGCTTCACATATTTATATCCCAGACTATAGAAAACCTGCAGTATAAAATTACTAAGTCTGAATATTTCAGTGGTGAATGAAAGCTCTTCAGGGCAAAGAACACAGCTCATTCTGCATATTTAGAGAGCCATGCAAATTTCCACTCCTGTAAATGTGGTTAAGAAACAACATTGATTAAAAATAAGAAACTCTGAACTTTTTACTTGGGCAACATTTTAGTGAAGCCAGTGAAGAGTTTGCCTCTGTAAGGACTACGTAAACAATCAAATAGGGATTTGTGGATTTGACTCAATAATATGATTTATCAGGTTTTGCTGAGCACAGTGTGTTTTCGCTGAGCTGTTCTCTACCCTTCCTAACCAAACCTCTGCAAAAGTCCTGTCTCCCTGTGCTCTGGTCCTAAGTCTTCCAGAGATATGTCCATGACTGTCACACTTTGAGTATTCTAAAGTCCTGCTCAGGACAATAGAAGGTATATTTCCAGAATATTAAGCATGCCATGTCATGTAAAAGTCCATTAAACCACAGAAAGCCTGGGTCAAACATGAGGTGTGCAAACAGGGGGCAAGAGCACCATAGGAGCTTTGAAAATGCAGTGTTATACCTACATGCCAGGTAGCCTCAGAGCACACCACTGGGGATGAGAGTGGGGTGAGGGCGAGGGAGTTCACAGGATAAATAAATAATTCCTGCACTATGTAACTTGTTAAATGTAGCTATTATTTTCTTGGTCTCTCTCACTTGACAAAGTCTGCCATTCTGGACTATGGACCAGCCTTTTCCTCACAGTGGCTACGTCCACATGAGCCCCAAACTTCGAAAGGGCCACGCAAATGGCCATTTTGAAGTTTACTAATGAAGCGCTGAAATGCATATTCAGCGCTTCATTAGCATGCGGGCGGCCGCGGCGCTTTGAAATTGACGCGGCTTGCCGCCGCGCTTCTCCTCCAGACGGGGCTCCTTTTTGAAAGGACCCCGCCTACTTCGAAGTCCCCTTATTCCCATCAGCTCATGGGAATAAGGGGACTTCGAAGTAGCCAGGGTCCTTTCGAAAAGGAGCCCCGTTGAGACGAGCCGCGCAGTGGTGATGCGCGTCAATTTCGAAGCGCCGTGGCCGCCTGCATGCTAATGAAGCGCTGAATATGCATTTCAGCGCTTCATTAGTAAACTTCGAAATGGCCATTTGCGTGGCCATTTCGAAGTTTGGGGCTCATGTAGACACGGAGTGACTGGTACGGTAAGTAGTCCCATTAAAATCAAGATGCTGCTTCAAGAGCAAGAACAGTACATCACAGTAAAAGAGTCAGTCTTTCCTCAGTTTAATTGTACTGTTTAGTTTCTTAGCCACGTTTCAGTCTTGCTTGTAATCCCTTTCTCAGAAGGTGTCAGATGAACAGTCCTAGAAAATGTAGCCATCAGCTACCCACCTGCATTTATCTACCACAACAGAGACAATGTGAATGTAAAAACATAAGAATAGCCATACTGGATCAGACCATAGGTCCATCAAGCCCAGTATCCTGTCTTTGACAGTGGCCAATGCCAGTTGCCCCACAGGGAATGAACAGAAGAAGTAACCATCAAGTGATCAATTCCCTGTAGCCCATTTCCAACCTCTGACAAACAGAGGCTAGGAACACCCTCCATACCCATCCTGGCTAATAACCATTGATGGACCTATCCTCCATGAATTTAGCTAGTGCTTTTTAAAACTCTGTTATATTCTTGGTCTCCACAACATCCTCCAGCAAGGAGTTCCACAAGTTAACTGTGCGTTGTGTGATAAACTTTTCCTATTGTTTGTTTTAAGCCTACTGCCTATTAATTTCATTCAGTGACCCCCAATTCTTGTGTTGTGAGAAGGAGTAAATAACATTTCCTTATTTACTTTCTCCACACCAGTCATGATTCTATATACATGTATCATATCATATCTTATCAGATCATATATCATATCACATCCTCCCCCTTAATTGTCTTTTTTTCCAAGCTAAAAGGTCCCAGTATTATTAATCACTCCTCATATAGTGTTCCATACCCTCTGTGGGCAGAGACAATGCAATATGCCCAGCACAATGTCCATCACCACTCAGGTTTATAAAGTAGCCCAGTTGTCATGTCCATTCAGTGAGCTGTCTGAAAATTTTTTCTGGTAAAGATTCAGCCTCCTCATATTGGTATCAATCAGAGCCAATTGTGATGCAGCACTTGTCTACTGGAGACCACCAGTCCCTGTCACACTGAGCATCTTGTCAGACATTCATGACTTTTGGTTGTTGGCTCCTTTCTAAGGACCCAGTCCAAAGCTCACTGGCTTAATTGCAGAGGTTCACATGGACTTCAGTGAGCTTTGAGTCAGGCCAATAATAGACATCTGACTTCTTATTAACACTAATTTTGAAGTTTTTCATTTGCCACAAACTCCCAAGCTGAATTTCCGAGAGGCAAATATTTTCTAAAAAATCCTTTCTGTTTGCACAGTTGTGTCACCTTCATACTCTCTTCTACTGGCAGGCCCCTGTAGTTCATGGAAACAGCATTCCCTGGAGGCCATTTAGCGTGCTAAAGATCTCTTGAATCCATGAGTCCAGACTGCCCAATATTATGTCACCTTCGAAACTGAGCTGGTTTGGTTGTTTCCACAGATTTTCATAGCATGATGCCCACTTTTTATGATTTATGACAAGAATATTAATCACCTGCTGCATGGTGCATGCTTCATCATCCCTGTCCATCATAAATCATTCAGAAGTACTTTCACATCTGGTTAGCATTACACCTAAGGTATTAAGCATTGCAGCCAGTCTAAGTCCACATGGGCATCTTAACCTCACACATGACTGTTCTTTTCCAAAAAGCTTAATAAATCAATTGCCTGTTATTCAAAAGCCACCCCACCTCCATGAAGTTAAGAAGCAGTATTAAAAGGCTCCAAAGAGAATCCCCCTGTCAGTCCTCTTTGGTGAATAAGTCATAAATCCTGAATGGTAATGGGAATAGGTGTCAAGTGAGAGAAAAATAGTCAGATTTGGTGGGGCACAGAAGGGATGGAATTATAAAGATGGCTACAAATTCTCTCAACTACAGGACATTAAGTGCTATCTTCAATGTAATGGAATCTTCTTAGAGAGCATTAGTACTTGTGTAGGGAATTCCTCAGGAATGCAAGGGTTAGAAATCCTTTCCCAACTCATGAACCATCTGTGGGGCTGAAAGCAGATCCCTTCTAGCCCTGAAGCATGGGTTCTGGATCCTTCCAAGTGCTGGTTCACCGTCTCTCTCTCTCTCTCTCTAGTCTGCTCCCAGTAAACTGTCTGAATAATTTTATGGAGCCCTTCCATATAGCGGGATAGGAGCCCACATGAATGGTCATTTTATCTCTGTTTCAGTTCCCTATAAAGGAGCAAAATGGTGCAAGATGCTTGGTATGGAAACCCTGCAGGTGAGTGAGTGTCCCTCTTTTAAGCAGAAGTGGGGGTTAGTGTAGACACAGTTTGTCTCAACTTTGTATTGCAGATAATGAGTGAACCAGTGTCCCCCATAAAGATCTCTCTGAAGTGTTCAGTCCCTCTCACTGGACAGGGAAAGAAATGAGTGAGTTGGCTGCTTCTAAAGAGACCATGTGCACATCAGTCAACTGAAGAAACATTTTAACACAGTATAACAGCACTAAGACCCAAGAAGCAACATTCTGGTTCCAATGCAGCTCCACATTACCACACAAACTGCCCAGCAGGAAACAGAAAATGCTCACATGTATCAGCCACGAACATCAGTAAGAAGTTGGCATGTGTAAAATCACACTGCTAGCTTGCTGGAGAAACAGCTGGCCAAAGAGTCTATGTAACCTCTGGTTAAAGCTGAGTGAAACAGTTGACATCACCAAGAGCAAAAGAAACAATCATATCTGCAAGACAATATCCAATAGAGTGGTAGTGCATGGGAGTGGCCACAGAGCAGAATAATGTAGAGAGAAAATAAAGTGTCTGAAAAGAATACAATGTCTGGGCTTCACATTGGGATGAGGGGAGAGCCAGGGACTGTAATGGGGTGAGGCTGGGTGTGTTCCCCAGCTCTATGTATTGTTCAGCAGCTTCCCTATGGCCAGCTGGGGCTGTTGAAGGTATATGGGTTCCTGAGAGTGCATCACCAATTGTACTGAGGAGGGGTGTGTGTTCTAGGGGCCAGAGACACGATGCAGGGGATAGGGTTTCTGGTTGGATCCCTTGGGATCTATCACATTTGAGTTCCTGTCCTATGTGTGGCAGGGCCCATCCATCCATTGCTATTTTACTGCAATGGGGCAATTTGGAGTAACCTCCATAAGGGTTTCTTCATGAAGATTTTCAAATAAAACGGCCCCTCCCAGGAAGTGTTCCCTCTATTTTTTCCATCCGCAGGTGGAATAAATATTGTTACGTACACCAGTGCGTGTGTACATGTGCACCACCAATAGAAACACAGGCTGCCACCTGTGGACAACTGTGGATGCTCTGTTACTCACCTGGGTTGCACTTGAATCTCTCCTGGGTGGCTGCCCAAGCACTCAGTTTACAGGGAACACTGCTCCCAGACCTTTTCATACATTTTAATTTAATCTGGCTGGCTGGCTTATGTCACAACAAGGAGCGGCCAAAGATTCTGGTTAAGCTCTGGTGAAAGGCAAGCAAGACAGTTGAAGTCATCACATTGCACACAACATATGCAAGGCTGAGGTCAGTTTTGGTATTAGAAAACAGAAAGTCTGCCATAGTCAAGTTATATGTGTGGTATGCCCTAGAACAGGTTGGGAAGTACCTCTACACCCAGCTGATTTGGGGTCTCTTTTTTGGAACTACATACGAAAAGCACAGTCACAACAAGAAGTCAAAGCATAGGTGGGATGGATTTTAGTGAAGCGTGAAGTGTTTTGTAACTTGTAAAACTCATACTCTATGTACTGGTTGCTGAAATGCATGTCACTGAAGGTGTGAGATAACAGCTACACCTCGTCTGTCCGTGATATAGCTTAATTAACAACTGCCATGGTTCCTTTAATTCACCTCATTGTGCTTAGGTGCTCCAAAGAGCTGCATTCAGCAAGTACATTGTATGAAATTACTCTTTTGCTCGCCTCAGTAACAGTGAGCCCTCTGCAGTTTCCACTCAGGAGGGCAATAAGGCAGTGTCTCTTTGAATCTTTCAGTAGCAAAGTGGAAATTGCCTGGTGGACTCTTCCACTATCAGGGAATAGGAGTGTCATCTGGCCTATAGGACTGGCAAACTGGTGCCATGAATCTTGCATCGTTTGTCTTACACTGCTTCAAAGAAAGCCAAACAACTTTCTTGATGAACATATCCATCTGAGCAATGCACAGGTATGCAAAAAAGGAAGAAATCCTTCCTCATTTCTGTAAGTTAGCACCTTGTTTAACTTATCATGCAAAAATCTAACTGCTGTCAGTTGCAAAATCCAACCCTTAAGATCCATCCACGCCACTTTTGACTGTGACCTTCAAGGCCAGTGAATGCTGTAAGCTGTAAAATAAATATTTTCTTGTTCTTTTTACTTCACTATTTGTAGTTTTCTATAGAAGATGCAACACAAATTTGTGTTTATTTTGCAGAATTGTTTTGGTTGAAACCTTTTGCCCCTCAAAATCACAGCAAAAACTAAAAATTAAAAAAATTAAAAAATGTTTGTTTCAAATTAAAATATCACATTTGGGAAATGTTCAAAAGACTTTTCAAAATGTATTTCAATTTTGTTTGTAAGTTTTTTTAAATAATCTTCAAAATAAAATCAGTTTTGTTCAAGCTGAAACAATGTTTTTTTTAAAAGTTATGTGGTTAGGTATGGCCATTGAGCTGAAAAAACAGTTATTCACACAGAGCTGTACTTTGATGGTGCCAGGGCTGGGCCATGGGCAGCCTGTGTGTACAGTGGTCAAGTGCTAAGTTGTGATCACGAGATGAGCAACAGGGGTGTGAATATGCTGGCTCAGACTATCAGGAAGTCAGGGTCAGGTGACAAGTTGCAGATAGCAGGCAGACAGCAGAGTCAAGGACAAACCAGGGTCAGAAGCCAGAGTTCAGGGCTATAGATAGTGAATTCTGGAGCAGAAATAAGCAGACAGCCTACATTGTTGCCCAGGTAGCTCCCCACAATGGCTTCCTGGTTTGAACATTAGCATCAGCCAATAAGTGGGATGCGGTGGACCACCATCCATACCCTATGTATATGATTTAGCCAAGGGTGCCAGATCAGGAAAGTATATCTTGTAATGGGATAATGGCAACTGAAATGTTTATTCAAGAGAAACTGATACAAAGCATTACCTGTTGACTATATGGCACCACAACATAGAATCATCTCTATCTTTCTAGCAGTGCTTTCATTTTAATATATTCCTGATGGGGTTATTTGTTATAATACTTCCATAAAATACTTTTGAAAATATGTGCAAAGAGTCAGCTAACCTATGGTCCATGCTTCTTGAACATTTTCTCTCTCTCAAATTGCACAAAGCTACATTTGCAGGAAATCAACACAGGCCAATGTGATGAGGTCTAAATAACATAAGGGTAAAGCTGATGCTGCACCCAGAGGCTTTTGTTGCCAAGTGCAGGACAGGTCAGTTGCTCTACGTACCATTGATGGCAAGCATGTGAGGTATGCTGATGGGGGAGGAGGAAACCATCAATCTTCTATGAAAGATCCAGGTACTAAATGCACATAGCCTCAGTTGACACTGTGATGTTCCTGCCCCAATATATTTCAATGCTGACCTCAAGCTGTTAGCTGGAAATGGGATGCTGCTGAAGCCTTCTCCAATTATGCTCTTAAGTAGATTGTATGTAAAGCTGAGAAATGCCAATCCTGTCATGCTGCTTCTGCCCCCTGCCCAGCAAACTGGGGCGATTAGGCTAAATGTATGTGACTGGCAGGACTGGAACTGATGGCACAGGACAGTTTGTGTAGGGGGAATTCAGCAAGATGAGGAGCTTTTATTGTGAGAGGGTCACATGGACCTGAGTTAAGAAGTTTTGCGAGGAGGATTATATAGGACAAATTCTGTTCTTAGTTATGATGATGTAAACCAGAGTAATTGTTAAACTTCACTTAAGTTCTTTCAGATTTCCACCAATAAGATTAGAATTTGATTGAGTCCTTATATTTGAGAAGGCCAGGAATAGCTGCTCATAGGCAAAGGTTGGAGTGTATTTACCAATGCAATACCAGCACTAGGCCGAGTGTAGTTCAACATGGAAGGAGCTTATTCTTCTTTCACCATAGTTTTGCGACAGTGACTGCGCTGGAGTTACTCCTTGCCAACACCAGCATTAACAAGAATAGAGTCAGGCTCTGTAAAGTGTACATTTGCAGCACTGTTTGTCATCTGTGACATCAGTAGGTCTAAATAACAACATAACTATTTTCCATCTGTAAAGGAGCCAGGAATTACTTTAAATACTCTTTTATTGATTTAATACTTTTTTTACCATATAGCAGCTGGATCCTGGGCTTATATTTCAGTCACATCAGTGTAAATCTTAATAAATTTCATAGACATCACTGAGATTACTCCAGAGTTCACCATATACCAGATCATCATCTGGCCCCTTTCCACAAAGAAATTTCCACAAAGAACTGTGGTACACAGGAATACAGGAGTTACCACACCAGATTAGAGCATTGGTGTTTCTAAGTCTGGTCTCCTGTTGTCAGCAATGATCAAATTTAAATCACAAAGTATATAAAAAATCCACCCAAGTTTATAATGCACTCTCTATATTCATATTTATAGTTCCATAGATTTTTCAGCATCTAAGAACAGAGCTGTACAGATTTCTGTTCCTTTCCTGACACAGGCTGGTCAGTTTATGCATAGCACTCCTAAGCTATGTCTAGAAGGTACCCTAACCTCGAAATAAGCGACACAATTTGCATTGCTTGTTTCAAGTAGATTTAGAACTAGGCTATTTCGGCACGTGTCACTGTCTAAATGGCCCCACATGCCAAAATAAAGCCCTATTTCAATTCAGCCTTGTACTCCTCATGCAATGAGGTTGACAGAGATGCTGGAGTAGGGCTCTTGTTATCTCGAAAAAGGGTTTGAGACAACGAGCACATTGCATAGAGGTGGGCAGCTATTTTGGGATAACGTTGTACCTGAAATAGCACCCACCATGTAGACATAGCCTTAAACAACAGCTGGGACTGCATGACTATGACCTGACAAATCAAGGTCATTAGCAATCTCTGGGAAAAACGTATTATTTCCTTGTTAACTGGTGCTGCACTGCTTTTCCCAACAGCTAAAGAACTTGAACTCACAAGTTACATTTCAAATTATCATTTTGTATTAAGAAAGAAGACTCAGATACTGGGGCAAAGAAGTCTTGTTAGGCATTTTCCAAGGCAGAGATCATCCAAGACAGAGGGTGGGATTTCCTGTTCTGCTCATCTTCTTGTTAATTTCTCAAAATACAGCTTTGGCCCACTGTAATGCAATTCATAAAGCTTTTTATGTATGGGCATAAGTGAGAGTGGGTAATATAACTTAAATCAGAACAAAAATGTAAGCTTCAGTCATCAGTTAAGGACAACATGACTGTTAAAAAATGGAGGGCTAGATTTTTCAGCTGTTGAAAATTTGCATTGCTCCATTAGGGTGTCAGGTCACCATGCCTCTTTCTTTATGGATGCAGCTTGGTTTTAATTTTAAAGACAATGTCCAAGAACACAAGGAGAAAAAGCAGAGCTCCATTTTGATTTAAAATGTGTAGGTTATGCTCATGTAGCACGCTACCTTCTAGATCCTACCTGTAGCATCTGTTTGCCCACTTACTTACTAATGGACATGTTATTTCCAGAACTGGTTTATAATTATATATGAAATGAATCTGACTAAAGTTTAATATACTTTCATTACAGGTTGTCCATCAGAACTTCAAGGCTGCCTAAAACATTTCACCATGGAGAACAGCCCTCCCATTTTTGCACAGAACAAATGAGGAGCGTAAAGGAAGAATATTGACTATTCACAAACAGGTGCATTGGATAAAACTAGCACTGCTGCTATTTCGTCTCTTGTACCCTGTGTAAAGGTGTGTTCTGAGAACAGCCCTTGGTATTGGGTATTTGGTGATCGTGCAAGGTAAATAAAAGCTCTGATCTTTATCCGCATTGAAAACTTGCCATTTACATTAATGGGTACAATATGGAACTGTTGTCATAGTTCAGGGCAACACCACCTCTATTTTTGGTCTGCCAAGCACACCCATTTTAGACTCCTGGCTTCTCAGCTGTCACCTGTCTTGAGTGATAAACCACATCTCTCTCCCACCTGACCAGGCTTTTCCAAGGTTACTGTCTCATGTGGATACCTCAGTATAAACAGGGAACAGCGTGACTATCCTGAACACACCTTATGGAATTAAGGTAAACTTTAGTGAATAAAATTAAACCTTACTGAATTAGAGTTAATACATAGGGTTAGTTGCCTATACTTCAGGGTACATAAGGTACAAATGCACTTGTGTGTGTGGCATTGTGGCAGCATATCATCTCTAATAGAGATGGGGAAATGTCTAGGTACTTCTTTCATTATCAATCCTGGGAGGCCACCTTCACTGAGATGCGAATGTACAGTCATATCCCGAGATATGCCCATTCGAGTTACGAGAATTCAGCTTTACGAGGAGTTTCATTTAATACCCCTACTAGAGCTTAGAGGCATTTCTTCACGTTTACGAGGACCGATTTGGAGGCTGCGGGCTCTGGTAGGCAAGCACCGAGGGGATGGAGTCGGCTGCGTTTGTCTTGATGAAGAGGCCGTGCAGGGGGTGGCGGCAGTCTGGTGCAGGGAGGTAGACTCATCCAAGTCCCAGCAGTAGATCACACCGCTCTGCAAGACGTGGATGCTGGGCACGCAGCCCATCCCAGCCCAGCCGCTGCTGCTCACCCCCCACCCCCGGGCAGCTAGGGGGCCGCCGCTGCCTGCCCTGCGCAGCTGTGCCTTGGGCACCACTCGCCATCTGTGGTGCTCCTTCCCATTTAGCGCCTGGCTCGCCTGCCGCTGCTGCTTCGCCTGCTGCTGGGGGTCCTCTCTGCTGCGCAGCCCCACACGACAGAAGCATCTCCCCTCGCCAGCCGTGGGCCCCCTGTGTCTGCCTGGCTCCCCATTCAGCCAGCCCCTGGCAGTGCCCACTCCCCATTTAACCTAAGCTGCGCTCAGGCTGGGCTGCCTCCCCATGCCCTGCTCTGCCCTGCCTGCCCCCTTGCACTGGATTTAGTGGGATTTGGTGTTGTTTTAGCATAAATGGGTGTATATTTTGGGGCTCAGGAACGCATAAAATTTTTTTTCATTGAAATTAATGGTAATTACATTTTCAACTTACGAGAATTCACCCTAAGAGGGGATTTTCAGGAACAAATTACCCTCGTAAGGTGGGGGTACACTGTATACTAATTCAGACTGGGTTCTCTGATGACCAATAAGCAAGAAAGAGAGTTTTTGAATAAAGAACCCAGTTTCAAATGGGCTCAAGGCCTTTGTCCTTTTCAAGCAAATGGCCAGGACTTCTGGCCAAGGTGGCACTCCATCCTCAGTGTGGAAGTACTGAGAGCTACCAAGGCCTCATAAGGCTGAGCTGAACTTCAGCGAGGATGCAATTTATTTATAAATCTAAGGAATCCCCTATGAGTTGGGAGGTTGGAAGGACCACTCCTCCTAGAATCCAGGTCAAGGCTGTGGTTAACTCCAGTGAGTTTATTGGTAAGGTTCTTTTTATTGTTGTTAATATTCTTCTTGTGCTTTTTATGTTTTGAATAAATCCAGCTAGCACAGGAAGTCCTATGTGGTATCTTATAACTGGTAATTAGACCAGTTAACTATCTCTGAAGAGAAAGCAAGCAGGTGTCCTTGGATAACCTGAGCTGGGATTAACACCGTGCAGGCAAGAAAATGTGCGGCGGGATTACTGAGTGGAAATACAAGGGCAATTGTCCTGGACTATGACAGTCCCCAGTGAGCTAGAATGTTTTAGCAAGCCCATATCTATGCATTGCTTTTGCTCCAGAGACTACGAACAGTGGTGGTTGCCACCAGCTACAGCTTACCACACAGCGCTATGTAAGCAAGCATATTTATTCTTAAGGCAAGAGCTTGCAGAGAAGATATTAAAAGGACTTATATGCATATACATAACAGAAATCACCCCAACTCCATCTTCAACAGTGGATCTGGAAGAGGAGGGTTTTCGGTGATTAAATTTCCATAACAGCCTTAGGTCAAATCTCACACACCAAAGAGTTCAGTCTTTCCTTTATACACCTTTTGATGCTAGCTCCAGGTAACAAGTGATCACCAGACAAAGGCCCCCTGCACAGCATGTAACTTCAAAAGTTTTGGGGTTGGCAGAATTTGGGGGAAGAGAGAGGAATTTCCATTCATCAACTCCTTGATATTTCCTGGAAATCCACTGTATATGTAATGGCTACGTCTACACTAGCCCAAAACTTCGAAATGGCCATGCAAATGGCCATTTCGAAGTTTACTAATGAAGTGCTGAAATACATATTCAGTGCCTCATTAGAATGCCGGCAGCCATGGCACTTCGAAATTGATGTGGCTCGCCACTGCGCAGCTTGTCCAGACGGGGTCCTTTACGAAAGGACCCCAGCAACTTTGAAATCCCCTTATTCCTAACAGCAGATAGGAATAAGGGGACTTTGAAGTTGCTGGGATCCTTTCGAAAAGGAGCCCCGTCTGGACAAGCCGCATGGTGGCGAGCCACATCAATTTCGAAGTGCCATGGTTGCCGGCATTCTAATGAGGCACTGAATATGTATTTCAGCACTTCATTAGTAAACTTCGAAATGACCATTTGCATGGCCATTTCGAAGTTTTGGGATAGGGTGGATACAGCCAATGTTCCAAAAGACAATTCTTATCTGGCATATTGTTCAGCATAGTCCTTTTATTATTCCAGACCCCAACAACACATAACCTTTGCATTTAATAAAATGGACTCCAATGATACTTAGACTGGATGTTTTTCAGGGATATTGTCCTATGTCACAACAGTAGACTATGCTTCTCCCTGAGGTAACATTTGTTTGTATCATTAAATAATGTCTGACAAGTTTTTATACATTTTCCCCACCATCATTCACATGCATTTTGGGGTGAAAGACTGGACCCAATGAATGTTTTAAATATAGCTATACTGTGGTCCTTCAAGGCCAAGCTATTGTTTCTTTAGAATGTCAAATGAGCTTGAATTCTTCTTCTGGGAGCTTCTGAAAGACACCCAATCACCAAACCCAGATATCATGCATCAAGGCATAATGACACCACATCCCTACATCTTATCTGCATTCCACCTTGATCACCTTCTCTCTGGTTTTTCTCTCTGTTGTTGCTTTCCTCTCCCCATTCACTTTTCCATCACTGCTCTTGCTTTATTTTTGGTTACCCATGTAAGGAACCTGCCAAACATAAGGTTACAGATAGCAATAGCATGAGTCAATAGCATGGCAGATAATCATATTATCTATTTTATCTTTCTTATGGCATTTTTTCCTAAGATAGTCTCATTTTGTGTCTGCATTAAAATATTGTCACTGTACCTGGCCTTATTCCTGTCTTAAACACTTTGAAGTTAAGATGGAATCAGTCTAAGCGCTTTTTGTGACTCATATTCAGTCTCTCCAGAGAGGCTCTAATAACATCTGATGTCTTGTTGCTTTTGTTTAATAATAGAGGCAGCATCTGCTGAATGCTGAAAATAAAGTGAATTATCTGGCAAATGATGGACCAAGCTCCAGATTCATCAGTGGGTGTACCAAATACACTGTCTATACTTGATACTTCCTATCTCAACTGAGTTTGAACTAAGAGACTAAAATAGATTCATGTTTACAAATCAATGAGTAAAGCATTGTACAAATTCCTCATAAGGAACTTTGCCCTTTTAGCATTTCTTTCCTATGCTCATGTCTAAGTTAGTTAACTGCATATTACCTTCTGAAGCATACAAGGGGTCATGACAGTTGCTATTGGTCAACCCTGGTGCCTCTTTCAGAGGCACTGGAAGTTGTGCAACTGTAAGTGATATCACAATTTGATTCAATATTTTAACAAAATACTTATACGTAGCTGGGTGGGGTTGCAACTGCTTTGGAGGATAGGGTCATAATTCAAAATGATCTGGATAAACTGGAGAAATGGTCTGAGGTAAACAGGATGAAGTTTAATAAGGACAAATGCAAAGTGCTCCCCTTGGGAATGAACAATCAGTTTCACACATGCAGAATGGGGAGAGACTGTCTAGGAATGACAACAGCAGAAAGGGATCTAGGGGTTATAGTGGACCACAAGCTAAATATGAGTCAACAGTGTAATGCTGTTACAAAAACACAAACATGATTCTGGGACACATTAACAGGTGTGTTGTGAACAAGACACAAGAAGTCATTCTTCTGCTCTACTTTGCACTGGTTAGGCCTCAGCTGTAGTATTGTGTCCAATTCTGGGCACCACAGTTCAAGAAAGATGTGGAGAAATTAGAGAGGGTCCAGAAAAGAGCAACAAGAATGATTAAAGGTCTAGAGAATGTGACCTATGAAGAAAGGCTGAAATAATTGGGCTTGTTTAGTTTGGAAAAGAGAAGAGTGAGGGGAGACATGATAGTAGTTTTCAGGTATCTGAAAGGGTGTCATAAGGAGGAGGGAGGAAACTTGTTCTTCTTGGCCTCTAAGGATAGAACAAGAGGCAATGGGCTTAAACTGCAGCAAGGGAGATTTAGGTTGGACATTAGGAAAAAGTTCCTAACTGTCAGGGTGGTCAAACAGTGGAATAAATTGCCAAGGGAGGTTGTGGAGTTTCCATCGCTGGAGATATTTAAGAACAGGTTAGATAGATGTCTATCAGGGATGGTTTCGACAGTACTTGGTCCTGCCATTGGGGCAGGGGGCTGGACTTGATGGCCTCTCGAGGTCCTTTCCAGTCCTAGCGTTCTATGATTCTATAATTTGTATAAAACTAATACTGTATGCGTGGTCCACTGGTTCTACTTGTGGTATCTGTATGGGACAGACTCTGAGAACTAAAAGCAAATGAGGAAATCAACTTAAGTTACTGAGTGCAGGAAGAGAAAACAGTGCAGGAAATGTAGCCTGGCTGAGATGAGACCCTGTTTGAATACATTCCTGTTTGCACTAGGAGCAAAATTATCAGAACATGGTGGGTATGAGCATTTTCATGTCATTATGGCTCTGGGAAATAGTAAACACAAAATTTGCAGGTAACAGAGAGGAAGCCGTGCTAGTCTAGTAGTAGTAGTAGTAGTAGTAGGCGGCATCCTTCAGTCTGCATAGACTATGGATTGCGCCCTTTAAAATTTCAATTGAGGACTTCATTTACAGCGTCTATTGTGACTACGAAGACCCACACGAGAGTGACAGTCCTTGCTGCATCTCTTGCAGATGCAGTGAGTGTCTGGCAAGTCCTTATTGTGCTTTCTGTGCGCTTGCTTCTCCATACACTATCAAAACAAAAAGCAGTCAAGTAGCACTTTAAAGACTAGCAAAATGGTTTATTAGGTGAGCTTTCGTGGGACAGACCCACTTCTTCACACCGTATGGTCTGAAGAAGTGGGTCTGTCCCACGAAAGCTCACCTAATAAACCATTTTGCTAGTCTTTAAAGTGCTACTTGACTGCTTTTTGTTTTGAAAATTTGCAGGGTGTGATAATGGACATAAGCAACACATCTCAAAGAACAGATACAAAAGGTAGGTAACCATTTTTGGTTTTCCAGGTGCTTGCTCATGTTGATTCTACAGATGTGACTCCCTAGAAGGAACCTGGAGGCAGGATTGGGGTTCATGGATTTGCTTACTGAAGCATCACTCTGCTGAATGCAGTATTGTCCCTGGCTGGCTGAGTAACGGCACCGTGAGAAGCGAAGGCAATGACTGGAAGAGTACTAGGGACAGGACTTGCTGAAGAAAGTGAGAATGAGCATTCCAGCCAATCGTCACAGGCATTAAGGAGGAACTGAAGAGGAAGCAGATGAGCAGGGCCCCACATACAGCACCATGAAGGGGCACCAAAACTGATCAGACAGATACTACTGGGAAAAACCTTCCAGCAAGTGTGCATGTGCGTACCTACTTAGCAACACCATGAGCAAGCATTTGTAGCAGAAATCATTCTACCTTTTGCATTAGCTATTTCAAGCAAGATATAGATTCACCATATGTCTTAATACACTCCTTTCTCTAAAAGATTATAGCAGTTAGTCTTTAAAGGAGAATTCAATGGCAAGTATTTTTGCTGAATGCAAATATAGTGTTAAATTGGTGATCTAAGACTAATCATCTATAATACAAATACTGTTTTTCTTTGAGGCACTGTGAATAATAGACTCAGCCTTTTAGCTCCAGACGTGCTGAATTTCACAAAACAAGCAACAACAACAACAATACAAATATTGACAGTACAAGTAAAAAATAAACATTGCTTTATTCACCAACACATTTTTAAATCTCCTTATTGTACACACAGGTTTTCTTAATGCAATGTTTAAAAATTATCCCAGGATTAGTGCATCATAGACATCGGTATGATATTTAACAGTCAAAAATAACGGTCCATTTATGTGACAATATCGGTTGGGCACAAAACAGGCAAACAGCTCAGTAAGAAAATGCATCCTTCCCTGCCGCTTTCTTATGCAATTTGAAATAGACAACATTATTAAACAATTTACATAAAAAAGAAAAAAAGCACAGTAATAACATTTGCTAGGAAAACAGTATAGTGTTTTATGGTTGTACTCTTATTTCATTGTCATTGGCTTATATCATTGCTTGTTAAACCTTTTGACAGAGTAAATATAACCAATATATTGGTAAAAAAAATTCCTGATTGGGTTACTCTTTACACTTAAAAGCCAATAAACTTCCTCATGTGCTAATCTATTGAAGTAATCCAATCTTGCATAAATAGTTACATACTACAATATCGAACTCATTTCATTTTGTTTAAAGGGCACTTCTAGAGACATACATAGTTGTATGTATGTATATGTGTGCACATATTATTTTGTACATTCAGAATTAATTTTCAACATCAAACCCATGTATTTAAATGTACAACAACATACCACAGAATATATTTAGCACCTTCATATTCCTGGTATGGCTTTTGTTTTTGCTACTTTGCAAAACCTTTCTGGAAAAAAAACGTGAAACGTTGTAACCCTAGTTACGCTAATAAAAACCTGCTGAAACAGTGCTTAGCTACTGACAAACAAAAGGCAAGAAGCTAAATTTTGAGACAAGTTAGATTGAGTTGTTCTTTTATAACTTTTGCAGTTAACTGACAATTTACTGTCTTCTAAATACTTTTTTGTGTTCACCAAAAGAGGATAATTTAAAGTGTACTTCTCTCTCTCTCTCTCTCTCTCTCTCTCTATATATATATAGGCTGAGCCCAGAGTTCTTCATTTTTAATATATGTAACAGTCTGTGAAGAAAACAACCAAATGTTTTATAGTATAAGGTTACATTGTAAGTGCTCTCAGAAAATGGATAAGAAATGAGGCCAAGTGTTAAATCAACTTAAGTTGTTTCACTACCCAGTGCTTCTGCATATTACTTCTGCATCCTTATCTTTAAGCTATTTCTCTCCCCCTGGCTAGGAACTTTTCAAGTGTGGGAATCTAAACATCTTCTTTTAATTGCGAAGAATTAATAGACACATTTTTAAATCTGCAGGAGTACAAACATCTGACACTGAGTTTATTGGTTTCTAACTTCCAAATCAACCTTTTGTGCAGCTTGTACAGAGGCTACATGGCCATGCTGCACCCTTCCTACTTCACACATTCTTTCCCATTTGCTAACAGTAATAAAATTGAGAAAATAATTTAAACATTAAAATAACACAAATACTGAAAATTCACCATTTAATGTACAGTATACCTGTAAAAAAAACAGTAAAATGTTTGCATCACTGACTACAGTTTGGTGGGATATACAGAATTACAGTAATTGTAATGAATCTTTGGCTTACTGCACTTCACACTACAAAATATGTTCTTAAGCAGCAGAGTTATTTTAACTATACATGCTATTCTGTGATGAGCCAGAGTTTTTAAAGTTACATGAATGGTAGCAAGCAATCTCAACCATCACAAATACTGATCACTAACATCATAGAATTAACCAAGCAGCCCTGGAGACACCCAAGTTAAGAAAGATTTGGGGGGTAGCAAGCCAAACAATATTTACTCATCAGATGTAATCAGTTGCCACTCTGCTCTTACAGCACACTTTGATGAATTATAATGGAAAGAGATGTACATTTGCTTACCTTTCCTGGCTGATAGGAGATTTGTGTGTCATTCATCAGAGGTAAATATTTAACATTATAAATTCTATCACCAATATTAGTTCTGCCCAAGACAGATTTAAAACTCGTGTTATAATAATCAGCCTACTAGCCGTGTGTGCATATATATACATATAAAAAATTCTGATTCACAAGTTTGCTCTGCTGAAGCCAAGAACAGACTTAGAAAACAATGAGATCTGTAGCTGAAAGGCAAAACAGATGATCAGGCTTTTGGTCTCATACAGATGAGTAAGTACAATATTCAGAGTGCAGCTAGATTAAAATTCCAAATATTACTATCAAGCATTCTTCATTGGGGAGAATATGGCAAGCCAGCTACTTCTTGAGCTCACAATCCATTTTACAGTGCTTTTGTATAGGACTGACAAACTGAAGTTTGAAAATGCAGCCATTGCTAAGCTATCACTATGCACTGTTGTATGCAGGTTCAGAATTTTATGATGCCAGCAAGCTCACTTTTAAGATATGCTATACCATTTAATTATACAGCTAGCATTTTCACATCTCGTGTCAAATGCATATAAATAAGGCACTAAGCTTTGTAAAGTCAATATGTCTTTAAAATGTAGCAAAATACATTAAAATACTTGTAATTGAAATTATATAGAGGGATACTGCTTACATATAGCTTAGAGCTAACCTGTACAAAAGCCAATAACAAATGTATGTCACACCTTTGCACAACTGCCCCATGACACACCAAAAAAAATCTTCTTGGAAGGATTAAAAACAAAAGAAATTCAAGGGTTCCTAATATAAGGACAATGACTACATAAATGTACATTACTTGGCATTTTAACAGTATTAAGAATACTTAACTTTATCACTTTATAATCACATTCACATAGAAACACACCAGTATATATAGATCAATCAATATTACAGTTCAACTTGCCCACACTGGGACTTTTCAAAATGCACTGCCCCGTGGTTAATTCCTGAAGACTTTCTGACTGGGCAGCTCAAACCATTTTATCCCTTTGCTGTCATTCTCAGAGATAACAAGTGCACAACCAGAAATTATATGACAGAACAGGTCTCTACTAACTCAGCATAGTTTTTCAAAGGATATCTTTTAGAGTTAAGAAAAAAAGAGCTTAGTTTTCTTCAATTTTTGTAGTCTAAACTAAACTATCAAACCCTGACAAAGCTTTCAAAGTTTAAACTTTATTGTGAGGAAACTGTTTCACAGATGAGGGTTATTAGGAATAAAACACTGAAAATAAATGAAACTATTCTTTTTTTCTTCACTAGCCTATATCAGTTCTGTGACCTAAAAATACAAAGTAGAATTAAGGCAATGCATCTTTAAAAATCATTCTCCTCAAAAGATAAAAGTTGCAAGCCTGTGAACAAATGTTATATATGATATGAAGTAGAGACGAAAGAACAATTGTTCTGCCTCCAATGTTAGCTAATTAAGTGTCTATAACATCACAATTTATTCTCAATCTTCTTCATGGCAAGAGCTACCCCCTGCAAACCTTGCCATTTACCTGGGGAGCCAACCCCACTTCTCCCGTTTAGAAATATGGGAAGAACAAAGTAAGTCACCACCCTCATACACCTGATCACAACCGCCTTGGGGGCATTACAACCCGTCGGTTGGGAACCAGAGCGACAGGAGTTCCAAGTATTATTTTGATTTTCAGATCCATGAGATTTAAACATTATTCAGACTGATGGATAGTTAAAAAACAGCACCTTCTAACAGTCAGAGCAAGTAAACAGAGAAATGGCCTTTACCAAGCCTAGAGCACTCAGTAAAATGTTAAAAATCTTTGGATTGAAAACAAAGGGTTAAAACTATCATATGGCTTTCAACATACTGCATACTGAGCAGATCACAGATAAATAAAGACCGGAGTTTCAGGGGCTAAAATCCACCAAACAGATCCTCCAGCTACATTGCCTGGGATAACTCTACTTTTCCTTCTGTGGCAATTACTTCCTTTTCCATATTTTCACATGTCTTGCCTTCACACAGCTTCTGCTTCAGCTTCTCAAGTTCATATTCATGCAGAATTTTTTGTGTTAAGAACTTTTCACGTTTTATTCTGGCTTTTACATCCGCTGGAACATCTGGAATCATCCATGCTACGAAGAATTTGACAATGAACACAATATGCTGCCAAAAAAAAAAAAAAAAAAAAAAAAAAGGGCAAGCTTAAGCATGATGACATATTACAGAATGAAGAATTGATTAGATCTCCAGATTAAAGGGTATAAAAGCTAGTTATTACTCATTATTAAGAAAGAAATTCTCTTTTTCTTTAAAAACAGACCATATTTTAATATGACTGCCCTGGAATAATGCAGTTCGGCTACAACTACACTAGAAGCATCTGTCTACAGAAGTTGCTGTTGGAAGAGATGTTCCGACAAAACAACTGTCAATAGATCCTGCCTACACATAAAAATGGATCCATCTTTAGATTTGCTCTGTCAACAAAAGGGCCCCTGCAGGTTTTTCTAAAAAACTCTGATTATGGTTACACTGACCCGAACTGCTGGCAGCAGTACACAAATGGGCAGTGTCAAAAATGCAAATTGATGCTCATTTGCATATTTGCTTTATGGCTGCCCACAGAAAAAAGCACTATAAACATGGTTCTGCTGGAGACACCCCCACTCTTATGACTGATTATTCTGGTAGCCTCCAGTGTAGACACACACCCGTCATGTTCCAAAAAGTCCACCATTTTAAAGTTTTTGAAATAATAAAGATTATAAAAAGATTATACAAGACCTTTTCACTTAAACACTAATTTGATTCCAAAATGCTTTATAACAGGTTAAGGAAGAAGAGTGTCATCTTCTGAATCTTCAGAACCTTTCTACTGCATCTAACTGTTTCCTTGGCTGTGTCTACACTACAAGCTAAAATCAAATTTATTAAAATTAATTTAATGCTGGGTTTTATCAATCAATTTTGAGCCTCCTCACATTCCCCCATGGGCCCCAGAAAATTGACTTATTGCTGACACACACAAGTAGCTTAAATCGATTGTTGCAGCAGTGTATTGTGGGAACCTATCCCACAGTTCCCTAATCCTTGTAGCATTCTGGCTATTTTCATGGGTGCAGCATGGGAAAAAAATGCCCAGCAAGTGGCTGTGGGTATTTAAAGACATCTTCCCTCGTTTCATTTCCCTCATTCCCCTGTTTGGTTTTAGGAAGAAGGGGCTTTCAAAATCAGGGGGTCTTTTCAAAAGGCCCCCATCTACACAGGTGGTGTGCGTTCCGAAAGCAGCACTTTTAAATTGCACACGCCCGCCATTATGCTAACAAGGTGCTGAATATTTATGTCGGCACCTCATTAGCATTTTCTGAAATCCCTCATTAACATGACCCTTTCGAAACAGAGGGGTAGTGTGTCCACAGCCTGGGTGTTATATATATGGGAGGCATGATCATTTAGTTATACTCTTATTTGCCTTGAAAGGGTTTAACTCTCCTCTCCTCTTTGGACCAAATCTTTTCATTTGAAAGAGAGTGTTGCTTGCATTAACAACTGAGTGAAAACTGAGAGTCTGGTTTTTATTTTTGTACAAGTGACATTTTCTTTGCTTTGCTTATGCAAGAGATAACAGGTATTTTCATCAGCTCTATTTCACTTTTATTAAAAAAAATTAATTATTGATTTCAAAAGACTGAAAGGCACACACCTCCATTATAATTATGAAAGCCATTTTGGCAGCAAGTATATGCCAAAACTGCATACTGTGTGTATATTTCCTCTCATGGTCTGGTGGATATCGATAGTCTCTATACCTGTTAGAAATAAAAAAAATTGTAAAGGTGAAATGTCATATTCAATCTGAGACAGACTACAAGCTCAGTTATATTTACAGCTGTCATTTAAGAAACCTTTAAGTTTGGTTCTAAATGTTTTATTTTCTTTTGTAGGAAGAGGTTGGCTCTTATGGGCTACATCTACACTACAGCAATCCTTGGAAAGAAGTTCTTCCGGAAGATCTCTTCCGAAAAAACTTCTTTCAAAAGTTCCTGTCCACGCACAAAAAAAGTGGATTGAAAAAAAACAATCTGCTCTTTCGACAGAGAGAGGCCACACAGGTCCTGCCCTTTCAAAAGAAAAGGCCAGGTATCAAAAAATTTGGCGTCATGAGGACTGGTCTTACAAAACAAGGGCCCTTGGAGCATGTATATGTGCTTTTTTCCAAAAGACTCTTTTGGAAGAAGATGCTCTTCCTGATCCAGGAGCAGAACAGAGCTTCCAAAAGAAGTGTCGCAGTCTTTCTTTCGATTTAATTTTGAAATAACGCATTTTGTATGTAGATGCTCTGCATGATCTCTCGAAACAGCCCTGGCTTTTTCAAAAGATCTTACTAGTGTAGACGTGACTGGTGTTCCTCCCTCCAGTTTGCTCAGAATCCTCATTCACAACAACATACAATGGCTGAAAATGTGTGAGAAGCAAAATTTAGATGTGGATTGCTACTATATTCAAGTGGTGACCAAAATGGATAAATACTGTAAAGAACAATGGAAGATGATTGAATGGTATCAGAACAGATAGATATATTTGGGCAGATCAACAGAAAAGCAGGCATGTGTGTGATCAGCATTAATATCTATGGAAGGATAAACACAGAATACTTGAGCTTTGCTCTTGAGTTATAATCCAATCTGTAGTGGATTTGTTTTGCACCTAATTATGTATATCCTCTTTGTCCTGGAAGTCTGTTCTTCTCCAATCAACAACTCCTCCACTATGATCCACAAATCCATGCTTTCTCACCAACACACTGGACCTTGGCAAACATTAAATTCCTCTGCCATTGGAAAAATACATAAAGTCTATGCCAGTTGTTCTCAACCTGAAATCCATCAGCAAAGAGCTGAAGCCCATGTGATATCCTCAAGGCTATACAGGTAGCATTGAAGGTGGCTCACAATGGTAATTAGGTTCAGAACCACTGGTCTATGCTAACACACACCGGTTAAGAACGTGTCTCAGTAGCTGTGTCTACACGTGCACGCTACTTCGAAGTAGCGGCACCAACTTCGAAATAGCACCCGTCGCGGCTACACGAGTCAGGCGCTATTTCGAAGTTAACTTTGACGTTAGGCGGCGAGACGTCGAAGTCACTAACCTCATGAGGGGATCGGAATAGCGCCCTACTTCGACGTTCAACGTCGAAGTAGGGACCGTGTAGACGATCCACGTCCCGCAATGTCGAAATTGCTGGGTCCTCCATGGCGGCCATCAGCTGGGGGGTTGAGAGATGCTCTCTCTCCAGCCCCTGCGGGGCTCTATGGTCACCGTGGGCAGCAGCCCTTAGCCCAGGGCTTCTGGCTGCTTCTGCGGCAGCTGGGGATCTATGCTGCAGGCACAGGGTCTGCAACCAGTTGTCAGCTCTGTGTATCTTGTGTTGTTTAGTGCAACTGTGTCTGGGAGGGGCCCTTTAAGGGAGCGGCTTGCTGTTGAGTCCGCCCTGTGACCCTGTCTGCAGCTGTGCCTGGCACCCTTATTTCGATGTGTGCTACTTTGGCGTGTAGACGTTCCCTCGCTGCGCCTATTTCGATGTGGTGCTGCGCAACGTCGATGTTGAACATCGACGTTGCCAGCCCTGGAGGACGTGTAGACGTTATTCATCGAAATAGCCTATTTCGATGTCGCCACATCGAAATAGGCTACTTCAATGTAGGCTTCACATGTAGACGTAGCCAGTATGTTTATACAGATATTGACCCTTCTGTATAAAATATCAAACACTGGCCAAGCTGTCCAGAAGAAGAGAAGAAATGCGGGGCTCTATCATGACAGGGTGCAGAACAACACTGATATTAAGAAACTTGTGGTCTGTTAGGGATTTATTCTTTGGGTATTTTTTTTCACTATGGCTGGGTGTACACTCATTTCCTTTCACACGAACAGTGCATGGAAGTTCTTGTATATTGTAATAATGAACATCTGGGCCAAAGACCAGGCAAACTGAGGCAGGATCCTTCAGTATCCAACTATAGTAAAAGCTTGATTATCCAGCATTCCTGGGGAACAGGGATTGCCAGATAATCAGATTTGCCTATTAGTTGAGTATGGTTGCTGGCCATGCCCGGCTGACCCTGGTGGAGCAGTGGGGGGCAGGGGGAGAGGTGGCTGCAGCACTCCCAAGGGCTGGAGGGGGGAGAGGGCACCCCACTGCTGCCATATGCAGCTGCACAGCTGGCCCCACTCAGCTGGCCATCAAAAAGCTAGCCACAAAGTGACCCTAGCCTCCTTACCACACACTCAGGTCACCATGACACTTTCAGGAATTACAAAAAATTAAGCAAGAAGTCAAAAAGGCCAGACCACTTGTTGTGTAAAGCTGCACAACAAAAGTTAGAGAAGAGCTCCAAGCCTGACTACAGGCATACATAAAGATACATAAGCAACTGCAGGAATCTGCTCACAGAGAACTGCATGAGGCAAATCATATGTAGCAGAACCTTTCTGTGCAGTAAGCCTACATGCAACCAGACACAAGCCCTGTCCATTGTAAAGAAATCTAAACTTCAAAGACAAAATCAACACAATTAGACTGGGCTACACTGAGATAGAAGTAGTGCCTCCGTAACACCATCACACATGACAGAATGTGGTCCCAACACCGACACTATGGTTACACTACAGTGATCTGTCCACAGAAGGCACTATCAGAAGAGACTTCCCTACAAAACTTCTCTTGACAGAGTGTGGTCACACACAAAAGCAATTGGAAGAGTGCTCTGCTCTGTCAAAAGAGTGGCTGGAGTGCTCAGCCACTGACTAAACAAAACAGGCACCCAGAAGCACAGCAGACAGGGCTGCCCATTCTTTTGGACAACCTGTCTGTCAAGAGAAGGCCCCCCCGAGCATCCACAGCTTTTCTGTTGACAGAACCTGTCAACAAAAGGGGCTCTTCCTCATCTGGGAGAGGAAGAAGGTTGTTGGTGGATGCGCTGACTTTTGTCAACATATTCTTGACAAAATATATTTTGTGTGTGGATGTTCCACCAGTTTTGTTGACAAAACCAGGGTTTTGTTGGCAAAACTGGCTAATGTAACCATAGCCCCAAAGAAAAACTCTGAAGATTGTCTGATTCATTATGTGTGAAACTGATTGACTTTCACACCTATTTCCAGAAATGACCATAGAGGCCTGTTTCTAAACCATACAGTGCACCAATCTGGACTCCCTTTGACTCAAATAAATAAAAATTGTGATTTCTGAAGCTAAGGGCGTGGGATCACCTAAATCATTTTCCTAAGGAAGCTAGATCCTGCAGTAGTTCTGACGCTGAAGAACTGGGCCCATCTATCTACTTGGAAAACCATACATGAAACAGGGACTTTTTTTTTTTTAAAATCACTACAAACCTGCATGTTGGAAAGTTCTCAGTCTTGTTGTTTTTATGTGGAAAATCTGAGGTTAGAAACACAGATAGACTGTTGTTAATGTATCCAGACATGGGCGAATCTTCATTCGTAAAATAGGCATAGTAGTAAACTAAACGAGGGATCATATCAGATGTGAAGGCTACAATAAAGGCCTGAAAAAGAAACAGAGCTTGAGATAAGTTGCATAAGCTGTGACTTGGTGTCTTGCTTAATATTTTCCTTTGAAAGAAAACATCTGATTCTGTTTGGCAATCCAGTGTGAAGTTAGAACATTAGATGCGACAGTTTATTTGCATCCCATTCACGAAAAGTACATTTAGTTATTGCTGCTATATGGACATTGAGAAGCAGTTGAGGATCCAACTGAACCTACAGATTGCAAATGTTATGAACCATTCAACCAAAGGAATGAAATCACCACAGCCATCTCCTGTCAATTCCCACAGACAGTCAATACTGCCAATACCCTATCTGGATTGAGTTTCTGTAAATTAACTCCTATCCAGACCCAATCTGGCTAGACTCTGGGAAAGGTAAATGAATAAACTGGCTCCAGTTAAATGGAAATGGAGAGCTGAAGGTGACCAACACCCTGGTGACATAATGAGACACAGGAGAACCTGAATTATAAAACAAATCATAGAGATACAGAGACTCACAAGAAAATGGTTTTATCACAGTTTACTTACATTAGTGACAACAGACAAGATGGCCATTCCATTTAGAATTTCTTGCCAAACTCCTATACTGTGAGCTTTGGAAGCAACAGGTCTCCTGAACTGAGTGGTAAGCTTCCAGGAATCCACTCGAATCTCCAAGATATTATTCATCAGCGCAAGAAGAGGAGCCAGTGGAAAAGAGGCCACAAAAAGAGTAATAAATCCAAACTGAATGACTGCATGGGAGGAAGGGAAATGAACAATGGTTGTTTAGAACTCTAGGGCAATTATCTTTACGTTCACAACTCATGCTATTGAAATACCAGAGCATTCAAGATAACCCTGCCAAGTAAAAAACAACTATAGCGGAACGTATACATATAATCAATTTTCTAAATTATTACAGAGAGCTAATAAAATACGGTATTCAAGTACTTACAAGAAAGTATGCATGTTTATAACTGAAAGACTCAGGAGTTTGGGTTGAATATACATGGCAATAAAGTTTGACTGAGCAGATCATGACTGATGTGTTTACTTGCTGGCTCTCAAGCCCTCCAATTTACACAATTACTTTACAGACCAACATGTTTTAATGTTAATTTATTTTAATTCATTCCCAAAAAAGGAATTCTTACCTTCTCCCTTTGTGATATTTCATGGGTTTATAGATATTTCAGTACATATATGTTAAGTGCTGCTGGTAAATCAGTATGAATTAAAAATAAAAAACTATATACCATAAATAATCACTTTAGTTATCATCAAATTAAACCACCTCGTGTGATATGTGGCAACCCTTCCCATTATGCTAACATTATCCCACATTAAGTCAGGCACATGAAGTGAAAAGGAATACTCTAGCTACTTAAAGTATCAGGAGAATGTGAAACGTCATACAATTTGTTCAAGGCACTGAAAGTAATTGTTCCTGAAGATCTGCCATGAGACACATAATAACCACATGTGACCAGGACTACAATTTCCATCACAGCCAAAAAACAGAATCTGTACTGAATGGTCACTAAACCACGCTGGGGCAATGATTAGATTATGATTTAGAAGGAAAGAGATCTATTATGTCTTCACCACCAGCAGAAGCAGCTACTGTGAGAGATATTTTTTTTTACTTTGAAGGTCTCCCATCAGAGTACTGATCAGACCTGACTGTGATTGGCATGTGAGATCTGACAAGATCACAGCCCAAGGTGAAATGGTTACATGACACGAAATGTAGATAGGTAGTTCCAACCAAGGTCTATATGCACAGCTTAGATGTAACATTAAGAGGTACAACACCGAGCAACCCTTTCAACCCCTTCTGTCCTTTCTATTTAACAAACACTGATTTTTTCAGTGTTTTCTGGATTTCACATGGGTTTAATTTCTGGTTCCTTTAGTTACCTAGCTGTTAAAGTGTTTTCTCATCAGTTACATCAGCATTAGTTTAGAAACAGTGCCAGCAGAGGGTATCTCATGCTCCCTCTGCTGGTCAGCTGGGTAGTATCAGACCACAAACCACTACATACCCAAAACACTGTGGATACTTCGATCCATTTTATAGATCTCACATCTGCAGTGCAGATTCTTACAGCATACTTGGCACTCATGACTGTGTATAACTGATCCACCATCCAACTGAGAAATAAATAGTTGTTGAACATATATTATGAACTAGGACTTTTCACAGGCCATTGATGGTAATGATAAGAATAATAAAATAAAAAATAATAATACCATAAAGGCAGCTCCATTTATTGGGTTGATCTCTTTAATTTCTTGTATCAGTGAATTCTATGCTGTTTACATGACAGCCTCCAACCCCCAGCTGGAAAGCTCTGCTCTTATAGCCATCATAACATTTCTTATCTGCATTTCAAAATTGTGTTTTCAGCTCACCCATTTCTAGATATTCATAGAATAGCCCCAACACTCCAAAGCTCTGCAGATCATAATCCTGCTCCCAGCGAGTATACAAATTCTCTGGATTACATCTGGCTTTCCTACGTCCCCACCAATTCCAAATCCAGCTGTGTGTGGAGAAAAGGGAACCGTAAGAGAGTGGGCAATATGTCGTCATGGTTAGAACATATATTATGCAGTATAAACTGATTCATAAGCACTTCTTTCTCCAAAGTAACAACTCTTTACTCCCATCTTGGACAGTTTTAACCAACATCTTAGGGAAAAGTAGCCAAAAGAATTCTAAAGAATTGATTTATGCTTCAGCACTTAATGCAGTTAATTTACCTATAGCATTAGTCTCTGTTTGGTTAGTGAAATGATGCTACTCATTACTCATAATTTCAGCCATCTACTAGCTGAGTGGCTCAATGTAAGGCATCACTTACGGTACAATGGCCTCTTGTATATTTCCCCATATCTGTTTGCCAGCCATAACTATGGTAAGCTGAGTTGTCAATTCAATCAGGCAGCCTGCAGGATCACACTGACCGGAAAGAAGTTGGGCGGGGGGAGAGAAATAATGCAAGTTACTGCAAGTTTACCTGAAAAAAATACACTGTAATGTAAGGAAGAGCTCTTAGTGTACTCAAGAAAAGAAGTCATTTGCACTTTAGCTCCCAGCTAAAAATTTACCTTCAGGGAGACTATCACAAAAGGCTAAACTCTGTTGCATTTTTTTCCAAAAAGGAAACATCCTACATAAAACATTTCAAAATTGAAATACAAAGAACATTTTAAAGACAAAGTTACTCAACAGAGCTTAGACTGGCCTGTAGGGGTATGTCTACACTGCAGCTGGGAGTGTGCCAGGGAGACATACTCCTGCTAGTTTTGCTCAAGCAAGCAAACTAAAAATAGCAGTGTGGATATAGATGCATGGGCACTGACTTGGGCTAGCCCCCTGAGATTGGACCCAGGGAGTCAGCAGGGGTTTGGATTTGGCAGCTAGCTTGAGCCACTGCCCATCCAGCAATGTCCACAGTGTTGTTCTGAGTGTTCTACCTTGAATAGACCTAATGCACACTCCAGATGAAGTCCAGACATACTCTGTATGGTACGATGTGGATGGGGCATAAGCAATCTTCCAACTTCCTCCAGCAGCAGTTCCTGCTCCTCCCATGAGCCGTGTCTACACGTGCACGCTACTTCGAAGTAGCGGCACTAACTTCGAAATAGCGCCTGTCACGGCTACACGCGTCGGGCGCTATTTCGAAGTTAACTTCGACGTTAGGCGGCGAGACGTCGAAGTCGCTAACCCCATGAGGGGATAGGAATAGCACCCTACTTCGACGTTCAACGTCGAAGTAGGGACCGTGTAGTTGTTGCGCGTCCCGCAACTTCGAAATAGTGGGGTCCGCCATGGCAGCCATCAGCTGAGGGGTTGAGAGACGCTCTCTCTCCAGCCCGTGCGGGGCTCTATGGTCACCGTGGGCAGCAGCCCTTAGCCCAGGGCTTCTGGCTGCTGCTGCGGCAGCTGGGGATCCATGCTGCAGGCACAGGGTCTGCAACCAGTTGTCGGCTCTGTGTATCTTGTGTTGTTTAGTGCAACTGTGTCTGGGAGGGGCCCTTTAAGGGAGCGGCTTGCTGTTGAGTCCGCCCTGTGACCCTGTCTGCAGCTGTGCCTGGCACCCTTATTTCGATGTGTGCTACTTTGGCGTGTAGACGTTCCCTCGCAGCGCCTATTTCGATGTGGTGCTGCGCAACGTCGAAGTTGAACATCGACGTTGCAAGCCCTGGAGGACGTGTAGACGTTATTCATCGAAATAGCCTATTTCGATGTTGCTACATCGAAATAAGCTATTTCGATGTAGGCTTCACGTGTAGACGTAGCCATAGAGTCCAGTTAGAGGCCAATATGGTGTTGGTGGTCACTCGATAACAAATAGCACATTTTCATGTCACTGTCATATCTGTGAGTCCAATGATGGCTGATCAGTCAGATTCTGGAGCTGCAGATCTTATCACAGAAGGAGCAGGTGTTGGTAGCTGTTGGAGGGATATGGGGCAGTTTTTGCAGCTCTTTATTCTTCTCCACCTCTCCTCGTCTGCACTGCAGCTGAACCTCTCAAATTGTGCCTCATGGATTACTGTTCTCCACTGGGGACGGTCTTGGGCAAGGTTCTCCCCAGCGTCAACACCAATGCTGTATGTTTTCAAGTTTACTTCGGCATGTCCTTATATTGCTTCCGTTGGCCCTCAGTGTTCCTCTGTCCTTCCTCCAATTTGGAAAACAGAATCTATTGGGGGAGGCACTGATCAGACTTTTGAACCATGTGACTTGTCTAACAAGTTGTTCATGGATGATAATGGCTTCAATGCTGGTCATGTCCGACTCTTCCAGGACACTAGAGGTTGTGTGCCTATCCTCCCATGAGATAGGATTCTCCTGAGGCTGCATTGATGATATTGTTCAAGAGCCTTCAAACAATGCTTGTATGTTGCCCAGGTTTCACATGAGTACACTAGTGCTGGAACAAGCACTGTATGGTATACAAGGAGCTTTGTCTTGGCATAGATGTCCTGGTTCTTGAAGACTCTTTGTGTGAGGCAGATGAAAGCAGAGCTTCCACAGCTCAGACAGTGCTGGATTTCCGCATCAATGTCAACTTTAGTAGAAAGATGACTTCCAAGGTATGGGAAGTGTTCCACATTTTCTAGCAGTTCTCCATTGACTTCAATAGACCATGTATGAGATTGTACTGTTCACTCTTTCGAAAGAGGGCCAGTCTTTTCGAAATACTGTGCACGTGTAGACATACCCTTACTGTTTCCTTAAAAATATCAAAGGCCACATTTCAGGAACTGAACCTCTTCATTTCCTACTAACATCACAGAGAGCTGGATGTACTTAGCACCTCTCAGGTTCTGGCTCTTGTGAATCTTTAAAATTTCTGCTCTTTATCAGGGAGACCATGCAAACTTACTGGTCCAGAAAACATCTAGAAGACTTCCGTATTTAACTTTGATAACAAAGCTGCCATTTGTTTGTCTGAAGTTATTTTTTTTCTCCTTCTTGCCCTTCAGATAACATTTAACATGAAATATTGCCTGCAGAGGTTTACACCTGGCTTCACTGGGAGTCACACATACATACCCACAGCCAGAACTTTTAAAAGAATCTTGCAAGCAGCAGAAAGCCAGTCTTCTTTCATGCTAACCTCAGTATTCAAAATGCTGCGGGAGATACCTTAATGTCAATGAGCACTTCGATTTACCCTTGGTTTTAATCTGCACAGAGGGCACAGTCCTGTCCCACGTACAGCACTTGCAGAACCAGAGGCCCCACTAAAAAGAACCAGTACATCACTGAGATAAGGCAGGTGTCCATCAATGATTTATAAAAATAATCTTGTTCATGGGAAGGGAAGTCCTCATGTCCTCATGCTGTCTAAGGTCAGTAAATTCTCATGGTGGCACTGATAAAGAGGCCAAATATTCTAGGCAAACAGCAAGGATCAACTCCTAAAAAGAGCTACATACAATCACAGACAGAGAGGAATTTAGGCACCTAACTGCTGCTTAAAGTACATAAACCTGAAATCTACGTCTTCCAAACTTCATTTGGCTGCCACCTAATCCTCTAAACAGCTACCCTCCCTTAGTACCTAAATTTTCACTTGTAAAGTCCCAGTGGTGAGCAAACTTCCTTCCAGTGGGCATGTACAGTAGTGTTCAAATCTTGACTTTGCCAAGCTGTTCAGAGCCAATTTCATGAAATTAGGTCTTTTCCCCAACTATCTCATCTGCCTGGCCTGATCCTGGTAGGCAAGCTTGGAAGATGCTTTTGGCTACGCCTACCAGATTTGATCCTGCACAAAATACAGCTGTGACAGATATGACAATATCCTGAGCATACCTTATGAAATTAAGTAGACTACCTTTTGGATTGTTTAGACAGTAAATGCAAATTGTGAATTGTTATATAGAACTTCTTTTAGAGAAAAGCAGGATTAATGAAATCTCTGGAAGATGTTAGGAACTTGAAACATCTTCACAGTAAGTGTGAAGTGGATTTCCTAGGATTTCCATCCTTTTGAAGCTGCACTTTGAGCAGGAGACCCACTGGCTAGACACCTAGTCACAATCTCTTGAAAGAGCCATGCTGGATGAATGAGACACTTTTACTCTTGAAGGTTCTTGTTCCTGGGTATGATGAACTTGAAACCACAGAAAAACTCAAGGTTGAAGGACTGCTCCTGTCAGAGCCCAGGTTGAAGTTGTGGTGACTACAAGTAAGCTATTAGCACATGTACAGGTTTATATGATATTTCTTCTATACTGCTTTTACCTTCAGAATATGCACTTGCTTAAAAAAACCTGTGGTAACTTACAAGCCTGGCAATTACATTGTGTACGATCTCTGAGAAGAGAATGAACAAGAAGTCTGCTTAGGCAACCAACATTTTATTGGGAATAGAGTGAAAGTAGGGAACTCTCTGCCCTGCAAATACCCTGGTCAGGAGGGAAGGGATACAAATCTCATCCCAAGAAAGACAATGCTAGAAGCTAGAAATAAAAAATGGGTGCCCTTGCTGGACCACTGAGGTGAAATACAGGTAAAGTTGCTCCAAACTGTGACAACACGTGGGGGTGGGGGAAAAGGTGACATTGTAGAGCTAGTATCATAGCTCTCTAGTCTAGTGACTAAAGAACTCACCCTTAATGCAAAAGGCCTGGGTTCAAATCCACACTCTACCTCCTTCAGAGAAAGGGCCTGAACCTAGGTCTCCCATCACCCAGGCAAGTGACCCTCCCTATGAGCTTTTTTTTTGAGTCAGGGCTCTAATCTCTCCTAATGAAACCATTCTACATTGTGTGAAAAATGTGACTGGGGCAGGAACTGGAAGAATGTACAAATTGCTAAATTGCAGAGTTATTCTCACTCTCACTCTGGTCTAGTATGTTGGCTGCCCTAACCGCTGGTCATTAGGCTGCTGGACATAAAGGGACTGGCACCACTCCCTCCAAGAAAGAGCAAGAGCTGACAAGAAAGAGCTGAGCTGGCTTAGGCATCTAGCTGTAGGAGAGGGTTCAGAGCTGTGACTATTGAGCAGAGATAAGCATTTCTCTCCGGCACCTACATCCCTTTGAGGAGCAGGCCTAGGTCACTCCTCTCCATGCTGCATTTCCTATTGTGTCATTTAGGCAGCTCCTCCTCAGCTTGCTGGCTTCTGTGAATCTTATTCTTATCTACCTAACCCTCCCCTTCTTCTGTACAGGAAGCCTCAGCAGCTGATTTAGGGCTCTGGATTCCCCTAGGGAGCAGGTTGCCTAAATGCTATGTGTTGCAATGCTGACCCTAAGTCCCCTTTGAGGATATTACTCTAGACCCTCAGATATACCTGAGCTATATTTGGTGTACCCAATGAGGAGGGGAAGGGGATTAAGGTCGCTTTCTGCAACCTTTTTCCCTCTCTGATCCTGGGAACAGTCCCTAGTGCCAATTTAGAGCAGCAGCACAGCACTCTTTCCAAGTACCTTATCACATGTAGAACATTTCTAGCATCACGGGTAGTGAGGTGGTTGTGAAATTCTGACCATCGGCATTTATTATATTTCCTACTAAAGTCTAGGGGAATCCATACCTCTTCGTTTCTCCAGTGATTAAACATGTATGTGTACTTGCCAGGGTATCCAACAAACTTCCCTTTGAAGAAAGCCACATAGAAACAGGATGAGTAGTAGTTGACAAACTGGAACAGGAACATCTTCATAGTGAGTCTATTCTCATACTCCAGGTGAGTTCTTGGGATCTCTGTGAAACCAAAATGAAAACTCTTTTACACTTCCTCTACCCCACTTCAAACATGCAGATTGATAAGTGTTTGTCCTCTGCAGCTCTCAAATGTTTCACGAAAAAACAGCTGGCATTCCTGATCACTAGTACATCTTCTACACACAGTGTAGTTCTTTGAGGAGGGAGGAAGATGGGACTCACTATCAAATCAGACTTCCCCTTTTCACATACTGGCTATTGTCTCCAGCTCCACGTTAATTCCTTGGAGCATCATTTCCCAAATTGTTGGTTGTGCCCCACACAGGGTGAGAAATTTTCCATTTTGGCAGTAAAATAGAACCCTCGCACAGAGAAAGAATCACGTGTTACCATTTTATAGGGCTGGACTGTCATAAATAATGGGCTCTTATAATTTTAAGTGAAGGTAGTGAGAATTTAAGGAGCTCAGCACCTCTCAAATAAAAATGAGGGTTGTTGAGAGAGCAAGAAGGACTCCTACTTTCAACGAAGATAGCTGAACCAAACAGGTAGCTCCATTGTGGATAGCCCCTTTGTGGTGTTTGCACCAGCATGTTATCAAGAACTCTGCTCCACTTGTAATAATGTTTTCTCTCATGTTTGCTTTTCTCAATAACACAAAGCACTAATTTGTGAAATGAATTGTAAAAGATCATTACATGAAAAACCTTTCTGAACAGGAGAAGAGAGAAAAAAATAACCACTAGAACTCAGGGTGGCCAGCAGTGACAAATCTCCCTGCAGATGCACTGGACTAAGCTGGCTTAGGGAAAGGGGTACTTCACTCCACCTGTGCTGTGTTTGGCCTGACAAATAATTTTTTGAGCCCATAAAGACTTGCAAATAATTGCTAAAAACAGCAGAATCACAATAAGGAAATATGTGGGAACTCTTAATTTAGAGCTACTGAAGTTGTGTATTTTATATCTGGGTTGAAATTTGGCTCTCAAACTTTGACTCCAGTCATATTTAAACCCATGCATCTCAGAGCAACATTTGGCCAATTACATACAATTCAGGAAAGAAGGTAGTAAAAGACATTCTTCATAGATACAATCGCAACAATCAGGCATCCACGCAAGACCCCGCAGAATGAGGCTTTACCTGTACTAGACAAGAAATTTATAAAACACACTTCCACTTCCTACAAAAAAGAAAAGATTATAAATTTTCTACATTACTTCATACTTCAGGATACTTCAGCTACAATAACGACAGCTCAACTAACAATATTGTTAACCTTTCCAGCTACCAACTCAGCCCAGCAGAAGAGTCTCTCTTATCCTAGAGTCTTTCCTTCTGCCCTACTTCCTCCACAAACTTAATACAATTCTGTGGTGACTTTGAAGCCTTCTTTCGACGCCTCCATCTAAAGGAATTCTTTCAGAACACCTACAAACAACAGTCTCACTCTCTTGAACCCCCGCACCAACAAAAGAAGAACTCTATCTGGACTCCCCCTGATGGTCGTAGTGAAAGTCTGGATTTCTACGTGCAATGCTTCCGCAACCGTGCACAGACTGACATTATACACAAACAATGCCAAATGAGACACAATCTCAACTATGCTGAAGGCTATGCTGTCCAGAGTCTCAAAAATAACCCAGACATTATAATCAAACCAGCTGACAAAAGGGGTGCTGTTGTCATCATGAATAAGTCAGACTATGAACAGGAGGCAGCGAGACAACTCTCCAACACCACATTTTACAGACCTCTCTCCTCTCTCCAAAGGAAATTACAACAACTACTTAAGGAACTCCCTGCTGCTACTCATGACCTTACTCACTCAGACTCACCATCTGAGCCCCAACCTGGATTATTCTATTTACTTCCTAAAATCCACAAACCTGGAAACCCCGGACACCCTATCATTTCTGGTATTGGCACCCTTACCACCAGACTACCCAGTTACGTGGACTCCCTCCTCAACCTTATGCCACCAACACTCCCAGCTATCTCCGAGATACCACTGACTTCCTGAGGAAATTATAAAACATCGGAAAAGTTCCTGACAACACCATCCTTGCCACAATGGATGTAGAGGCTCTGTACACTAATATTCCACACAAAGATGGATTACAAGCAATCAGGAATACCACCCCTGATGTCACCACAGCCAATCTGGTGTCTGACCTCTGTAACTTTGTTCTCACCCACAATTATTTCCAATTTGGGAACAATTTATACCTCTAGATTAGTGGAACTGCTAGGGCACCCACATGGCCCCACAATATGCTAATACATTTATGGCTGACCTGGAACAATGATTCCTCAGCTCTCATCCCCTATTACCCTTCCTCTACTTAAGATCTTGACATCTTTATGATTTGGACCCATGGCACAGAGACTCTAGAAGAATTCCACAGAGAGTTTAACAATCTGCACCCCACCATCAAGTTATGCTTCAATTACTCCACGTGAGAGATACATTTCCTGGACACTACAGTACAAATCAAGGACGACCTGATCGGTACCACACTGTACTGGAAACCCACTGATCACTTTTCTTACCTACATGCTTCTAGCTTCCATCCTGCACACATAACTAGATCCATTGTTTACAGTCAAGCTCTTAGGTACAATTGCATTTGCTCTGATCCTACTGACAGAGACCTAAAACTACAAGATCTTCACCAAATATTCATAAACCTGAATTACCCGCCAGGAGAAATAAAAAAACAAATTGAGAGGGCCAGACGAATACCCACAGACCAGCTGCTCCAAGACAGGCCCAAAAAAGCCAAGAACAGAACACCACTGGTCATCACCTACAGCCCCTAACTCAAACCACTGCAACGAATTATTAGAGACCTACAACCTATCCTTAACCAGGATGCCACACTCCAGAAGGCCCTAGGTGACAGGCCTGTTCTCTCCTACAGACAACCTCCCAACCTTATGAGGATTCTCACCAACAGCCACAGTCTATACCGCAGGAACACCAGTCCTGGAACTTTTCCTTGCAACAAAGCCCGCTGCCAACTTTGTCTACATATGTTTTCTGGAGATACCATCACTCTTGAAAGAGAGGCTGCTGAACTTTCTTTTATATTCAAATTTGACACATTAACACGTGGTTTGAACCGGAATGGGAATTTTCTGGGTCACTATAGGGGCTCGTTTGCATACTTGGCTTAATCTAATTCTTGACTCCCCACCCTGCTCATCCCTTTCTGCCTCTCTACTCTCTGATTTGCTCACCTTGATCATTTTTTTTTCTGATTCATCCACCTTGATTACTGTTTTTAGTTCTCTGTACCTTAAGTATTGAGTCTGTTCTGGTATGGCTATGGTCTGAAGAAGTGGGTCTGTCCCACGAAAGCTCACCTAAGAAATTATTTTGTTAGTCTTTAAAGTGCTACTTGACTGCTTTTTTGTTTTAGTCACGGTTTTATACTCTTTTCTTCCACTAATGCATCGAGACACAGCAGAGTGCAGATTCTCTTCTTAACAATAGAGGGCAGCAGCCACACAAAAGTGAAGAACCTGATGATCTTTACTGCTTTTAGCTATCATCACAAAACAGTGTAAGCTCATTTACAGAGGTCAGTGCTATACAACAGACATGGTACTCCTTTGCTTTAATGTGCAGCCATAAAAAATGAATGCTGGAGCTTTCATGTATGTATTAATGGGATTTAGCATGATTCAATCTGAAGATGGAAAAAAATTAAAAAATCATTCTCTTATATGCAAATGACTCTTCGTAGTTTGTGCCTACTATCCTATTATTGCGCAGAGAGGGAAATAAAAGTTTAGGAACAGACAAATCAAATTTAGCATGGAGATATAAGCAACACAGAACTACAGTTGTAGATTTGGTTTTCATGGCCCAGTTCTGCTCACACTGAAGCCAATGGTAAAACTCACATTGGCTATGTCTACACTACTGAGATCTTTCAAAAGAAGCCCTTCCTTAGGTCCCAAAAGAGCTTCCTTCAAACAATTGTGTCCACACACAAAAAAGCAGATCAAAAGAACGGGCCAAAGATCGAAAATGAAGACTGTTCCTTCGAAAGAAGGGCCCTGCACAGCATCTACACATATTTTCTTTCAAAAGAAGCTTTCGAAAGGCGGCACACTTCCTGAAATGGGAAAGGAAGAGTGATTTCAAAAGGAGCACCACTTTCTTTCAATTTACTTTTGAAAGAATGCTTTTGGTGTGTAGACGCTTTGCTGGATCGTTCCAAAGAGACCCCTTCTTTTGAAAAATCTTTCAAAAGAACTTGCTAGTGTAGACACAGCCACTGTGATTGCATTATAAACAGTGAGTAGGTTAAATGTCAAGCATGCAAAGACACACAGCAGCAAAGTGAGATGAACGCTCACAGTGCACAGTCCAGTCCTGAGGGTCAATGAAAGACACCTTCCTAGCCTTAAACCTAGAAATATGATGCCAAAATAAAGACAATTGGGATTCGTTACTATTAGTTTAACTGATTGACATGTTAGCAGAAACCATTTTTCAGTTAGCATGTTAAAATTGAATATTCTACAACATACTCATTCTTTGTGCAATGCAAAACAACTTCCAGAGGCTAAAAAAATAATAAGCCAAGTTGTACCTTCCTAGGAAAACCACACAGAGAGGGCCCTGGGAAAGAAAATTTCCACAAGGACCTCATCATACAAATAACCACACACACTACTATGTCAGCAATGAACTTCCAGCTACAATGTCCTGTTCCAGGGCAGTCTGGCTATACTGGACTGCACTATTAGTGACACCCCCACCTCCACTTCTGCTTCTGCCCTCAGTTTGTCTAGTACTCCCTCCCCTACATGTATGCTGGATCTGCAGGCTCCAGTACTGTGGAACCTTTCCACACCCTACTCCTTCTTCATAAGGGAGATTCTGGCATACAAATCTGGGTGAGACAATTGTACCCAATAAAATTAAAGTGCATACTTATTTAACTGTATAGTTGTCCTACTTGATGTAGAAAACTTCTTTGATGTAATGCTTCTTTTTAAAATCACCGCTAATTCATATTCATGACTTCTAAAGGAATTCTGCTAAATCATGATGGCTTGATCTTACTTTGAAGAGTTTAATATTACACGCAATTCTAATTTCTAATTAGAGTTCAGAACATGACTGCCTTAATGCCAGGATACTTCCTGTATGTGGAGACATTATAAAAAAAGACAGACATAACAGAATCAAGCCAATTATGACAAAAGCTGTTTAGATACAAGGAGAATGAAACCGCTAATCTTTGTCCGGCATAGCTATAGTTACAAAACAAAGACTCACCATAAACTGTAGCACCTGGGTACTATGGGAATGGAGCATGAGCAAGGAAAGCAATATCAGGACCCTATAAACAGATTTTACTTCTACTGAATCCATTATTGAGCAGAATTTCTCCCTGGCAATTTTGTCCTCTTGCAGATTACCTACCCAAATCAGTGATCCAGACAGCTATTTTCTCATATAAGAAATTCAGTATCATGATGATAACGAAGTTCAGGCATGATGCTGTGACTGAAGTTGCCAGCTGTGGAGTCAGTAGTCCACTGATGGGTTGCAGGGTTTGCCTTTCCTTCATGAAGCTTGCAAAGGCAGCATACACTGCAAGCCGGTATACAATCACAGCTATCATACTAGCTATGATCAGAGAGATCTAAGAAAAGGACAGAGATTTAAAGTAAATTTACATTACAACATGATTACATGCATGCACTTCAAGAATGAAAATTCACTGGGTCATGCTTTAACTTATTTTTTTTTTTCTTTCTTTTGGCTACAATTTCAGGAACATTGAAATGCAAAGTACACAGCTCAAAGACCTGTGTTATTTTGATTACATAATCCACTAAATATATTTTATTAGCACAGACGTTTGACAATCTAACAATTCTATTCAAAATATAAAATATTGGACCACAGACTTCAACATAAATAAGACTTGTAGAATCTGTTCTGTGTCTGTATAATATCTGGCATAACAGGGTTCTGCTCCATGATTAGGACTCCTAGGCACATGGTAAAGCAAATAAATCTTAATAGCAATCTGTAAATCCTCTATCTGACACTACAATTGATCTTAGCAGAAAAAAATCCCGTTTTATTTTTACACATGATAATCCATGTAATTTTCTACATTAACCTAGATCTTCTTCAAAAGACAACAGAGTTTGTTACACCACTAAGGTGTGAACACAGGTAACCTAACCTAGCAAAACTCACCAAATCATTTTCAAGATCTTTTCCTTATCCATATAAGTTACAGTGTACTTTGCATGAGAGCAGGAAACATGCAGAATAAGGTTAGTGGGAGATCTAAAACAAACACTGTAATACATGTTAATAGGGTAGTGACAATCAGTGATTGCAATACACGTTAAAGTGATGATTCAAAAAGATGCTCACCCAGAACAACACTGTAGTTCCTGAGATGCAGAACCGTACAGCCTGGCTAGTTAGAGGCAAATAAGGCTCCTGCTCCTGCAACAGTCAAGCAAGCACAGCACAGTTCACAATCCACATACATATTTGTCCCTCAAGCAGCACACAATGCCTGGAACAGCTGTGTGAAAGCAAATATTCTAGGAAAATAATTTTTAACTCTCTTCATGTTGAAGAACTTATACTTTATGCTTCAACTTATTTTTTTTCTCTTTCTTTTGGCTACAATTTCAGGAACATTGAAATGCAAAGTACACAGCTCAAAGACCTGTGTTATTTTGATTACATAATCCACTAAATTTTTATCAGCATAGACGTTTTGTGACATTTTTCAGTATTTTTCATGTCAAGATCCCTTATAGTAAGTGTTTACTTAGATGCATTAAGTTGTTCCACACAACCACAAAGCATTTTACTCCATTCCTTCAAGTCTTTATTTTTTATGAAGAAATGGATAGGTTTATTAGTTACCAATCTAACCGCACGATCATGCAGCTATACCTTACCCAAAAGATTATGCCCATATAGCACAAGAACAGTTTCCCGTTTTCATATAAAGTCCTCTTTTTAGCAACAATTTCTACCTCCTAAAATGTCAGATTAGAAGGATTAACAAGGGACAGAGAAATTAATACAGCACCTATTATCTGATGACGTTATTCAGACCTGGTCTACATTGAAAAAGTTATACTGGCAAAGGTATGTTGATCAAGGATATGAAAAACTAAAGCTATGCCAACAACTCCCCTGCCACCCCTGCATAGATACAAGTCTGATGATGAAAGACGGCTTCCACTGACATAGGTAATTTCATTCATGGAAGTGGTGTTCCTACACTGAAGGAAGAAAACTATTTGGTGATGTAAGTTTAGGCAGCCGTTGGACCAGCCACACTGGCTACGGCTGAGGCAGTCTCTGGTCACTGCACCCTGCCCTCCCAGCAGCAGCACAAAGAGTATGCACGTGGGAGGGGGTTCAGGAGTGGGACATGGGAGGGGATCAGGGCTCTGGATGGCACTTACCTTGGGGGGCTTCCTAGAACTGGCAATATGTCCCTCCTTCAGCTCCTACTTCTGTGAACTGCCCCCACCCACAGGTACCATCTCCTTAGACCACACATACTAGCCCTAACACTGTTCTCAGTTATACAGGTGTAACACAGAGAAATGTTATTGGTTCAGTGAACATATCTCAGTGAAACTGGGGTCAGTCATATTGTATCTACTATTTCTTCTGGAGGTGTTCATACCAGACAAATGACAACCTTGTTTAGCCTGCTAAAGACCAATTTGTCCATAAAGATATAATTTGTATTTGAAGTGTATCATGCTATACTTTTATGGGTGAGAGATCTGACTGGCTCAAGTGTACTTATAATAAACTTAAGTGTATTTACAATAAACTTATCAGTGAATAATTGTGAGCATTCTTGCAGCATGAATGGCATAAGTTATATTCAGTGACAATATACAACGAAAGGCCTCCTCTTTAACAAGGGATGCAGAGTTTTGTTTTAGGAATAACAGTCTCAGAACCATTTTAGGCTATATGACACTTCTGTACTTAAGAACTAATCTGAGATATTCATGCTATGTAGAGACCGAGCTTTAAAATTTCTGGGCCACATTCTCCCTTACAGACAATGAAGTCAGTGAAAGAAGAATTTGACTTGCTCTGAAATAGTTCAGTATTTTCACCATCAAACACTGATGCTAACTTGGCAGAAATAGCAAACAAGGTGAAGATTACATTCTCACAATGGGCGATTTTTGAATCAGTGTATCCAATGAGGAGCAAGGGTCCTGAATCACTGCAACTGGTGATGAGAAATTGATTTTACAGTTGAAGCAAAGCTAACCGCAGTGCTCTGAAAATTCAGTGAACTGTATCTATATTGCCTTTTCAGTTAGCAGGATTAATCTGTTTGAAACCAATATCCCTTCACACTTTCAGCATCACTCATTAAATAATGAAAGGAAATGAAGCAGCAGTGTGGCTAACTGGTATAGTCTAACTGGAATAGTTTTCCATGACTGAGCACTGACAAGGATTGCTACAAAAGCTGACAGCTCAAACGCCTCTCAAAATCTGCAAAGATAACAAATGCTCTCTGTCATAAAGAAAAGGGGCACAAGGTAATTGAGCTTTTAATGGAAACTGTCAGTATATGCTCAAAGAAAAAAACAGCTGTGGACTGATTACTTCTTAGCTACGTCTACACTAAAGTGCTCTTTCGAAAGAGAGTAGTCGAAACACACTATTTTGAAGGGGAGCATCAACACACGGGCTGGTGCTGGTGCCGTCAACAACTGTCATCGAAAGGGTCATGTGCCACATCAAAAGGGGATGTTCAGGCCGTCGAAAGAGAGCTCCACACGCACCAACACCCTCTTTCGAATGAACGGGGCAGGAAACACCACAGACAAGGTTGCAGAGTGGCCAACCCCGTCCGAGGCCACAGCACACCGCTCCTTTAAAGGACCCCTCCCCAATACCCTTGGCCTGCACAACACAAGGCCTGCGCAGCTGCCACAAGCCCCACAGACGCTGTGCCCGCAGGAAAGGCCAGGGACACATAGCAGCTGGAAACCCTGCTGGCTGCCGCCTGTGGAGTGGGCGCCCTGCTAGCCATAGCACTGGTGACCACCCTGCAGATCCTGGTGGGGCCCACCTCCCAGGGGCAGAAGGGGATGCCCCAGATCATGGGGTCCTCTGGGGCCCCCCGCCCACAGGTGCTCCGCTGGCTCTGGAGCTACCCCACCAGCTCCGAGTGGTGGGAACAACTGGTCATGGGGAAGTGGGATGACTGGTGGCTCTGGAACTTCCGGATGCGGTGGCAGACCTTCCTGGAGTTGTGTCAGTAGCTGTCCCCGGCCCTGAGACATCAGAACACCCAGATGCAGCACACCCTCCCCATGGAGAAGGGGGTCGCGATTTATGTGAGGAGTTGTTTGTTTTGCACAGGGCTGTTTGTCTTCCTGCAATGAAGACAATAAATGTATTTTCTTTAATTTGGGAAAATTAAAGCTTTGTTTTAACTGGAAACAGACAGGAGGAGATACTTTACAGAAGACTCTTCCTCCTCTATATGCAGTGTCCCTTATCATGCAGATGGCAAATATCAGTTGGTCATTTCTCTTTAGCTACAATGTATACATGTGTACCTATACGCAAACTCTTTCATATTCAGCATTCTGTTATCTGGAACTCTGAAATTTAACTCAGCAATTTAGTTTGTGCTGCATCATCATTTTAGAATTCGGCATTCTTTTAAGTAAACAAGATGTCCACAGCATGGAAACCCCAAAACCAGTATGATTTTTGCTATCTCTGCACAGCATTCACACTCCATACAGCTACCACTCTGTGGGACACCAGTTTGGTGTGGGCCAGGCCACAGTTGGGGCTATCATGATGGAGGTAAGGAGGCATGGGCCATGCATCTTAAAATAGTATATTTTTATATGAATAACATAGCCCTCTCTGTCAAGCATTTTTTCTCACTGAGAACTTTTCTACTTATGCATTGGCACTATTGTCATTTTTATGCCTCATTGTGATATGCACTCCAAAAGTGAGATAAATATCTCTGAAGATCATGCAGCATAACTGATCACAAGACCATTACTGTAGCTCTGTGGAGGTATTGTTTTTAAACTGATCAAGAGAACACATTTAATGCAAGTAACCATTTTTGACTGCTGGATCAAATTAATTGGAAATGAACAGCTGCCTTTTTAACATATGTTGACCTGTGTTCCTGTCCGGGCTTAAGACTAAACACTTTCCCTTCTTGCAGAGCCCTGCAGCACCCACAAAGCATCTGAATCACAATGGCTCTATATAGAGGCCATGGTCCTGGCCAAAGCAGGTCTTGTGTCCTTCAGAACAGTCTGCTGCTGCTTCCCTGTCCACAGAACATGACAGAACACAATTGATTTTGGACTGGGATCTATTTTAAGATGCATGGCTAAATCAAAATTTTTCCTCCAAAAATGTGCTACTTTTATATATCTACTTGCATAACTGATCAAAAAAGAATTATTTAAAATGTAGTTCCAGGGACAAAGAACGTGAATGATAGAAGCTAGCTCAGATGGCAAGAAATATTGATCATATATTCTAGAGACCTGCAAGTGAACCCCTACTGTAAGAATTTTGGAATGAAAAACTAACAACCACACAACATCTAACTGCATCCCAAATTAAACTTCTGATGCAGATCATAGGCCTCCACAATGTTTCCCTCCCCAGTACTTAAGACAAGCAAGTTTAGCTATCAGAGGGCAAACACAACATGTCGCCATGTTTTCTGAATCTTATTTGTGAGAGGAGTTGTTTGTTTTGAACAGGGCTGTTTGTTTTCCTGCAATGAAGACAACAAATGTATTTGTTTAATTTGGGAAAATTAAAGCTTTGTTTATCTGGAAACAGACAGGAGGGGATACTTCTGTTTGTGCTGTATCATTTTTGAATTCAGCATTCTTTTAAGTAAACAAAAATGTCCACAGCATAGAAACCCCAAGATCAGTATGAGTTTTGCTATCTCTGCACAGCAGACTTTTCCTCCTCTACATGCAGTGTCCCTTATCATGAAGATGGCAAACATCAGTTGGTCATTTCTCTTTAGCTACAATGTATACATGTGTACCGATACACAATAAACTCTTTCATATCCAGTATTCTATTATGTGGAACTCTGAAATTTAACTCAGCAATTCAACCTTCAATAAATTTTACTTATGTTTTCCATAAGTACAGTATAGTGAAAGTAAGTACAAATAAATACAACAAATACAGCGTAAGTTTACAGTGTACAGTAAGACTGTTGTTGGTAAATAAAACACTCAGCATGCATTTTTGTTTGTTTCTTAATATCTAATCTTGTTTTTGTTTAGAGTTATGCATTGCTAAGTGTACCTCTCTATTATGCAGAATATTTGAATATATGGCAACCTCCAGGTCCTGGGGCTGAGGGATATGAAAGAATTTACTGTATGTGATATCACATTTTTGTGAAGAGTGAAAATTTCAATACTCGTTATTCAGGTACCTGCTGAAAGCAAACAATACGAGTCAAGCTACAGTGCCGGATTCTGTCTTAGCTTGAACCTGATGGCTACTTCTTCACTAGTATTCCTCTTTCAAAAGAAGCATGCAAATGAGGCACAGATTTAGATATCTGGCACCTCATTTGCAGATTCTTCTGTCAAAAGAGCTTCTTTTGAAAGAAGAAAAGTGGTGTAGACACGGCTCTTTCGAAAGGAATCCCCATCTTCAAAAGAATCCTTTTTCCTAAAAAAACACAAAATAGGAAGAAGGGTTCCTTCAAAGATGAGGATTAGTTTCAAAAGAGCTGCGTCTACACTGCTTTTCTTCTTAGGTCTTAGCTTAAACCCTATGGCTTAATAGTGTAGACGTGAAAGTGTAGATATTACCGATGTGTTTCTATTGTGTTCAGAAAGGCTGCATGGTGTCTGACTTAGTCCAATAATGTTCTATATGCCATCCTTTCTATTCTCAGACACAGGGCTGCTTGAAAAAAATTCATCTACAACCTTTCTGATGAAAAATAAAGAAAACAATCTCACCAAATATTTGCAAAATCTTTTTGATGCTCTCTAGGCATCTTGGTTCTTTTATAATCCTCATCGCTACAATGTCCAAGTGCTTATCAATTTTTCAGCCAGCTTTCAGACACCATTGTAAATATGAGACAATTACTGTGATGTGAATAAATTTACTCCCGATTGCTCCTGGAAAAACACGTAAAGCAGACCAGAACGTGCCTCATTGGTCTGTGTAGATACAGTATCTGAAAGTCTGCATGGCCCTCATACACGTTTCACTGCCACAATGTGTCACAGGTATTTACTCAACAATTAGATATAGTAAAGAACCATTACATTATAGAAGTGTTAGACGGAATCCGAGTTTGATTATTCAGTTAGAAATCTTCATACACTGAACACTTTTTAAATTACCTGAGTCACAGGATTCTTTTTCTTGCGGGTGCATTTGGCTTCATATTCTGGCCTCAGTTGAAGCTGCTGTTGTTCCTCTTCAAAATCAACCAAATCCCATTCGTATTTGAGTCTAGCTTGTCGCCGCTTCCAAAACTCCAAGAAAAGCGTAACTGTAAGTCAAAAGCGCCATGAAATGAGACTAAAGCATATTGGAAAAGTGAACTGACTGCTAGGTACTAGATACCACTCAAATTAAACAACCCCCTCCCCTCTGTCTCATGGTCCGTCTTCTGTTACTTCTCTCGTGATTTGCTTTATGCTCATTCAGTATAGCAGTCACACAATACAGCTCATTTTAAGAATTATAATATGGATTAGGTATATTTATTATTATATTGCAGTGTAAACGTTTTAGAGAGTAGGATGAAAAGGTGACAATCCTTCATTACCACACTAGATAACACACAAATTTTATTAGTGATTAGTTAAAACACAAACAGCTACACATAACTAACAAGTAGGCTAGGATATTTCAGAGTAGCTTGTTGGGCACAAGAATCTATTATGGAAACATCTTTACTACAGTTAAGCCAAGGTATTTTTCAGTGAAATGCTTCCCAAGGTCTTCCATAAACCATCTGCTACTCTTTGGAAGGTTATTCTGATAGGGAGGCATTTTCAAGACACTGAGGCTTTAGATGCATCTCAGAAAGTAAAGCAAGAGGTTGGCTTAAGAACCTTCTTTTTTGAGTGTAGAGGCTTACCTGTATATTTATAAAAAACTGATCAGGCATCTAAAAAACTTCAAAAAAGCCATCTACAAATGCTGAACAGTAACAGAGAGGTAGCCGTGTTAGTCTGTACTCCAACAAACCGAAGCAGCAGAAACGCAGCTTTAAAGACTAACAAAATGATTTATTTGGTGATGAGCACTGGTGGGACAGACCCACTTCATCAGAACAATTTCATTTCCAATACAGACGAGCATTTATAAGTACAGAGGACCAAAAAAAAATTTCAATAAAAACTGACAAATCCTCTGTACTTATAAATGTCCATCAGTATTGGAAATGAAATTGATCTAATGAAGTGGGTCTGTCCCACCAAAGCTCATAACTGAATAAATCATTTTGTTAGTCTTTGAAGTGCTACGTTTCTGCTGCTTTATCTACAAATGCTGTAAACCTCTGATAATCTGAAATGCCTGTATCTGAATTATTAAGAGTTTGTGGGAAAGAATATAAGCCTTTGTATTTCCAGAATGATCTACCTACTTAGTATGCTATTCAAGGAACAGTGCTTAAAAGTAAGAAAGACCTTGAGGAACACAAATTTCCAGTAAGATCCCAGCGCAGAAGATGGCGCCTAGAGGCTAAGAGGATAAACAGACATATGATAGACAGACCTTTGTGGGATAATGGAAACTCTGTAATATTGTTATTTTCAGAGAACTACGAAGGATGCATTCTTTCATGCTTAATCATGCAAATAGGAAAGAAGGTACTTCATTAAGGTAAATAACAGGAAATATTAAACATGCTCTTACACACATTTACAAAGATTCATGTGGAAGTTTACAAAAGAACAAGCATTAACATCAACAGAATTTTGTACCTAAAATAGATGTGTTAAATGGTGTGAATAAAATGACAAAGACATGCTTACAGGAAGTCTTATCATGGTTGATATTCCAGAGTTTGATTCAGTACGTCTAGTGGCAATGCGCTAAATCAAATATACAGGGCACCATCACTGACTGTGGTACTCCTGCCCCTTGATAGGTGTAAGGGAAGTCAATGGGAGTGGAGTGCAGACTACCATAGACTTCTCTTAGTGGAGACAGCACTGAAGCCTGAACTAAGGTACATCAACTTTAGCTACGTAATAAATGCAGCTGAAATTGCGTTCCTTAATTTGACATTGCCCTGTAGTGTAGACCTGCCCTCAGTTAAATACATTTGCCTTCTGTGTCATCAAAATATTCGCATGTTGCCTGAGCTTTCCTTGTGCAAAAGTGAAACTGTGTCCTGGTCATAAGTTTACCTATAGTAATGCATCTTTGAGCCTATATATCACTTTCCACATGGCTGTGGCCACACTAGCCCCTCCTTTCAGAGGGGCTATGGTAATGTGGCACTTCGGAATATGCTAATGAGGCACTACCATGAATTTGCAGCACCTCATTGCATAATGGCGGCTTTGAAAGTGCCAGTTTTGAAACACACACTGCCTGTGTAGCCGGGGGTCTTTCGAAATGACCCCCCTGATTTCAAAAGCCCCTTCTTCCCAAAACCAAATGGGAAAAAGGGGATTTCGAAATTAGGGTGCCGAAAGGAGGGGGCATGTGTAGACACAGCTTTGGGGTGAAATGCAGATAAACACTTCTGCTAAAACACAGTTGTAACTGTATTGCTCCAGGTGTGTTCATTGTACAAAGCACTAGATTACTTTTTCTGTAAAGAGCAGTTCCTTCACAAATTTAAATTATTTTTGTTCTTTGGTAGGGTAAATATTTCCAAGTTTAAAACAAAACAGCTTTCCCCAGGTCCCTGAAATGTCTAATCAAGCTCTCCCCCACTGCTTTATTAAAATGTTATCAAATGTACTTACCCCATATGCCCATGAAAATTGCAAAAAAAAGTGTTGCCACGTTATCAAACAAATGGGAGTACTGAAACAGAAACACACAGGGACAGGACAACTCAGTGACAGAACAGTTTTAAATAAAGAAGAACACAATAAATAATTACAGAGTTGGATACAGACCTCTGAGGATTCACATGTGGTGTTTAGCCTCCAGTACTCACACGTCTCGTCACAAAGAGGACACATGATGATCTGTCCTCCAATCTCAGAGTCACAGATTTCTTTGCTGAGGAGATGAAGATGGTTTTACATTTTCTTCCAAATGTCTACCTGACATTTCTTTTGGAAACAGGTCAAAGCTTTATTTGTTCAAAGTTAAGGTTTTCAGCTTTGCCAACAATGGTGAAGGTTACATCCACTGATATAATTGTTGCAGGGTCAGAGAAAGCCAATTGGTCCTGGAAATGGAGCTGGTGATTCACTTGGCGCCATGCTTCCTTCTGTGGCAGTACTGAATTGGTAATTCAGCATTCTGCCTGGGAAGCACTGCGCTGGATGTACAGTCTTTCAGGTAAAATACAAATACAGGATCTCTCTCATCTGGTCACTTAGTATTTCATAATCTATTTTGTACCAGCACAAGCATTAATCAAAGTCCCTTGCCAAAATTCCAACTTTGGTACTTACATTCCGCTTTTGTAAATTTTCCTGCAATTTCAACTTGATGCACATTTTTTTTACATTGCTTATTCTACATTGTTGTGTAGTATTGTTGCATGACAAGCAGCTTCCATTTTTAAAATCAGAAGCAGCTGTAGTGTAGTGGTAGGTGAAGTGGCCTGCGTGTATACTTTTTAACTACCAGTTAAATTAAATCCCTGAATGTGCATAGGGATTTTTTAGGAAGGATATAGGATATTATCACAACACGTCTTCTACTGGCATAATTCAGCAGAACAGGGCACAGAGATACAAATTCCAGAATGTATTTTTAGCTACATGTGTTTAGCTACATGTCAGAGACCAAAACAAAGATGGAATGTTCACTACATATGAAGCCCGGCTCATCTATGATAGGGGATAATCTCTGTATTGTTCTGGGACAATTTTAATAATTATTCCCTGTTGACAGTCCTCTGAAGCAGGAAAATGGCTTTCACCACAAGATGCATCAAAACTAGAAGACTTAAGGCAACAATGAACAGCTGATATACCATCAACCTTACTGGGAGAGAAGCTTGAAGTGGGGGAAACAGTAGTATCATTAGGACCCTAACAGCCACAGCATTGCCAAAATACAGTAATCCCCCAAGATACACCAGGGTTGTGTTCCACGCAGCCTTTGTGTACCTTGAAATTTGCATAACTTGTGGGGGCTTGGGCTATAGGTTGGAGTGTGGGAGGGGGGCAGGGAGAGTACGGGGGTAGAGCTGAGCTGAGGCTGCCAAGGTTGGAGCTGGGACGTGCCGCAGAGGCTAGAGACAGGGGCATGCGGTAGTGGCTGGAGGCCCCCCTACCTCGTGGCGGCACTCAGGGGGATCTCCTCCCCCTCCGCGCCTCGGCAGCTGCCTGGGGCTGAAGCTTCTGGGGTTCCCTCTCCAATTGTGCTAATGTGAGATACACGCATGTCAAATGCGTGTATCTCGCAGGATTACTGTACAACTTTGCCAAATTGAAATAAAAAATTAATCTTCCAGCTATACAGTAGGTTTCACTGTACAGTGGACAATGATGCTTTACTTGTGCAACCCCACATTTAGGTCAACAGAAGCTGTCTGGGTATAACATTAATATTTCCCCCTCTGCTTAAAACATTTTTTATGTGTTGGTTTTCTGTAACAAGCAGAAGAACTACATTCTTTATTTGGCTTTGTATTTTCAGAATACTTGTGTTTTTTAATAAATGATAATATAAATTATGATCTCTTTTATGTGCAACAAATTCTGAACACAGACTGTCATGCAAATGCGATACTCTAAATGTACAGCACACAACTCAACATTTTAAAACTACAATTCTGCTTTTTAAACAAATGAGGTGAAGCCACCTCCTTGTAATATTGGCAGTTACACTCACCTGCTCATGTTTTCATTTTTTGTAAACCAACCGTACAGAAAACACATCAAGCCAACCACTGCTGCAAAGAATAACATTTCTGTGTAGAAACCCAGCCAGGCAAAATATATTCCAATCCTCTCTCCGTAGTACTTCCTGCACACAAAGAATGCAGTTGGGTAGTAAAACACAGTAGGATGCAAATCACAAAAGACAAATCTGGCAAAACCCAAGCAAAAATAAAAACAATGGGCTAACTTTTTTTATTTATGCTGTATAAATGACATCTGAATCTAGGCCATAAAAGAAAGCTACACATGCTGCACAAGCACAACAGATGGACTTTTAGGGGGTGGATGAAGCTACCTCTTGTTTTGCCTTCTAGGAATACCTTACGTAAGGAACACTTCTCCCCACATACACACACCTCATTACTAAGAAAATGCAAATTTACGTGTTATATACTAAAAGGAATACTGCAGTATAAAATTTAAAAATCCACAATGGCTCCAAATATATAATTTCAAGAGAAGTGGATATTTATCATAACAAGGTAATAAAGGAACAAACGGACTTAGGAGATACTGATTGGATCTCAGATCTTATTTTGGGTTTTATGCTTATTAAAGTTGTTTCAGATTCATATTCAATGTGCCAAAATCCCACTAACTGTTCTTCAAACATTTCTATTCGAAGCAACGAAAGATCTTTTTTTTTTTTTAACAAAACACCTGATACTCCTCAATTCTTTTTTTCTGCATCCAAAGCAGACCTGGAAAATTGATCCTTGTACATTTGGCTGACTAGAATGGCCTTGCATTTAAGGTAAAGAGGTTTGCCTACCTCTATTAAAACATACAGGTTAGGTCTGTACGGCGCACTGCTGAAGCAGGGTCATGCAACTGAGGGCACTAAACAATGCAAATGGCTTCTCATTTGCATTGTCATGTGCCTCATTTGCATAATCAAGTGAGATCATTGTCCCAGCAGAGACTTTTGTCATCACAAAACAAGCTGTGTAGACAGGGTTCTGTTGACCAAAACCTCCCTTGTTGACAGCCCCTAATTCCTCATTTTTTTCCAGGAACAGGGGGCTGCCAGCAAGGGGGATTTTGGTCAACAGAACCCTGTCTACACGGCTTGTTTTGTGACAAGCGAAGCCTCTGCTGGGACAGCGATCTCGCACGACTGTACAAATGAGCAGCCATTTGCATTGTCGAGTGCCCTTATTTGCATGACCCTGCTGGCAACAGTGCACTGTGTAGACGTAGCCATACAGTATACTCTAAGCATGTGTGCTTGTTTTGGTATCTATTTTTTTCAAACATTAGAAATGTATAAAAAATCCCCAGAAGGAACAAGTCACAAATGAATGCAGTGAAAACCAATGAAATGTGGCCCAGTACAACAAACATTTAACAGCCCATATCTTACCTAATGAGATCCAAAGGCTGCTCCTTGTAAAACCGTAAAAATCTGGCCCACTGCTTGTACAATGTGTACCTCTCATTGTCACAGTTAGGATCATTTGCCTTCTTCCAGTACTGGCACTATGTGGATGTGCACAGATCAGACAGACAAAGAAGTTCATCAGTAGGCTAACACCTTAGATTAAAATGGGCATATTTTAATAGTAACACATCCTGGCTGAGTTTTATAGACAGCTAAAATTACTTGGTGCTCAGCATCATAACTCATCCTTAAGTCAGACCTTTCAATACACAATATTTTAAAATATATGTACCCATAGACCAGTTGTCAACATTAAAGGTTTGCGTGGATTAAGGCAAATGGTACTGATATAGGTATTAAGTATAACCTCTTAATGTAGGGATGCTGAACTCTTGGAAAATGGGTCTTGTACTTCTGATTTGTTTTGATAAGTTGCACTGGTGCACCACACTGATGTAGCCTGTCTCCGTTAGGAGGCTGCTGCAGTGAAGCTACATCCATGGAAAATTTCCTGATGTAGATAAGCCCTAAACAATTCCCACTTCAGGAAACAAACTTAAGTTGAAGTTCCTTGGAAGACAGAATCAGGTTCTCATAATAAATTCCATAGTCAATGGCCTTTCATTGAGGTTATGACTACACTAGTGAGTTTTGATGACAAAACCCCAGTTTTGTCAACAGCATGTCAGCAAAAGTCAGCGCTTCTGCCAACAACCTTCTGCCTCCCCCAGACGATGAAGAATGCCTTTTGTCAACAGGTTCTACTGACAAAAAAGCCATGTGGATGCTGCGGGGGGCCTCCTCTTGACAGACAGGGCATTCAGAACAATGGGCAGCCATCTGCTGTGCTTCTGGGTGCCTGTTTTGTTGAGAGAGCAGATGGGCAGTCTGGCCACTCTGCTGACAGAGCAGAGCAATCTTCCAATTGGTGTTTGTGTGTGGCTACACTCTTTCGACAGAATTTTTGTCTGGAAATCTCGTCTGACAGTAACTTCTGTCGACAGATTGCTACAGGGTAACTGTAGCCTGAGGGATGAAAAGATATAAACATAAAACAATGTAAAGCTATTTTCTCTTTCTTCAGAGAACATTACACAGGTTGTACCTCTCTAATCCAGCACCCTCAGGACCTGGATGAGAGAATTTGCCAGACTAAAGGAGGTCAATATTGTCTAGCAGCATTACCAACACTTCCACTGCTTACTGGGCTCTTAGAAGACATTTAGGGGGTAAAATAGAACTAAACAACAACACAGAACACTGAAAGCCAGATCTGATGGCTGGAAACAAACTTTATGGGATCACAGGAAACTTGGCTACAACCATGACATGATCATCCAGCTAAGTAAAATCATGCCAGATTACAGATACTCCCAAACAAGAGAGTTCTGGATTAGAGAGGTTTAACCTGTACTGTGTTTATCACTGTAGTCAGTTTCTGAGGCTATATGGCAAACATCCACCAAAATAAGATGCCACACTAATTCATGTCAGCAGTGGGCTCTACTTTCAGACTGCATCATAATTATCCTCAAACTATTATGAAAAAAACAAACAAGGAATTAAATTAGTACTTTACAAAAATAATACATTTAAAATGGTATTAGGAGGCAAGGCTGTGGTGCAATGAGCTGGTATTTAGTAGCACAGCTCCCTCCTGTTTTCACTAACAGGACTGCATATATTCTGTGTTTAAAGTAGATGCTCTCAAACAGTGACCCAGCACAGAGCTACAGGCTGTGACATCCAAAGGGCCACACAGGTAATATATATAATATGTGGATATGGCCCACATAACATGTAGAAAGCTGCATGCACAACTCACTATGGTAAGTAGGCTGAGAACCACTACCCTAAAGCAAAACTCAGAAAAAAACAGCATCATTACAGACTTTACAGCACTGGCAATATGCCATCACAGGGCATCCTGATGTGAAGAAATAACCACACAAGACTACAGGGACAAATTTATCCCTGACGTAGCCTGCTACTTCAGTGGCATTTTATACTACACAAAGATATGACCCATAGGGCTCAGTAAAGATGTTATTAATTTCCTTGTTTTTACCTGTCTTTGTAATACATTATTATAATTTATCTCACAATGTAAAATAAAACATTTACAAAAATATACTGCAGTATGAGTCATAATAATAACCTCTGTGCCTGAAATAATTAGCTAAACCCTAGACTTGAGTACATGGAAAAATGCTGTCCATTACAGGGTAGGAGAGCATAGTGGCTAGTAAAAGCCAAAGGGTTTGTAGATCAAATATATTTTGCCTTGAAACTAATTTCACAGAAGGCAAAGCAAATAAGGGAGGAAAGCAGGACCGGGATATTTCTCTGGGAATGCAAAGCCAAAATACTCACATCATGGAGAGGGTAAGCAGCTGTGTAGGAGCCATTATTTAACAACCTTTTAATCCCAAACTTTTTCTTCCCTTCTTCTGTTCCATAGGGGCACCGTGTTAGGATATAGTACACCTATGATACAAACACAGTGAATTTAATCCTCTTCTTTTATAATATGATTTAATACCTCACCCCATTGATGGATGAGAGGAGCACTGTCCAGTCCCCCTCAAAGATAATGAACTATAGTAACTGCAGTGTGGGGGAAATCAGAGGATCCTCAAGGCTGCAAGTGGAACAAGGATGCCCCAGCTGCCACACCACAGAAATGATAGCATAGGAACTGTTTTCTCAAAGGGCATCTATACCAAGAAAGAAGCACAGACATCAGATTTCATTACATAGACTCCAGAGATCCTGTATGAAACAGCAGCAGAGTAACTGAATTTTTGTAGCATAGGAGCTCAAATGGCTGTCTCAGTTGAGTGGCTGATATATGATCACAAACAGCCCCACCCCCAAGCTTCAGTTACATTCTGAATGAGCATATAAATGGATGGGTTGAGATACATACTATTCTGTTTCTGGTGGAGGGTAAGAAGAAGGTTCTCTCATCATGAATGAGGTAGAGCTCCTGCCTATTTTTACTGAATGGTGCTGTGAAGTAATCTGGTTCAGGATGCATCACCTTCTCCGGTAGCCTAAACGGTTCAAACATACAGTCGAAGGGGTTCTCTAAAGTAGAAGGAATATCATTTTCTCTGATGGGCACTCTGATGTTCAGCACTTCAGCATATGTGATCAGAACCTCCCATGGCGCATGAATCTTCACAAAATATGTTTTGCCATCTTCAGATTCCTGCACAAGAAGAGTTAAGCCTGAGGTCAGAAGGAGTTCTTTTTCATTAATTAAAATCAGGCTAGGTGGTCTCCAAAACATGTTTTATTACTGTCTTAAAGGTTTACACTGATGCTGAAAAAAACAGGAGGAAAAACTTCCCTCCAACAGAAAATTTCTATAACTGATGGTAGTGGACATCAATCTGTATGCAATGGGGCTGTGCCTTATCCAAAGGAGAGAGCAGTTTTAGGATTGGTCTACTGAAACTTCAGGTGTATAGACTATGGAATACATGAGTATGCAGACTTCCCTGCAAAACACCCTATACATCAGCAATCATGAAAGCACACACCCATGTTACTTGCAGCAGAGGATTAAGAATGGCTCCAACAATACACAATACTCTGAACATAGTATATGTGAGGATCTGACCCTGAAACAGTAATATTTAACCCCTGGCTTACCAGAGCCCATCAATGGCTCTCACGGAATTCACTGGTTTTGTCAGATACTATTTTGCTCTAACCAAAGAAGCACTTTCCCCTCTATCCTAATCATATGAGGCAGAAAAATAACACCAAACAAATGAACCAGAACTGTCATACCATGACTTTTCCCATCCTGATCCTACTCCCTCACAGGATATCAATAATTCCCATTGACTTCAACAGACATTACCAGTATGCTGGGAGAAGGAACTAAAGTGGAGAAAGCATCTGTCCCAAGGAAATGTTCCTTTTCACACTGGCCTCTCCATGTATATAAGCTCACAGTTCAGTTATTTTAGGCCCATTTCGTTTTGAGTGAAACACAGTCACTCCTTCCTGAAACATAACAGTTCTTTTCTCACAGTGCTTAAAAACATCATGAAGGGAAATTGCTCCTACATTAGCATGGTTAGCCCATTTAACTTCAGGTACTCATAGTCTGATGTACTGAAATCCCTTAGAACCACTGATCCAATAGTGGATAATATCTTGTCAAAACAGACGAGCAAGTGCATTATCTAGCAATCTGAAAATTTGGTTGTTTGCTCCTAATTTTCTCTGCATGTAGAGAACAGTGTTTTGGTTTTGATTTACCTTTCTGTCTTCTGTTTCTAGTTCCAAACCAGCCTTTTGTAGATTTTTCTCAAATTCTCGCCTTCTTTCCTGAGGATAAACAAAGAGACTTTACTAAAAAAAATTAAACTGAGGCTGCATTTACTTCATCTGTCAAGAACTTTGTCCCTGTTTGTGTCTCTGTGTTTAGGGTTTGATCTTGCACCTCACAAACTCAATAAGAGTTTTGTCATTTCCTAAACAGAAGCCAGGCTGGAGGCAAAAAACTAACTAACATAAAATTCCACTTGTTGCCTTTTAACCATCAGTCACTCCGAAGGTTGCTGTCACTGAGTAGTTGGTCCCTGAGCCCATCTCTCCAGACCAGAGTGTGCCCAATCCAGCCAATTAAAGACATTACTGGGCCTAATAAATGCACTATTAGTGGCCAAACTGGAGGACATATAAATAGTCCTTTTTTTTTTTTTTTGTGTAAGCCTGGATTATAGTTGGTCCTAGATATACGTGTGACCATGCCACCTGGAATCCATGTTGAATTTTGTATTTTTCCACAGGAGGGGAGGAGGGAATCAAACAGAGTTCCTGCCTGGGGAAATTCTATATAAGAGATGGGAAGCAAATAATGACAATGTTCAGCTGCCTTCACAGACTGCTCCCCACTCTAAAGGCATGTCTGTACTTAGCAGGTGATCGACGCACTGTGATTGATCTTCCAGGTTTTGATTTTGCCAGACATGGCAAAATCGATCTCTCTGGGCTTGGCCATTGACTTGGTACTCCACGCTACCACATGGAATAAGGGGCAGTAGTGTGAGTCTGAAGGGCCATGATCTACACTAAAGCAGGAAGTTGATTCTGATACACTGAAACTAGCTGTGCACATCTGGGAGCCATTTTGTTCCCTACTGTAGACCTAGCCTAAGAGGATACATGAAAACACCTGGGAAAAAAAGAACTCTAAGTGCAAAGGTGGAGAGAAAACTGATAGATCCAGGTTAAAAAGGTCAGCTCTAGTCTGAGAATGACTTTAACTGAAAGAAGAATCAGAGTGAGAAATTATGATTTGTAGCAACTTCTCTTCACGTACTAGGCTGTTTTGTGCTTTGCTTTATTTTAAGCTTAGTAACTTAATCTGATCTATCTGTAATCACGTGCATTCACTTAAATCCTACTTTTTATATTTAAAAGAATCACTTTTGTTATTATCAAATCCAGTGTAAATAATTGTTACTTTTTGGGGTTGGGGGGGCGGGGAACGGACACAACAGCTGTGCATATCTCTCTTTCATTGATAAAGAGGATGAACTCCTTACGAGCTCACTCTGTATGAACTGTATGCATACTGAGATGGATTTCTTTGGAATTTTGATCCCATTGGGGTGTCAAGTCCCTGAGACTGACAAGTTCCAAAGCTGAGCTGTTCTCAGTGTTTGTGTTACTATGCTGGAGGCTGTGCTGAAGGAGACCAGAGCTTCTAGTTCAGCAGGACTGGGTGCACAGAGAGCACGTAGGCAGCCTCAGTGGTATGATCATCCCATCAGGTGACAATCTCCAGGGGATCTCTGTTACCCAGTCCATCACAACACCACCCCATGGCATCCCCAGGATTGACAGGCAGAGATTAAAAAAAATAACTTAGAATGATCGTACATATTTTCAACAGATGCTTTCTGGAATCACTGCATCATATAGAGGATACATGATAATGTGGAGGTGGTATAACCTAAAGTCAGAGCTCACAAGATGACTTACACTGCCAGCTTTGCCTCTCGTGACCAATGTGACCATCCCACATCCATGCTAATATGACTTACATTTGAAACCTGGCTATGTATTTGCTACACACACGAAAGTGATCCAGTATGAGTTTACTCCCCGAAGAAGACTTATATGATATTAAACCTGCATTAGTTCCATCTGTTCCCATTGCACTTTGGGACTAATATTGGTAATCTTAGCAAATGTTTTCTTCAGATCTAAGTAATATCTATTATATATTAAACATAAACATACACCATAAAGATAAATCCATTTCTTGATAACAATGCTAATATTTGCTAACAACAGTCTTCAGAAAATAAAAGAAAAAACGATAATAGAGTAAAAATTAATTTTTAAACTTTATAACATATTACCCCTTAAAATAAATTTTAAAAAGCTAATTTTGACCTACAGATTGTCATGCTGGAAAAGTCTGGTATGTGGCAGAGCATCCACTGCTATGCCAATTGCAGTCTATCTCTGTAATTTGGGGTCTTAAGAAAAATTATAAGCATTCTTATATAAAAAACATGGAATATGTGATCAAATTCTGTGTTAACCTAGGTCTCATGCAACCCCATTTGCATCACTGAAGTTGCACAGGGCATAAGTCAAGGCAGAGTTTGGCCTTCAGTCAGGCATTTAGGGGACTTGGGTCTTACGAAGTGCTGGGCACAATTAGTTCCCAATAGGGTGCTCAGTACTTTCTGAACGTGCCCAGCACTTGGCAATACAGGTATCTGTCCCATAAAGACAAAAAGTCAGTTCTCTGTATATTGTGAAACTCCAACTAAGGCAATTGGAATTTTGAGTGTTTTAAGGGAATGCAGATCAAAGGCGTACATTTAAAAAGCAATAAAACATTAATTTAATAGTTTCTCCAAGTGATAAATCAGAGAAGAACAAAATACCAAGGGTCATGTTGTACTTAGCTGTACCAGAGTCATGCCCAGTGGAGTAGAACAGTGTGACCTAGAACATAGCTCAGGCTCCTTAGGGGAATACAGGAGCTGCACATCAGTGGCTATTCCATAGAGTAAATGCAGAAAAACTGGCCAGGTAGTGGGTAAAAAAATGGTTTTGTCCCTCCAGGCATCAGCTTAGCCCTCAGGGACAGGGCAATGTTGCACACCATATAAATGGTGGCAAATTATCCCCCATATGAGAGCTTCCATTAGCACAAAGTTTGAGGCACTCCCCAATAGACATTAAAGAGTGCGTGCTAGTCTAGTAATTTTTGACCTGTGGAATGAAGACCCAGGGGGGTCCACAGACTCCCTACAATTTCCAAAGGGATCACCACCTCCATTTAATTTTCTTTTTAGGTATCCACAAATGAAAAAAGGTTAAAAACCATTGCTCTAGTCCAAACTAAATAGCTATAAGTCAGAACTTTAAAAACCCCTCTGCTTTCTTGATGAATAAAATCAGGAAATGTGTATGTATAAAAGTAAAACATCAGTATAAAATAAACAGTATCTGTCAGAGGTACGGAGGAGAAATATAAAATAAACTACCAAACATAACGACATAATTTAGACTTCTGTTCACAAAATGTTTTATGGCTAGGATTCAGGCATGTGCCTTATCAATCAAGTACAATATATAACAATTTTTACTGCAGAGATTATTCTGATTTTAATGTTTTGCATGTAATTATTTCTATTTCTAATTATTTCTAGTGTGAAATACACACATGCGCATGACAGTGGTTTTATGTTTTGCATGTAAAATAAACATATTAATGCAAAGCGTTTATTTAATGGGATTTAAAAGTGAAAATTGCAATTATTAATGGGCAAAGTTACTAAAATATCAGAATTATATTTTTAAAATGTGCTTTTCACATCTGCTAGATCAGTGGGAACCTGTAATGAATATATTCAATAAGGCTGCGATGAATAAAATCACTCATAGATTTCTTACATAGACCTATCCTGACTGAATATTTTATTAAAATTTACTAAAACTGCTCTCCAAATTTCAATATCTTGGGGCTTTATCTAGCTTTGCCCTCAGAAAATGCTAAGGATTCTCAACACCTTGAAGATCACACTCTCAGCATTGCCCCGCATCATCAGATAACTTGGTTTGAAAAATTAAAAAAGTCACTGGCCGTGTCTACACTAGCCCAAATCTTCGAAACGGCCATTTCAAAGATTACTAATGAGGCACTGAAATGCATATTCAGCACCTCATTAGTATGCCGCCAGCCACGGCTCTTCGAAATTGCTGCTTTTCGCTGTTGCGTGGCTCATCCAGACAGGAGTCCTTTTCAAAAGGACCCCGCCAACTTCAAAATCTCCTTATCCCTATCTACTGAATATTTTGCGGCCAGTGGCATGCTAATGAATATGCATTTCAGCGCCTCATTAGTAATCTTCGAAATGGCTATTTGTATGGCCATTTCAAAGGTTTGGGCTAGTGCAGACGTAGACACCTAGAGAAAGTAATATTAGAAATAAATGCTTGACATCCAAGACAGCAGAGTCCACCTCAGAATTGACCTGAATCCAAAGATTAAAAAGCACTGTTTAGATAAACCATATCATTCCACAACAGCCATTACAAAATCATAAGTAGAGATAATAAGAATCAACTGGCAAGGCAGCTCAAATGGGTAGAGAGGGGAAGGGGCCTGAGTCAAAACCCCAGATACAAACAACTCCAGACTGGGTTTTAACCAGATACATATTCAAACTTTACTATGCAAGTCCATCCCTTTCATTTTGTATTAGTAATGAGGAATAAATCTGTTTCAAAGGATAACTTTGATAGTTTATCTCAAGACACCACCCTATTAATTCTGACTCGAGCAAGCTAATTACATTTTAAGGGCTTGGCCTCAAAAGCGTGACCATTTTCTTAACAGCAGATTTTTCTCAAGACTTCACTTGGAAGATTACCCAGTGTGACACAGAGGGTCCTTGGAGATCAGCAACACATTAAATCTGTAGTATTTGAATTAATTTTGCACAAATTTAAGACAGAAGAGGCACAGACCCTTTACCATCTCAAGTGCCTTTGTCTGAATCACCATGTTGAAATGCCACGAAGAAGTTAATCCCACTCCTATTTATGCAAAACAGCTTCCCTGAAGTAAGCATAAGCATTAGAAACCACAAATTTTATTCCTTTCCTAAGAATGTTTCTATTCTTAGCCTGTACAACTTTGCCAAGTCACTGTACTGCACATCTCTGCCCAGACATTATTGTACAACAACAAATTGCAATGGTTTTCTGTAACCTTTCAAACAAAGCATGTAATACATAGAAGGTGTTAAATTTATGCCTGGGCAGAGAACAGCACAGCACCTATAAACCATAAGACTTAAGCAGGGTCTCAATGAGACATTAGTTGTGCATAGGCCTTTTGTGGGCCTTAAATACAGGAGTGAATTTCACCCTCTCATGCTGAAATTGCTGCAATGACATTTGTGCTTTTAAGACCAAATTTTTAAAACCTGAACTGATTTTTGGTTCAAAAGAGGAGCCATCTGAATAACTGCTACTTTCGGAACAAAACACTGCAGCTATGAAACCACGCCCACTATCCTAATTTTATGAGCACAAAACAGAGGGGCCCATTAAGACTAGTATGAAAATCAGGCTATTTAACTGTGAAAGTACTACTTACTCTTCTTCTTCTTCCGTCTTCAGTTTTAACCCTATTCTCCCTACTGGCAGAGGCAGTGGAGGAAAACAGACTCCATCTGCTCCAAATTCAAGATCTCATGATCTGATTCAGTTTTGCTGATGGAGGGGAAGCAGGAGTAAATGGAATGGAAAAGTAATAGCTTCAGTGCATGTATTTCTAATTCTCAATGTCATTGCCAGCAACTCAGTGAATCTGTGGTTCAGAAGATGGTTTGCTGGGAGTGGCAGGGCTGTGGCTGTAGCCTTTCAGTGCAGCAGGTCCCCTTGGGGGCTGGGCTTAAACAGTATTAACATCTCTGAATATGGGCCTGAATCCACATAGGGACTTAAGTGCCTAGAAAAATCACGGGAACATACTACAATCCACAAAGGTTGAGTTAGGTGCCTGGATTCCATATACAATATACCAGGAGAGATAGGTGTCTGAAAATGTGATTAACAAGAGGCAGAATGCTAGGCAAGAAGTCATCTAAGCTAGTCAAAGGAAGAGACACAGGAGAGGGGTGTGTCTAAGTCCCATTTTCCAAGTACACACCTATGGGGGCCCAGGTGAATTTGTACTCAGGTGGTTAGCTCTAGCTGCTACCTATAGGTATAATGCTATTTTTACTTGAGCCAAACTCTCATGACTGTCTACCTCCATTGGGAAGCATGCTCTCAGCTACAGTATAGACATATCCTTAGAGAGAACACACCTCTACAGAGTTTTAAATTGTGCTTTTGAATTAACTATTGTTGTGGGTTCTGATTTACTTCCCCCCGCCGCCCATCTAATCTTGGTAAATAAGCCTCCCTTCTCTTCCTCCTTTTTCCCTGATGGTGGCTAGTGATGCACAATGTGTAGAGGTTTGTGTTTATAGCAGAAGTGCTGAACTATTCATCTTGTATGTATATTTGTTTCTTTCTTTTCTCTAGTAACTGGCTTCCTCTTCCACCTTTTTATTCCTTCTGCTGTATGGTAGAAGAGGAAGCCTCTTGATAAACCTGGTTGGGGAATCACGGTGCTGTGTATGCATAAACTAAAGGATCAATGTGCAAGCAGAAAAGATTGCTTTTAAACAAGCAATGTCTTATTGGCTTTTTGCTATGATAAAAACTCTGCTCTCTCCAGTCACATTGTGCTGGGTGAGGCGAGTAAGAAGGGCAGAGTGAAAAATTGGGGAAGTGCTGAACAAATGTGTTTGTCAGAAGAAAGAGCATTTTCTTTTGATTATTTATTGTCTTTACATTGCTTTTTTTAGTTTACTGAGATTACAAGAATAAAATTCCAGGGCTTTCTGAGTCAAGCACTGAATTTTCCAGCTGTTCTGCTTCCTACAACTAAAACATAGAACTCTTTTGTTTATAAGGATAAGAATGTATTAAGAAGCATGAACTCTTAAACTAGGCATTGTTTCCTTCATACATTATTAGCTAAATTATACTTTCCTTTTGCAGAGCTCAGCCTAGTAGTTCCTGACTTAAAAATAATAATATTATTACTTATATAAACATTTTTAATACCAGAACTGTATGGCATGCTGTAAAACATAGTCAATACTTATTTCTTATTTCAAAGGCAACATTGAATAGCTCAAGAAAGCAAAAACACATTAGAAAGATAAAATAACTCCAAACTTACTTACTTTAAAAATACTAGCATTTTTACACCAAGCTTGTGACTTTTTTTTAAGATGGCTGCAGCTGGCAATACTGGGACTTACAATGTAAACAGCCTGAGTCAGGCCCAAACTGCCAAAGCAGACAAAAAATAAACAGAGTAGTCTTTCCTTTAATGTGGCCTACAGTCATCACCCTTGCTATTTTGACTTCAGTCGGAACTCGAGTGTCAAGTTCCAGTTCAATACCCAGAAAGCTTGCACTTACTAACCTCTTAGATGGAAGATTCCACATTCATGGACATTTTAAACTTAAACTTCCTTTTAAAGGAATGAGATAGTTTTAATAATAAAATTAAAGGAAATACATAACAAGTACCTTGTCAATAAGACAAAATGCCAGGCAGAGAGCCTAGAAGGGGCAGGTGCAGAGACTGTTGTGCTGAGAATATAAAATAAATAATCGGGAATAAAAGCTCTTCCATTAACAGCCTTACACAGAAATTATCCATCACACTAGCCTAAGGAGAATGTGTGTGTATGTGTGTGTGTGTGTCGGGGGGAGGAGAGGGATATAAGACCCATCAGTGAACCACACAGGAAAATAGACTGAAATAATTTAATGTGGGAGCATCTGTAGATAAACCCTACATTTTTATTTTAGACAACTTTAACGGTTAACAAATATTCTTGTATCCAAACAGCTGTGGAATGGCAGAACATAGTCATACTGTTCTTACTCAGAGTATGGACAGCAAAATATCAATTCTTCTCTTGGTACCTGCCTTATTTCATCTTTCCCCGGGCATGTCATTCATTGTAAATGATTAGTAACAGAGAGGGAGCCGTGCTAATCTATACACTATCAAAACAAAAATCAGTCAAGTAGCACTTTAAAGACTAGCAAAATAGTTTATTAGGTGAGCTTTCGTGGGACAGACTCACTTCTTCAGACCATAGCCATACCAGAACAGACTCAATATTTAAGGCACAGAGAACCGAAAACAGTAATCAAGGAGGACAAATCAGAAAAAAATTATCATGGGTAATTCAGGTTTACGAATATTTGGTAAAGATCTTGCAGTTTTTGGTCTCTGTCAGTTCGATCAGAGCAAATGTGATTGTATCTAACAGCTTGACTGTAAACAATGGATCTAGTTATGTGTGCAGAATGGAAGCTAGAATTCATAAACCTGAATTGCCCACCAGGAAAAGTAAACAAACAAATCAACAGGGCCAGACGAATACCCAGAGACCAGCTACTCCAAGATCGGCCCAAAAGAGCCAAGAACAGAACACCACTGGGTCATCACCTACAGCCCCCAACTCAGAGCACTGCAACGAATTATAGAAGACCTACAACCTATCCTTAATCAGGATGCTACACTCCAGAAGGCCCTGGGTGACATGCCTGTTCTCTCCTACAGACAACCTCCCAACCTCATGAGGATCCTCACTAACAGCCAGTCTATACCCCAGGAACACCAGTCCTGGAACCTTTCCCTGCAACAAAGCCCGCTGCCAACTTTGTCCGCATATCTCCTCTCGATATACTATCACTGGAACTAACCAGGTTACTCACAGAATCACGGGCACTTTCTCATGCTCCTCTACTAACATCATATATGCCATCATGTGCCAACAATGCCCAGATGCTTTGTATATTGGACAGACTTCTAACTCCCTTAGACAAAGGGTCAATGGGCACAAAACAGACATCAAAACACTCCAGATCCACAAACCAGTTAGTCAACATTTTAATGGAATGGGGCATTCTGTCAATGACCTAAAGGTCTGTGTGTTACTGAAGAAGAATTATCGCATGGTTCTGGAAAGGGAAGGAGCCGAGCTGCCTTTTATATTCAAATTTGGCACATTAACACGTGGTTTAAATCGTGATGGGAACTTTCTGAGTCACTATAGGGGCTTGTCTGCATACTTGGCTTAATCTAATTCTTGACCTCCCCCCAACCTCTCCACTCTCTGATTTGCACACCTTGATCATCTTTTTCTGATTTGTCCTCCTTGCTCACTGTTTTTGGTTCTCTGTGCCTGAAATACTGGGTCTGTTCTGGTATGGCTATGGTCTGAAGAAGTGGGTCTGTGCCATGAAAGCTCACCTAATAAACTATTTTGCTGGTCTTTAAAGTGCTACTTGACTGCTTTTTCTTTTGATAGTGTATAGACTAGCACGGCTTCCTCTCTGTTACTATTCAGATGTATTGTATATTGGACAGACTTCTAACTCTCTCAGACAAAGGGTTAATGGGCACAAAACAGACATCGAAACACTCCAGATCCACAAACCAGTTAGTCAACATTTTAATGGAATGGGGCATTCTATTAATGACCTAAAGGTATGTGTGTCACTGAAAAAAAACTTTCGCACTGCTCAGTCAAACAAAAACAGCCAAGCTGGCTTTTATATTCAAATTCGGCCCATTAACACATGGTTTGAACCGGGATGGGAACTTTCTGAGCCACTACAGGGGCTCATCTGCATGCTTGGCTTAATCTAATTCTTGACCTCTCCCCCCACTCGCCCCCGAACCTCTCTACTCTCTGATTTGCTCACCTTGATCATTTTTTTCTGATTTGTCCTCCTTGATTACTGTTTTTGGTTCTCTGTGCCTTAAATATTGAGTCTGTTCTGGTATGGCTATGGTCTGAAGAAGTGGGTCTGTCCCACGAAAGCTCACGTAATAAACTATTTTGCTAGTCTTTAAAGTGCTACTTGACTGCTTTTTATTTTGATATTGTAAATGATTGTTTCTATTAATTGGTACATTAAAACAGTATTTGATTTTTAAAAACAGTGTTTTTAAGAAGCTAGCATAATATCAATGACCTTACTAAGCTACTTATAAAGATTTTAGTGCCAGGAATAAATGGTGTCTGTAAGATTTCGCACACAACTATTTAGCCAACCCAGTAATTTTTCCAAAATTGTGGGATTTTTTCCCCCCTTTAAACCATTAGTAACTGACTCAGTAATTTAAATAGTGGAAAATGCCAGTCCCAATTCTTTTGGTTTCCAGTAGCCACCACAAGACTAAGTCATTTCCAGTCCCAGTGCGCTATCAGCCACTGAGCCAAACATTTTCAGTGTTGTCATTCTTTGGCATTACAAGTGTGGGGACACGTGGAAATTATTGGATTATTTCCACTACTAAACCAAAAAGGTTTAACATAACCTCTTGCTGCTTTAAGTTTCAAATTCTAAAGGCACAGCCTTCTTTGTCTCCATAAAATATTATAACATTATTTTTACATTATACTTCCAAATGAGAAATACAGACCAAAAGTTACAAAGACTAGCAGCAAGTATTTATTAAAATGCAGCAATGCATTCAGTCTGGTTCACCCAAGAGAAAAGATGCATAAATTTATATATGCATTTATAAGTTTACTGAACGCACTAATCCATGTCTCTGGGCTCAGGTACAATACAATTTAAAAGCACATAAATGAGACTTTCAGTTGACCTATGGGCCACGTTCACTGTCCTCCTCCATTAGCAAAACTATTCTCCTGCCCCATAGCCCCACTCACCCCATTCAAATGACAAAAGCCTGTGAATAGATTCATTTTGCAGCAAAACCAAGTTAATATACCAATTAACAGAGTTAGTTCCAAATTCAAGAGCCTTCCACAGTAAGACCAAGTGTTAGTAGATCACAACTGCCAGCATAAAACCTGCCTGTGTAGTCAGCTCAGGGCATACAGTTGAGATTTAACACCAAGCACAAGAAGCTAGCAAAGAAGTGCTTAAAGAAGAGTTTTATAATGAAGATAAGAGTATCTGGAGCACAGAAGGTAGATGAAGACAGCACTTTCAAAGAAATCTAAGATTTATGTAACTATATGATAATCCAAAGTCCAGAAGCTCTCAATTGCTGCAAATCAAGTTTGCAAAGTGCTTCCTTATGTTTAACTCAGCTTCTTATTTTTCCACACTGATTGATGTTCCGTTATTTGTATTTAAAGAGGAATCTAACCACATTTTAAACCTCTCTATTCCGGCACCTTTGGGATCTCTTTGGTGCTTCACTAAGAGAATTTGCGGAACCATAAAGTCATCATTGTCTAGCAGCATTACCAAAACTTCCACAGTTTCCTAGCATTTAGAAGATATTTAGGGGTAAATTAGAGCTAAATAAACAGCACAGAATACTGAACCAGAACTGGTGTCTGTAAATAAACTTTATGGGACCACAGGAAATTTGGCCAAACCCATGATATGAAGACATTTGGCTAATTAAAATGATGTCCGATGACAGATGTTGCCAGACCACAGAGTGCTCAATTAGATAGATTCAACCTGTAGTTCAGTGCATCATCTACAGGTCCAGTCCAGCTCTAACTGAAGTCAAAATTATACTGTCATCAATGGGAGAAGAGTCAGGCTCAGCTTCTTCTGTATAAAAGTATTTCAGTTGCTCCCATATATCAGTCTGATCACACTTCATGCTTCTTGAAAAAAGAAAGGCTTCATTATGACTACTTAGAAACTTTTCACCCCAATATACTATTTATAGGAGAATATCATTAAATAAGATCATCAATTGGACTATAAGACTCAATCATGCAAGGTGCTGAGCATACTCAGGACCTGACAGTAATCAGCACTTGGCAGAATTAGTCCTAATTCACCACAAAATTCCACATCAAAATCTCTAGTACATTGAATGAACTGTTTCCAATTTATGAGATTTTACATAATCCAGTTCATGCAAATGATTCCGAGGACGTATTAAGGAGATCCAGGTCTACCCTAGGTCATCATTCAGAAAATATCACAAAAGAAACTCACCACCTTCTTTTCTTCCTCTTTATTTGTATCATCCACATAAGAAAGTACAAAATCAATTCGCCGGACACCATCCCTGAAGAAAACAGAATCTTTGCTTTGGTGTCTCTTGCTAATCTGTGGAGAACATAAGGAACACAATTAAAAATCAAATTTCTGCATAACGAGACAGAGGAGAGAGTTGTTTCATCAGTTTAGTTGAGTTCTTCAGTCTTTTCAGACCTGAAGATATCTGCGTTCAACTGAAATTTCAACAACAGTTCCATCTGCTATGTGGGAGTTATGCAGTTATCTCAAAACTGGCTGTACATATGCATGGTCCATCCACATACCTGGTGTGTCACAAATGTTATACGCAGTATACAATAACATACATTAGTATAGCAATGCCTAGCAATACTGCAAGTTAAAGGTCTCTCTCACCGTCGTCTGAAATCCCTCCTTTTAGATTAATGCTTTTCTGCAAAATGATCATGGTAAGCGTTTCAGTGTCTGAGAATATCATGCTCACTGTAAAAAAAAAAATTAGTGTGTCCCTTTAAACAAAGACAAAGGACACAATTTAAAAAACGTGAAGTAGATGCCACCACAGAACCTCTGAAAGTAAAGAAATTCCATGCACTTCCTGTTTCAAAATGAGGTTTTTTTAATGAGGCATTAAAGCAACAGTTGTTCGGAAACATTGCTAAGCAATAATAGTTGATGGCATATACAATTAAAATAAAAGGAATATATGAATTATGTTCAACAAGTTACATAATTTAGTACTTCCTTTAAAAAAATCCCAAACCAATGGACCAGGAAAACAGGGAAATTGTTTTTTTTTTAAATCTAATACAAGGTGGAACCTCTCTCATCCGGCATCCTTGAGACTAGACCAGTGCTGAACAAGACAATTTGCCAGACTACAAGAGGTCAGTATTGTCTAGCAATATTACCAACACTTCCACTGCTTACTAGCTTTTAGAAAATATTTAGGAGTAAATTACAGACAAATAACAGCACAGCACACTGAGAGCCAGTACAGGTGGCTGTAAACAAACTTTATGGGCCCACGGGAAACTTGTCCACGCCCATGATAAGTAACAGTCTGGCCAAATAGAATCATGACAGATTACAGATGTTGCCAGACCAGAGTGCCAGACTAGAAAGGTTAAACCTGTAGTTAATTTCTCATTTTCATTTCCAAGATGCTACAATGGCATGAATCTCTATCAGCGTAACTGAGTTACTGAAATTATACTTTCAAGTTGACAAATATCACTACCTCAGCACATTGGCTCTTGCCCATACTGGTTATGTCTGCATAATCCAAACCAATATTTTGTTTAGAAACAAAAAAATCTTTACTAATACAAGATCTTTCTGACAACCTCATTCCATAAAATCTGCTATGTATTGAAAAGTCTCACCAAAATAAAACAGTCTACACAGGCTGACATGCTTGGCTAAATTCAACCTTAGCCTAAATTGGTTTAGGAGCCAAATGTTGGTAAGAGTTCCAAGAGCTGGCACTGGTTTTCAGGGTTCTATTCTGTAGTTTATTAGAAATGGAAAAGGAATTGTAAAGGAACTGAAAAAGGAATTGCATATAAAGGAAGTATGTTATTTGTTTGCTACAGATCAAATTCTGCCCTAATATCACTCTGAAATACACAAAAAGCTCTGTAAAAACATGCAAAGTATCTGAGTACAAACTTTACTCCCAATAAACAAGACATGACACAGTGAAGCATGTTATAACCACAGCCATCCAAGCCACTAGCGGTATTAATTCATAACCGTTTTACCCTGAGACGTCGCTTCAGGAACAGATTGTATCTCCTTCCAGTCTGCTGGAACAACCAACAAGGAGTTAGCAGGCATGTCATCCACTTCAAGGACACAATCTTGCGATTGTTCCAAGCACAGAACTCACAGTGAAGTTGGTGAGTATTCTGTGTCCAAATCAAAGGCAAGGTAAAGCTCTAAGGATGAGGTGGGAGGAGATTAAGACAAGCCCTACATGGCTATAATACATAATATTGAACTGTAACAAAGCTAATGCAGCAGCTGACATTAAGTAAAAATGAGTAACCTCCATACTATTTTATTTCTATAATACTATATGTTGCTAACAATGAGATCACTTTAAAAGTCAAGCAGATGAAAACAGGCCAAGAAAAGGTCATCAACACACAACTGTAACAATAAAATCAAGCTGCAGCTCATAAAAACATCAAGCTTCTTTTTTTCTTAAGCTTAATTTATTTGGAGTCATGCAGCACACAAAAAGCAAATGGATAGCTATATAAATACGTACCTGATTAAATTATGCTTCAGGGAATAAAAATGTCCTTAAATAGGATCAGGACACAGAACCCCCTTATGTTCCACAGCATAAAAAGAAGTGAATGAAGGGGCTGTTGTGTCTTCATTTTTTTACTCATGGCACTGGAAACTGTCAGAGACAGGATAACGGACCAGGATAATGGACAGGATAATGGATTCATTTGTTCTGCTGTAGCAATTTCTGTTGCTTTAGAATATGCCAACTCATCAGGGAACTAAGTGACCATATATTTCAGATTAGAGAAACACGGACAATATCTTTTCTCAATACTGTTCTTTAATGCCCTCCTGGTCCTCTCATTCACTACCTAGCAATCCTTGTTTTCCTGTATAATAATTAGAGCAGACCAACTAAGCTAGGCTAAATAGAGAAAAAATATGAGGAGTCTTGTGGAATTATTTTGCTCCCATGTACTCCTGAAGACTAAGATGATCCAGGAAAACATGCATTCCAAGAAAGGGAAGAAAAGATGCTCTTGTCTCAGTTTTATTTGTAGCATGTGCTTTTGCATTTATAATATTAAAGGTACAAATAAATATGACGATGAATAATTACAGATGCAATTACTATAATTTAAACATATAATACATAATTTTTGGATACAATCAGATAGACATCTATAGGATATCAATTTTACACATATATATTTGTCCAGAAAAAGGTGCAGGAGCAATACTGTACACAGTCAGAACTGGAAGTCTCTTCTAAAAATCAGGCCCTATGGACTAAATTTTACTCTTCATTACCTGTGTGAAAAGACTGTGAGAGCTCACTATACTGTACAACATACGTGATCAAAATTCACATAAACAATGAAAATGTACCAAATTCTGGATTCTTCAGTCAGGCAAAGCCTCCTCTGACATCACCAATACTCAGGTACACCAGTGCACCTAATGCTTTATTTGGCCTTTAATTACAGTGAAACCCACAAGGTTTCATAGGTATAACTGTGGTCAGAAATTGGTTCCTGGCATTGATGATCATTACATTTGTTCTTGTTCATAAAATACTGTTATTTTAGAGCTCTAAAAATCTTACAATTTCTGTTTGATTCTAATATAGGATAGGAAAAATACTCTTATGAATCTTTCTCTCTCTCAGTCAGCACAAATGTAATTATTTGTACAGGCAATGGAAGGCCTTTGTATTAAGCATGTTAACTATGCCCTTACAGCATAGTTAAGAGGGACCTGGATAAATTGGAGGACTGGGCCAAAAGAAATCTGATGTGGTTCAATAAGGAGAAGTGTAGAGTCCTGCACCTGGGGCGGAAGAATCCCAAACATTGTTACAGGCTGGGGACAGACTGGCTCAGCAGCAGTACGATGGAAAGGGACCTAGGGGTTATGGTGGATGAAAGGCTGGATACGAGTAAACAGTGTGCCCTTGTACCCAAGAAAGCTAACAGCATATTGGGGTGCATTAGGGGGAGCATTTTGAGCAGATCTAGAGAAGTAGTTATTCCTCTTTATTCGGCACTGGTGAGGCCCCATCTGGAATATTGTGTCCAGTTTTGGGCCCCCCAGTATAAAAAGGATGTGGATTTGCTGGAGCTGGTTCAGCGAAGGGCAACAAAAATGATTAAGGGTCTGGAGCACAAGACCTATGAGGATAGGCTGAGGGATTTGGGCTTGTTCAGTTTACAGAAGAGAAGACTTAGAGGTGATTTAATAGCAGCCTTCAACTTCCTGAAGGGGAGCTCTAAAAAGGAGGGTGAGAAACTGTTCTCTGTGGTGTCAGATGGCAGAACAAGTAGTAATGGTCAGAAGTTGAAGAGGGAAAGGTGTAGGTTAAATATTAGGAAAAACTTCTTCACCAGGCGGTTGGTGAAGCATTGGAATGCGTTGCCTAGAGAGGTGGTGGATTCTCCATCCCTTGAGATTTTTAAGTCCTGGCTGGACAAGGTCCTGGCTGGGATGACTTAGTAGGGGTTGATCCTGCTTGAAGCAGCGGGCTGGACTAGATGACCTCCTGAGGTCCCTTCCAGCCCTATGATTCTGTGATTCTGAGCACTCTGCTTTTAGATATTGGAACAAAATCAAGACTACTCTTGCTTACTGTGTGCCTGTGCAGAAATTCCACATGATAAATAAAAAGTAAAGCTCATTGGAAAACATAATTCCACACACACACATACACGTATAGATAGACAGATAGATAGATATCTATACGTGTGTGTGTGTGTGCATTAAGCAATTAAAACATTAATCATGATTAATCGCATGATTAAAAAATTGTGGTTAATTGCAGGTAAGTTAGGGTTTCCCAGGGCTGGAGTCCTGTGGCCATGGGGCTGGCCCATCTGGGATCCTGCAGCCAGGGGGCTGTCCCCAAACAGGATTCTGGACAGGCTGAAGGGAGGTACCCACCCTCACCCCCCGGCCACACCTCTAGCCCTAGCAGCCCTCTTACCTGCAACCAGCCCTTAGCCCCGCTGAGATGAGCACGAGCCCCAGGGAGGGACAGGGAAACACTTCCAGCCCCAGCCAGGGAGCCTGCACCAGCCCTGGATAGGGAGCTGGCACCTACCCCAGCCCGGGAGCTAGGCTGCTGGCTCCAATCCCAGCTGTGGAGCCAGCTGTAGCCCTGATCTCCAGTACGGCTGTCAATTTAAGTTAAAGCCTGTGATTAATGCACGTTAAATTTTTACACATTAATTCTGCCATGCATTAATTGTAGGCATTAATGAGCTTTAATTGACAGCGTGTGTGTGTGTGTGTAACTAACGGGGTATAAATTAGCTGTCACCACTCAAATAACAAGCAGTCCTGTAGCACCTTTAAGACTAATTTATTAGGTTATCAGATGTCATGGGTAAGACCTATTTCTTCAGATTATTTGACTCAGGATATTGCTGACTGTAATATATAGTTAATAATCTAAAGAAGTGGGTCTTAACAAGGTCATGGTCACAGTCTTTAAGGTGCTACAGGACTGTTATTTGTGAAGCTACATGGCTACCCCTCCAAGCCTGTTACCATCAAGAAAGAGATTTTGGGGTTATTGCGGATAGTTCTATGAAAGCATCCATTCAATGTACAGTGGTAGTCAAAAAAAAAAAGATGAATAGAATATTGGAACCCATTAAGAAAGGGGTAGATAATAAGACAGAGAGCATCTTATTGCCTCTTTAGAAATCTATGCCCGCATCTTGAGTACTGCAACTGGAAAAGGTTTACAAAAGGGCAACAAAAATGATTAGGGGTATGGAAGGGCTGCCATTTGAGAAGGGACTAATAAGACTGCGACTTTTCTGCTTGGAAAAGAGATGATTGCGGGGCAGTGATGGAATATGATTGCAGTTCATATAATCATGACTGGTATGGAGAAAGTGTTATTTACTCTCATAACACAAGAACTAGGTTGAATCAACAAATGAAAATAATAGGAAGCAGGTTTAAAAACAAACAAAAGGAAATATTGTTTTCACACAATATACAATCAATCTGTGGAACTCTTCACCAGAGAATGCTGTAAAGACCAATACTACAACAGGATTTAAAAAATAAAAGAACTAGATAAGTTCATGGAGAATAGGTCAGTCCATCAATGACTATTAGCCAACATAGGCAGGGGCGGTGTCCTTAGCCTCTGTTGGCCAGAAGCTGGGAATGGGCAGTAGGAGACAGATAACTTGATGATCACCTGTTTGTTCATTCCCTCTGGGGCATCTAGCATTGACAGAAGACATAATGAGATAAATAACCTTAGGTCTGACCCAGTATGGCCATTCTTATGTGCACATTTAGCGGCTCACATATGAAATGGCTAATGGCTGCAGAGTAACTTGCATCAATTGCACGTGTGAAAAAAAGCAGTTAGATTAATAATTTTCTCTCTTAACAATTCCATTCTGAGTTATGGTAGATATATTTGATGTGAGACAAATTACATTCGGTAATATCCTGACTTGACTTAGCTGCTGTTATATTACATGATTTATATGACTCCTGGAAAAATCTATAACTGAATTACAAGCTACGTCACAAGTGTTACACATGACTGGTAGACACTTATGAAAAGAAGTCACCCTGAACATGCATAGTTTACTAGTTGCAACAGAAACCTGATAAGTTCCACAGTCATAAGATAGATAATAGAAGCTATTAAAAAAAAAAGTAAAAATATTTGACTTTTTGGTTTCCAGTCTTCAGCAACAGTAACTCTTCAACGATGTAGTCTGACAACTTATATGAGTCCTATGATATTTTGAAGTTTGGCCAGTCACCTAATTAGCATTATCATTATCCTATTATTAAGGGAAAATTTCCCTTTCATGTGCAAGCCAGTTAAAATTACACTGCTTTAACAGAGCTCATAATTTAACACTAATCTTTATCCTCCACCTCACCATTCATCAGAAGCTGGCACAAGGAATGTCTTAAAAACTATTCAAACAATGGTTCTTCTAGCATGTTCATAAAGGTATGAACTAAAACCCTATACCATGGACTTCAGACCTAAAAGAAAGAAGGTTATAAACTGGACTAAAATATAGGTCTGGAATTAAATAAAAAGCCAGTCCTAAAGCTAGGGACAATTCTAAACAAATTTCACATTCCATTTTACCCTTAAGCATTAGTATAAAATGAGAGTAATATGCATAATAAAAGTAAACAGCTTATTGGTGGGCCTTCCCCACTAACTGCAATCCAAAATCCCAACCTTTTACGTCCTCTCACATAACTAAATAGCTTATGTACAAGTCCTAACCACTTCCCTCCCTGGGATGAGTCATATGTGTTGCCCCAAAGCCAAAGTAAACAAGCCAGCCACCACTAATACAAGAGGGGAAAGCAAACTTCTGTATGTGGCATCAACCACTGAAAAATCATAACAGAAGGTGCTTTTGAAAAATGACTTGGATCTCACCTGGGATTCATACTGAGCAACAGAGGCTGTTGTAAATGTTTACTTAACACTAAGTACCCACTAACATGCAGAGTTCTGACTTTAACTCATTCTGTCAAACATCCCTCATTACTGAGGCCAAACTTATGATCTGAAGAAGTGGGTCTGTCCCACGAAAGCTCATCATCTATTAAATTATTTTGTCTTTAATGTGCTACTGGACTGCTTTTTTGTTCTTACATGCAACACCATTTAGCAGGTGATGTTATAATACATATTGCTGACTGAATCCTGTAGGATTTTAGGCAGATCTGAACATCCTACATTCCAAGGCTTTAGCATGGAAGGCCTACTTGTCTACGCTGCTGTATACACCCTCTCTTTCCAAGGCAACACAGTTTCCTCAGAACTGATCCTGCCATTAAACATATCCCCACACCGTAGAAGCCACAGGTGAAATTTTGTTTTGAACATCCATTTTCACACTTATTCCCAGTCAGAAATCCATGTGGTCCTCAGGGGAGCATGTTTTGGAATGTAACCTTCCCAGCCTTGATCCTCTTCCAAGCATAGCACATGCCCTTATGCAACACAGAGTCCCAACATTGCAGACTTGGGATGACAGGCTCAAACTCCACTCCTCCAGTCTACTGTTTTCTAATGTCCCACTTTAATTTCACACTGGATGAGTAGTTTTGGCACTAAATGAGCTATAATCTAATTTCGTCAGTCATTTTCAAATATTTAGGAAGGATGTATTATCAAGTAGGTTAATCAGAGTTGTATTATAGTGAAGAACTACAGCATATTAAAATAATTCATAAGTTAACTAGCTAATTATGTCAATAATATTTCTTCCAAATTTAGCTCTAGAAGTTTTACAATCATTGGCCAATAGCTACCATTGCTGGAGAAGGCAATACCAAATACTCAACACCCTGCAGAACTGAATATTGCATCTGTCCTAAAATAAAATCAGTTTTTTAATATTTTTTAGATTTGTAAGGGTACGGTTTAAAAATTGAAGATTTAGAGGGATTACTGCACAGTTATGATGATCTCATGTCTAGCCTGGTTTTTAGATTTCTATCTCCGAGATAGTATCATAGCAATTTGAAACAACTACACTATAAATAATTCAGTTATTAATTTATGAAAATTAACAATCCACTGCAGAACTATTCCCTGAGGGTACTGGAATACGTGAAAATTAGAAAGATGTAAAAACTGCATTACACGAATCAGCTCTCTAATCATAAGGATAAAAATTCTATGCACCATGAGCTTATCAGATTTATTTTTTGAATCTGATGTTCATGAAAAAATACCTCTAACAAAATTAGCTGAATACTTTCTTAAAGTAAAAGAGAAAAATGTGGATCAACCTCTTCCATGCTAAATCTCCCCACCAACACTCTAAAATGAGTATCATTCCCAAAGAACACAAAGATTCTGTAACTGTGCTCACAAGGCACATGAAAATATGTGCTCTACCAAAAAGCAATTCAATTCATCCACAGTATAGATTTCCAGTAACTCCAATGGAATCAATATAATTTAATAGGCTGTTGGCAGTTTGCCAAAAAAGTATAATATAAACCCTGTTGAGACAATGAATGTCCCAATTTCAAATTTTGTTTAATGAAAGAAGCACCAAGTTACAATGCAGTTTTCATTTTAAACCCATATGCTTACGAATATTTCCTGCACTTTTGCCACAGTTCTTATGATTTTGAACTAGTTAGACATTGACGGAATGTGAAGGTACAGTTCAAAGAAGTTTGTAAATATTTTAATGTTTTTTGGTCTGAAGTAAAAATAGAGGAAACCATTTAAACAAAAAAAAGAAAAAAGAAAAATTCTGCTAAAAGAGAAAACATTTGTTAATGTAAGACACCAGAGCCAAGTGCAAGTAAGCATACAGTTTCAGTGCATCTCAGCATGTAATTCTTCATTTATTTTTAAACAATTTCTGAAGGGAGTACACTCTCCCTCTCTCTAAAAATCAGGCATTGCAGTATATTTGATGAGGCAAACAAGGAATATATTGGAGAATTTTTCAATATTAATGAGCTCGCATTTGCAGCCTATACTTATTATTTACAACTCACTGCAACAAGAAACAAGCACAAAGTGATATTTGAAATTAGTGATAGTTTCTTGATATTTAATGTATTTTAAAGTATCATGCTGACTCAGACACAGAATTATAGATCATTCAGGTAGGAGGAAAGAACTTACAGAGGCAAATAACACCAAAATTAGAACACACCTTATATAGGTTATTTGATCAAATACAACGAGTAAAAACATAAAAGAAAATCTTTCCAGTTCTCTCATTTAATATTTTAATTTTGTCTATACGGAGTTACACAATCATTTTCAAATTGCTTGGTTTAATGGATTCCCATCAGACACAAGTGCTCATTGGCCAATCTACTATGAGAATATTTTAAATCCACATTTGCTTAAACATATTAGAGAAAACATGCTTAGCAATGGAATGATGATGTGTTTGAAAAACTGGAAAATTTTCACAGGGCTGTATTTTGGCACACAATAATAGAAAATACCAAAAATTCATGCAAGGAAGCATGAATACTGCTTGCTGCTTACCACTTGATGATCAGGGATGAGTAAAGTAGTCTCAGTGCTGCTTAGGCCCTGCCATTGCCATCGTGGGAAAGACATACTGTTAGTGATGATGCAAAGGCAGCAGGATGTTTAAAAAGTTATTTCAACAGAAACAATGAAGCTTTGGGTTTGTTTTTGTCAAACATTGAGGAGAGTGATTGCTGGATTTCTGCCCCCGAAAATGGTAGATTAACTAAACCATCACTTCTTACATAACTAAATCAGTTCATCATCTTTACTTTAGCCAAACCAGGCTGTTTGGATTATAGCCAATTTAGTCACTGACATTTTACATGGCTTAGTAGAACATAGAAATGCATAGCTAAGAAGAATACTTGATAAAAGATGGCAATCCAATATTTCTAAGCATTTCTATTGTAAAAATAATAGTCAGTAAATACTTTGGAACTAATGATAGTCTACCACAGGATAAAGGAAAACCTTACAGAAACAGGTTACTTCCTACTTAGTTTTGTGAAGTGTTATTTAGGTTCTTCATCTAGAACAAGGGTGGGCAATAAGTGGCCCCTGGTTGGACGTGCTTTGCCGGGGGTTAGCTCCTGGAGGAGCACCATATGGTTTATTTACCTGCGTAAGTAGATATGGTTGCTTGCAGCTCTCATTGGCTGTGGTTCACCATTCCTGGACAACAGGAGTCACAAGCAAGCTGTGGCTCGGACCGCACTGCTTCCTATAGGTCCCAGTACCTGGGAATGCCAAACTGTAACCAATGGGCACTCTGAATGGCCATACCCGTGGACACGCAGGTAAATAAAACATCTGGCAGGCCACCAGGGCTAACCTAGACAATTACATCTGGTCTGCGAGCCACTTATTTACCCGTCCTTGATCTAGAGTCATCTTTCCCATGTATTGTACCTTCCCATGAAGTACATTGTGCACCTCACAATGAAAATAAATGTGATGAGGGAAATGATTTAGTTTCTGAAGTTTCTGAAGTGAATAAGCAAGGTAAGTAAGGAGAGTGAAGTTATTGCCATGACCTGATCCCACCAATGTGAATAAATACTGCTTGCATAAGTGATGATTTGTGGGGTGCTCATACCTGCACAAATGGAAAAAGGTAATGGTTTCCAAAACAACTATAGATATTTTGTGCTGTCATTTTACAAATCTGTTTCCAAAGCTAAATCACAGCATAAAGAGGGAGAAAAACAATGGGATGTGATAGGATATAAAGTGCTGCTGCAATTGCAGAGGATGATATATGAGGTAAAAATATAGCAGCTATCCACCAATTAGAATTGTTACGAGCCAGAACAGCCTACTTACTTCACATAAAATCTTTGGTTATTGGTACTGTGTAGTTACAGTATTTCGATAATGGATTTCCCTTAACTCGTCTTGCATAATGTGCATTAAAATAAAATAATAAAAAAAAAATTAACAAAAACACCTTGTCAGTCAGCTGGAATAAGTATAGAATTTTGAAAACTGAAATGAAATAAAACAATGTTTTTATTATTAATTTTTTGCTATTTCATTGATAGACTTTATTTAAAAAGTCAAGAAACAAATCTTTGTCTTTCTTTACCTTGCTAATTAACCCAATTCTGAATATTTCGTTCAAACATTGGAAATCCTCCTCTCATCAAAATTCTACCTAGACAAGAATATGTAGATCAATCTGCTTGCTCATTTCAAGTGATTCCACAATGAAATAGAGTAGATGGGCAAATACAAGTAAATGTTGTATGCTGATATGCTAACCTAGTCTCAATTCTATCCTGATGCTGCTAATGCCATCATTGGCACATGGAATAAGGTTGGAGAAGCACATTAAATCTTCATTGTTGAGTCTACAGTGGAAAAGTTTCCCCTAATTACACAGTTAATATGTTTAAAAATTTAAGGTACTGTGCAAGTTTGTGAACAATGAAAGTGCTTACTCTTCCTTTGCTTTGTTCCCATAAGGATTTCAGCCTCTTCATTTGAAAAATGACCTCTCTTTAAAAGTCTGCACAATTCCAGTTGAGTTTCCTTTCTGCATTTCCACTCATACATTTTTTCATCTCCCCCACAAAGCTGTAAACATGAGTTTTAGGCCCAATACACCCTTTATTTGGTTCTGCAGTTGCTTCATTTTGATAAAAACTTGACTTGACTTTAAAAAACCAAAACCAAAACCAAAACCAGCCACGACAAGAAGAAAAACCCTCAGAGATAAAATAGTACAAAACAAAGATGAAACAAGTAGCCTGAAGCCAACAATTAAGTGTAGTCAGGTCCTTAGAAACATACATATATAATTTAAAAGACTTTCTCATCAAGCTGAAGACCTGAGTCTTTGCTGGTGTAAAACATGAATAATTTCACTAAAGTCACAGGAGTTCAGAAGAATCAAACTGATAAGAGAGATAAACTTCCCTCTCCTCATCTAATTAATTTGCAAGATCTTTTGCATATATCTTGTTACATGCCCAGGTCTGTGTATGTTGCCATGGCACTATCACTATACAAACACTAACAACAGGAAGAAATATGAATGGGGTTTTCAAAAGTAATCAGAACTGGCCTAACTATGCTCACACTGAAGTTAAGGAAAATTTTCATGAATTTCAGTCCAAGGCTGACTGCTTTGGAAGTCTGACCTTATATATGTTTTCCATAATCAATACAGTTTCCCCTAGTAATGTTTCATAGATAAATTTGATATAATCATGTGAACAATTCTAAAATCTTTAAATTATTATTTTTAAAATTTGTGAAACTGGTCTAATTTCCCACTCTCAAAAATTGGTATTTTGCATTTTTTGTCTACTTGAAAATATATCTAATATAGGAAAGCATGAAAGTAATAGGCATTTGGTATTTCTTTCAGATAAAATTCAACACATTTTGGGACATGTGTGGAAAAGTGCTGAGTAATTTGCAATTCAAATTTAAGTCAGTGGGCCATACACTTAACTGATGTAGTTTTTCTCATTATATAAAAATGGAACTATACCAGATGATATGGTTTCTTAAAAGATGATGTCACTGAGGGTTTTTCATGATGGAAATTTTAATTTCACATTAACGTCACAAAAATAAAATTTCTTAGACACAAAATCACCCAAAATGATGAACATTTTGGAGCATATATTTGAAAAACAATTCCTATCACTTTCACTAAGTTCTAACAGTTCATACTTCAGCCACTTTATGTGAGTAATGATATGTCCTTCTGTGTTGGTGAAGGAATTAAACTAAGAAAACAAAAACCACTATGTTCAAGTAATGTTAACTCCTTAGCTGAATGCACAGTGGCAAATAAACAAAGATTAGATATACCTCCATCTGTAAACTACTCAACTGTATTAACTGTTCCTATATCACTAGAGACAAGTGGTTGATTTGATTTTCACTGTGTTGCAATAGCTGGTCTACTAATTGGGCATTAATTAGAAAATCCCATTTAAAGTTTCCTCTAGGGAACCCCCAGAATTCTAGTTTTTTTCTTCCTTTTATGCCATTTTCTCCTCTATATTTGAAGTGAAAAAATTGGAATGAAACAAAGCCAGTAAGCCTCACTCTGCACTGCCTCACAGTTTGTGTCATCACCTGCACCTGTGAAAAGCGGTGTAAATTCTACCAAACTGGAACTGTCGCATTTCACATCCATTTTCCACTATTTCTGCACTCATCTAAATGACGAGATAGGATAAAATGCATCAGACACACAGGTTCACTATAATTTAATTCATCCCTTATTTTCACTTGTTTGAGTAATTCGGAGGTATGTGTATCTTGGGAAGTTAAGGATAACACAGGTAGATCCCCAAGCAACTGCCAAGCTGATTGTTTATAAAGATTAATGCTGGATAGGATTGGTGAGCAGAGTTATGTTCTAAACCATGCTATAATTGTGTCCTGTCTCAGCTGACAGAATCATAGAAAGGATTTTGAAACACCGTCCATCCTGCAGCAGCTATTTACAAGAATGCCTTTCCTTTCCTACCCACTCAGCTGTTTTCTTGGCAACTGCTAAGAACTTCTTCTCCCACCGAACTGAATGCATCCTGAGAGATTCATAGGATATAGTGCCTGTCATCTGAAAATTACCACACGTTGAACGTCTCTAATCTGGCACCCTTGGGACTTGACTGGTGCCAAATGAGAGAATTTGCAAGACCACAGGAGGTCAATATTGTCTAGCAGCATTACCAACACTTCCACTGCTTATTGGGCTCTTAAAGGACATTTAGAGGTAAATTAGAGCTAAAGAACAGCACAGAACACCGAGGGGCCAAGACCGATGGCTTAAACTTTATGGGACTACAAGAGACTTGGCCATACCCATGATAAGTGGACATCTGGCTAACTAAAATCATGCTGGACAAAAGATGTTGCCAAACAAGAGAATTTTGGACTAGAGGGGTTCAACCTGAACCCTGAATGCAAGAAAAGGAACATTTTGCATGATATCAAGAACACAAGAAACACTATGAGTTGGAAAGTTCAAGTCAAATGTTTCCAGGCTTGCATCCTGCTTCAGAGAGAGACTGAGAAAAGCAGCAAATCAGGTTAAGAAATGCCCCGAAACACACACACACAAGTACTTAGTCAAATAAGAGGGGAAGAAATTAGGAAGTAATGTCAGAGTGGAACACAAACACAGGGACTGAATCTACATTATGAGATAAATTCGATTTTTAACCTCGTTCTTACGAATTTCGAATTAAAATGTCCACAGACCTTCCTGAAATCTGACCCACTGTTCTTCCATGTTGAGTTTCCGCTTCTTCATTAGCCTATGCACGTTTGACAGCGTGAGCACAGTGCCTTAGCCCCGGTTGGCCAGCTCCCCTGTTCCGCGCATCCTCTGCAGATCTTGGTGTAGCAGTAGGCAGCCGTGCTATCAGCCCTGTACAGCCCCACCCAGTTCCATCAGCCGCGCATCCACTGTGGACCTTGGCACAGCAGCAGGCAGCTGTGCCTTCAGCCCTCCCCCAAACCCTCACAGATTCTCCATGCCATGCATCATCTGCAGACTTTGGCATAGTGATGGGCAGCTTTGATATCAGCCCTGTCCACCCCACCCGGTTCCATCAGCCACACATCTGGACCTTTATATTTGCAGGTCTGGGCATTGCAGAATTCAGATTCAATCAAAAATTCACGGGCTTTCTGTGACCTTCTTCCTGCATATCTGGATAGAGAGCAGCGGAGAAGGAAGTAGCCATACTTGGAAGGTCACCACGTAGCTTTGTGGGATACATACAGGACACTTCTGGAGGCTAATAAATTCAATTTGAAGATATGACTCTTCCACAACTGCCTGTATTTGAAATTTGAAATTCAAAATTGACACTATACCCATCTGATAATATCGACCTTTTAGGGCTCACTAATTCGATATAATGGTATTTACAGTGAAGGCAGTGACTTTTTAATACTGAGCTAACTCCTTTAAATTTGATTTTATCTTGTACAGTAGATGCAGCAAGGGAGACCAAAAAAATAAAAACAGAGTGGTTAAGAAAAAAGAAATATTGTAGGTGTTTCATTACTGCCAGATGAACTTCTCAGTGGTATTTTTGATCTTTTATATATTATCATCTTCACCTCAACAAGACAAATTACATTTTGATTTTATTTTTTTTATTTTTATTAAAATCAGCCTTTAATGAAAGTATGGGCTTAAGTTATACAGAAAAATCATCACTCCACACAAATACTACAAGAAAGAAGGAAAGAAAGAAAGAAAAACAGAAAGAACAAATAAGATTAACCCTCTTAAGAAAATCTAAAATCCTAACATCTCATCTTGATGACCAACCAAAAACAAACCCATAGGTCATTCTTCCACAGTGATCATGAGCTGGTCATGCTGTCTCAGTAACATGCACCTCTGTTTCTTTTCAAACAACACATACAGCCCAAGGGCAGTGGTGTATTGATAAGCTTACAAACTAAACCAAATCAAAGCTTTAAGGTAAGGAGTTTTACCTTATGAACTTATGTCCTGTAATTTCTCCTTTAATGTTATACTTTAATTCCTGACTCTAAGCCCCTTTGCACTGTTGCTTTAAGTATGACCATTAATATTTTCCTACTGTAACAATTTTGGGGGGGACCAGTGCAAAGAAAATGGAAGCAACTCTGTATGAAGGCTTTTAGTGATAGGAATGGAGAAGTTGCACAGGTTCAGCAGTAGTAGCAAAAGATCTACCAACGTCCAAAGTCTGAAGGATGTTGTTTCAGCTTAGGGGCTCATAGCAGGCATGTGAATACGTTCCTAGGGCACATATTTCTATTGCCCTGACATCGGAAAATCTTGAGGATTAGCTATCTCCAGTACCCCCTAAAAATCATTAAATCATCACCAAAAATATTCTCGTCAAGATTTGTTTTTTTAAAAACCTGAATTAAAAAGTAGCAGGCACATACTTCCTTCTCTTTAAGTAAACAATGCAATGCCAATACCCAGAAATGAGACACTGTGAGCTTTCTTAGATAAATTACACCTTTTGTTATCTCATTACATGTAATTGTGTACCATTCCAGATGTGCTCACACGTCCAAATTAAACAATTTTCTATATCTTTTTCATCAACAGCTGTCTCACCAAAAATTCCAAAGGCAGAGGAATGCAAATACGCCTTTGTCTCTTTAACAAGCTAGTATCATAAGGTGTAATGTAAAGCAATACAAAAGCATTGTTTTTTCCCGATTGCCAAAGCACTGCACCAATAGATATCAATTCAGACTGATACTGGAAATATTTTCAGGCCAAATTGCTTGCCATGTTTTTAATGTTCACATATTGTGACCCTCTTTTGCACAACTCAATACATAACCACACTACGTACAAGGATTATATTAACCTCCAGAGACAAATATTTGCTCCTGACAAAAATCAGTGAAGGAAAAAAGTTTTTACACATGATAATATAAATATTTAAATTAGGATAGACAAGTTAACGACAATACATCTAAAGGTATATTATTAATCAAGATGAATTCCTTCTCCCAAAGCAGTACTCTGATGACTGTCTACAACTGGCGTATGCAAATTTGAAGAGTGAATGGCACATATCCTGTATCTTACCTCAGAGTTGCTTGGAAGTTCTGATTCTGTGTTTGAAATGGTTTCACACAGAGGCCCATTGCTATCTTCTCCTAAAGAGTAACACAAAAAAATACATCAAAATACATATTTCCTATTTAAAGTGTTTATATATTTAAAAGTGAAAGTGAGCAAAAAGTTAATGCATCAAGTTAGAAATACCACTTTTACATTAAAAAAAATCAAAAGCCACACCAGGAAAATAGTTGTAATTCTCAATAGCAACCAGAAACTTCCCTCCTAAATGATTCCTTTGGCCTCTGAGATAAAATACTCCAAGCACTGTGCTCCACTTCCAATTTCTCTGTGTAACCTTGCTGTCCGAAAAACAACCTTAAATCTGATAAATGATTCTGTCAGGAAATCTCAGAAGACAAAATCCATTCTTGCATGGACTATCCAATGGGATCACATCTATAAGGGTAATAATACATTGGGAATTCTGAAAGTTCAATTTTCCCTGAAAGTGGTTGCTAAAAATTGAAATTGGCCTGTCATTGTCGAGGAAGCAATAGAGTACAGGAACTTCACAAGAGGTCTTTTTGACTCACAGACGCCTGTGTAGTAGAAATATGGTGAGGGAATCAGGAGGAGTAACTACAGCTCAGATTGCCAGGTAGCTCAAAAAAAAGTAAAGGAGACTTCATGGTGTTATACTGACAGCACCAACAACCAGTAGCATTACCTACCGCATGTATATTCAGCCGTCAATACCAATGCTTGGTGTTGGTATCACTGCTCCATCTATTACACACATGCCTTTGCTTGAACTGTAATACCAGAATGAATGACTGCTTCTCCTTATCACATGATCTACAAAGGCAGAATTAATAAGCACCGTCATGGAGCTAAGGCTGAAATTGGGCCTAACTCTTATAAGAAGGTAGTGTATTAGTGTTGAAAAGTTGCTGACATGTTAACTCTTTATTATACTCAGTTTTCTATCTGGAAAAATAATAAAATATATTTATAAAATTACTTTTAATAAGAAAATTAAATATGGGAAAAATCTGCATTCCACATTATGCTGCTATGAAACAAGTATTCATTCTGGGGTGAAGTGTTGTCAGTTCAGCATTTCATTTTTATGAAGAGGCTTTCATGCACAAGGTTAACAAGATGGTTTGCTTTTGGCTGTTCATGGAATAAATATACATTTCAGAGTAATAAGAATTATTTGGATCCACACATAGAAGCATTTATAAAACAGGAAAAGCATCACCATTGTCTCCATTGCCAAGAACAGGGATGTGAACAAGGTCTGATTTTCAGAGGCTCTGAGCATTTGCAGCTCCCATTTGTTTGAATTTAGCTGTGGGGGCTTAGTACATCTAAAATCAAGCTCATGACGTTTACCAGAAGCACCTGAAGTGACACCACAAACAAACATGTACTTCACTGACTTTCTCAACAAAACAGAACAACTCACATCAAGTCTTGCATTATCAGCATTTTTCCTTTCCACAAACTGTTCCAAATCTCAATGTTGTTTTTTTTTCCTCAATAGTATAAACTAATTAACAAAACTATTACACGTCCAGTCCCTGCAATTATATCCATACTTGATGTCAATATCACATCTGGCACTCCTGGTTTTCTTCAAAAGTTATGATAAGCAGTTCAGGGTAAAAAAAAAAAAATATATATATATATATATATATATATATATATATGTGTGTGTGTGTGTGTGTGTGTGTGTGTATTCTAAGAGCAAGCATAATGCTCTTAAAGTAACGTGTCCATTAAATCTTGTTTCTAAAACACATTGTTTATATTTTCACCATCTAAAGTGACAAGATACTAAGCAGCAGCAAAATTAATTTACTTTAACATCCAGAATCTTCCTCATAAGGCTTGGTCTACACTTAACATTTAGGTCAACATAGTTACATCAAACAGGGATGTGAAAAATCCAAACATTTTACCAACTATGCTGACCTAAATCCACCGCAGCTGCAGCTATGCAGTAGAGGAATGTTTCTTCTGTCCAAGTTACAGTTGTCCAAGGAGGCAGTGTTCCATAGTGTTGGTGAAAGCAAAGCGTGTATAATGCTGGTGTGCCACATGGTAAAATTTGTAGTAAGATACTGCATAATTTGAACATACAAGACCTATTTGGAGATCCGCACAGACACATTTGTTGGTGCCAGTTTGTATGCCGGGGTAAATTCTTGAAAATATGGCTCAGGAGTAACTCAATTTATTTTCTTCCTTTCTTATCCCCTATCCTTTAGATATCACTTTGAGGACCTCAAAAATATGCTCCTCCCAAAATAAACTTTCTTAATCCTTTTGGTGAATATCTGTTTCAAAACAATAACACTAGATTTTCAGAAGCAGAGGCAAGGAAAAAGACTGAGCGCTGACCTTTTATCTCAGCATCTTCAGCACAGCCCAGCACAGCACAGATACTCAACACACAGCAGAAAGCAGACCTGCACTTACCATGAGAGGCATGTCAAACAAAGAGCATGTGACTGCTTGATAGTTATTGACAACAAGGAGTTAAGATTGTTATATTTCTTCCATTTATTTGAAAAGAATAAAATTGTTCATGTCACATAATGCCTAAGAAAAGCTGGAACTTTAGACAATGACAGTCCACTATTTTTAATCACATTGTATTATCAAAAATGTAGAGTTGAAGAGTTCAATGCTAAATGTAAGGGAAATATTAACTCAGATTTTTAATACGAAACTAACCTATCAGTAATGTAGCTCATTAGATCTGCTGGGATGGAAAAGAGGTCTGTCTGGGTTTTGGCAGCATTTGCATTTAAATAAGTGCCTTTTCTTAAGACAGGTTGAACTTTTCTGGTCAAGCACTCTGAATTCTGGCAGCATCCATGGTCTCATGTGATTTTAGTTAGCCAGACGTTTGCTTATTGTAGATGTCTGTGAGACCATATCTATGCCCCTTACTACCCCAGACTGGGAGAACAGTAGCGGGCAGCTGTGGAGCCCCAAGCCAGGAACAGAAACAGAGCCGTGGATCCAGCTGCTGGGACCCTGCATGGCAACAGGGGGGCAAACAGCTGTTAAAGCAGGTGGCAGTAGAAGGGCTGGTGGCCAGGACCTGGGGACGGTAGTCAGGACACAGCCAAGGAGCCAGTTCCTGGGACTCTGGGGCTGCACTGAAGCCACTAGCCCATGGTTGACCTTGGACGGTTTGGCAAATTCTCTGGTTTGGCACCAGTCACGTCCCAGGGTGCCATACTAGAGAGGTTCAACCTGTAAACTTAATAAGGACAATTTCTATTTCCACTCAAGAATTTACACTAGAATGTATGAGGCAGATGTTATAAATTTAACATGGGCCATATTTATCTCTGAGCTATGAGCTCGTTTTATGAAATATCTTTGCCAGAGCTGATCTAAATGTCAACAAAGAGAAAACGAAAAGACACACAAAACAGAACAAGCCATATTGCTGGTTAGTACAATACCTGCTGACCTTGATGGTGTGAACTTGGTGAGAACTGCAATATCTTTAAGGAAAAAAATATGACAATAAGAACCAAAAGCCTGAAAGTCACTTCCATTTTATATCATGATAGAGTTAGTATAGATCTCTCTTGCAGCAGCACACAAAACTGCAATAACTAGAACACCCACATGTCATTGCAGACAAAGAGTTATCAACTGGGCAAACAGTTGTACATTTCTGTTCTTTGGCATCCTACACAGGCATCTTATTCAGCAGCCTAAAACAGCATGACAACCACAAGAGCAAAATAAAAAGTGTAGTCTGGAAGACAGTCTACCATAAACGTTACTTCCACTTCCCAAAGATGACAAAAGAGAAATAATTTTTCTCCACACATACAGAGTACAACAGCAGAAAAGGCCCAATTTTAATGTTTAACATTAAATGGTCTTACCAAGCTAAACAGAGATCAAAAGAGAGTGCAGATTCAAAAGAGTATGCAGTGAACACAACTACTGGAAAGTAAAAAAGACCAATTCACCTTACAATGCAGACTTCAAGCAAAGATATTTCTGTCAGCTTCTGCAATGGCTCAAGCAGTTTGGCTTGGTCTACACTAGGCAGTTAAGTTGACTGCAGATATGCAATTCTACCTATGGTAACTGCATATCTAGAATCAACTTATCTGCATTTGACTTACCTGGGCATCCTCACTAAGGAAGGCTGACGACGCCAATAGGTCAATTTTGCACATCTCCACCAGGCACGTGAAATCAAACTGTGGAAGATCGACCCTCAACTGGTCAATCTTCTGGGTAATGTAGATGTGGCCTGAGACTCTTGTAAGCATTTTACCCCTAAGTCACTGTAACCCTCCCTCAGCCAAAGCTGTCACTTTGGTGGTACAGTTTGAACCTCTCTAGCCCAGCACACTCTCATCTGGCAATATCTATAATCCGGCATGATTTTACTTAGCTGCATACCACATATTATGAGTGTGGCCAAGTTTCACCTGGTCCCATAAAGTCTATCTACAGCCAGCAGTCCTGGCTCTCTGTATTCTGTGCTGTTATTCAGCTGTCATTTACCTCCAAATGTCTTCTAAGAGCCCAGTAAGCAGTGGAAGTGCTGGTAATAATGCTAGATGATAGTGACCTACTGTGATCTAGCAAATTCTCCGATTTTGCACCAGTCAGGTCCCAAGAGTGCTGGACTAAAGAGGTTCAACCTGTACAAGCAGCCATTGTTTGTGGAAGGTAATAGTGACAAGCAATGTATTGCCAACCAAATCCCATGGCACATTTAATTATGTGTATGTGTGCACATCCATTGAATTACAGCTATTTTGCATTGTAGTCACAGCTCAGGATAGTCCAAAAGTAAAACAGCCCAGCAGTACTTATACTCACTGAATAACTCAACAGTAGGAATATAAATGTGGAGGGCATGGAGCTGCTTTGACAGTTTAGTTGGAATTTTTGTAGACAAATTATTGCACATAAAATATGGTATTTTAGTGAGACTAGGTAATACTCTATTATAAATGTACAAAAGGATTCTTGAGTAATTACAGGAAACCCCGCTAATAAAAACAATTACATTTTACACATCTGCCTCTAAGAAATAGATTTACAATAACATACTCTTTTAGTAAGCAAAAGATGAGCTAGTGCAGTATGGCTGGTATTCACGTTTGAAAAACCAGGCACATGTGCAGAACACTAAATAAATATGCTATACTTAATTTGCCAACATGATGAACTAGATAAATTCAGTCTCATGGCTGGGAGACCCAGCACAGATTGAGGAATATTTTTAATTAACAAATATAAAAAAGCAAAGGTAAGGAAAAAAATTAAGGAAAATATCATAAAATGTAATCCATTAATTTGTGGTGACGTGTAGTTTAACTGCATTTATAAAGCTTTGAAATATACTAGTGCAGGGGTCTGCAATCAAAATAGGAAGAAGAGCCATTTTTTTTCATTAAGTTAAAAAACTCAATAATGCAAGAGCAGCAATGCATGCGAATACAAGGTGGCCCTTAATAAATAATGTCAAACCCTGCTTTTTGTAACTGCTGTTTTAAGAACTGTGCACAAACACAATGACATGTAATGTGATATGTTTAATCTGTAGGATGTTCATCATTTATCAAAAATAATCAATAATAAATAATAAATTTTTGTTTTTACTTTTTAATTATAGCATCAGGGCTACGTCTACACGTGAAGCCTACATCGAAGTAGCCTATTTCGATGTGGCGACATCGAAATAGGCTATTTCGATGAATAACGTCTACACATCCTCCAGGGCTGGCAACGTCGATGTTCAACATCGACGTTGCAGAGCACCACATCGAAATAGGCACAGCGAGGGAACATCTACACGCCACAGTAGCACACATCGAAATAAGGGTGCCAGGCACAGCTGCAGACAGGGTCACAGGGCGGACTCAACAGCCAGCTGCTCCCTTAAAGGGCCCCTCCCAGACACACTTGCACTAAACAGCACAAGATACACAGAGCCAACAACGAGTTGCAGACCCTGTGCATGCAGCATGAATCCCCCGCTGCAGCAGCAGCAGCCAGAAGCCCAGCCAGAAGTACAAGGGTCTGCAGTAAAGGCTGCTGCCCACGGTGACCATAGAGCCCCGCACGGGCTGGAGAGACAGCATCTCTGAACCCCCCAGCTGATGGCTGCCATGGAGGACCCCACAATTTCGACGTTGCGGGACGCGGATCGTCTACACGGTCCCTACTTCGACATTGAACGTCGAAGTAGGGCGCTATTCCGATCCCCTCATGAGGTTAGCGACTTCGACGTCTCGCTGCCTAACGTCGAAGTTAACTTCGAAATAGCGCCCGACGTGTGTAGCCGCGACGGGTGCTATTTCGAAGTTAGTGCCGCCACTTCGAAGTAGCGTGCACGTGTAGACACAGCCCAGGAGTCACAAGGAAGTCCTTAAAGAGCTTCATGTGGCTCCAGAGCCACAGGCTGCAGACCCTTGTACTAGTGTATATATTTATATGCAATGTATTTTGAAAAAGCAATGAAGCCCTAAGTAAAGCATGACTCACTGCAGTTATGAACTATTTCAACTTTTTCTGAGCAATAGGGTGTGCTCCATAGGATTAGCACCGGTGTTAGTGCTAATCTGTGCAAAGTGAAGGCAAGGAACAGTACCTTCTCTACACATGCACACCAGTACAGCTAGTCAGCTGCAGAAATGAACATACTCTGCATCCTATTTAAAGATAAAATGGCAGTTCTGTTCCCTGGGAGCTTCAAAAGACAAAATGAGCCAGACCCTGGCCTAAATAACATGCTGACAGTGCTATATATCCTTAACTCTGGCATAACCAGCTACATGCAAATTCTCTCTTAGGGCACATCACCTTCTTTCCAGAGGGCCAAAGGGATACTCGCAGGCAGAAACTGACCAGAATGATGTGGTACGCTGTCTTCAGATGCAGTAGAGGACTTTGAGGGCTGCTGTGGCCAGACATAATTAAGAACACTTAAGGCTGAGAGCGGGGAGTCGTAAGATGGTTTAAAAGACTATGTTCCTTCATCTCCTACCACCTTGACTCATCACCCTTTGGTACAGCCAGGGATCTAAGCCACTGCACCCTACATTACCCAACACAGGTCACTGTCTCAGACACACAATAAAATCCTAAAAAGTTAAAAGAATTACTATTTACTAAAACAGCAACAAAGGGTCCGGTGGCACCTTATAGACTAACAGAAAAGTTTGAGCTTTTGTGAGCACAGACTCACTTCATCAGATGCTGGTCTTGGAAATCTCAGCATCTGATGAAGTGAGTCTGTGCTCACGAAAGCTCAAACTTTTCTGTTAGTCTATAAGGTGCCACAGGACCCTTCGTTGCTGTTACAGATCCAGACTAACAGGGCTACCCCTCCGATACTATTTACTAAAAGTAAGCAAACAGCTCTTTGGTACCACATGCAAGCAACCATAATTTTATTTTACGGATACATTCTACACTTTCCTAATGGTAGCATGAATAAGCTAATTCCAACATTACTAACCCTAATTAATCCTCATAAGTCTCCTCAGAAGCAGACATATTATTATCCTAAATTTACAGGTAATCAAAATGGCAGAGAAATAAATGACTGGCCTAAACTTACAAAGAGCGAAATGGTCAAAACCAAGATTAAAATGCAGGAGCTCCTGATTCCCAGTCCTTTGTTCAGACCCATCACTTTCTAGCGGAAATACTAAGGAAGGTAATCATCGGGATTGCTGTCAAGAGAGGCTGCCTTTTATACCCATTAACTTTAACAGTTAATTGTGTCTTCCAATTAGCAAAAAACTGCTGGATAAAACATCAGTTTAGTCATATTATTTTATGTAAAATGAGCATATGGAGCAAACCACAGGATTATGGGCACACAATAGCTACCACTCCAGATCCTATTCACTGAACCATCTAATGCAATACTGGTTGAACCTCTCTAATCCGGAACTCTCATCTGACAATCTCTGTAATCTTGCATGATTTTAGTTAGCCAGACAACCACTTATCGTGTGTGAACAAGATTCCTCTGGTCCCATAAAGTTTGTTTACAGCAATTGTGCTATCATTTAGCTGTAATTTACCCCAAATGTCTTCTAAGAGCCAAGTAAGCAGTGAAAGTGTTGGTAATGCACTAGAAAATATTGATCTCCTGTCTTCCGGCATATTCTCTTGTCAGACACCAGTCAAGTCCTGAGGGTACAAGATCAGAGAGGTTCAACTTGTGTCTTGTCTCTGGTCATAATCAATATTTGATATTGCAGAGGAAAGGGAAGCATAATGCATATAGATGAGTGGTGTCCAAAAGTAAAACACCCAATTGCTATATGTCCCCCACCCAGCCAGGCCACTGCCCCTTCACCACCCCCTTGCGTAGCCAGGTGTCCTATTTCCCTGCCCCCGGTGACTCACAGAGATGCTCCGGAGCCATGCAGCCCAAGAGCCATGTGGCGCAGCACCTGAGCTCCCAAGTTGCCACGTGGCACCGGAGGAGCCGCTGCATGAGCTCCTGAGCCACCACGTCGCAGCCCGAGCTGCTGCACCAGCCCGCCAAGCCACATTTGTCACAATATGCTTCCCTGTTTGTCACGTGGTGAATGGGGAGCGTATTGGGCATCATGAACCTAAATGAAATAATTAGTTTGTACTATATGTCTTTGCCATCATCATGCTCAACTACTGAGACAGAATGTTCCCCTAGAAGGTCACCAAGGTAACAGCCTCAACATAGCCTAGTCATTTTTCTAGTGTCACAGACGGTTCTGACTCAAAAAATACAAATTAAAATTCACATCATTATAAACTACCATTAAGTCAGTTAATTACTTACTATTGGTTTGTTTTATGTGTGCTAAGGATCACAGTGGGCTCTGTGCCATATTTACCAATCAGTCATGGTCTGACTGATTTCTGTCTTTGCCCCAGGCATTTGATTCAGCATTGTCACTCAAAAAGAGATGTATATCCAACAAATACTGCTTAAGGTCAACAGAAAAACGTTCACCTAAATGTGTACAGGAAACCCAGATGCAGCAAGATAATTCAGAAAATGCTATTTCCACAATTCTGAATACTGAGAGAGGGAAGAATCATTACTGGCTATTACAAAGATGTAATGAAACGGCCACAATCAAAAGAACCCTGACAACTAGACTCCCAGTATGTACCTTCCTTTAAGAGATTCCATCAAATGTGGCATCCATGAATGACAAATGCATTTTAAAATATCATAGGGATAGACTGTGACTTTGTGTCTTTGCCTGCAAAAGAACATCCTGCATCCATATTCATAGCAGGTGGGTCACCCTGGACCTTTAAAGCGGAGTGGCTGGGAGAAGTTGATCTCTGCCTCTGATAGGCATGCTTACCAGTGCACTTAAGTCAGTGTGCAGAGTCCTGTAATTTGCTGCTTGCATAAGCAATAAAATACTATCTGAATCCCTGCAAGGGAGAATTTGAGAGTGATTTGTGCCTCTGAAGCATGCCCCTGAGACACAATTGTCCCTAGATTATTCCTAACCTGATAGCATATACACATTCAAAGCTGTTCCTAAATACACAATTATGTCCTAGTTGTTTTAAAAACATTGTGTGAGTCCTTAGTTATGCCAGCATGATTTATTTTGTTTGTCTCGCAGGGCATATAGCCAAATTTAGGCTAGTACTGTTTCACTGAAATCAGCATAGTTATGGGTGAATTTATCACTTTAACTTAAGCATGTATACTCAAACGCAAAGGCACGTGCACACAGCCATTCACTCAGAAAACGAGGTACTGGATCTACTCTCCTTAAGGTATTTTGTTGTTGTTATTGTTGTTGTTTTTGTTTGTGTTTTTTCAAATCATCCTGTTCAGCCCTAAATGTTCCTGCACATCTATTGTCTCAGCAATCCTTATGTCCTTGAAAAGCTGCCCCAATTTTCAAACTAATATACGTACAAAACACAGACAGAGCAAGTAGCATAGCCTCCCTTAAAGATATGATAAACGAATTGTACATGTGCACTAACATTTATAAATAATCTATAATTAATAAATAACAATCCAAAGCAAATGTTAATCAGAATTGAGCATTTCTCTCCCTCCTTCTCAGGATTAGATGTCCAATTAACACAGCAGTTAAAAACAACAGCCTCACATAAAGGGCCCTTGTAGAAAAGAATTGAATTTCTGTCAAATAAAAATATGTGTCAGTCTCTAAGGTGCTACAGGACTGCTTGTTATTTGTGAAGCTACAGGCACACATGGCTAGCCCTCTGACACTATAAGACAACACATTCTTATTGTATGTGAATAAGCCACAAAAAAAAAAAAGGTTGTGTCTCTATAACAGCAAAAATATAAACAAAGTGCAAGGGAAGAACTGAAGTCACCTCCTGTGCTGTTCATGTGTGTTCTTTACACAGTTTATACAAATCCACTCAGCTAGCAACTGAGATAGCAGCATCTGTTTTGCTGAGCAGTTAGAAGATGCATTTACATCAGTTCTGCTATTTTGTAATGTAGTATTAGTACTGTATTTCATGTTTCATCTCTAAAAATCAAGTCCAGATTAACCTTAAATATACTCGCTCTCTATGGTGAATGCAAGGATAAATTCTGCTCTCACTCACACCCGTGTATATCCAGAATAAGTCCTTTAGCAGCAGGAGGAGTCCCCATAGGCATCTCAGATGATTCAGAAAGAGGCCTTGAGGGTGAACATGCAGGAGCAGGCTCTGTGCTTCCCTTTCAAAGGCATAATAAGTGTTATCTGCTGCTAACACTTGCATTTATAAAACACGCTTTATTTTCATATTTTGCTACAAACAACCCCCTGAATTGTTCCAAAGAACAAGGTGTTATTCACATACAAGAAACAAAACTTACAAGAATAATAGTGTAACAAGGCAACATACAGGAGATAAAGGGAGAGGCCTATTCCCAGAATCAACAGGATCTCATTTATCATTTAAGAAAGAAGGCCAAAGACAGCTCCAACGTCTTAAAATTGATGAAGTGCAGAACAATAAGTCAGAAGAAACAAGTCTATCAGTGTGCAATGCCTTTGATCTCCCTATAAAGTATAGGGAATCTCCTTAACTCAGTTTTTAGTCAAACTTTATTCAGGTAGACTGAAGTAAATGGAAAATTTGGCAGAGACTTTGGATCCCTTGTGACTCCCTTTCAAAGGATTATAAAACTTCTCTCTGGTATAAGGCACATCATCTTTGGAAAAGGTCTGTTCTTAGCAGAAACCCACAAACCTTGGTCTAGAGGTACTTAAGTGGCATTTAATGTGGTGGTAACTTTTTCAGATATTATTTAAAGAGCCAGTGGTGCTGGGAATTCTCTACAACATGGCTATAATAAAACATCTTTCTGTACATGCTATATGTTACAGGTCTCATCAGCTCAACATTTTTCAAAATGATAATCATATCAATTACAGTTCCAGAAAGGAATATTTTAAATTGTGGGAACTGCACATAAGGAGAATCTATGGTATTTTTAAACTTCTAGACATTTAGGTGGTATTTTAAATACAGGGCAAGATGCTGCAGAAGCCTCTCAGGGGTGGAGTAACAAATAGTAAACTGTGGAATTCCTGGAAACCAATCTAATTCAGCATTTCAGCTGTAACAAGTACTATGCACTGTGTTTTACTGTGTGGCTGCACAAGAAGATGAAAATGTTTTGGATATCTTCTCAACTTGCAGAAGATGGACCACTCCAGTCTTTATATTCAAGAGAAGAGGGTCTGAGAGAGCACAGAGTTAGGATAAACTGTATATTCCAAATTCTCCTGAAATCACTGGAGTTACGTTAGTGCAAAAATTTAAGAAATACAGTGGTTAATTTATTATTTGTACTGTACTGGTTTACAGTGATCTCAGCCTGGTGGCGGACCTATGCACTATCTATTGAACAGACATACAGTAAATACAGTAAACTATTTCATATCCAGCAGCCCTGGGGACTGGGAGAATATTATCAAATATTCTAGATAATAAAGAGAGATGCCCAGCAATGCATAACATTAAAGAAAAACAAGACTAGGCATTGTTAGCCGATGGCCAGGTGAGATGCCACTTATGCCCTTGTCTATGGCAGAGCCCACCAGTGACCAGGCTGAGAGCAGCTGAAAGCAGCTGGGTTCTTTGTTTTGTATTCAGTTTGCACAGCAACAGGAGGAGTCAGGTTACCACTTAATCAATGACTTTGTTTATTTATCTAACAAGTTAATCTCTTACTGTTACAATGTCTGTTTGTCTACCTAGTGAGTTAAGCTCTTGTGGCTACAATTGTTACAAGGTTTATACTTTGATTACAAATAGCTAGCATACACTCTAATTCATAGATCTATACTTGTTAGATGCGCACAAAAATAAAAAGTAAAATACCTAGCAGGTCTTATTCTCACCCCTGCGTTACCAACGTGGCTTGGCCAGTTTCTCTCAATCCCTTGGGAAGAAGTCCTTTGTCCCTTTTTCTCCAGGAGTCAGGCATGCCTGGGGACCTGGGGAGACCCCCCCACCCTCCTGTCTGGCAAGAAAGATGATTGGAGCTCAAATAGGGGGTCTGCCAAACCCCTCTTTTATACCCACTGGGTCACGTAGGCTTCTTCCTTGGTTTAAAAAAAAATGCCAATTGAATTAAACTGTCTGATGCTGGTTCTCACAGGGAGTTCAAGGGCGTAGTTCACACCTGTGAGATAAGCAATTGAGCGAATTTGTTTCTTAATGGGCCGGAGATTTTCCTCTCAAATCTGGGACCAAGCAGTGTAGGCGAATCAACTGATGGTAATCAGCCAAGGGCAGTCCGAGTCCTGGGTGTTAATTAGCCCATTGTTCTTATTAGCTTTGCTAACCCTTTCATGCTCTGAAGCACCTAGAGAAGGCAAGATGGAGTAGAGCAAAAGGGTGGGTTCTGTCTGGCTACAGGCATTAGGTAACAAACATTTATGTAGAGTACTTTATTTAGCAGCAACAGTATTATTGTACCACAGAGGTAGCTGAGGTAGTATTATTGTACACTGTAAACTTATACTGTATTTATCCGTAGTTACTTTCACTATATTGTATTTATGGAAACCATACCTAAAATTTACTTATGGTAAAAATACCAGTTATTTGAGTATTCCAGATGATAGAATGCCAGTTAAGACAGAGTTTACAGTAACAGTCATTGCCCCAAAGACCTGACAGTCTCAGAGACTGTGACAGCTGGATGTATTGAACAATCAGACATGAGTAGCATAACAATAATAAAATGGCTTACACATACTAGATGTGTGCACAATCTGTAGTGTAATAAGATGATCAGAAGCAATAAAAACAGAACAATTACCTGGACCTTTTCTTTTCTTTTTGATATTTCATTCCATTTTTATACCTGAAATCATCCAGTCACACTTTGATGTTACATTTGTGATTTTCTTCACTTTTTGGTTCTCAGGAACAAGTTTGGTGACCCATTACATTTGTTTTACTTGACCTCCAGGGATGTATAAGTAAATCCAGGAGCTATGGAAGTCACCGGGAGTTTTGTCATTGACTTCAGTGGCCCAGGGTTTCAACTTATATGGTTATAACAAAAACAGCAATAACAAAAACAGAAGAACATAAAATTGTTTCTGTTGCTCTGTTTTTTTGTTTGTTCAGGATTATTTCTTAAAGAATCTCATTACAACACTCCTATTTCTCTTTGGTTTTATGAACTCCTAATTTGCAAAGCTCATGTTTTGTTCCCAAAGTACTTTAACAGAGATGTGATGACTTTTGGGAGCCAGCACTAGATCCCAGATCATCTCAGAAAGAGATGTTTCCCAGCAATGAATAACAGGAGTTAGACAGCAGCCCTCAGTGCTTACAGCATTTGATATAAGCATTTGGGCATGTTTATACTACCCGCTGGATCGACAAGCAGTGAGATTTATCACATTTAATATAGACATGATAAATGGACCACCAAGCCCTCTCCTGTCAACTCCATTACTCTCTCAGAATTAAAAGCACTGGTGGAGTCAACAGAGGAGTATCAGTTGTCAACCTGCTGGGGTGAAGACACAACTATAAGTGGATATAAGAATAATGACTTCAATTACATTATTCACATAGCTGATGGTGTGTAACTTATATTGATGGCCCATGCTAGTGCCGAGTAGGTCTTAGGCCATGTCTACATTAGCCAAAAGATCTGCTCAGGGTTAATCTTCTGTGGTTCAATTTCACGTACCTGATAAGGATGCATGAAATCAAAACTATCAGGGGTTGGCAGTCAACCCCTGTACTCATTGCTATCATGAGGAGTAAGGGAGACTGACAGGAGAAACTCTCCTGTCGACCTTCCTCAGTAAGGATGGCCAGGTAAGTCGATTGCAGATAAGTCAATTCTAGCTACACAACTGCCACAGCTAGAATTGCATATCTGCAATTGACTTACCTTCCTAGTGTAGACCAAGCATCAGTCTTTAAAATTATGTGAAGTGAGCAGACATCCAAATTGACAAAGGCCCTGAAAATGGCTGCTTACCGTACATGTGTCTGTTATCGATTTTACTTGTCAGCATAATACATTTACAGAACACTACAAATTTCCCAACTTGGTGCTCTCCAAAATTCTTAACCGATAGTTAAGAAAACCTCTTTGAACAGCAAACCACAGGGCACTCTGTAGTTTGAGGACAGACTGTAGAAAAATTAAAGACCTGACTATGTATATTTGGATGTGCTGCCTGCAGAGATGTGCCCCACCTACAGCTTTCTTGGCTTCATGGTATTCTGCTCTATTGCCAAGTGTTTGATAATGCTGAAGTTTTGTACTTACCCCTATAATCTTGCTGAGAAGATCATGTCATCTCCTGGGAGTTTGACTATAGTAAAAGTGCACCATACCTAAAGAGATTCTTATTTCTCAAAAGAACGTGATTGAAAACTTTTAATCAGTTACTAATACCCAACAGGGTATACATAAAAGTTCTGGCAATAATCAATAACATCATGCAGAATAATCAGTGTGGAAAATTAACGAAGTTTAGGTATCATATGGTGATCTTCCTGAGTAACCCAAATGCTTGTTTTCAATGTCTATTTTCAAACTGAAGCCTGAAATTATCACCATATACACTAGGAAGATCAAATGTGGCAGCTGTTCTGCCTGAGCACATACTATAACTAGTTCCTTACCCTATGTTTATTCTTCATCTATAGAGCTGTATGCCACTGTTACATTACAAATGTAAAAATAAACACTCTAACAGTTGCACAGTAAGCGTCAGATTACAACTGGGCACCTACCAGTTGACCTTTCCTAAAACTTTGCTCATTGGCTTAATGAGAAGTACAAGCTCTCCATTAGTGTAATGCTGAAAGTAGTACAGTAAGGCTACGTCTACACATGAAGCCTACTTCGAAGTAGCCTATTTCGATGTGGAAACATCGAAATAGGCTATTTAGATGAATAACGTCTACACGTCCTCCAGGGCTGGCAACGTCGATGTTCAACATCGATGTTGCACAGCACCACATCGAAATAGGCGCTGCGAGGGAACGTCTACACGCCAAAGTAGCACACATCGAAATAGGGGTGCCAGGCACAGCTGCAGACAGGGTCACAGGGCGGACTCAACAGCCAGCTGCTCCCTTAAAGGGCCCCTCCCAGACACACTACACTAAACAGCACAAGATACACAGAGCCGACAACGAGTTGCAGACCCTGTGCATGCAGCATGAATCCCCCGCTGCAGCAGCAGCAGCCAGAAGCCCTGGGCTAAGGGCTGCGGCACACGGTGACCATAGAGCCCCGCAGGGGCTGGAGAGACAGCGTCTCTCAACCCCCCAGCTGATGGCCGCCATGGAGGACCCCACAATTTCGATGTTGCGGGACGCGCAACGACTACACGGTCCCTACTTCGACGTTGAACGTCGAAGTAGGGCGCTATTTCCATCCCTTCATGGGGTTAGCAGCTTCAACGTCTCGCTGCCTAACGTCGATGTTAACATCGAAATAGCACCCAACACGTGTAGCCGTGACGGGTGCTATTTCGAAGTTAGTGCCGCTACTTCGAAGTAGCGTGCACGTGTAGACATGGCTTAAAAGCCCAATTATCTGGCATTAAGGTAACTGGCACATTTAGTTAACCAGCATGCCAAGCCAGGGCCGGCTGCTGCAGGGGCCCGTGTTCCACTGCTGGTCCCAGCTCTATCAACTGGCACTTCTTATTATCTGGCATCCCCAGTTCCCCAGAGATGCCATATAATAAAGCTTTTACTGTACGTGGATTCCCCAAAAGAGCTCAGGACAGATGGGATGAAACCAGGCACAGAATCTAACACATTATAACAGTGTGAAAATTTAACTCAGTAACCCAAATTTTTGCTCGCACTGACAGCTGGATAACTCTCCCTAGCGTCCTCCAGAAATAGGGTGACCAACCGTACGTATTTGGTAAGACGGTCCCATATTTGGGATGCCAAAAAGGCATCCCAACTTATTTTTTAAAAGAGTCAAATTGACACATATTTAGGCCCTCGGGGGCTGGGGCTGGGGCTGGAGCTGGGGGCAGGAGTACCCATGGCTGCTGCTCCCCCAAGGCTCCGGGAGGGGAGCGCCTGTGGCTGCTGCTCCCCTGGGGCTCTGGGCAGGGAGCGCCTGCGGCTGCTGCTTCCCCAGGACTCCAGGTCAGGAGCGCCCATGGCTGCCACTTTCCCAGGGCTTGATGGGGTGGGAAGCGCTGGCTACTTGGGGCATGGTGTAGCCAGGAGAAGCCATCCCTTCCCCTGCATATCTCCCTGTCCTGTGTATGGCACAGGGAGATATGGTCACTCTGTCCAGAAAGGGAGAAAGTTCGAGAATGAACGTCAGGAAGACAATGATACAAACACACATGTAAAGTGTGAGGAAATAGAATAAGTAAAAAGTTTGTGACCATCCTGCTGTAAATACCTATCATAGTATAAATCATTGTGTGTGCACTGCTCTTAAACTAGGGGTTACAAAAAGTATGGTTTGATGGTATTTATTAAGGACTGCCTCGTATTCACATTCATTGCAGCTCTTGAATTATCTAGCGTTTTACCAAACTGGAAAAAATGGCTCTTTTTGCTATTTTGGTTGCCAACCCCTGTACTACCCATAACAATCACTATGTAATATGTATATATGTTGCGGTTATGAATGTGGTTGCTGTAAAAACTGTGTGTGTGGTGTGTGGGTGTGCCCAAGATAATGGATAACCATGGCCCTGGTTTTTTACTTTCAAAGTGATGAACCAGAGAGGAAGACCAACTGCCTGGTAACAAAGAACTTGGTGAAGATAAATTTGAGAACACTCAGAACTCGAAGGGCTTTTGGCGTGACCCTACAAAGAGTAACAAGGCTGGTGAAAACCAGGGTGAAACCCTATGCTTGTAGTCTCACTATTTAGAAGAGGGATGTGAACCATGGTAAATGGTGCAAAGATACCATAAAGCTATAGCGTAGGCAGTGACAGAGAGAGCCTTTAATCAGTGTGCACGATCCCCAAAACCATCAGTCATCCCTATATAAATACACTTTAACTTTGCTGAAATCACTGAATTTGGGCCAGTGATTGTACCATTTACCATTGTAAAACAGAGCAGAATTTGTCCCTAAGTATAGAGGTTCACACAGGTTCACCTTTTCATCTTGGGAGTAAAAGAGGTGTTTCTGTTACCTGTTCTTGAGAAACATACACATAGCTGCAGGGTTATCTCCCAAAACGCCCACAGTCTCCAGCCCCACCCATCTTAGGCATGGAACTTCTGACTACGGTAACAAAATACCCTCATTAAAAGCATTAACTTCTCAAATGTCATGAACCTGAACCCTCTGCTAACATCTTCAATGGAGACCCACAATTGGGGTGGGGAACGGGGTAGCTGGAATATGCTCTGACCCTCCAAGGTGGTTCAGTGATGGAGGTACATGAGGAAGTTCATGCTGTTAGTGCTCATGCTAAGCCTGTTCTGTGGATTCTGACAAGTGAACTCTTTCCACAACAATAAAATTCACTTAAAAATAATTGTTTTGAAAAATCAAGTTAGAATGGAAGGGACACATTTAAAAAAAAAGAAGAAATCAAACCTTAAAATCTGACCATTATCACATCTGAAGAGATAACAGCATGGAAATTCAGTAGCAATTAAAAACAAAAACCAGAGTCAGAATAGCTGTATTTCTATAGCTCAGTATTCACAGCATATAAATGGTTTGATGGAACAATGCACAGGAAAATGAGCCAAAATAATCCATTTATATCTTTTGGTGTTTTTCTGGAATGTAACATATTACTAAGGATCACAACAAAGGGCTCAAATGCTCTACCATGTCCAGACATAGTCATTTCTATACACTTTTAAGAATTATGAAAGAGATCAATATCTCAATCCCAGGGAGCAAAAGGCCTAAAAGCTGACCTGCTTCAGCTGTGAGTCCCTGATGTGTATGTGGATTCACTGACATCCTTTTGCATACATTCAACAAGGACGTGGGAGCAGCCACTATGACAACACAGTACATAAATGGAATTAATCCTCTACAGCCTGCTATGAAAGGGCTCATAAAGTCTGTTTACTCAGGCTTTGTCCACAGAGAACAGAAAAGTAACCAATCAAAAAGGGGCTAAAGCATTTTATACAGAAAATTCAACGTACTGAGATGGACCTCATATGTGATATTCTGTGGGTGAGACAAAGGGAGTTTCAGAAATGTTAAGTTCAAGTTCTCTTTTTAAGAATAATGCTTGTGGTAAATGGGAGAAGATGTGATCACACCTTTTCACCTCAAGAGCCCCTCTGCAAGACGTGGTCTACCTAATAAAATCTGATCATGTTTAAACACAAGTGTGTAGTGTTGAGCTAGCTGAGGCAGGGCTAACCATCTCTGACCACTTAGTTAACAGGGTGGCTTGCCCCAGGAGCTGGAGAGCCTGGGGCTAGCCAACTTTAATTACAGGATGAGTCCCAGGTGAGAAGAATCAGGTGGTTCCTGTATAAAAGTATCCAATAGCCAACTAACCAGTAGTATCAGGAGAGGTAAGCTACAAAGGGAGTGAAAAGGTGCTTGTAGAGAAGACGTCTTGTAGGAGAAAAAAAGAAAGGTAAGAGTCCCTGATCAAACAGATAAGTGGCTGGGAGACCCAGAGAGGAAGTTAGAGGCCTAGATGAAACATCAGTAGAATAAAGAATCTGATCCTTGTACTAACAAGGCTGGAACCCAGAGGGGAGGATTGAACTAGGTTCCCATATTAGCCCTGAAAATGGATTGTACAAACATGTCACAATGGTTCTTGAGCCTCAAAAAGAGGCAACAGGCTGACCTGAGAGCTTTCTAAGAAAGAGCCCCAGAGAGTGGAAGGATTTCTTTTTGTGTGGAGAAGAGTTTTAGACTTCTTGAGTTTGGACAGCTGTGACTCAAAGGATGGACTAAAGACTATGATCTCAGCCACAGGGCTGAGCTGCTGATTGAGTTATCTGGCACAGAAAATGCTCCAACAGTGGAGTGCCTGCAGGCAGGAGGTAATAAATAGCCTATTGAAGAGCTGCTGCTCTGTGCCTAGCCATGAGAGGGGTGACTAGTGTTGAGTAAACTTGGTTAGGGTCAGCTTGTCATAAGTACCAAGGTTTCAACTGAGGAGAAGGGGAAGTTAATTTGGACAAGCAACAAAGCTGCTTGGAAGCAAAGGTAGGCTACAAATGTGTTATAGGCCAAACAGTATTCATCACTTTAATATAAGCTTTATAATGTCAACATTAAGCTTAATATTTAACTTTGTTCAAATGCACATGTATGTCAATTATAAGACTGTGTCATTATTAAAGTGTATCCTAGAGGCTTAAAATAACAATTAAGGATTTTAGGACATTAATGAAGACAGTTGATATTAAAGACTGCCAAAAATTGAGTACTACTATAATACATTTAAAAACACTTAGTGACACTCAAGTCCTAGTTGATGCTGGGGGGAAAAAAAAGTACCAATTGCTATTGTGAAATCAACAATGTGAGCAGACGTATTGAAGCTGAACACAGTTTTACTGCCACTGTAGATAAAGACATATCTTATCTTGCTCACTTCTGTGTCAGAAAAAACTATGATTAAAACATGTCCTCTTAGCTTTCTGAAAGGTGTTGCACATGGTTCGGCCTAGTCCATACCTATTGCATCAAGAAGATGTTTGGCTGCTTCCCTGCTGACATAACTATCATTAGTTGGTAACCGTCCTGGTGTAGAACTAGCCTGACTGACAGACAAAATAGAGGTCCTTCTGTGACCAGTGTACAACCAGCTGTAGACTTCTACAGATAACAAATGGTTGCATATCATTGGGAGTACAAGACAACTAGTAGACAGTCCTCCACCAGTATTTTAAAAAGTAAATTTCTATCTACCTTATAGATGTTCTCCCTGCTGTACGCTGTCAGCCTTCTGGTATATAATACTGCTTTAAAGGGAAAACAAACTTCATAATGGCAACAATTATGCAAGCCATACAAGATTTTTTCTTCCTTCCATACATGTATATACATGTACAACAGAAAACATGATAATCAGCTTTATCTAGGGCATTAATGTGTGATGCAATGAACCCTATCAGGAAACCACATCACTCCTTTAATTCAGTCTCTTAATGAAAAATGTTACTGCTACTTACACCTTTCTTTAACAAGGATCAGATCAACTTGCAGTTCCCTAGAAAGCTCATTACTGTAATAGTCACGATAACAAAAGTATCATGAATTGTTTACTAAATATTTGCTGATAGCATTTTAGCAGAATTTTTTTAAAAACCTTTTCTGTGGAGTTATTCTTTAGGATATGACTATATCCTAGCAGCTGAATAAGAGTACATTGCAAGCCTTCTCATCCCTCCATCCATGTGTAAAGGTCCTTCCGGTTTATGAAGCAGCTGTTTATTTCAGCAAGGAGTGCAAACTTTATACAGCAAGAACAGCCAAGGATGTCTGATGGATGAAATGAGCACCTTTTAAGCACTGAGAGAAGCTTTTTCTCTTCCCTTCTCCATGGATGATAACAATTAGCCTCTCACACTCTAATCCAACTTGCTATACTTAAGGGGTGTCGACTAACGCCAACTAGTCTACATTGACATTATTTGTCAGACGTTGTCCAAAGTATTTGAATTTAGTAGTATGAAAAGTTTGCTCACAGGGATCTGGTGCAGCTGGACTAAGCATGCCAAATATTTTTTTCAACAAACACACGATGTAATATGCTTGGCACCTCTGTTGCTATGGATGGCTCAGACTGACATGAAAATGCCATTATTCTGCTGTGAGGGGAGGAAAACAGCAGTAGCCACAGAAAGTAAATCAACACTCCTCTGCAACTCTTTGAGTGAAATTCACCTCAAGCTGTGGCTTTTTGAACAATGTCCATTGGCTTCTTGGGAGGAGTCAAGGAAACTAAAGTGGTACATTGGCCTTGTGCTGGGCCTCCACATCACACAGCATTTGGAGAAGACTGGAAGAACTTAACTAGTGAATGGTGTCTGCAAACATATGTAAACTTGATAGCATAATCTTTTTACAAAAGTACTTCACTGTGTAGGCCACCAGTTGAGACATTTGTGGCTAACACAGATGTTTACTACACTGATTCTCTCCCTGCAGCATGCTATCTGTTCTTAAGCCAGATAGGAAAAATCTGCATCCTGTGAGCCCAACACTTTACACTTCTTTAGAGTCATTAGATTTTTAAAATGGAATCCTTACAAGTGAGACATGTAAGTCATGGTACGCCACACTGCTGTTGGCATACGCATATTACAGGATCTAGGTAAACCCATTTATGCTTTATCTTCGGCTTCTAACTTCAAAGTGCACTGCTTGCAAAAGATAGCTGAATGTGATAACATCTTGCACTACAAATCTTAAAGAACCTATTTTTAAAAAAATTCTAATGTTTCTAGTTAAACTGAACTTAGTAAATAGTCTCCTCATACATCCCCTTACTCTAACCTCTCATCACATATACACATAATCACTCTCTTTCTGGAAAAAAAAAATCCTGTTTTTTCCAGCTTGAGGTATTTTCAGATCCCTGTCTTAACCTTATACATGAGATCTGCCACTGAAGTCAGTGGGACTGTTTGCATGTGTAATGCAAACATAATTTGGCCTGCTTGCTGGTAAGCCATAATTAATTATCAAACATTACATGCACATAAGCCTACTAGAAACACAGAGATGGCTTTAAGCATCAGAGGTTGCTGTGTTAGCCTGTAGCTTCGAGAACAACAAGAAGTCTTGTGGCACCTTACAGACTAACAGATAGTTTGGAGCATAAGCTTTCATGGGCAAAGACCTGCTTCATCAGATGCATGAGTTGCGGGGGGGGGGGGGGTTGGTTTCAGAGGGGTATTTAAAGAGTGAGGTCCCAGTAAGTGGGAGGGCCACAGCTGATAAGGTCTATTCAGCAAGGTGGAAATGGCCCAGTATCAATAGTACTTTTCAAAAGAAGAAAAAACAAGTCAGATCAGATGGCTTTAACTCTGTAAATATATTAAATTTGCATATTAGAAATATGCATTGTACAGCATCTTGGCAAAGGGATATCCCTTATCAATACATAATTTCCTTATGCAAATTGGTCACAAAATTGTAACATTCAGTGCAGGACTCTCTTGAATCCAATCTGTGTGTGGCATTTTATTAAATTATAGAACTGTAGTAATAAAACTAGGGAAGTGATTATTCCCCTTTATTAGGCACAGGTGAGGCCACATCAGGAGTACTGAATTTAGTTCTGAGGACCCCCATTACAGAAAGGTAATGGAAACACTGGTGAATGTCCAGCAGAGGGCAACAAAAATAATCACAGGGCTTATGACTTATGAAGAGAGGCTGAGGAATATGGGCTTCTTTAGAACCCCCCCTTCAGGCTGCTATCAAATCCTCTCCCTCCCCACCCATGCTTCTGTATTCTAAAGAGGATGAAGAGACTGTGCTCTAGTGACAAATGACAGAACAAGGAGAAAAAGTTTCAAGTTGCAGCGCAGAAGGTGTAAATTGGATATTAGGAAAAATAAATTCACTGGGAGGATGACTAAGCACTGGAATGGATTACCTGGAGAGGTGGTGGAATCTCTGTCCCTCAGAGTTTTTAAGTCCCAGCTCGACAAAGTCGTGGATTTAATAATTCAGTTGTGATTGTTCCTGCTTTTAACAGGGGGCTGGACTCTGACCTCCCAAGGTCTCTTTCAACCCTATGATTTTAGGCTTAAAGTTCAACAGGTCTTACTTGTTTTACTGACTTGGGGCTTTGGTAATTAAGGCTACAATTTTCAAACATGGGGGTCTAACTGACTGTGTAATCAATTCTATACTTGAGTTAACACAAGGTGTTCCTCACTACACCACATTGGCTATGTCTATGCTAGCACCCCCCTTTTTGAATGGGGAGGCTAATGAGACACTCTGGGGCTACGTCTACACGTGAAGCCTACATCGAAGGAGCTTATTTTGATGTAGCGACATTGAAATAGGCTATTTCGATGAATAATGTCTACACGTCCTCCAGGGCTGGCAACGTCGATGTTCAACATCGATGTTGCGCAGCACCACATCGAAATAGGCGCTGCCAGGGAACGTCTACACGCCAAAGTAGCACACATCGAAATAAGGGTGCCAGGCACAGCTGCAGACAGGGTCACAGGGCAGACTCAACAGCAAGCTGCTCCCTTACAGGGCCCCTCCCAGACACACTTGCACTAAACAACACAAGATCCACAGAGCCGACAACTGGTTGCAGACCCTGTGCATGCAGCATGGATCCCCAGCTGCAGCAGCAGCAGCCAGAAGCCCTGGGCTAAGGGCTGCTGAACACGGTGACCATAGAGCCCTGCAGGGGCTGGAGAGAGAGCGTCTCTCAACCCCTCAGCTGATGGCCGCCATGGCGGACCCCGCTATTTCGATGTTGCGGGACGCGGATCGGCTACACGTGCCCTACTTCGATCTTCAACTTTGAAGTAGGGCGCTATTCCCATCCCCTCATGGGGTTAGCGGCTTTGACGTCTCGCCGCCTAACGTCGATGTTAACATCAAAATAGCGCCCAACACGTGTAGCCGTGACGGGCGCTATTTCGAAGTTAGTGCCGCTAATTCTAAGTAGCGTGCATGTGTAGACACAGCTTGGGATATGCAGCACCTCGTTAGCATGATGGTGGCCGTGGCACTTTGAAAGTGCCACTTTCCACTGCACACGGCTTGTCTACACGGGGTCCTTTTTGAAAGTAACCTGCACACTTTGAAATCCCCTTATTCCTATTTGGTTGTAGGAATAAAGGGATTTTGAAATGTGCAGGGTCCTTTCAAAAAAGACCCCCTGTAGACAAGCTATGCACGATCAAAAACAGCACTTTTGAAGCGTTGTGGCTACCATTAAACTAATGAGATACTTCAATGAATATGCAGCATCTCATTAGCATTCCCCTTTCGAAAGGGGGTGGGGCGTGCTAACATAGACACACTCATTCAGTAAGAGTGCACATGATCTAGGCCCCATTCCCCACAATGACATGCACACAGCCCAATTCAGTGGCCTTTAGCCACTGAAAATTGACTATGCAATGTGCAACATGTACAGCAATAACTGTTCATAGCCTGGTAAAAGGCAATCTTCACTTTACTTCAATTCCCTTTGTTTTAGTAAGGGAAACTTCTAGCTACTAGAAAATGCTGGCAACTAAATTAAGTAGTTTTTCATTCAGATCAGATCAGCTGTAGAGAATCCATTCTGAATTCAAGAAAAGGGGATGATACACTAAAATTATTGTGAAATAGCTGCCTTCCAAATGAATACATTTAATAAAGGTACAAATAAATAACAGCCATATTGTGTCAGAACAAAGGTCCATATAACCCCGTAGCCTGTCTTCCAACAGTGATCAATGTCAGGTGCCCTAGAGTGAATACCCCATCCCTTGACGAAGAGAAGCTAGGAACACCGTCCTTGCCCATTCTGCCTAAGAAGCACTGATTGCCCCATCTTCCGTGAATTTATCCAGTTCTTTTTGAAACCTGTTATAGTCTTGGCCTTCATAACATTCTCTTACAAGAATTTCCACAAGTTGACTGTGCATTATGTGAAAAAAATACTTCCCTTTGTTTTAAATCTGCTGCCTATTCTAGTTCAAATTCTTCTAGAACAGGATATCCTGTTCAGTTCTATACAGGAAGAAGAAATTATTACACCTGTCACTTCAGTAATTGAAACAGTAGTACTGAATACAGAATATTCTAATCTCAGTTATTCCAGTGGAAATCCAACTAATTAACCTGAAATAAATGGTGTTTACCCTGAATTAAATGAGATCAGAATATGGCTCAGAATGATGATGATGAGATAATGGACTACAATAACGCATTACAAGTGCACTCAGAAAAAAAGATTCTTATTGGCATTTGTTGTTTTTTTTCCATGGGTAAGGAAAAACAAGTAGAACTACAATCAATATAAATAAGTGTCCTGGAATTTAAGATATTACTTCAAGAAATTCTTAATGCTGTATTAATCATTGAGTTCAAACTATATTTATGGATCAAGCAAGTCCCTTTTTCAAAATACTCATGCATAGGAATGCATTCTCCAATATGGTACTGAAGTGTAAACCAGTATCACAGTTGCCCAGAGCATCAGGCTGTACTCCACAACGATGATTTCTCATTAATTTTTCATGTAAAAAGCAATGAAGAAAGCTAGACAATACCAAAAAAAACATTCCCAGCCAAAGCCCCCAGTCTCCTGCTTTTATTAGTTGCAGATTTCCCAAGTAATATCTGACTTGCCACTTTAATTCTTACTATACTGGTAAATTTAAAATTCTTTAGTAAAACACTTCATGTCACAGTCATGATGCTGGGTACCCTTACCCTACCTTTTTGTAGTTGGAAACCACGGAAAAGAGGCAGGAAAGTGTAGGAAACTGTTTCCTACAAGTGTGACTCCCAGCTTACTACTGGGGGAAGGACTTCCAAATCCAGAGATAAAAGTGATGCAACCCTGTGGAGATGGACGTGTGACCTTCTTCCCCTTATAAGATCACTGGTCACCTGCTACTCACTATGCTTGAAGGGACTGCAGTTGTATAACTGGGGCAAAGATACACTAACGTATATGCAAATATGAACCAGAGGAAAACATACGCCAGTTGTTTACTGTGCCTTGCTACTCCTGACCCACAGGGCCCCAGACCTCTGGATACAGAATATATATGGTGTACAGTTGAGGGGTTATGCTGCCTCTCACATTATGGTATTTACATACCTATAGCATGGAAAAGCTTCTGCATGCTCAGTAGAAAGCTATTATTATGAATAATAACATTAGAACAGCATCTAAAGAATCCATTCAAGGATTGGTTTCTTTTTTGCTAGGCATTGTACAATACGTTATTATATGAAAAACTATATACTATAGGGCCTATTTTGCAAAGCTACTGCCCCAATGAACCCATGCTCAATTTCTATGACCTCTAATACAACTTACATGGCTTCTGTTCCCTCTCCCCCAGTTTCTTACTGAACTGATGCATATATCTTAAGATCTGCTTTGCTGCACATTTAGGGAAAGCATTAAGAATTCATCAATCTGAAGTGAAAAGACAATTATGTGATGGGGGGGGGGGGGGAAAAAAAAGTCTTACCCCCACTCACTACTTAATGAAGGCCTGAAAAGCTGTGTGTGTTTTGCTCTTGTTTATTTGTTTGCTCATTTGCTAAAGGACTAGGTAAGCGACTTTGCTTAGCTTTTCCTTCAGAAGTAGTAAGGGTGCGGTTAAAGTAACGATTTTAATGGAAGTAAATGTGCTGGGTTTTGGTTTTTTTTAATAAAAGCCTCATCTGTTTCTCAGATGACAAAAAACAAAGTTTGAAAAACTCGGGCAAAAAAATTTCCCCCTCTCAGGCTTTTCCTATATTAAAAACTTCAGTAGTTGAACTAAGGTTTAATGTAGTTAAATTGGTGCCAACTCTTATATCAGCTCTCTTAATTCAATTTCAACCTGATTTACAGAAATTTGGTTTTAACTCAATTACTTATAAAATAACATAAACCAGAATTAAATTGTCCATACCATGCTTTTCACTTTAACTCAACTGGTTTTAAAACCTATTTTGAAGTTGAAATGGTGCAACTTTTTAATATTGACATGACCTCAGTTTTCAATGTCCTAGTTTGTGCTGTTATAATCCTAATACCTTTCCAGTTATCCAGAGTTCCTGGGGATCTTAGACATACATTTCTAATCTACAGACAAATGGGGAGCAGTGAATCTTCCAGGCCTTCACCTGTGATTTTAGTTTTCCAGCTCATCATTATATATTGCAGTGTTTCTAACGTTAAAGCATTTACTCAGATAACCATGATGTATTTCCAAACTCCCTATGTAATTACTTCACAGCTGATCAGCTGTAGCTATTGACTAATAACTGTACATTTTTAGTATTGTACAAGTACATCCTGAATGTCTTCAACTCAATAAAACAAAGCAGCAGAAATGTAGCACTTTAAAGACTAAAAAAAATGATTTATTCAGTGATGAGCTTTCGTGGGACAGACCCACTTCTTCAGATCAATTTCATTTCCAATACAGACTGACATACATAAATACAACAAGAAGTCCTGTGGCACCTATAGATTGCCCATGAAAGCTTATGCTCCAAAATATCTGTTAGTCTATAAGGTGCCAGAGAACAACAAAAAGTCCTCAAAGATACAGACTAACATGGCTACCTCTCTGATAAGTACAGAGCACCAAAAAGAAAAAAATTGCAATAAAAACTGACAAATCCTCACACGAGAGACTTGAGTTATAGTACATATTCAAATTCGACACATTTACACATGGTATGAACAGACACCAATTACCATTAAAATGCCTGGCTAACAGGTTTGTGGATCAGGAGTGTTTCTATGTCTGTTTTGTACCCATTAACTCTTTGTTGAAGGGAGTTTGAAGTCTGTCCAATATACAAAGCATCTGGGCATTGTTCGCACATGATGGCATATATGATGTTAGTTGAGGAACATGAGAATGTGCCCGTGATTCTGTAAATAACCTGGTTAGGTCCAGCAACGAAGGGTCCTGTGGCACCTTATAGACTAACAGAAAAGTTGTGAGCACAGACTCACTTCATCAGATGCACTGATGAAGTGAGTCTGTGCTCATGAAAGCTCATGCTCCAGACTTTTCTGTTAGTCTATAAGGTGCCACAGGACCCTTCGTTGCTGTTACAGATCCAGACTAACATGGCTACCCCTCCGATACCTGGTTAGGTCCAGTGATGGTATCTGCAGAAAAGATATGTGGACAAAGCTGGCAGTGGGCTTTGTTGCAAGGAAAAGTTCCAGGACTGGTGTTCCTATGGTACAGACTATGGCTGTTTGGTGAGAATCCTCATAGGGTGGGAGGTTCTATGTAGCAGAGAACAGGCCTGTCACCTAGGGCCTGCTGGAGAGTGGCATCCTGATTAAGGATAGGCTGTAGGTCTTTAATAATTCGTTGCAGTGGTTTGAGTTGGGGGCTGTAGGTGATGACCAGTGGTGTTCTGTTCCTGGCTTTTTTGGGCCTATCTTGGAGTAGCTGGTCTCTAGGTATTCATCTGGCCCTGTCAATTTTTTTTATTTCTCCTGGTGGGTAATTCAGGTTTATGAATATTTGGTAAAGTTCTTGTAGTTTTTGGTCTCTGTCAGTAGGGTCACAGCAAATGCAATTGTACCTAAGGACTTGACTGGAAATAATAGATCTAGTTATGTGTGCAGGATTGAAGCTATAAGCGTGTAGGTAAGTATAGCGATCAGTGGGTTACCGAAACAGTGTGGTACCAATCAGGACATCCTTGATTTGTACTGTAGTGCCCAGGAAACTTCAAACTCTCTTAGACAAAGTTAATGGGCACAAAACAGACATAAAAAAACTCCTGATCCACAAGCCTGTTACCTGGCATTTTAATGGAGTGGGCCATTTTGTTAATGACTTAAGAGTTTGCATGTTACTGAAGAAGAATTTTCACAACACTCTTGAAAGAGACTGCTGAACTCTCTTTAATACTCATTCGACACATTTAACACGTGGTTTGAACCAGGATGGGAATTTTCAGTCACTATGGGGCTTGTTTGCATACTTGGCTTAATCTAATTCTTGACTCCCCACCCCAATTTCCACCCTTCTACTCTGATTTGCTCACATTGGTGTTTTATTTTCTGATTTGTCCACCTTGATTACTGGTTTTGGTTCTCTGCCTTAAATATTGAGTTTGTTCTAGTATGACTATGGTCTGAAGAAGTGGGTCTGTCCCACAAAAGCTCACCTAACACATAATTTTGTTAGTCTTTAAAGTCCTACTTGACTGTTGTTTTTTGTTTTGATAGTATATAGACTTGCACAGCTGCCTCTGTTAATATCTGCCAAAGTGGGACTTTGCCCATGAAGGCTTGTGCTCCAGTATAACAGTTATAAGGTGCCACAGAAGACGCTCATTGTTCTTGTAGAAGAAAATACTTTTGGAGATGACATTACCAGCTCTGGTGCTAGATGATTTTCTTTCTTTTCTAAACAAATGGATAAATTGACTTAACTGTGTTAACACTTCAAGAAACTCCAAAACTCAACCCTAGAAAACTGTACAGGAATCGGATTACAAATTTCTTTACATGACAATGCAGACACACATCTCATAGAACTGGACTTTAGGAGGTCACTGAGTTCAGTCCCCTGCCCTCCTTGGCAGGACCAAGCACCCCACCCCCCCCGGCAACTCACTTGCCCCAGATCCCTAAATGGCCCCCTCAAGGATTAAACTCACAACCCTGGGCTTAGCAGGTCAGTGCTCAAACTACTGCGCGATCCCTCCCTCCACATTGCTACAAAAACTAAAGCAATGACTGGACTTACCAGAATTCAAATCCATTTTGCCAAAAAAGTTCCTAAAACATTCAGGTAACACTTTCTAGTTTGTAACATTTGCAATGTGGTAAGGAACAGTGTTTCTTTATACAATGATGTAAACTTAAAGCTAGCAGGAAATGAGTGTACTTCTTACATTCCCTGTTTATGACTAATAAAGAACATTATAGGTTAAAATGAATGCAAAGGGATTACTCCCAAAACAGTTACTATGTACTTTGTAAATATTAATCTTTCTTTTCAATCATAAGGAAAACTTCATCTCAATTGCTACATGAAAAACACTTAACTGTGATAGGCTATGAGGTACTTCAAGGGGTTAGTTTTGGACACATCTTAAAATGTCAGTGCTTGGATGAAGTGGGGGAAAGACAGTCAAGTAAAATTCCCTATCTGGCTCTGACAACCTATTACTGTGGGAGCAGGAACAGACCACTGTTCTGAGTCATAACAACATTTTGCTGGTAGACAATGGCATCCCCCTTAATTTCAACTCAAAATGAGAGAAAATACTCATGGCCAATGTGATATGTCCAAAAAAAAAAAAAAAAACTACTTTGTCAAGTTTATCAGAGGGTGTTACCAAAAAAGAACAGGAGTTTTATTTGAAAGATAAATATTCCTCCAGAAGTTTGTTTGTTTTCGTAAATGGGGTCAGGAGGTAACACATACTCACAGGGGCCTGGCGTAGTTGTCTGTTTTGTGATCACAACCATTAGATGGGTTTCAAACTGGGGACTGCAGATTATGCCTAAAGCGGCCTGAAAAGGATTGGTGTTACCATCTAACAGTGGTTTTCAACCTATGATCCCTGCACCTGGGGGAGAGGGGCTGGGACTGCAAACTGTGCCCAAGAGGGAAAATCCCCATCTGAAAATTTGAAGGGGTCGCCAAATGAGAGGAGATTGAAAAACACTCTTATAGACTAATCCTGTCCCCAAAATGCACCAGCCTGAAGCCTCATTGCCCAAACCCGGGGGCTCCCCGGGAATCCACTCATTGGCACGGCAAGCTGTATTACAGAGAGCGGAGAAGGGAGCGGCAAGGTGGTGCCCCAGGCAGAGCTCTGCACCAGTTTTGGGAGCTGCAGGTGAAAGCAGGCCAGGGCACACTGGTGCAATGCTAGCTGAGGATGGGCTCTGAGATTCCCCCTTACCTTGCTCACCCCGCTAGCTGAGGCTGGAGCTGGCAGCCTGGGTCTACCCCCCGTCTCACTCCCTACACCCAGGGGAGCTGGCGGCAAGACACTGGAGCCGCCCAACAGAGCCACCAGGCAGCACTGCCCCAACCTGAGCCCCACTTACATTTCCTACGGGTCCATCACCCCGGTCCCCTCAGCACCTCCTGCCCCGAGCCCCGCCCCCAGGGGCCGCCGTAGGGCAGCACCGGGAAGAACTCGGCGTTACTCCCACCCTGGGGCTGGCTGGGGGCGGCAGGCGCCTCCGCGCGGCGCAGAGCAGCCCCGCCTGGGAAGAAGGGAAGCGGTTGCGGGAGGCGCTGGGGCTCCCACCCACCTCAGCCAACGCCTGTTCCCCGCCGCCCCGGGTCCCCCGCGGCTTCCGCTGCGCCAGGCCACAGCCAGGCCGCCGGCAGGGCGGGGCTCCCCCGCTAGCCCTGACAGGCCCTCGCCGCCCGGCACCGTTATCTCCCGGCCGCGGGGGGAGGGGGGGGAAGGCTCCCAGGCCGCTGCCTGGCGCGGGAGAGCCCCGGTCCCCCACCCCCGCAGCGCTGGCGCCGGCTGGGGCCGCCGCGGCCGAGCCCAGGGAACCGCGCAGCGGCGCCCATCCCCGCGGCGGCGGCGGCCACCTACCGTCCGCCGCCAGCGACATCTCGATCAGCGTCTCGCTCTTCCTCCCCAGCCGATTCATGGCTGCGGCGCGCACCAGGCCCTGCTCCACTGAGCCCCGGCCGCCCCGGGGCCTGAAGCAAGGCGGCAACCCCGTCCCCTCCCTCCCTGCGCCCGCGGCTCGGGTTACTCTGCCCCGCCCGGAGGGGCGCAACGAGCGGGGGTTACCCGGCCGGCGGCTGCAGGCGCGTTTCTCCCAGCCCCGCCCGTGCGCTTTGCTGCCTGCCCCTTTGCCGGGCTGTGCCCGCCCCGATGCTGCTGGGGAAACAAGAGGGATGCCCCACCTCGGCCCTGAATCACATGCCCTGCTTCCGCCCAGGGCACCAACCAAGCAGTTCGAGGTTGGGGATGTCGTTTTTCCTCCAAAAACAAGAAGTCCTGGAGCACCTAATAGACTAACATATTTTGGAGCATAAGTTGTCGTAGGCAAAGCCTTGTTGTTTTTGCATATACAGCCTAACACAGCTACACCTCTGATAGTTGTGCTACGGCACTTTTTTTTCCCTTTTATGGTGTCTAAAGCTCTGCCCCAGCTTCATTTTTGCAGAGGAGACGTGCCCAGGGGAGGAAAAGGGGAACAGGATGCCGCAAAATCTGTCCACGCTCACTGGGACAGCTGAGAGTGAAACCAAAGCAAACATTAAAAGCAAGGCTCCAGACCTCTTCAGGAGGTTAATTTCACCTAGCTCTGGGAAAGGAAGCCCCCCACCAGGCACATGCAGCCTGGCCTTCTTGCTCCGAGGCACCCCCTGTGAAGATGGAGAGCCCCGGCCACTTCAGTGTGGGTTAATCAAGCCCAACCTAGAGGGGAGTTCAGGAATATTTGTAGGATAAGTAGACAAATAAGTATTCACATTTGGCATCCTGACCTGACATCAGCAGGTCAGTGAGGCCATGCAATAAGAGAACAGAGCAGATACATACAAATCTTCTTCCTATTTTTAATGTCATACTAGCTGTTACAGTTTAGTCCTGTATGTGCGTGATGCTGGTAGACCTGGGTTGCCAGCCCCAGGGATAGAACGAGGGAGTATAGGATCCAAAACCCTGCACTCTACCATGGGAGCTAAAGGCCAGCTGGCTCTCGGCTGAGGCTGTAGAGCAAAGACTTCACTTACCCCAGATGAGGTCTCAGTGCCTCTGGGTACTACATGTGAATTTCCCCTTAGGGAGAATGAAAGCTATTGTAGGGTTAAGCGTGTGGAATATGTTTACAATTAATCATTTATTATTCTTAACTGCACCTATTCAGAAGAAGCAGACAGCAAGACAGGGAACCCTGCACAACTGTCATGCCTCTGGGTAATATATATGGTACTTTGCTGTTTGTTTTAGGCCAGATGAGCTTTCCTGTACCATATGATCTTGCAAAGGGATTAAGATGGACTTTGACAGGATGCTAATAAAGAAATAATTCCTGCACCATCGGGTGTCTGCCCTCAACCTTATTCAAAGGATTTAGACCAGTGACTCTCAACTTCTCCAGATTACTGTACTGTCTTGCATTCCCCCAAGTTTCTCCTCACTTAAAAACTTCTTTTATAAAATCAGACATAAAATTACCAAGTGTCACAACACAACATTACTGAAAAATTGCTCACTTTCTCATTTTACCATAAAATTATAAAAAAATTGGTTGTGATATACATATTTTACTTACATTTTAGTGTATAATATACAGAGCCATATAGACAAGTCATTGTATGAGATACTCATTTGTAATAAAAACAAAAAAGCAGTCCAGTAGCACTTTAAAGACTAACAAAATAATTTATTAGGTGATGAGCTTTTGTGGGACCGTGCGACAGACCCCACTGGTGTGGTTTTGATCTGAAGAAGGGGGTCTGTCCCACAAAAGCTCATCACCTAATAAATTATTTTGGTAGTCTTTAAAGTGCTACTGGACTGCTTTTTTGTTTTCATAGTATATAGACTAGCATGGCTATCTCTCTGTTACTATTCATTTGTAATGACTTTGCTAGCATTCTTTGTGGAGCTTGTTGTAAAACTAGGTGAATACATGAGTTGATGCACCCTCTGGAAGACCACTGAATACTCTCAGCGTTACGCACATCCCTGGTTGAGAACCACTGATTTAGAACAAGCAGAGCTGGTAGGAATGACTGAACAGAGACTCCCGGAAAGAAACAGAGGCCTGACAGACTGAGAAGCTATTTTGTTTGCTTACAAAGGCATAACAAGATCTACTGGCTGGAAGCTGAAGTTAGATAATTCAGCCTTGAAACAGGTTACTATAGCAGTGAGGATAACAAAATCTTGGAGCGACTTACTGGGGAGGTGTGAACACACCATGGCCATGTCTACACATGCAAGTTCTTCTGGAAGAAGGTGGCACTCTTCTAGAAGATCCCAGGAGCATCTGCACACAAAAGGCGTTCCCCCAGAAGGAATCCGGAAGAATGCAGTGCCCTTTCTGGAGTCCTTACTCTGCTCCCAAACCAGGAAGAGTGCCTTCTTCCAGAAGATCTTCCAGAAGAAAGTGTGTGTAGACACTCCATGACCCCTTCTTTGGAAAGAGCGGTCCTCCATGGCAGCAGCCCGCTGGAGTGCAGAGATGCCCCTGCCAGCACCAGCAGGGCTCTGTGGTAAGGTGACCATATTTCCCTATGTGAAATATGGGACACCTAGTAAAATCGCTTGGAATTAAGTGAGTTTAATGGCAATCTATTAGAACTATGCAATACAAACATTCAATGTAACATTAAGTTGATTGCGCAACAATTTAAAAAATATACTGCATTATTCTAACAAAAATAGGTAAAACTTAAAAATATATGCCTACAACTGAGTGGTTATTGCTCTATAAAAGCACCTGGCCTGTCCTCATCTTGCTGTCCCTTAGAGGGGGGGCTGGTAGTGTGAGAAAGAGAGGTACAGGAAGCTGGGGATATGTGGGAGAGGGCTGAGGTATGTGAGTGAGCTGCTGGAAGTCAGGGCTAGGTGTGTGTGCAGGACAGCAGGAGTCTGGGAGCAGGTTCTGGAACAATGTAACACCCACCCTTCTCCCCCATCCCATTTAAATTTCGCTGGAGTCAGTAGATTTACAACAGATAAATTAAGGTGCCTGCTTGTTTCCTAGCTGCTGTAGTGGGCTCCACCCCAGTCCTGGCCTAGCTAGTTCCCTCATTTCCCTGGGCAGGGCCAGAATAAGATAAGGGATGCAGCCTAATGGTTCAAATACCTTTCCCAAACAAATGCAAATACTTGATGAAAATCATTTATCTGGAAACCCAAACTCTAACTAAAAAGTCAAACAAACAAACAGGATCTATGGTAAAGTTCTTCCAGTTTTTAATTCACCATGCATCAATTAGTGAAATAAGGATTTTTTAACTGATCAGTTTTCAGATAAGTTACAAAACTCCAAAAGAATTATGTTGTAATTTCCCTTTCCCTTCTAGACCATTAACACCTATGCAGAGTGAAGCAGCAAAGCTCCTTACTACCCTCTCCTGCTGCACCCCGAGCCCTACATCCCAGGTGCTATCCAAAACATGCACTGCTAGCCAGAGCACCCTCACCCCAGCATTCTGGCCCAGCCTGGAGCACCCCCTCCCATATTCTGAACCCATGATTTTGTGCTCACCCCAATCCTAGGGGGCCCCACAAAATCTAATAGCCCTGGCCTCTGGAAGTTAATCCAGCCCTACCAGCCCTCCTCTATGATTCATCTTCCTTGTCCCTTTCTCCCTGGCTCTGCTCCCTTCTGAGTCCTTTTTCCCATCCTTTGTGGGATTCCTCCAAACCCCTGATGTCCCATCCAACCCCTGGCCTGGGTCCATCTGTTCTTTACTCCACGAGACTTGCCTGTCTGCTGCTGCCTGTGGGCTACCAAGCTAAGTGCGATCCCTCAGCAGCTGCCTCCCTTCTCCCCTCTGTCCCCCCGCAATGGCTGCACCCCACATTCCTCACCACCATAGGCCCCTGTCCTCCTTACCCAATCCTATTACCTGCCAGCAGTGTGTGTAAGCAGGGGCATATCTGAGAGACAGCCTACTCTGTCCTTCTCAAGCAGCGTGAGCAAAGGCAACCTGACTCCTTGCCTCCGCCCCACTCCCCCTCCCACCGCCCCGAGGCTGCCCCAAGCCAGCAACAGTGTGTTTAAACTATCTGTTTATAGAGCCCGCCCGCCTGTGTCCTCCAGCCTCTTTAGGAAGCTCTTTAAACAGACAGACCCTGCTGGTTCAGGACCTGTCTCTTTACATGTTAAGTCCCTGCTTTACAACATACCGGACAATAAGCCTGTTGATTTGTTTTAATATTTTTTTATTTTATTTTTAAGTCGGGAAGCTCTCTAGGGATCTAAATAGACAGTCCCAGCTAAAGTGGGATGGACGGTCACCCTACTCCCTGGTTTCTGTCCCTTGCTGTTTTTAAAGCTGCAAGGACCCAGAACCCCTATGGCAGGAAGCTGAGTGTGGAGGCAGCAGGCACCTGTACCTCTGCCAGCCAGACACGCTCCCCCGGCCCCCCTGCAGCGAGCGCAGAGAGCACGATGGCCAGCAGACAGCCTGCGCCTCCCTGGACACTCCGCCCAGGCCATGAAACAGAGTTTCCAGCGGCTCTGGAGGGGTGAAGAGGTGCCGCGGCACACCACAGGGTGACAGCGAAATGCACCTGCCTTTGTGCGTCTCGCCACTGGCCTGGCTGCCCGAGACCACCCTGGCCAGACCCCGACCAGGTCCAGTCAAGGTTAAGGAGTTGAGGCGGGGCTCCATGAGGGCCCAGGACAGCATCTGATGGTTGAGGCAGACCCCTTCAACGTGCCCCTGCTACAGGGAGCTGCAGGACCTCCAGGTAGGTGATGACACTGCCCATCCCACAGCTCCCTGGGCACGGCAGAGCCAGAGCCCCTGTCACACTGGAGGGGGAGACAGGTCCAGGCAAGGACCAGTCCAGGCCTTCTATCCAGACCAGCACTACAGAGCCAAAGGTCCCATCCAGGGTCAAGTCAGCTCCCTCATGACAGAGGAGCCCTCAGCCTCTTCCAGGCAGACCACCTCCAGCCGGGCATCCCCTGACCACTTCAAGGGACTCTTCAGTAAGTGCACAGAGGGTGGGACCACACTCGGACACACGCGTGACAGCTTGCCCCCAGATATCCCACCCCAGAGCATACCTCAGGGCCACGGGCATGCCTGCAAATGACACCCAGCATCCTCCCCTTTGGACAGTACTATGAACCACAGGCATGTTCTGCAGGGGAATGGGCTTCAAGGAGCCCACCCACCACTCAGGCAGGGACGCCCTGGTGCCTGAATGCACCCTCTCATCCTCTAGCCTCTTCCCTGGGGGGCAGGGGGTCCTGCCGCAGCCAGCACCATCCCCAAGCATTGTGGAAGCCAATGCACACCATGAGCATCCATATAGGGAACACGTGGCACTACAATGGGGACATCCCTGGGACATGTCTGTCTCTCCGGTCAGGGGTGGTGTCAGCTGCCTGTGGGTGCCAGGGGCATGGCAACCAGGGCCAGGATGGGGGTCTGACTTCCCTCCCTCTCTCTCCCCGCTTCCATCTCTTACAACTGCACCATCTGAAGGCCAGGAGAACCCTAGCACACCACCGGGGCCTGCCAGCCTCATCCAGGTTGGAGGGCTGTGGAGTCCTGGAGCCAGGGACAGACTTGCGATGCCACCCACAGCACAGCAGGCCCACGCCTGGAAGGCCCAATACTGGGGCTGCGATGAGGAGACTGCCACCTACACAGCCACCCTCTGCCACCAGAACACCCTGGCAGGGAGGTGGCTGGGGCTGGACGAGGCCAAGCTCGCTTGACAGTGGGAGATGTGGATAGAGGTGGTGGGCGCGCTCCACACTATGTGCTGGGCCTTGGCAGAACTGTCCCCCCAGCCTCCCATCCTCCCCAGATGCTCCCCAGCTGCATCCATACCCAGGCCCACCCATGCTCCTGAGGCCCTTGCTGCACACTCCCCAGTGGATCTCCTGCTTGCCACCCTGTGGGGCCTCGTAGCCTGGATCATGGCAAGGACAGGCCCCACTGAGGCAGCTCCCCCTTGCCCACCCTGCTGAGGCTGAACACGCAGCTCCCAAATCCTACCTCCTCATGCTCCCGGCCCCTTCCATGCCCTGACAGGGACTGTGCATCTGGGGCGGGAGAGGCCCCCACAGGCACTGAGGCTCATGGTCCTTCACCCCCTCCCTGGAGTAGTGTCCCCCATCCCCGTCTCCCCCATCCAAGTTAGAACCCCCACCGTTTAATGACCCTCACATGTAAATAGTTTTCCCCTGTACACCTGTAAATACAGTCCAAGGTTTTGTTATTGTTCTAATGGTTTATTATGGTTAAGTAAAGTTCTATGGTTTCAACACCCCTGTGTCCCTGGTTATTGGGGGCGGGATGGTGAGGGGTGGAAGGGCAGGGGGGCCTGTGGGGTTGGCCAGGTGAGGATCACTCCACCCGGTGGGTTAAAGCCTCTCTGAGGACTTCCCAGCTACAGAGCCCATCACAGCTGACGTGGTGATCCGGGTCCATGGCGGGCGGTTCACATCTGGGGCTGACCTCAATCAGATTGTGGGGTGCAGAGCAGGCCCCCACAACCTAGGGGATATTCTCCACTCCCAAGTCGAGGTGTGTCAGGAGAACCTAAATCTTGCCTTCAAGCATCTGAAGGTTCACTCAACGGGGAAGTGTGCCCATATGAGCCAGCCATTGAGGAGGTCCTGGGAGGGGTGAGGTGGCCCGTGTATGGCCACATAAGCCAGGGCTGCAGGGGGTATACTAGGTCACACACCATGCAGAAAGGCATGGCGACATCCTTGATGGCACACTCCCGCTGGAGGACATAGGTGCTAGCCTCCATCCTGCGGTACAGGGCAGAGATCCTGAAGGTCAACACATCACGCACCCAGCCTGGCCAGCCCATGTAAATATCCATGAAGCAGACTCAATGGTCAACCAATACCTGGAACATAACAGAGTGGTATCCCTTGTGGTTCACGTATCAGCTCCCACTGTGCTTTTGGGCCCTAGTGGCGATGTGCGTCCCGTCGAAGTACTGGGGGAAGCCAAGGGTGGCAAACCCTTCTACGGCCACATCCAGGTCCCCAACATGCACAAGCCTCTGGACCGAACCTGGTTGATGGCTCTTATGACCTACAGGGGAGAGAGTATTGGCATACTCATGGGTGTGCACAGGGGTCACCCTGCTCCCTCCAGGGCCCCCTCATCTTCCCTGCTGGGTCCTCTGCCTCCCCTCCTACAGGGCTGCCCCTCTGGTAGTGGGCCTTTGTATGGGTAGAACATCATGATCTCCCCAAGGCTAGGTTTCCCTGTCCCCCGTCTCACCCCCTCACACCTCTGCCCTCAGCTCCAAAGGGCCTGAGTTAGATCACAACACATTCAAGTGCTCTACAATTCACACCCTCTAGCATGCTGTACTGTACCACATAGACTTTGGTTTACAGTTTCCAATAAATGGGGCAAACAAAATAAGGGTTCAAATCTAGAAATGCTAGTGTGCATACTACTTAGACTGAAAGCTCACTGCAGCAGGGGCTGTCTTTTATTTTAAGCTTATACGATGCCTGATACTACTGGGCCCTGATGGAGGCCTCAAGGGATTAGCACAATACAAACACTAATAGTTAATAATGAAGAGATAAACTCAGTGGGATATCTCTACATGGAGTAAGCACTGTGGACCTGATTTAGCAATGCATATAAGTTTTTGCTCAACTTTAAGCATCCATAGTTCCCTGAGCTGAGGTTTATTCATATGCTTGCATTTGCTTACGTGGTTTGCTGGATTGCGGCAAGTTGAGGATGACAAACTTCATGTCACAGCCTACAATTCACTGAGTCAAAATAGTTTATTTAAAAGATACGTTTTTTTCAAGCCTTTAATTTAATCACAGTTTCAAATACAAGGGCTGTGTTTTATGTACACAGGGGACATGAGTATAATAAGATTCAACATGAGCAAGAATGCTGGTGGCTACATCTAGGTTTTTGGCCTTTTAATTATGCTTTCATCTCCCTACTCCACCCAGCATGTGCAGCAAGTTGTTTGCTATTATGCCCACATGTTATTATATAAGTCATGAGCACCATATCAGAACTTTCAAAAATATTTTGCCAACCTCTGTAATTGAACTTGTTTATAGGTTATTGAGGCATGGAGCCAGAAAGTGTAAATTACAGACCCATGCTCAATAGAGAACTGTACCACCCGAGAGTATCTCCAGAAATTATGTATGCTGCCCCATTCCCTGTCTCTGCCCATATCTCCATAGCTAGGCAGTTCCACAGACCAGTATGTGGGGAGGATGGAGTTATCCCGTAGCCCCTCAATAAGCATGAGTCAGTCCATTATCTCCATTAAGAGGAAGGAATTCCTGTACTCCCTATTCTCTTACCAGAGGCTGTAGTTCTCTATTCTTTGAAATTGGTGAGCTTTAATCAGAACATTTTTGGCTGATGTATTTGCTGTATGTCAATATTTGGCTGTGTCTACACTAGCTCCCAACTTTGAAGGGAGCATGGTAAGTAGGGAGTCAGGAGATTATTAATGAAGTGCTGCAGTTCATATGCAGCACTTCATTAAGCTAATTCTCCCCTGGGGCAACTTCAAAGTGTTAAACTTCAAAGTGTCGGCTTTCATGTAGCCATGGCTAACCGGTGGGTACTTTGAAGTGCCCGGGCTACTTCAAAGTCCCTTTACTCCTCAAAATTTTGAGAAAGTAAAGGGACTTCGAAGTAGCCTGGGCACTTCAAAGTACCTGTGGGTTAGCCGCGGCTACACACGAGCCAGCACTTGGAAGTTTAACGCTTCAAAGTTGCCGCAGGGGAGAATTAGCTTAATGAAGTGCTGCATATGCACCATGTCACTTCATTAATAATCTCCCAACACCTTACTTACCACGCTCACTTCAAAGTTGGGAGCTAGTGTAGACACAGCCAAAGAGTAGCTGCTTTCTGTCTGTCTCATTTCCAGACAGCTATTTTCCTCCTTGTAATACTTAACTGCTCCCCAGATAGCTAAACCATCCATAGCACTGTTGCTCTGAGGTTCTACTGCACATAAACTACACTCCTAAAACTAATGTTGTTTCTTACTCCAATGTCTTGAATGTGCTCCCACAAAAAACACTTAAAGATCCCCAAGTTTTACCTAATTTGAGATTCTAACAATCCTGTTGGTTCATTTCAATATATGAAATACCTGAAGAGACAGTAAGGCCGTGTCTACACGTGCCCCAAACTTCGAAATGGCCATGCAAATGGCCATTTCGAAGTTTACTAATGAAGCGCTGAAATGCATATTCAGTGCTTCATTAGCATGCGGGCTGCCACAGCGCTTTGAAATTGACGCGCCTTGCCGCCGCGCGGTGCGTCCGGACGGGGCTTGTTTTCGAAAGGAAGCCACCTACTTCGAAGTCCCCTTATTCCCATGGGCTCATGGGAATAAGGGGACTTCGAAGTAGGCGGGGTCCTTTCGAAAAGGAGCCCCGTCTGGACGAGATGTGCGGTGGCAAGGCGCGTCAATTTCGAAGCGCTGCTGCTGCCCGCATGCTAATAAAGCGCTGAATATACATTTGAGCGCTTCATTAGTAAACTTCGAAATGGCCATTTGCATGGCCATTTCGAAGTTTGGGGCACGTGTAGACGTAGCCCAAGGGAATAAGGGGACTTCGAAGTAGGCGGCGTCCTTTCGAAAACGAGCCCTGTCTGGATGCGCCGCGTGGCGGCAAGGCGCATCAATTTCAAAGTGCTGCGGCAGCCCACATGCTAATGAAGCACTGAATATGCATTTCAGCGCTTCATTAGTAAACTTCGAAATGGCCATTTGCATGGCCATTTTGAAGTTTGGGGCACGTGTAGACATAGCCTAAAATACTAATTCTGATTGGGTTCTATGAGAACATGTGTTGACAAGAATGTATTTGTATATAATATCTGATAGGTCCTGCTGTGAGGGCAGGGGACTGGATTTGATGACCTCTGAAGGTCCTTTCCAGTTCTATGAGATAGATAGGTATATCCATACATATGGTGACCATCCATCCCACTTTTGGAGGGATGGTCCCGTATTTGGGACCACAAAAAGGCATCCTGATTGATTTTAGAAAAGGGACTAATTGTCCTGTATTTTCCACCAGCAGCTACGCAGCTGCAGCTGGAGAACAGGAAGCCTGCAGGTTAGCCTACTTTCCCCTTCCCGGGGCTCGGGGAAGCAGGGGCAGCTGCCCCATCCCTACCACTTCCCTGGGGCTCTGGGAAGGTCTGGGAGGGAGTACCTCAGCTGCTCTGTCCCTGCTGCTAAGCCTCGGGGAAGGCAGTAGGGAAGCTCAATGGCTGCACCATCCTGACCACTTCCTTGGGGCTCCCAGGAGTGCTGGGGGCTGCCATGGCCTGGGGTTTGGGGAGGGCGGGCAGCTGCCACCTCCTTCCCAGCTCCCTGGGGCTTGGAGAAGTTGGGAGGAACCGCCACCTCCCGCCTCATATCACCCTGTCCCAAGAGATATGGTTGCTCTATCCATATAATAGGCTATGTTTCTGAAGAAAACTGTTTACTTTTGGTACTACCTTTTGTCGTGCTGTTAGAGGCAGGAAATAATAATTATAATGGCACATGCTGAAGATTTCCTGTATGAAGATATGGTAGATATAAATAGCTCTCAAACAGGAAATAAAGGATTCCTCTCAGAGTTATTGGCAAATAAGTATCCCCTGTGTTTTTTACAAGTCACCGCTTTTCAGCTGGTCTGCTATTGGCAGTTTGAGATCTGAACTGTGTATTGAAAAAGTGTGCACATAATAAATCGGATTTATGTAAAGTGGTGATTTTTCAGTTTATGGACCAAATTTTTCTCTGCCCTAATTATTCCAGATTTATACCAGAGTAACTGAACGCAAAGGCGCAAACTGCACTCTCCTGCAGGGGAAGAAAATTACATGAGGCTGACTTTGTCCACCTTGTTTGGATTACATCCTTTTGAGGCATTGGCCCCAAAGGAAAACAAAAACAAAAACAAAACAGGGGCTTCAGACCCCAAGGTCATGATTCTCCTGAAACCTATACAAACAAGCCCACCAATGGGGAGTGGACAGGAGGGCAAAGGAGGCAACCACCCTGGTGATTTAAGTGGGCCTGGAGTTCCTGGCTATCCCTGCAGCAGCAGTGGCACTGGCTAGAGCTATGGACTCTGAAAGAAATCACTCCTGGAGCCCTGACCGGCACGCTCCAAGCAGTGCTGAAAGTCTGGCAGGGAGGAGGTGTTAGCCGATGGTCAAGTGAGATGCCACTATGCCCTTGTATTAGTATGAGATTTCAACTGCCAGGGCAGAGCTCATTAGTGACCAGGCTGAGAGTCGCTGAAAGCAGCTAGGTTCTTTGTTTTGTGTTCTGTTTTGCATAGCAACAGGAGGAGTCAGGTTACCACTTAATCAATTACTTTGTTTATTTATCTAACAAGTTAATCTCTTACTGTTACAATGTTGCTTTGTTTGTTTACCTAGCGAGTTAAGCTCTTGTGGTTACAATTGTTACAAGGTTTATACTTTGATTACAAATAGCTAGCATACACTCTAATTCATAGATCTATACTTGTTAAATGCGCACAAAAAGAAATGAAAAGAAAAATACCTAGCAGGTCTTATTCTTACCCCTGCATTACCAACGTGGCTTGGCCAGTTTCCTCTCAATCCCTGGGAAGAAGTCCTTTGTCCCTTTTTTCCAGGAGTCGGGCGTCCCCAGGGACCTGGGGAGACCCCCCCACCCTCCTGTTCAGCAGGAAAGATGATTGGAGCTCAAATAGGGGGTCTGCCGGACCCCTCTTTGATACCCATTGGGTCATGTAGGCTTCTTCCTTTGTTTTAAAAAAATGCCAGTTGAATTAGACTGTCTGATGCTGGTTCTCACAGGGAGTTCAAGGGTGTAGTTCACACCTGTGAGGTAGACAATTGAGGGCATTTGTTCCTTAATGGGCTGGGAGATTTTCCTCCTGTCTGGGACAAGCGTCCTGGCAAATCAACTGATGGTAATTAGCCAAGGGCAGTCCGAGGCCCGGCTGTTAATTAGCCCATTGTTCTTAGCTTTGCTCTGGAGCTTCAAAGGTGGTGGCTAAAATAAGCCCATCTGCACACTTTGGCATTCCAGGGCTGGGCTATTCCTTTTAAACCTTTCGTGCTCTGAAGCACCTAGGGAAGACAAGATGGACTAGAGCAAAAGCAGGGGTTCTGTGTGGCTAGCGGAGGCTAGCTCCCTAGCCCTGCCCCTTCTGTCTGAGGTCCCACCCCTTCTAAGAGCACCCTTCCATCTTGACAAGGGGCCTTGGAATTTTGTTGTGCCCTCCCTGCCCCACATGCAACTCGTGGGAGATTTACCAGAGTCCAAGGGAATCTACACATGCCTTGTGCTACTGGATCAAGGCCCCTGTTTTGCTCTCTGATATTACAGTTTCCCTGGAGTTGAGCTAATAGCAAAGCAACAATTGTCTTCACTGGGTGCAAGATAAGGCCTTAGCCACTCACCAGCTTCTGTCTACAAAGGTCTGATGAGCAAAGCCTATTTAATCCCATGAAGTTTAGAAGGCTGCAGTTTTTCACTGAACTCACGTACCCTTCTGTAGTGAAAAGATGAATTTGTCTCTGTTTTGTCTGGTATGAGATAGTTCTGATTTTCAGTATTTAGCACCCCTTAGTGGGAAGAAAATATACTTTCCTGTTCAGACTGGGACCTGTATGTCTTATATACAGGTTGACCTCCCTGGTCTGACATGTTCAGGACCTGACCAGTCCCAAACAAGGGAGCTTGCTGGCCCAGCGAAGGCCATGTCTGGCTCTCCTGCCAGTGCTCATCCCCAGCTTGGCACAGCTCCTGGCTTGGCCACTGGTCTCCTAGCTGACTTCCCTGCTTCCATTGACCCAGCTAGGATCTGACCCACAGCAGGGCTCCTGACCACCAGCCCTGCTGCAGCATCAGCCAGCCAAGCTCTCAGTCCCACAACCTTCTGCTATACTGGGCTCTGGGCCACTGGCCCTGCTAGTGTGGCCATCCCACCAGGTTCTCAGCTCTGCCAGCTGCCAGTCCTGCCTAGCTGCTGTCCCTGCTGGGCTCCCAGCCTCCCACCCTGCTGCTGTGCCAGACTCCCAGCTGCTGACCCCACTGTGCACTAGGCTCCCAGCTTTCAGCCTCACTACTGTGCCAGCTCACCAACCTGCCGACCACAGTACTGCTGCTGCACCAGGCTTCCAGTCTTCAATCCCCTGCCTTGCCAGCCCGCCAAGATCCTGCCACCAGCCCCCACAGGGCTGCCTCTCTCCTTCCCTTTCCTGCTGCCACTGGCCCAGCCAGGAGCTCAACCACAAGCTCCCTTGTTCCAGGCCTAGCCAGGCTTCCAGCCACTGTCCCTCCATCAGACTCTCTAGACCAGGAACATCCACAGTCTGGCAGGACAACGGATGTTGCCAGACCAGAGAGTCTCAGTTTAGAGAGGTTCAGCCTGTATTGTCTGACTTTATATCTTTGTCTTTCAATTTACATAGAGCAATAGATGAATCAACTGTGCACATACAGATGTAAAGAACATATAGCTTAATTTACTGGCTGCCAACTAAAGTAATGACTTTTTCATGAACACATGGGATTATGAAAAGAGTGAATAGGGCTCCTGTGTATAAGAGCTAAAGGAAGAACTAAACTCCCTGTCCCATGTCCAGACAGCACTGGCTGCCTGCTGTGAGTTGCAGTAGCTGGTGAGTGCAGGCAGGTGCAAGGCGCTGGACAGTTACATGTAACCTGTGCTACTGACCCATCAGCCCTTTGTACATCCCCCCCACCCCCCATTGTCCTCTCCCTACTGTGCCCTTTTCCCGTTCAGTTCTACTGCTCCTCCATATCCCCAATGGCGGGCTGTGATCCCTGTAAGCTGGGTGCTCATGCGGCTGCTCAGGAGAGATTCAAATGCCACTGAGTGGATTAGCCGAGTGCTGCTAGGTTTTTTGTTTCCACTGTGCATATGCTTCAGTGCACATAAACATTATTCTGCACTGGGATGGAAAGCTTAGAAAGAACATTGATTGCACTGCGCTTTCCCGTCCGACTGCTGTGTGGAAAACCTGCCCTTTGTGGGAGTACCCAGCTCACGAACAGCCTGGCAGACAGGCTCCTTCCTCCCTGCTCCTGCCTTTGGCTGGGCGGGCACCAAGGGCCGTCCCTACCCATACACAAACTACAAATTGCCCCAAATGTTGTGAGGCCCTAGCAGCTGTACCTGTGGTGGCTAGTCCCATCTTCCAGGTGGGCAGGTCCTGTGGGCTACATCTACACGTGAAGCCTACATCGAAATAGTTTATTTCGATGTAGCAACATCGAAATAGGCTATTTCGATGAATAACATCTACACGTCCTCCAGGGCTGGCAATGTCGATGTTCAACTTCGACGTTGCGCGGCACCACATCGAAATAGGCGCTGCGAGGGAACGTCTACACGCCAAAGTAGCACACATCAAAATAAGGGTGCCAGGCACAGCTGCAGACAGGGTCACAGGGCGGACTCAACAGCCAGCCGCTCCCTTAAAGGGCCCCTCCCAGACACAGTTGCACTATACAACACAAGATACACAGAGCCTACAACTGGTTGCAGACCCTGTGCCTGCAGCATGGATCCCCAGCTGCCGCAGCAGCAGCCAGAAGCCCTGGGCTAAGGGGTGCTGCCCACGGTGACCATAGAGCCCCGCAGGGGCTGGAAAGAGAGGATCTCTCAACCCCCCAGCTGATGGCTGCCATGGAGGGCCCGGCAATTTCGACGTTGCGGGACGTGGATTGTCTACATGGTCCCTACTTCGACGTTGAACGTCGAAGTAGGGCGCTATTCCGATCCCCTCATGAGGTTAGCGACTTCGACGTCTCACCGCCTAACGTCGAAGTTAACTTCGAAATAGCACCCGACGCGTGTAGCCGCGACGGGCGCTATTTCGAAGTTAGTGCCGCTACTTCGAAGTAGCGTGCACGTGTAGACACAGCTGTGGCTGGCCCGAGACCCCAGCTGGTTCTCGGTGGGCTGTGCCCAGCCACCACTCATTAGACAGTGGCAAGCATAATGTGCCTGCATGCTGGAGGACTTAGGAGGAGCAGCAGACTGCCTGCCAGAGAACAGCTGCATGGCTTCCCACCCATGCCCTTCCCACCCCAGCCTTTCCCCTGCAGCTGGAAGCAGTACCTCTCTCTTCCCTCAGGCACAGTGATGAATGGCTGCTGCTGCTCACATTCTGGTACTGTATGAACAAGGGTAGAGCTCTGCAGGGAGGGGGTGAGCATGTGACCCTGTTTTGCCCTCTCCACTACCCCCCACACCCCATGCTCCCTCAGGAAGATGTCGTGTTAGGTACCAGGAGAGATGGGTCTATCCGGTGGACCCGGACAGGCACAGAGTAAGAAAGCTCCAGGCTGCGAAATTCTGTTTGGTTAGTGACCCTCCTACATGAGACAGAGCTATAGGAGTGTATGTGTGTGTGATTGTGACTTCTCCCCCTGTAAATGCTAAAGCCTTGAAGAATGAAGGTAAATAAAAAGAAACCAACTATGCAGTATTTTTAATAGCTTTTCGATCTACTCAATGTTAACCTGAACATTTGTAGAGCGTAGTTGTGTCTGAATGTCATTGAACTCACTTGAATACAAGTAATTTTACTGATCTACCATATTCAGCACAGGGAAATATGATCACCCTGTGTACAGGAATGCCATTGAACTTGCTTGAATACAAGTAATTTCACCAGGTCCACCATATTCAGTACAGGGAAATATGATCACCCTATATTCAGGTCCCCGCATAATGCATAATCACAAACCTACTCTCCCAGTTCTTAAGCTCCACAATCTTGTTGTGTCCAAATGCAATAAACTACCTAACAAAGCATTTGTTATATCCTTCGCTTCCTGCATAACGCAAATTGATGACATTGCTCATCCAACTAAATGAAGATATTGCTGCCCCTTCTTCTGACCCTTGTGTCCCAGTCTAATACCAATGTCATGTCACCCTTCTGCCAAGATGTAGCAAATACTCAGAGACTTGTAGCTCTGATTTCCAGAGGAAGAGAAAATGAAGGCTGGGTGTATTTACTAAGTGGAACCCATTTGCCAGATGGACCTGGCAATAACAAAGATCAGATTCAATAGCGAGAGATTCCTCTGAGTGCAAAACAGAACCAGCTTGAGACCGCACACAGTAATCAGAGAAAACTTAACACCATGACAGCACCTCTCAGAGGCAATACTTCTACTCTTGCAAGTACTGAGTCTTTGTATAGCAAAATAGAACTTTTAATGAAAGGGAAAGGGAACCAAGCAACAGTTTGGGAAAATACCACAACCACATTCAAAAGCATGCGAGCATAGGGAAAATCTCATCACTACAGCGCATTGGGCAGTGCCCTTCACCTCAGTTTGAGGAAAATATATCTTTTTAACAAATCCCTCCGCTGTACCCCATTCGCAGCTGGCTGTCCTGGCTAACTGAAAAATCTAGAGTTTCAGGGGTCATCTCCCTCTCTGGAAAAGGTCGGGGAGTGGATGGCGTTTAGGAGTGGGTGGGGGTATGGGTGGCAGTGGCATGAGGCTGAGTCTCCCCAAACAGCCAGATGTAGTCCCATCCACGCTCCACATCCAGGGACCTCACTTCATGGGTGCTGCTGGGATCCACAAGCTGGGGCTGCAGTGTTGCCAAGGTCTCCCTCGTGGTGCTCTGGGGCTGGAAGCACGAGGTAGCCTTGGATGGTGGTCAATGGGGAGATGCGGGGAGGCCTCAGGTCTGTGGCACATGGGAAGGGTGGAGCAGAGAGGCAAAGGGGCAGGGCTGGGGGTTAGCTTCTCCTAACCTAGGGTTCACAAGCAACCCATAGGTGGGGATGGTGGAGGCATCGATCAATCTCTGTGGTCGCTGTGAGCCTCTGCTACAAGGTATTTTCACCCTCACTGTGGCTGATTTTCCCTGCTGCTGCTGGTTGTGTGCTGCTGCTTCTTTTCTCTGTTACTGCTGGTTGCATGATGCTGCAGTTGGACACTCACTGCCACTTCTGCAATGCCATGTTCTGAGCTTCTGTTGCTTAATGATTTCAGCTTGTCATCATTTCACTGGGTAACAGGAAATGTCTCTTCCAGTACAGCCCCTCGTCTTTCCTTTCACCACTGTCTTAACACTAGGTAAGGCGGCGCCCTCAGACCTGCTTATCAGTGATTCAGCCGTGGGCCTTGCAAAACAGAAACAAAGACTCTCAGTTGAACGTAATCAGCTCTTACATTAAATATGGGAGGTGGGAGACGGGAAGACAAATGTTTGGCCAAGGAAAACAGCATTTTGTGACCCTTGCACTGAAGTACCCAACATCAGGCAAAAGTGATCATTTTGGCAAAGTCACTGTGTAGCTAGGCGGAGTAGACCAGTCTATTCAAATAGGCTGTTCCTGAAGTCTTTCCCCTAGAACCTCACTTGGGCTATGTTTAGATCAGTGAATTGTCTATAGAAGTTTTTGTTGGAAGATATCTTCCGCAAAACTTCTATTGACAGATGTCAGCCAAACTGCCCCACCACTCTGTCAACAAAATGGCCAACCAGAAGCATAGCAGACAGGGCTGCCTGGTGTTATGGAAACCCTGTCTGTTGTCAGAGTCCAAACTGGCTTTCTGCCGACAGAGGTATTATGACTTGTGGGGAGCAGGATGAGGCTGTCAACAAAAGTGCTGCATTCTGTTGATTTGCTGTTGACAAAACACCTGGGAAATCTGGACACTCCCTGGGTTTTGTCTGTTTTGCCAACAAAACCCTCTAGTGTAGACACAGCCTAGGTGTCAGGGGAGAGCTCATTCAGATCCTGCTTACACTTGTTTTATTTACATCAATCTATCTCAGAACAAAGGTAAACAAACAGCAAGTCCTCCTTTTAGGAAACTCAGCCCAACACTAACACACCACAAAGCAACTGTGCTACAGGAATTGGCTCCAACCAGAAGCCAAAGCAGAAAACAAACAGCTCCAAGGATCACTGTCTCTATGCAGAAACTTGTGTAGTGAAACCAACACCTTATATTGTCTGTAGACTTTACCTTCTTTCACATACGAAGAAATAGGGTATGGAAGACTTCATGTAACACCACAACCTGCTCAATATTAGAGACCAAATGTTTGCTTGAGCCAACTAAGCTGTAATAAGACTCCCAAGTTCAAACACTAACAACAACCACAATAAAAATGTGAATCGGTTGGCTAATTCTTTGCACTCACTACTTGTGCTGTTTATAAAATTCTTCATGGGGGGAAGTAGTAGCCATAATTGTTTTATGCCAGATAAACTTCATGCCACTAGCAGACTTACAGACTGATTTTAAGCATCGATTGACTTCAGTCTCTAAAAATCAGGTCCTTAATGTGTGTTAATGATGGACTTAATTTTGCAAACCTTTATGCATATGAGCCTTTCCTCCTGACTGCAGGACCCAGGCCTGAAATGGAATGTTTTTTCTATCTATGATTGGTTTGTTTTCAGCTTTCAAGTTTTATTATATGTGTATTTTAAAAAAAACCTGAAAAATAGTATTTCTGAAAAACTGTTAAATTTTAATGAAATGAGATCTAGGCAAATATCACAAGTAAACAGGTAATACAGATATTGTTATCAATCAGTAAAAGCACAGAAGTTTTTCATAAAATAATTGCCAGGGCTAGATTGCTGAAATCTAGTCACAGAATGGGTAGCATGTATCTGGCTGACTCACAAACAGACTAGAGACTGAATTATGACTGTCAGATTCACAATTTTGTTCCTTTGTTCCCTGAAGAAAATAATTTGTGCCAGACCCATTCCTGTCCATTACTTCCCTCCTTCCTCCTGCAAAACTGATGCATTGGGGTGGAGCTAAATGTCCTCTCACCCCTGTTGCTACTCACCCAGTCTCTGCCCACAGGATGGAGAATTGCAGCTTGGCAGAGGCTGCTCTCCCCATTGCGGTATACAGGGCCATCCTTACTCATACACAGAATATGCAGCTATGTAGGGTACCTAAAAACGTGGGTCACCACTGGGTCTTAATGTCCACCACTCACCTCTTCCTATTTCTGCCCTGTTCTTTGCTCCCTCCAGAGACAACTAGTTAACTTTAAAAGTGAAGAAGTCTTCCAGACCTATTAACAGAACATTACAATTGTGAAAGAGCCATTCAAGTGGTAATGAAACCAGTTAACAGGCATTTGCCAACCCCAGGTATATAACATCAGTTTCTGAATTTGCTGTGTTAGTCTACAGGACCTTAGTTTAAAATGTGCTTTAAGGTATTTCCTTACTGTATTGCTGAAGATTATAAAATTGTATGTCTAAAAAAACATCATTTCCACCCCCACACCAGCTGCTGTTGGGTAGAGGGGCACCAGTTAAACAGTATTGTGTAGGGGTCCATAAATTCTAAGGACATCCCTAGTGGTAACCTTCTTCTTAGCAGTCTGCTCTGAAGTTGGTATCCATTTTCTTGAGCCTTTGCAGTAAAATTGGACTGATGCTAATTACTGCTAGTCAGATTTCTGGTATCCCTAGGTGCTTCCACATCATGAATTATGCTGCATGTCTGTCATGAAACTCACCAATTCCTTGACTTTCCATGATCTTCTTGACTTCTGGAGCTTCCCGAGCAGATCATGCAGCCTGTGAAGGGACACAGTGGCCACTGCTGGTACAGTTTGGGTGTGTATGTGGTGGGGGAGATGGGCTCAGAGCTGGGGCAGAGTTAGAGTGTGGAGAGCTCCTCAGAAGCAAATGACATATCCCTACATTTCCTAGGAAGATGGAAGTCCTCAGGGGTGGGGCTCCTCTGTACACTTGCTCTGCCACAAACTCGGCCTCTGCAGCTCTTATTGGCCAGGAACTGCAGACAATGGGAGCTGCAGAGCCAGAGCTCATGGCAGGGGCAGAGTGCAGCACAGCTCCTGGCCTTCCCTCCCACTAGAAACTGTAGGGACAAGCCCTTCGCTTCTAGGTAGCTGTGCAAAGCCTGGTAGGGAATCTGTCAGACCTGCCAAACCTCCTTGCCTCAGCATCAGCAGGCATCTTAAGCTGCACATCACTGCCCGTCGCCCACCTAAACCAGTGGGTATCCCTGCATCCCTTCAAAGCTCCCATGCCCCCTGGCCTGAGTTTTATTTCAAAGTATATAGTACAAGTCTTGGACTGGTCAACAGCCATTTTTTTTTCCTGTCCTTGACCTGGCCGTGACTTTTACTAAAATACCCATGATTAAAACATAGCCTTAATCATGAGTAATGGTATCACAGTCTGGCACCTTCCGCCTAGTCCTGATATCTTACTCAAGCCAAATTCCCACTGAAGTTAATTCCTCAGGACTTTTGGCCCTTATTAACATTACTGAAACTTTAACCTAAAACAAATATAAAAGGTCCAGTGGTTACATTTTAAATAACAAGGCAGAACCAAAAATCAAATATGACTGAGAAGAGCCAATGCTATATTGTGAGTGAAAAGGCTGTAGTGCAGGATATTGCAGCAACAGGTTAGAAGTGATTTTACATCTTCTAAATCAATATTTCACAACATCCTCAGATGCTTTATATTGAGTTTAAAAGCATGACTAAGAGTGCGCAGTGCCTGGAAAAAGCTATGCTGTGTAATTTCTTACTTCTTTGCAAGCAATCAATCTTTCTTTCAATGAGGCTGATCTTGTGTGCTGCTTCTTAGTTTCAGAGTGCTTTTTGCTTTCTGATGTCAATATCATAATGACTATAGCTTTCCTTAATACGCCTGTTCAATTTACAAGGCTTAGTCATCAATAGCTAGAATTTTGAATGTGGTATTTTGATTTGGTTTAATTTGAAGAGGTGCATTCCTCTCTTGCTCTCTTGTTAGATGTCTTTCAAGAAAATTTCATACCTTGTCTCCTTCATTCACTGAGGCATTATAGTGCATAATGACCATAATTGCACTGTATTACAATGTAGAACATTCTCTCTTCAGTTGTTCTTCTGCCTGTAAATAGCTTAGCCAGAGTTTTGCTGGGAAGGAATGCAATGTTGCATCGTTTGGGAAGCATATTGCAGATAATGTGAATCACGGCTACTCACTTTTTGCCATTAGCCAGGGCACAGCAGACATGTGAGTCCTACAACTCCAGGCTGGCAGCACAGTGTTTCCCATTAGGAAGGAAGGGCACTCAGATATGGACTATGGTCCTCTTCCAGTGAAGCAAATCAGGGTGAGTCAACCCAAATCAGGGGAGTTACATCAATATAAGAGAGACAAGAAAAAGGAGTAACTCCAAGAAGGAGGTGTACAGATATTTCTCTGCTCATTTATTTTCTTCACAAATGCTAAAATAGATGACCTTTCCATTTCTAAAGTAGTTACTCCAAGGATGAATTTGGCCCATTGCCTAGTTTTATTAGGAATGACTGCCATATTGCCATGAGTTATTTTCATTTTAACATCCCAGATCCTGGTGCAGTCATGTTGGAACAGTTTTTGGAGCACATGTGCTGAGCTGCGCCCTCCACCTTATTCCTGTCTGTGCCACTCATTGCCCCCTAGAACTGTGGCTGGCAGCTGAGATCCCACATGAGGGGCTGGAGGCCAGGAAGGACCTCACAGTGAAGCTTCAGGGGCATGGGATCTGTGGGTGAGCAGGATGTGGGTCTGGCAGCAGTAGGCCTGGTGGCAGGGACTCAGACTGGTAGGGGCATGTGGCCAGGATGTCCCAAACTCCTGCACTCCTACTTCCTACACGCATGTCCTCATGTGACTAATTACAGGAAAACCTTAGCTTTCAAATTTCATGAAAATGAACATTTCTAGCCTTCACAATCACAGAGAAAAGCTTGATGTGCACTCCAATCCTCAGAAACCAGATTGCAAATAAAAAGAATTTCCAAATCTATTATTTTTAAAAAATACCATACCTTCTTAACCTTTAATCCACTTATAATATTTTTCAAAATATTTGAATGCTGGTGGTGGGCAAAACTGTATGGGATCAGATAGAGGTGGCATTAGCTATGATAACCTATAGCCCTGGTAAGAGTCATGCTGCCGCCAAATTACTCTCTGCCATTTTGTATTTCCCCAGTGTACAACTAAGCAACATTCTTAAGAGCTAATCTCTGTGTGAGAAAGGAATGTGCCCATCTATAGTACAGCCATCTCCTGAAACGAGGGTAGGTTTTTTTCTGGAGATGAGGTGGGAGTTGGGGAGAGGGATATTGGATATGGTAATGAGGCTACCACTAAGTGTTTCCTAATTAGAATAGCTGCTTGTGCAAAAGATAAGTGTAATTGCAGTAGATACTCCTCACAGAGCATAAATGGCTCCTTCCACTGCCAGAAAGGTGTGAGAAGTTGAGAAGACAAAGGCTATATTTGCAGAATCAGGCAGAACACCTCCAGGGAAGAGTTTGCATCATTCTTTGCACATTTGGAACCTCAGGGGTAACTGTTCTTCAGCTTATTACAGGTGGAATAGTTAGGAACATCTCTAATGAAGGTAGTCTCATGCTTGCTATTTTAAAATTGTTCTCAGCTGTTTATAACTTTGCCAGATTTTAAATGTGCCTATTTTCCATGTTGGGTATAAATAATAATAAATAATTATATGTTCAGTTTAGGATATAGCTCATGGAAATATTCAGTCAGATACATGGGAACTCACTGAACAATGAGGATACAAGAAACCTTTATTAGCTAATTATGCACACTCTCTGTCCTGAGCACTGGGCAGGGGAGGGTTCTATGGAAAAAGTACTTGATCATGTAATCAAACATTATATTATAATGCACTTATATAAGGGAGCCAGTTAAGGTTGTACAGAAGATGGGATATGGTAGGGTATTGCCCCCTCATGGGACTCTGTGTTGAGCACTGGGGCCAAAAGCAACTGTGGGCCTGGGGCAAGGTGGGAGAGTGACATGTCTCCATTCCCCCAAGAAAGGGCAGGGCCTAGACCAGAAGGGGCAGGAAGTAGGGCAGTCCAACCTTAGTGCCATTCAGACTGTGCAGCTGAACCCCTCCCTGCTCAGAGCAGCAATGCCACAGCACTTCAAAGGCTCTTGGGGCAACTGCCCCTTTGCCCCACAAGTCTTCCCACCCCATCAGTGAGACTGGTGTTGAGTTTTGTGCCTGCTTCATTTCACTGTGCTTCACTACTCCCATCTCTTTGGCCCTGTAACCACTCTTGCACTATCTCCTCCTGCTTCTATATCTCCTCTTACTTCCACAGTATGGGCACCCACAACCTCCATTCTATGTGGTCCCCATCCATGCCCTTATCTTAGAACTCTTTCCTTGGCCCTTTCTGGGCCTGAGGTTTGTCTGCCATGAGTTTGCAAGGGAACCAGGTATCTTTGTAACACTCCATCTTTAATTTATATAGATACTTTACGCTCATCCTCCTGGGTTAGTAAAGAAGCTTTCCCCTGAGAGGAGTGGGGAGAAATAAAGCCCTATAATTCCCTCCCCTATTGGAAATGGCTACACAGTTTCCAAATTCCCACTAACTGGTGTCCATCTCTCCTGTGTCAGAGCTTTAAGGAGGCCATTCTACAGCAGAATATTATCTGTATTTGTCTACTCCACATTTTCTGCTTGAATTTTGTGCTCTTCTTTTACATGCTGCTTCTGTCCCTTCTCCTCTGCTTCTGGAACTGCCAACATACTGATGGTTCCTGATACAACAGGGGGCAGCTTTTCTGTCTCTTGCTTCCTCTGACTCTGTCTTTCTCTCTCCTCCTCTCTGGTTGCTCAACATTCCTTTCTCCTGTTAATGTTTTGCCAGCCCTAAGGCTAGTACTTTTCAGAAGCAGGACTGCTGGGTTCTGTTTCCAGCTTTGCCACTCTCTTGCTGGGTGACCCAAGGTAAAACCCTTGCTCTTCCTGGGCTTCACATTAGAAATAACTAGGGATTAAAGGTAACTCGCTTCTGAATCTTTTCAAATTGATTTTAGTTGCCCAAAACAGAGGCAAACATCTTGTCCACTTTCCAGAGGACAAGCTATGAAATAAAATGAGTCTGGTGCTTATAAAAGGAGTGAGAATAGATACAGTAAAGTGGCATAAAACATAGCGTCTTTAGCACTTCTCTGAATTGTAGAAGTCAACAAAAAACTGTGCTTGCCATATTTTAAAGTCTCTGGGACACTGTTCATCTAAAAAGAATTGTGTGTGTTACTAGAAAAAATATAAGGACTCGGGATCTTGCTGTGCTTAAAGTCCAGCCATGTAATTTATACTACTGAACTAAAGGAGAGCTGGAAAGCAGCGCTGCCCACCTCCCTTTGCCATAGTATCTGCTTGGAAGAGGATAGAACATCATACCCTCTAAGGGAGGAAGGTTAGTACCACTGGTGTTTAGTGAAGTTGGAGAATAAGCTACTTGCAAACATGTAATCAACAAGTGGAACCCCCGTGGGCTGCAGGCATGTGTTTTCTCTAATTGTTTTCCCTCTAATTATTGTTAACGTTCACCAGGGCACATGCACATGTGAACCACCAATAGAAACACACGCTGCTCACTGAAGGTGGCTGTGTGTGCTCTGCTAATCAGCTGTGCGGCACCTGAATCTTTCCTGGGCAGCCACCCAAGCACTCAGCACAGAGAAGTGGGGCTCAGCTGACCAGGAAGCCACAGCTGAGTGCCATGTGCTGAATGTGGTGGGCAAGGGTAGCGAGTAGTGAGGCTGGGGAGAAGCCAATCCCAGGTAATCCCTGGTAGGGTGCTCAGGACCGGGATGAGGTGGGGGTGCCCAAGGCCTTGCATCTGGGGGCACTGGAGGAGGGAGTTGCCCCGGGTCCATCCCTTCAGGATGGCCCTGTATCCATGCTTTTCCACAGGTACACACACCTGGCCTTCAGTCTCTTGATATATTTGAATCAATGCCTGGATCTGTATTTGTGAACTGATTTATTTCCTTCATCTATCCCCTCAAGCACTGCAAGGTTTTATGCTCAAATTCCACTCAGCCAGCTAAACAGCCTTTGAATGGACGTATAGGCATAGTTTGACTTGTACAGGGGGAGCAGTTCCATTCAGGCCAACAGGGTCTTGGGTTGGGCTGCAAATTCCATGCCTGCCCTCAGCATGCTGTTTGGAAAGCAATGCTCCCCTGCTCCCAAATTACACCCATGGGTTGCACCCTTAGTTTCTTCATGATGCCCCTTCAGAAGCTGCTCTCAGAGCTGTACATTCCCCTCTTTCTTTCACAGTGTGGCTGTCCATTACCTCCATCCATTCATATGCAGTCATCATCTGTTCCTCTAGCTCAGAGCTCCTTCCTTGGCCTGACATGCATGCCTGCCGTGGACATTCAGCACTTTGGGTCTCATAACTCTGTCGCAGGAAGTCATGTTGCAATTTCTCCAGTTGACAGTGAGGACAGATGAAAAATTATGTTCTCTCTCCAAACTGGATTGGCTTCACAGTCACGGGTATCTGTTTCTCTCTCAACAGCGGGCTTGGATTTGTGAACATAGGCTTCCCCACTTCCTTTCGTATGTGTTACAACATTTTTATGATGCTGATGCTCTAAGCCTCTGGTTCTAGAAAGCCCAGTACCTCACTCCTCTTGCTGCCACTGGGACTGCCTCTCTTTTTTCCCCCTGTACCCAGAGCCACAGTCCTCTGTCCTTTTTCTGAAACTTATCTCCTCCTATAGCATAGCGCATAAGCACAAGTCTGCATTAGCTCCTATAATTCTGGCATGTCCTACATTTTTGAAAAGTGGGGCTTTTTACATTTGTAATGTGTGTTTGTTTCCAGTGCAACTATTGTTTACATGTCAGTACTATCGGGGAGCCTCATTTTGCTAGGCACTTTACAATATATTAGGATACAAACCTTGCTATAAAGAGCTTCTGTTCTGTACTAAACAGACAAGAGGTGGGATGGGAACCAATGACACAGAAAGAAGACATGATTTGCTCAAGGTCACAAAGTAGATCAGTGACAGGTCTGGGAATAGTATTCAGGTTTCTTGGTGTAGTGCTCCATCCACTCACCGTGTTGTCTCTTACTTTTATTTCTCTGCAAAAGACAGAGGGTGAAAACTCATCAGTCAGACCCTGGCAAGGCCACAGAAGTGGGGAGGCACAGTCATAAGAGAGATGAATTTAGCACTTTGATTAGATATGTAACTTGTCTACTCCCAAAGGCCAGCTGGAGATTAACATAAAGTTTGCTGTAACATTTCACTGAATGTTTTTGTTTTTTATTGAGTATCAATAATTGACAATAAAAGCAAATATAAAATATTTATGGTAGAATTACTAGCCAAATGTCTGATGCACTCATTGTCAGTGGCATGATAAACTCAACCTCTGTTTAATTAGCAATGAGTTTTGTATAGGATAGGCTTACTGTCTCTCTCCAAATATACCAGAAAATACTCACATTGACTTCAGTCAGCTGTGGATCAGACTCTAAAAAGATTTCTATCATACCCCAGTGGAAAATGGTATAATGAGTATCACACACAGGCTACGTCTACACGTGAAGCCAACATCGAAATAGGCTATTTCGATGAATAACGTCTACACGTCCTCCAGGGCTGGCAACGTCGACGTTGAACTTCGGAATAGGCGCTACGAGGGAACGTCTACACGCCAAAGTAGCACACATCGAAATAAGGGTGCCAGGCACAGCTGCAGACAGGGTCACAGGGCAGACTCAACAGCAAGCCGCTCCCTTAAAGGGCCCCTCCCAGACACAGTTGCACTAAACAACACAAGATCAACAGAGCCGACAACGAGTTGCAGACCCTGTGCCTGCAGCATGGATCCCCAGCTGCCGCAGCAGCAGCCAGAAGCCCTGGGCTAAGGGCTGCTGCCCACGGTGACCATAGAGCCCCGCAGGGGCTGGAGAGAGAGCATCTCTCAACCCCCCAGCTGATGGCCGCCATGGAGGACCCGGCAATTTCGATGTTGCGGGACGCAGATCGTCTACACGGTCCCTACTTTGACGTTGAACGTCGAAGTAGGGCGCTATTCCGATCCCCTCATGAGGTTAGTGACTTCGACGTCTCGCTGCCTAACGTCGAAGTTAACTTTGAAATACCACCCGACGCGTGTAGCCGCGACGGGTGCTATTTCGAAGTTAGTGCCGCTACTTCGAAGTAGCGTGCACGTGTAGACACAGCTACAGAGATTTAGTCACCAACAATTCTTACTCCGATGAGTAATCAATACTCATGTATGGCATCTTATTGAAAACCACCATCCTACTTTTAGGAGTAAGAACTATTTGCATAAGTGAAAGTTGCAGCATTGACCCAGAGACACTCCTTTGTGTATATACTGTGTGCAGGGATCCAACTAATATAGCAAATTAACCTGTTTCTATTCTGTTAACAATGGAAACTTGGAACATTGTGCTCAAATCAAATTAATTTCCTCTCTATCAGTCACCAGGGGTTACCTGATCCTCTCCTATCAAAGATTTTGTTATTCAAACGCGACACACATGCTGTCAAATGGTCCAACTTAATAAAGACTAATAAATAAAGCTCTCCTTAGAAATTACCCTGGGGAACCTTTTCAAATTGAAAAGTGAGTAATAAATCTTGGAGCTCCTAATAAAGGTGAAATTGTTAATTTGGTAGCCTCTGCTGTGAGTCTCCCTGAGTGAAATTCCAAATGCTATCAGAGAGGATGGCTGCTGCTTTTGCTCAGTCTGACTGCCTGCAGCAAAGGTTTCTAATCTGGAAGAGCTGCTTGACGTGGGCTGCATGCGCTACCAGTATTCTGATTAACTGCTCTTTTTTTTTCTTTACAAGTCTCTTCCACTGACTTTAGTACGCCTAAATGACAGTTCGATGACAGTGATACATGTACTGATCAGATATCCCCTGATGACTGATAACTATATCTGTATCCAAAAAGGGTAGCTTACACAACCTACAGTTAGCATAGAATGGGTCCAATTTACTATATTCACCGATGCTGAGCTAGTATTAGTAACAATAACATCCTTTCCTTTATCGGAGGATATCCTTTATCCTTTTATCCTTTCCTTTAGTGTACACATGAGGAAGAGAGGGTTTTCTGTTGTGTAAATCAGTCTATTAAGTATCAGAGAGGTAGCTGCGTTAGTCTGTAGCTTTGAGAACAACTAGAAGTCTTGTGGCACCTTATAGCCTAACAGATATTTTGGAGCATAAGCTTTCGTGGGCTTCATCAGATGGGACCTCCTTCTTTAAATACCTCTCTGAAACCACCCCACCCTACTCATGCATCTGATGAAGCGGGTCTTTGCCCACGAAAGCTTATGCTCCAAAATATCTGTTTGTCTATAAGGTGCCACAGTCTATTAAGGTTAAAGCTAAGATGGTCTCACTGTAGTTCTTATATTTTTTTTCATCCATGTGCAGCTCTGATTTCTTTTCGTGTTGAGTTTTTCACAGATAAGTCGCTTTGGAAGTAAGCCTTCTCCCTGGCGTTGTTGTTGCAGAAGAGAAACAAAAAGTGACTTTTGAGAGCTTAAATCTTCCCATGTCTTAAATCTCAGTTTTATCAAGTGCATCCTGTTACAGGAGACTAACACCTTTTCAAGAAATCGCAATGGAATGATTTCAAACTGTCCTAGTTTAAAAAGAATCCTATTTACTTCTTCATATGTTGTCATTTCATTCCCTTTGTGGAAACAAAGTGCTGACATTAAAAGTAACTTAAAATGTTCACCTCCACTGTAATCCCCAGCTAAGGGATGAAGTGATATAGGGATCTGATTCATTTTCTGTGTTTTTGTCATACTCCAAGGTGGGATACACCAGATGCTGAGGCACCAAGAAATCTATTTGTCTCTGCAGTGCTTGTGTGAAATGTTCATTCTCAGATTTGGCAACAGCAACATGCAGCCAATACAGCTGCATGTAAGTGTAGGTTTTTTTGCACTTGGGACGGGTATGAGAAGGAAAGCTACTCTTAGGCTATGTCTACATAGCAGATATTATTTTGGAATAAGCTATTCTGGAAGTGATTTTTCAGAATAGTTTATTTCAAAAGAGCACGTGTACACACAAAATGCATATCAAATTAGCATTCAGCTATTTCGAAATAGCGCGTCCACATACAATAGACCACATTACGTATTAGAGCCCTTCAAAGCACTATAACTTATTTTGAAATATCCCCTGTTCCCTGGCTATATCTACACTACAGAGATCCTTTGAAAGACGTTCTTCTTGAAGATATCTTCTGAAAAATAAACTCCTTTTGAAAGAGTATATGCACACACAAAAATGCAGATTGAAAGGCTGATCCACTCTTTCGATAGAGAGTATCCACACAGCCCCTGCTCTTTCAAAAGAACGGGCCAGGGATCGAAAAATCTGGCACCATGAGGACTCCTGTTTTGAAAGAAGGGCCCCATGGAATGTCTACACACGCTTTCTTTCGAAAGAAGCATTCAAAAGAAGGTGTTCTTCCTGAAATGGGAGTGGAAGAGCACTTTAGAAAGGAGTGTCACATTCTTTCAATTTACTTTCAAAAACCGCTTTTGTGTGTAAACACTCCATGGGATCTTTTGGAAGATCTTTCAAAAGATCTTGCTACTGCAGACATGGCCCCTGTCTATATAGCTACTATTCTGAAATACCTATTTTGGAATAAGTGCTATTCCTCATAGAATGAGATTTACTGAATTCGCATAAAGCCATCCTCTATTTCAAGTTATTTTGAAATAGCAGCTGTGTTGTGTAGACACTCACAAAGTGATTTCGGAATAGCAGCCATTATTCTGAAATAACTTTTGTGTAGACACACCATGAAGGTCCATGAAATATGTAGGAGGGGGCTCTGAACATCAATTAGCCAGAGGCAGTGGATGAAAGGACCCAGAAATAGAGGTCTACCCTGTCATTATAGTGCCCTCTTCTCCCACACACTAGCTGTGTCTACACGTGCACGCTACTTCGAAGTAGCGGCACTAACTTCGAAATAGCGCCTGTCGCGGCTACACGCGTCGGGCGCTATTTCGAAGTTAACTTTGATGTTAGGCGGCGAGACGTCGAAGTCGCTAACCTCATGAGGGGATCGGAATAGCGCCCTACTTCGACGTTCAACGTCGAAGTAGGGACCGTGTAGACGATCCGCGTCCCGCAACGTCGAAATTGCCGGGTCCTCCATGGCGGCCATCAGCTGGGGGGCTGAGAGATGCTCTCTCTCCAGCCCCTGAGGGCTCTATGGTCACCGTGGGCAGCAGCCCTTAGCCCAGGGCTTCTGGCTACTGCTGCTGCAGCGGGGGATTCATGCTGCAGTCACAGGGTCTGCAACCAGTTGTCGGCTCTGTGGATCTTGTGTTGTTTAGTGCAACTGTGTCTGGGAGGGGCCCTTTAAGGGAGCGGCTTGCTGTTGAGTCCGCCCTGTGACCCTGTCTGCAGCTGTGCCTGGCACCCTTATTTCGATGTGTGCTACTGTGGCGTGTAGACGTACCCTCGCAGAGCCTATTTCGATGTGGTGCCGCGCAACGTTGAAGTTGAACATCGACGTTGCCAGCCCTGGAGGACGTGTAGACGTTATTCATCAAAATAGCCTATTTCGATGTTGGCTTCATGTGTAGACGTAGCCACTATGATGTAGAGAGGGTGAGTAGGCAGTAATTTGTAATTATGCAATATGCATAGCACATTCTGGCAGCTGTCAGAGCAAGTGGTCCAGCTTTCTGGGGTAGGCAATGTAATTCATACATATGCTCAAAACAAACTTCTAAACACAAATATTTTTATTTATGTTCCAGTAAGATCTACAGTTCCCAACCACATATGGTACTATTGTGCTAGTTACTGTTCAAACACACAGCAAGAGATACCTCTGAATAGACACTATTAACCAAGGAAATACCATTGATCAGCCCTATTTTAACAGAGAGGATAAAAACTAAAGCAGAGGTGATATTACATGGCTTGCCTCAAGTCTCACACAGAATTTGGAGTAGAGCTGCAGCTGCAGATGGTTTTCTGAGAGATGCCCAGTATCTTAGCCACATGATCATCTTATCTCTCTGCACATGTGCATATAGAGATAAATTTGCTAAATGTGGCGATTGGGGATTGCAAGGATAAGTATATGTCTAAGTTTTAAAATCTGGTGTGTGATGTTTCCAAATGGAAACCTTTAAAAATCTGGCCCTGATTATTTTTTTCCTTACGCTCCTAATGGTTCTCAGGTGAAAAGGACATGTTTTGTTTACTTCCTCATTTGGACGCAGGCTTTGGACAATTCTTAGAATAGTATTTCTTGGCTTAATGCTCCTGCAGAACCAGCAGGGGGAGCTCACTGATTGTTTTGTGCATCTAACAATATGGTTGCTCTCCACATACTAAAATAAGCACAGAATGGTATTTAGCATGTGGAAATTATTCCTCAAGATATTGTATCAGTGTTAAAGCAAGTCAAATTTGGGGTGGACACTGCTTAACATGTCCATGAGACATGTCCTCTTTAGATTTAAAGCTATGTTTAGTAATACCATGCAAATAATTTTTAACACTAACAGCACAGTAAAAATGGATGCTCCTTTTTATTTTTGAATTTTGAAGTTCAGACCTGGATCAAAAACTTAAAATAGTCTGCACAGAATCAAATTTCAAATTTTACCCCAAGCCTGCTCAGATGGAGCCTGCACAAAATCAAATTTCAATCAGGCGTAACTTGTTTTTCCTGGAGTCTACAGCCTGATGAAGTCCTGTTCTTTCTATGACATTACTGTGCTTAGTGGATCAAAGGTCTGAAGAGATGATGTTGATGCTTTTCAATCTACTGCTGTGACATTTTACCTGAGAAATATTATAAATCTCTCTTTGAAACACTGAGCAAAAATTTCCAAAACCAAATACATATCTGAACCACTTCTCTTAGTAGTACAGGCTGGAGAGAAGCATTTGTGCAAAATTGGCACATATCTCCGTTTCATGGTATCACTGACAATTTTGCTGCACTGTAATCTATCTTGTCATTGCAGCAGGGCATCTATTCAATTTAAGTCAAATATTACTATTAGTCAAACAATTGTTTTAAGATTTATTCATGAAAGTACAACTAAGTTAAGGTCTATTTACAAATTAAGGGTCCAAACCTGTGTATTTTTACCACTGAAGGGAATGCTTAATGAAGTATTAATTTGTCAATGTTTACAGGTTCAGGCCCTAAGCTTCTAATTTTCAGGTTCAGGGATATGTGTGTGATTGGTGTGCTTAACATCCATATAAATGACTGAAATGTCTGTTCTTTTACATCTTCAGAAACGCAAAGGGCAGGATTTTTAAAAGTTCAAGTCTCATTTAGGCAGGCAAAAAAAGAAGAAGGCAGATTATCCAGAGTTCAGGACAATAAATGCTGAACAGAACTGGTCAGGAATTTTCTAGTGGAATAATCTTCCATTGAAAATACCCTTTTGTTTTTCTTTTCTGATGGAATAATTTTCCATTGAAAATACCCTTTTGTTTTTCTCAAAATCAAAATTTTCTATAGAAAGTACCTGCCTGCCTAGAAAGATCTTTTTATTTTCACTTTCAGGGAGAAATTGCTTTAACTTCATCCTCAAACCGATTTTCCTAGAAACACTTTTTCGAGAAAATAAATCTTCCTTTTTTGAGTTTTCAAAAAATTTCAAAAATGCAAAATTTTTCACTGGAACAGATTTCCATTTTCTGGACAGCTCTGGTATTAGTGCTACAAATAGAGCTTCTGAGTGCAACTTTGAACAACTGGCCTTTATTCAATGGTAGCAGAGGTCTTTTGAATAGCAGGTCCCACCACAGCTTAAGCGATTTGCACAAACATACAAAAATAAGAAGCAAAAAACCTTTGAACATGAAATATGGAAAATTTCAGTTCCAAAGAAGAAACAGCTGGTGTTTTGCTTCTCCTCAGTGCCTGCTTACATGATTGAATTCCCCATCTTTAAAAATCCCCACTTCATGGTCTCCCATGCTGCAGCTTGAATGAGGGCTCTGAACAGCTTGTTAGCTGCAAAATGGCAGTAATGCTTAGGCTACAATGAAAATGCCAACTGGCAACATGTTTGGTGGCTCCTACATGGTGTATTTGGACAGTGGCCTATTTTGGTGCCTTAATGACTGTGAAGATCAAGCCTGAAGTGTCACAGATTTTATCCATATACCCTGAAGTTTTAGGATGAAATAAAGATGTGGGGTAAATGACTCCAATCAAATTGCACCTGATTAAAGTAGGTTTGATTAAGGCCCTTATATTCTGAAGCAACAATTTATACATAATGCTATTTAATGTTACATATATACATACTATGCAGCTAGTCCAGGTATTTTCTAAAATAGATTTATGACTATCTTGAAATTTAATCTACAAGTTGCACCTCCATTATCTGGCACCCTCTGGAACTGACTGGTCCCAGGCAAGGGAATTTGCTGGATGAAGGGAGGTTCCCTGCCTCCAGCCACCCAGTCTGCTGCTCCTCCCTGCTACCACTTCCACTTTTGCCCTTCCCCTCCCATCTCTAGCCTCATGACTTCCTTACTTCCTGCCCAGTCCTCAGGCTGAAACCGGCCACTCATGCTTGGGCTGCTGGCTGTGGAGGCTGGCTCCAGCCCAGCTGCCAGACATGGCCCCACAGGCACCACTGCCAGCTCCAACTCTAGCCCCATTAGTGCAGAGGTGGCCACGGCCCCTGGGTGCTGGCTCTGGCCCTGCAGGTGCTGGACATGGCTGGACTCTGGCCCTGACTGGGCTGCTGGTGCAGCCCCAGCCCCATGGCTGCCACTGTTTCAGCCCCAGCCACAGCCCCCTGCCAAAGCTAGCTTCAGCCCTGCCTGGGGCACTGGCTCTGGCCCCAGCCCACCAGGCAACAGGGTCAGCCCTGGTCAGGCTGCTGGTATGGCCTCATCCCCGTGGAGGATGGCTTTGGACCTGAAGTCTTTCTCCAAGCCTGGCTAGGTTGCTGGCATGACCCCAGCCCTGCAGGTGCTGGACATGGTTGTGGCCATAGCCTTGTGGGCACTGGCTCGAGCCCCAGCCCCACAAGAGCCGCCAGTGCAACCCCAGCACTGTGGAAGCTGGCTCCGTCCAGGGTACCAGCTCCAAACCCAGCCACTGGAGCTAGCTGTGACCCCAGCTGGACTGTTGATGCAGATATGGCTCAGCGGGCACCAGAGTCAGCCCTGGCCAGGCTGCTGGTCTGTCTCCAACCCCTCGGAGACAGGCTCCAGCCGGCGACACAAGCCCTGCAGGGCTCCTCTGTCCAGGGTGGTGAGGCTCCTCTATCACTGGGCTCCAGATGGCCCTCCCTCTAATGCCTCCCAACGCGAGTCTCTGGTCCGGTAATACGGGTGATGGATACTGCCAGATGACAGATGTTGCCAAATGAGAGAATTCCAGTTTTGGGAAGTTGAACCTGTAGAAGTATTCCGAAATGTGTGCACCTGAAAAAGTCACAAAGGGATTTCAGTTTGTTTCCAGTGTCACAGAAAAGAGAAAGAAAGTTCTGTTTTCAGTGGGAGTTAGGTCAGTTTGGCCCTACTGCTCCTAATTAAACTGAGTACCAAAAAATATTAGGTCCTGACAACCTGCAGTTAGAGCTGAAATTTTGCTACTTCTCTCAGCCAGTGTAGATCTTAAGGACAAAAATAATAGCATTTTGTTCATTTATGGCATAGTATACTTCATTCTGTAGACTTTTCTAATTTAAGACATTTTTGAGGAAACATAGATTTGGGTCACAATTTTACGCACATACTTGTTCAGAAATAACAAAAGTCTAGTAAAGTTATGTGGTTCATGCAAAACTCCTGCCAACATTAATATCATAAACTTTGCAACACCCCTGTAAAGTAGGTTAACATTTACAGATGAGAAAATGTGACATTGGTAAGCATCACAGAGATCGCCATAGTGTAGTGGATTTAGTATACTAGAGAGATCTGAGCGCTAAAACAAAGATAAAAGCTGGTAGAAAGTGAAGAACAGCAATGTAAACTTTTAGTTCAGTGACAGCTTTTATATAACAAGAGCTTCAAGACTGGTCCAAAATAAAACAGGTTAGAAAGGATCAGGAGATCCAAAACTAATATTTTTCACTCTTTGGTTAATATTTCTAGGAGATGCGCCATAGGTGTCTCAATCTTCAAGCTAAGTGTCATAAGAATAATTAATCTGTAGAGAAGATAATCAATCTGATGTAATGTTTGGAGGAACAGTGGAGTTTGTGTTCTTCAAGCCCTGCTGTATTATCTTACAAATAATCCAAATCTTTTTTAGTTTTGTTCTCTTGCACTGAAGGGCTTTGAAACGTGCCACAGAAAGCTGAGTAAGTTACTCTATCTTCAGCTGGGATAAATCCCAAATACCAAGTGTCACAGATTCAATGCAACTGAACCTGTGTTCTGCCTCTCAGCTGGACCCAGAGCACCCATTTGAGGCTTTCATGTCCCAATCATCACTCCAGCAGTCACCCACTTCTCATTATCTCCTGATTTGGGATTTTAAATCTACAGAGCTTCCTGATTTACACGCTGATATCCCCATCAAGGCAAACTATCTAAGCGTATATCTACATCATGTGTGGCAGATAACCTCTTCACCAGGGTCAATGACTTCAGGCTTGCAGGGCTGGCAGTACCTCACTAAAAACATCTATGTAGAACTGTAGATCCTGCAGCTCATATTGGAGCTCAGACTTTTAAGTCTTGGGAGAGATTTGAGCTCCAGAGCCCAAGTTCCAGCCTGATCTGAAATTTAAACTCTGTACGCAGCTATTTTTAGAGCACTAAAGTGCAAGCCCTGCTAACCCAAGTCTGTCAGCCCAGACTGGGAGGCTCACTAGGATTTGTATAACTTGAAGTGGGGAATTCGAAATAGTTTTTTCCTAGTGATTCTGTGGGAAATTCATTGAATACTTATTGTCCCAAAAGTCCATAACTGGCACATTTTCAGTATAGTAATTACAATAATGTGATGTCAGGTCATGGCATCACAGCTACTGTGGAATCCTACTGGAGCTTTTCAGCACTCCAGGAAAGTAAACAGGCCAGGGGTGGTCATGGGAAGGAAGTAGGTCTTACTGAAAGTGAAAATTTGGCACCTGCATTATCCAGATTTTACTGTGGGCTAGTTCCATGCTGAAGTTTTAACCAGGATGTTTCAACATGATGCTCATTAGGAAGACACTTCAAACCAAAAGCTAGCAGGTTACAAAGAGTTAAGGCATTACAGGATCTGAAAAAATAAAAATAAATGTTTTTTTTGTACTAGTTTGCTGAATGCACCTCAGAGATTCATTCTTGGGGGCATTCCATAGTTTGGTAAAGTTACAAAGTTTTGGCACTTTTATCAAGCCAAGTATGAAGCCTATGTAGTTAATCTAATTTTTTTCCCTCTCACTTACATAATTTTTTACTCACTGGGTAACTGCAGTGGGTCAGATCATCACCTAGTATGAGTTACAGTAGTCATGCTGAAGTCAATGAAGCTTTTCTATTTTATATCAGTTGAGGATCTGGCCCAACGGCATCAGTGGAATTGTTCTGGATCTACACTGGCAGGTATAAGTGAGAGGATAATCAGGTGCATTATTATCTATGAAGGTGGATCCAAATCAATAGCCCAAATCTGAACACAATCTTCCACTTGAGTGGATGTTCAGAATCAGATTAAATTTCACTGTAGTCATCTAACTTTATTGTAAGTTTAACCAAAGCCTGGGATCAGAACAGTATCCTATCCTCAAATGCTGGCAAAGGTAAGATCCAGAACCAAATCTTACATTTGAACTTTTCACCTTAGGCCACCCTCTAATTTTGAAACAGTTTGTTCTGTGTGATGGAAAAATCCATGGAGCATCACTCTACATGTATATATTGGACACATTTCCTATTCTTTCTGTAATGATTCCTGTGAAATGCTATTAACAGCAAGAGATTACTCTGTAAAGTTTATGATAATAGTCTTGCTGATATAAGCAAATACCTTCCATTACACTAATGTTCCATTTAAATAACAGATTGCAAGCTCCTAATTTTATATGTGCACATGCACACACACAGAATGTTGCACACCAGAATGACATTTTATCTTGCTCTTGCTGCCAAAATGTATCGCCCAAGCTGATGGCCTGTTTCTTGTGGAACTCACAAATGCAGAAAGAGTCAAATATTCTTCCAACTTGTTTACCTCTTCACAACAAATTTGACAAAACACATAAAGAAAGCCACCAATTTCCCAGGATTCCAGAAAAATGTACATAATTAAGGAGAGCAATTGGGCCTTGAGAGTGTGGATGTTGCGCTTGCAGAAATCTCTGGCACTGCTGTCTTGGGCTACGTCTACACGTGAAGCCTATTTCGAAGTAGCCTATTTCGATGTGGAGACATCGAAATAGGCTATTTCGATGAATAACGTCTACATGTCCTCCAGGGCTCGCAACGTCGATGTTCAACATCGACGTTGCGCAGCACCACATCGAAATAGGCACAGCGAGGGAACGTCTACACGCCACAGTAGCACACATCGAAATAAGGGTGCCAGGCACAGCTGCAGACAGGGTCACAGGGCAGACTCAACAGCCAGCCGCTCCCTTAAAGGGCCCCTCCCAGACACACTTGCACTAAACAGCACAAGATACACAGAGCCGACAACGAGTTGCAGACCCTGTGCATGCAGCATGAATCCCCCGCTGCAGCAGCAGCAGCCAGAAGCCCTGGGCTAAGGGCTGCTGCACACGGTGACCATAGAGCCCCGCACGGGCTGGAGAGACAGCGTCTCTCAACCCCCCCAGCTGATGGCCGCCATGGAGGACCCCACAATTTCGATGTTGCGGGACGCGGATCGTCTACACGGTCCCTACTTTGACGTTGAACGTCGAAGTAGGGCGCTATTCCCATCCCCTCAGGGGTTAGCGGCTTCGACGTCTCGCTGTCTAACGTCGATGTTAACATCGAAATAGCGCCCAACACGTGTAGCCGTGATGGGCGCTATTTCGAAGTTAGTGCCGCTACTTCGAAGTAGCGTGCACGTGTAGACACGGCTTTTGTGATGGGCTAGCTAGTAAATAGCCTTTTTGCTTCTCTGTAACCACAGACTTCAAATCCTATTTTTAAAGAAATGGGCAGGGGGAGAGTTTGTTTGAGTGGAGGAACAAGAGCAGGCTATAATAAGATTTTTGTATCTGCTATAACAGAGTCAGGCCAACAGACCCCAGTAGGAAGGGGGAAAGGTAGCTCAGGATGTAGCCTGGGCTAGGGGAAGGAGAGAAAGAGCTTGTGAAGCACGCAGGTGGAAGCAATAGGGAGAGGCTGCAATTAACCAGAGAGGGCCAGCTGATCTCACAGCCCACATGCTGGCAGGGGTTTTAAAAACCACCCGGTCAGGGGAGGGCTAGAGAATGAGAGAATAGAGGGACAATGTAGGGATATGGAGGAGGTTGATGGAAGAGGATAGAAGATAAATAAGGAGACTAGCAGTGTTTAAAAAAGATGGGGGGAAGTGGGAGTACAACAATGTGATTGTGCTTGGGCTTCCTAGCCCTGGTGGGACTGAAGCCCTGACTGACTAGTGAGGTAAGGACTGATCAGCCCTCCCAGAGAGAGAAGGCTATAGTCTAACAGCCCCAGCAAGAAGGGAGAGGAGGGGTGGGATTCTGGCAAGACACAATGCATACAAGAAAGCCTCAATCTAAACCAAAAGAGATGTAGAGCTGAGTAGAAAGCCTTCCACATCATACATGGAAATGGATAATTTGCTCTCTAAGTGCATGCTATAGCTAGTCCAGTCTGGAACATGTGACCATGTTGCCTCCTGTAATTTAAAAAATGGGAGTAATTTTATTATATTTCTTCAGTAATTCTGTAGTGAAGGGGCCAGCAATAATATTGTATGAAACAGAGAAGGAGATTAAGCTGAGCCTGAGCTAGTGTAACTTAGATGCTGTGGGACTGGAAGAGAGTGGCATAACAATAAAATTGCTTACAGGAGGATGTAAATTAATCTAATCTCAGTATTGCCAACTGTCAGCATAATGAGAACTCTCAATCAAACTAGGTAGGATTGGAAAAAAAACCCTGAAAATGGAGAAAAACCATCATGCTTCCTAGCATAAGCCAGCTAATCAGTGATGAGGGGGCTAGATAGGAATGTCCCCCATGGGAAATTTATTGTCAAATGATCTACTAGAGCTTTCTTGCACCCTCCTCTGAAGCACTGGGTGTAGGCCACAGTCAGAAACAGGACTCTGACTGTGGTAGATGGTCCATTGATCTGTCCCAGTAAGCAGCAAAGGATTTCTGCATTCTTTCTCTCTTTCTGCCTTCCCTTCTGTGTTCCCATGGGCAGTGGAGAGGCCAGTGTCATCTGCATCTGAGAAAGCATACACTAAAATATGATTTTTCAATGCCATACAGAATAAGTGAAAAGCTTGTATTTAGCACTGACAGTGTGCAATTCTGAATCACTCAGGCCTGTGCACTAACCAAACCCTCCCAGATTATGAGTGAAATGGCAGGAAATAGTGGTGAAAAAACTCACTGAGAAACTAATCTGAAATAGAAATTCATTATACTTAGAAGGAAAATTTATTCTTGAAAATCCAGGTGTCTTCTATAGACCAAGAGATAGAATTTTTAATATTTTGTTAAATAATCTTAATATACATCAGTAGTCTCTTCCTTCTATTAAGATCCTTCAAAACTAACTACATTACAAGACAAAGCCTAACGCCTATTGTTCCCGGCAATATTTTTAGTCAATAATTTAATATGTTGACCAGTGATCTGTGTATCAGCTAATAGCTGCTTTGCTAAATCTATTTAATGAGGCACTTACAAAGGGTTTGATGTATTTTGTACATATTTTACCCCTCTGTAAGTCATTCTTTTGGGGACATTCTAGTGTTGTTACGAACTACCTGTTTGTCCTTGTATTACTCCAGGTGCTGCTTAATTCAGTCATGTTGTGGATGAAATAGAGTAATGGGAGTCAAGGCATTTGAGTTATTCTCCTAAGTGTTCCTCTGATTTTCTTTGTAGTTTGCAGTATTGCTGTAGCTCTGTTAGTCCCAGGAGATTAGAGAGACAAAATGGGTGAGATAGTAGTAGCTTTTATTGGACCAGCTTTTGGTCATGTTAGTGACAAGCTTTTATGCTACAGAGTTCCTCTCGTGTGGTAAAAGTAATGGGAGTGTCACAGTTAAATACAAAGTGGGACAGATTGTTAATTGTAAAGAGTTACAATTTGCAGGAAGCAACTTAAATGAAATGAGCAATTAACATCTCTGCAAAAATCACATGATCAGCAGAGACTGGTCTGATGGCTGCTTAAAACAGTTTGTATCCTAATAGCACTAATTTGTCCTGACTGCAGCAGAGTTCCTGCTAATTCTTTCCATCCATGGGTGGAATAAATTTTATTATGAGCCCAACAGCATGTGCAGATGTGCACCACCAATGGAATACATGCTGCCCAATGTGGGTGGCTGTGGGCACTCTGCTAATTAGCTGGGCAGAACCTGAATCTCTGTAGGGCAGCCACTCAAGTGCTCAGTATACAGGGAACACTAGACTGCAGAGCTATTAATAGGCAGCAACAGGAATGATACTGATGCAAAGGGGAAAGCGTTTCTCTGAGCTGGGTATTCTTAGCCGATGATGATGACAATCTGAAATTCAAACAAACATAAAAGTGGAATCTAAACTAAAACTAGTCAAGATACTCCTTACTGATGATATTTTACTGTGCAGATGACAGGCAATTATGTGATCTCCCACAAAATAATACTTTTAAAAATATTTGTGTAATGATGTATTTGGGTTGCAGAAGTAACTGTAACTTGACCCAATAAAACAGAAAACTTGAGAACCCAGGCATTGGCCTGACACAATCCTACACTGGACAACCAAGGGTAAGATGTGTTAATAAGTATTTTACATTTTACTTTTCAACGATATATTACCAGCTATTGTAGGGGTGGGGTGGACTGAGCAGAGAGCTTATGTGATTTGCCCAAGACCATATTCAAGGCCTGAGGCAGTAATAGGAATCGAGCTCAGCACTCATGTGCCCCTTTCCAATGCCCTAATTAAAAGAATCTGATGCAGAACCTTACTTGGTATAAATTATGAGCTTCCTGAAGACAACAGAGCTATGACAATGCACAACAGTACGCCCCAGGCTCCCTCTCCTACTATCCAACATATGCCCCTTCGCTGCTGAGAGCTTCATTGTACACTAATGTCTCTTCAGAAGGAAAAAAAGGTTCATGCCCTTCATCACTGATGAGGCCTAGTGTACTACTCATCCTTTAAGTTACTGGACATAGTCTTAAGACTTCTCTTTTCCCTGATGCAATTCAAGTCCCAGCAATGCTGCTCAGTGCTGACCTATAGCTTTGCCTCTTGACATTCAAAAACAGGTCAAGTCACCTTGTGCCTGTGAGATAAGAATGGAAAAATACAAACAAACCCTCTAAGGCAGGAAAGGGATAAAGTGAACACAGACATGTTTCAGCTGAGAGCTGATGACAATCCTGAGTAAGCTGAATATATTAAGTTCATTCATCTTTGTGGGTGACTTGTCGTGGTCTTCTGATACAGCTGTATAAAAATAAGTTGTGGTTGGTGAATGTGATTTTAGGATGAACAATAGAATTGTTTGTATCACAAGGAAACATATTTGTGAAAATAGTAGTGAATATGAGGCTGATTTCTCTTTGTTCTTTGTGGGACAATAATGTTAGTCAAACATGCAATTTTACCCAAGGCTATGACTGACAATTTATTTGTAAAAGTGTTTACTAATGCTGAAAATGCCACCAATTTTAGCATGGATGTATTCATACTGAACAGTGCTTTATCTGCAACATGTTGTTTGTCATTTTTTATTGCTCTGTTTAAAGAGTTTGTCAATCAACCAATGAGAATAAACAGCCACATGTGACCTAAGTGATAACCAGTTGTGTAACAAATAATGAATAGTGAGGGAGCATGATTCACAAATTATTCATATGCTGTAAATTTTTTACTATTCAGCAAAATTCAGTTACATCTGAAAGGCCAGATTCTTAACTGAGTATCCAGGAAATCAAATGAAGTGGCACTAGTTTGCAGCAGATCAGGATCAGGTCCAATGAATACGTTCATGAGTAAAAATTCAGAACAATATCCACAATGAATAGCATGACAAGGTTTCACAAGAAGTGTTTTTATTGATTAAAACTTAGGGAAGCTACTGCTTGCTCTGAGTGGAAACAAGGAGAAGTCACAGAGGAATACAGTTTCATTTAAAAAGCAAACAGATAAAAAACCCACAGTATTTTATAGTAACAGTCTAACATGCTGCTGTAAACTCATGTTCTTACCATTACAGTAGGAGTTTTCTGTATGAATTGAATTAAGGTTACAAATGATGCAGTAATTTCCCTGACTTTGACCATTACTGCAGCACGTGCCCTTATCTCTTCTGCGCCTTTACTATGCATGTGATTCAGCCAGCGCCATTACAAGCCAAGCCTCACTGGGAGTTTTGTCCGAGAAAGCACTGCGAGGTTGGACTCCCTACCTACCCCCATTCTCCTGTCTCTGGTTCTTTCATAATTAGAGCATCTTTCTGCATTTCTTTCTGGTGCCTTATCATTACTGTGGTAGCATCTGCCCTTCCTTTACTGTTGCTCCCTCTGTCATGATAGTGACAACATCTGGCTCACCAGCTGCTCCTCTTCCTGTAATTACTGTAACACCTAACAAGAATTTTTTGCATAGCCTCTTATCAATTGGGCTAGAGGCTGACCAGGGCTGCATGCTTGTGCAAAGGAGTAAGAACACTGCCTTATGCTCTTATAAACAGGGGTGCTGGTACAATTTGTGTAATGGGAATGCTGAGAACCATTAAGCCAAACTATAAACCCTGTGTATGATGGAAACCAGTTGAAGCCGGGTTGCGGGGTCAGCATCTTCAGCATTCCTAGTTCCAGCACTATGTCTATCAAGTTTCCTGGATGTAAGCTGTGCTACAGTCACACTTGCTTCCTATCTGAAACAAGCGAGTGAGGAGTTGGGGGGTGGGCTGATAACACAGACTTGACTCCCCCTCACTCACCAGCTAAAGAAGCTGAGTAAGCAAGAGGAAGATAGTAAATTACTGTTAGGATAAATAAAGCCATGATGCCAGATTACATACAAGGCATACCTCTGGTAGACTGGGCCCTCCATTATAATGGGAGTGGGTGTAAGGAGCCCAAAATTGCAACGTGGTGCACAGTCATCACAAGATCACTCTGGTTCAGCCAGGCTACCCTGTGGACATGTTGTCCAACTCCAGTGGCACTGTCACCCCATGCACCAGCTGCAAGACCACTCACCCAGTTTTGGCTCCACGATCTTGGCTGTCAAGTCAGAGGTCCATACATGAGTGGGCATTGAGGCTGGCTCTTGCACATGGGCTTGCCACCCTGTGGAGCTTGCTTGGCCTCAGTCCATTTCAGCAGTCCCTGTCCCCTCTGCTCTGTCCATAAGATTCACTCAGTGATGGTCTCTAGACCCACTGTGAGTAAAGGAAGCGGCAATGAGTGCCTGAAGTGGGAAACTTGCCAGGAGTGGAGTGAATGGACATTCTGTCTTTGGGAAAAAGTAGATTATTATTCACAGGAAGAGGCAGGGAGGAAATTGTATCCCACAGGATTCTCTCAGGGGTACAGTGCCTCCTAACGTTACTGCTGGGGTGGTGCAGGTTATGCAGTGCGAAGTCTTAAATCGCAATATAGCCTTAAATGTTCTGGGTTCATTAGTGCTGTAGCAGGAGTGCAAAGCTCCTTCACCCTGACACACCATATCTCCTTTATCACTTTTGCAGTTGTCCAATTGCTGACAGCATGTCCCTGTCCCAATGACTCTATTCAAAGGAGACTTAAATAGAAATAGTTTACTCATTCTCAAGACAGAAGCAAGATAAAAACATCTGTACTGATGCTGCTTCTTGCAAATGCTTCTTATTTGTAACATCATATATTGCTTGTTTCTTGGTTCTCTTTAAGGATCTGGTCCAAAGTCTCTTTAAGATGACAGAAAAAATCTCATTCAGAGGGTTTGGATCAGGCTCAAAATATTTGATAGAGAATATGCTGCATCAGCATCCAGTAAGAGGCAAAACTGCAGGCTGATTCTCATTGATTTTGTGTCCTGAAATATCTGCAATGTCACACTCATCCGTGCAAGGTCATGTGCTGGTCATAACTTTTTCTTGATACTGCTAGACACACATCCAACGGGTTTCCTTGTGTGCATATAGGTTCTGGGTCCTTAAACAGTTTTTTTTTAAATCAAATTGATATAAATCTAAATTCAAAAATAATTCTATTAAAGTTGGCTGCTTAGCCAGGTAATGAAAAGCCAAATATTGAAAGTCTCAAGGGATAGTTGTGTCAGCCTGTACCTGTAAAAACAACAAGGAGTCCTGTAGCATCTTAGAGACTAAGGGATTTGTTTGGGAATGAGCCCCACAAACTTATGCCAGGAATCTGCAACTTTTCTGAGGCAGAGTACTGAAATTTGACTTTTTGACCTCTGTGTACAGTATGAGTCCGGGTGACACTTTTTAAAGTCACTAATAGGCCTGCTAACAACAGCTACATTCATAAATAAATAAAGATGCAGAGTTTACCGTTTAGGTTGTAGTTGGTAGCATTAGCTGCTCTTTTGTTAATACACAGGCGGGCATGGCTTTGAGCAAGCTCTAAGATTCACGGGGGGAGGAGGGATGGGGCTGAGCTCCTGCCTCATGTGCCAATGAAAATCAGCTCACCTGTCACTCTTGGCATCTGTGTCAGGGGTTGCTGACCCCTGACTTAGGCCTAATAAATCCATTAGTCTCTAAGGCTGTGTCTAGATTGCTGAGAACTGTCAGCAAAAGATACACCAATTGTGCAACACATTTGCATATCTTTTGCCAACAGTTCTGTCAGGAGAGGCTTTTCTGACATTTGGCCCATCCAAACGGGGCCAAATGTCAGAAAAATCCCTCTATCAAGACATCACTTCTTCCTTGTGGAACAAGGTGTATAGGGATGTCAACAGAATGGTCCCAACTGGCAGATCTCGTCTAAGAGATCTGCAGTCTAGACGTGCGCTCTGCCGACAAAACTGTCCACAAAGGAGTGTTGTCAATAGAAGCCTGAAGTCTAAACATAGCCTAAGCTGCTACAGGATCCCTCGTTGTTTTTTCCAAAAATGGAAGATACCAGTGGACAATTTAATACCTATTGCACCCAGATAATTAGAAATACTTTCTGAAGTTAGGAGCTAAATGATACCTCTGGTACGCAGTGTGCAAATTGAGCTTTGGCAGCCCAGTGTGCCTCCTCTTACCAATCAGAGCAGAAGCAGGCATGTAACTATGTAAAGGCCCCAGAGTGTGCTGCCTAGATCATTTCTTAAGCCCGGAATTGGTATACAATATGATTACTCCCACAGTACCAATCAGGCTCTGGCTGGTGAGCGGAGGATGGTAGAGTGAATCAGGTCGTGGCTATAGCACTACTGAATGCCCCCCAGTACAGCTAACAAATGATCAATGGCTTCTTCGTACATGTACTGAGGGGAAGAGGAGGAATTTCTTCATCCATGCAGGAGTGGCATAACATGCCCCTACACATTCAAACTTGGTTTGACTCAGATAGCTCCAGCTATAAATATGAAAATACAAAAGTATGATTATATTAAATAAATAGTCCCATTATTCATTCCATGTGGATAATTTGCTGAATGAAAGAACATTAGCTTTGGAATCTAGCATGCCTAGAGGTTGGCGCTCTTTCTATTGCTATGCCATATTTATGTAAGAGTACCTTTATTTAGGTTACACATTGCAATATCTTGCAGTCATCCCCTTTCAGTTTTAATTTAGCATGTCACTTACTTTATCCATGTCTATTAATAACCAGTTTTTATCAGCAAAGCAAAGACACATCTTCTATATTGTCACTATTATTAATACAGAATTTTCTGCACCAACATGAAGCAAAAATGCCCGATTTTACTATACAATGATGAACAGTTTGCAATTTTGTTTTACGTGGAACTGCTCCTGAAGACGTTGAACACCCTCAACTCATCTAGCAAAATCAGAATAATTATTTACCTTTTCAGCCTTTCACAGGTATCACCTAATGAAATTAATAGGCAGCGGGTTTAATACAAAGAGAAGAGTTACTTTTCACAAAGCATACAAGTAACCCATGGCACTTATTACCATGGGAGGTTATAATGGCCAAAAATACAATTGGGTTAAAAAAAACAGCTGGCTACGTTGATAGAGGATAGGCCCATCAGCGGGTCATTTAATCTATGGCTATGCCACTGCAGCAATTTTCAACAGCCCATACTTCCCAGAGTACTGCCTTTTCAAGTATTAAATCAGTCAAGCAATAGAGCTTCCACCTCTTCCCTTAAGAGATAACATAGGGCTGTGTCTACACTAGCATTGCACTTTTGAAAAAGGCATGCAAATGAGGTGCAGATTTACATATCTGGCACCTCATTTGAACATTCTTTTTTTGAAAGAAGAAAAGCAGTGTAGACACGGCTCTTTTGAAAGTAACCCCCATCTTCGAAAGAACCCTTCTTTCCATAAAAAAGGGTTCTTTCAAAGATGGGGATTACTTTTGAAAAAGCCATGTCTGCACTGCTTTTCTTCTTTCAAAATAAGCTCTTTTGAAAGAAGAACTTGCAAATGAGATGTCAGATATGTAAATCTGTACCTTATTTGCATTTTGATTTCCTCATTTGCATGCCTCTTTCAAAAGTATAATGCCAGTGTAGACACAGCCTAAATGAACGCAGTTCATGCTCAGGAAGTTTTCCTGGTATTCACCATGAACATTTCCCTTCTTAATTCCACCCCATTTCTATATGCAATTCCCCTTTTGTTCCAAGAGAAAACAAAGAAGAACCCAGCCAGAGAAAAGTAATTTTCCTTTTTTCATTTCCCCCTTTCTGTTAATAAATCTGATAAAATGGCAGCATTTTGGCTGCTCTGCTCCAGATTTCATCCTGATGCCTCTCTTGGCCCCTCTCAAGGCTTTCTGCCTGATTCAAGCCTGTCAGACACTTGTCTTACATGGTCGTATTTTAGACGTTTGAAACAGTATCCAGCCCAGACTTCAATTAGGAATGATATAGTCTTTGAGCCCTAGGTTGATAAGCAAAAGATAAACAGCAGTTACAACACTCTGCCAGGAATCCTGCCCTCAACACCATGGTTGATGCACTGACATAGTCTTTTGGCTGCTTACACTCATGTCCATCTGCTAAGATGGCAAAGTGCCTTCCCACAAGTTATTTGGATTCTTGCCTTAGGGGCATAGGTGCCAGGCAAGGATCAGCAGCCTGCATGACAATACACGTGTCATTTCTTCTGAAGCCCCAGCTCCTCTGAGCTATTACTAGAGGACTGGTACCCTGGGTCTCCTAAAGCATGATTACACCTGTTGGAAATTTTGTGCCAAGAAAAGAATATATGAACCGTGCCGGAAAGCAATACAGCAAGGGTGAGTCATTTCTGGCTGCCAGAGACTGGTTGCATTGCCGTAGGTGCATAGAAACTCATCAGTACTACTTGGGGTATCATAAAAAATTGCAGCAGGCTACAGCTGCCTGGAGGCTTGTTTGAAGCAAGCAAGACAATAGCCCCAAGTAAAAAACTGAATCAAATACCAGAGACAGAGCCCACATGCGAGCTCTTCACAAGAAATAAACAACCAGTAAAGTGAAGAAGTCTGACTTAGTCAACAGCAAATTAAATAATGCTCCTGTTGTGCAAAGGAATATTAAAGTTTGTCTATTTTCTTCCCACTCAGCTTGTATAATTAGACAGGGCAGAGGACCAAAGGTACTGTAAGAGGACAAGGTAGTTCATGTTGCTTCTGTCAGATATCTAAGAGAATTTGTCTGTTTGTTCAAGAACTCTTCCTAAATGGTAAATGCTTGGACCACCACACTTGGTATACCGCTTCCTCTTACCATAACTTTAAGCTAAGTAAGGGTTTGGTTATGCCAGGAAAATGGGATGTGCCTGGATTGAGAGTGCTTCTCATAAAACCATACAGAAAGGACACAGAACTACCAGGCAGGTGAAAAGAGCTGACTGGGGGCACATTACCCCTGTCCCCAGTCCTGTCTGGGACTGCATAAACCCCAAGCTTCTCTCCACCCAAGCACTCTGTAGGAAAAGTGGGAAGAAGCTCCCCCTGATTTATATGGGAACACTGCTGGGCGCTCACCTTCATCAGGCGGTGAGGGGGAATTTCACAGTTTGCTGTGTTCCTCATGCTGGCTGGGGAGCACAGGGGGCAGAGGCCAGGAGCCATGAACCCCTCTCCATGTGTGCATTCTGGAGCTGCAGCATCCATGGAGAGGAGCTTCTCACCTGATTCCAAGCTACTGTGGTGAGAGAGGGCTGGGCTAATTCCCTCTCCTCTGGGCAGCCTGCATACTGAACCCCTCATCCCGAGCCCCACCTCAGAGCAATGATTTAAATGAAGTATGTACATTTTCATTTTACTTTCCAAAAACCCAAACACTAATTGCGTTAAGGACCCAAGCAACACTGGGTAAATCTTCTAGTCTAGCTATAACAAAGGACTCCTGTAAATAAGTGTTTGAATGGAGCTGGATTGTACAGCATGCTAGCAGAGCACACCAAAGAATAAGGAAGATGTCGTGGGCTACATCACGGTACTCTGAAGAAAGACATAGGTGACCTCATGCTCCCTTTCAAGCCCCCCTTCCCACCCCAAGGCCTGTTCTGGAGGCTATGAGAGGTTGAACTCCTGCCAGTGCAAGGTACAGCATCATCATGTCTCAAGGAAAAATTCTGCCAGTTGGGATACCTAGCCCTAACTCATTCTCTCCCCAGACTAATACCTCCTGTGGGAAGCATCTTGTGATAATGCCAACCTCAGCCTCTCTGAGAACCATTTATGCAAATGAAATGTTGAGGTTGCCTCAAAGCACTTTTAAATCTCATAGACCTGTGGGCAAAAGGGACCTATGAGGGGTTAGGGATCTGGCCTTCTATGTTTCTTTTTAAGCACAGTAAGTTGTGCAAGTGTTATGAGTTTGCCCCAGCTATCCTATATCACTTTTTCCTCTAAGGTGCTCTTGGATTCAATGGGAGTTTCATTGTTGATGTTTATGGCACTAGAATTTGGCTCTGAACCATAGTTGGAAATTGTCACTGACACACACATAATATCATCAGACGACAGTTTGGCGTGTTTCAATAATTGAACCTACAAATTTATCTTAATTGTGAATTCAACCATAGAAAGTGTACAAACGTCTTCAAGTGCCATGATAACCTAGAGCAACAAATGTTGCTGGGAAAAATTGAGAGAGAGAGACTGAGGCCAGGTCCAGATGTGACCAAAAAGTCAATTTAAGATACATAATTCCAACCACGATAATTGCATAGCTGGAATCGACGTATCAAAGATTGGTTTTTCTGTCTGTTCACACAGAGGGAGGTTGATGGAAACTCTCCCATTGACCACCCTTGCTCCTCATCACAATGAGAAATACCAGGGCCTATTGTAGAGCCCTGATGGTTCAACGGACTGCCTCCCCACTAGGCATGCTAAACTGAATCCTGGAAGATTGACTGGATGACTTTTGGACTAATTCAGGGTCAATCTTTGGGTAAGTGTAGACATACCCTGAATTAGTTCAAGTAGGCCTACTGATATAATTAAAGAATGATATTAAGATCATGCTCCTTAAACAAGAGTAGAGTGGGACCAGAAATCAGTGAAGCAAAATTGGTGTCCTTGAAATTAGACATAATTATAAAATATGAGGTTCTAGGCTGCTCCACTCCTTGTTCCCCATGGTGGGGGTCTTGAAAGAAGAAAATTTGGGTGGGAAAAGCAGAAGCTGAATTGCTTGCTGATTGAAAGATTAGAGAAGGTAAGGAGTGAGCTTAATCATCGTGGCTGCTAACCCACCCTCTCCTGGGACCTTCAACATTCTGATCCTGAGAGATGTCTCAACTATGCTATGCCAGATAGAGAGAGACCCTGATGACAAAGCTAGTCTCAGAAGTCCTTCTCAAGCGTGAACCCCACCTGGGATGTGAGATTATGCTTTCTGATTAGTAAGAGTCTGACTTTGGTAGGCAAGACTATATATTTTTCAACACTGCTGGAAGCCTGTGACCAGACAGGCACTAAAACCAATACGCCAAAATGCCCTGATGCTGGTGTAAGTTGGTCAGATCTCATAGAAGCTGACAAAGCTGTGAGCTATGCCTGGAGTTTTCCAGCTGTGAGGTTGCAAGTAAAAGACAGCATCAGAGTCAGAGGCTGGATTTTCAGTCTTTACTGTTCTAGTCTTTCCCCCTCTTTGTGTGTTGTTCTTGTTTTGTCTCCTAGGAAAAAGGATCAGACTTTAACAGTAGCAGTAAAAACAGCACCTTCTGTCCATATCAGGTAACTTCTTCACTTTTCCCCATGATGGAGGGTTGTTTCCCTCTCTGATACTATCTAAAAGACTAGCCAATGAGGCAGGAGAGGGGGGGAAGGATTGTTCTTGTTACATCTCTCTCTAGCCAAAGGAAAGGGAACAAGAGATGTTAAAATGAAAGGCTTTTCAAATTCTTTAATGCTTTTTTCCTTCTTTTCTTGTGTTTGTAATAACAGCTTAAGCAGATTTGTAATGGTGTGTTTGTATGGCAGATTGAGGTCTCTATATTCTGAACCCCACGACTTGTTTAAAACTGCTTAATGTTGAACTCATCAACAACTATGGGCTCAGCGCCTATTTGTGTCTGATGCCTCCCTCACTGTGTCCTTCCATCTTTTCCTGTCCAGTGTGGAGCAGCCTAAGTTCTGTAAACTAGTTCTGCACCAATCTACTATATCATTTACCCATTCTCTATGTGGTCTGCCTCTCCTATTTGAACCATCCATTATACCTAATATCAGGGTCTTGACTTTTCACTTGTTAAATCTGCAGATATGCCCAAATATGTGTAACTTGCATTGTGTAACCTGCAGTAGGTTCTCTTTCATCTGTATCTTTCCTATATAATTCCTCATTGGTGACCTTCTTCATCCATCCTAGTTTCCAGACCTTTCTATAACAACTTTCGAATGCCAATATCCTTTTCTTTGAATCTTTCATTATAACCCATATCTCACATCCACACAACTTTGATGCTGAACACACACATTTTGAAGATGCTCACCTTCATTCCTAAGCTAATAACTTTGCTGTTCCAGATCTTATCAATCACCTTTAAATCCACTCTTGGTTTTGCTATTCTAGTCATTATTTATTTCTTACAAAAATCTAGATCATATGTCATGTTGCTCCCCAGATGCATAAACTTCTTTATGTTCTCTGCTTTGATCCCATTTACACTGATCTTCCTTCTTTTTTCCTCATCTTCAAATGCTATTGTCTTCATTTTATCATTGTTCATAATCAGTCCATACAGCTTCCCTTCCTCATTTAACACTTGCACCATTCTCACTAGCCTCTCTATCTTGAACCTCAAGATGTTAATTCTCAACCTGTGCGCTGATATCCCTTCTACCTCTTCCTTGATCTTGACCATCGCTTTCTCTAGTGCGTGATGGAGATACTCGGCAATATTGGATCTCCTCCTCGTCTCATACCTCTACTTACCCTAAACCAACTTCCCAGCTCTCTGCATGTTCTCGCCTGTGCCTGCGCATTGTTAATGATATCCTTCAACAACTGTGATATTGGTCTGCCATATGACTCCATCACTGCCCAAGTCACTTTCTGATCTATACTGTCAAATGCCTTCTGAAAACTGATGAAGCAATTGCAGATGTTCTTGTTCTTTGTTCAGCTTTCTCCACTCTCTGTCTTGGTTCTGACATCTGCTGCATGGTACTTCTATCTTTCCTGAATCCTGCTTGCTCATCTGCTAGATGTTCTCCTACCCGTGATCTCAGTCTCTCTTCCAGTATCGTTATTAGTGCCTTGCCTAGATGACTTGTTAGGGCAAACATTCTGTAGTTCTTGCACTCCAACATGCTTGCTTTCTTGTGTATTGTCACTAGCACGGATCTTGTCCATTCCTTAGGTGCTTTCCTTTCTTTACACGCTATAGTGCATAGTGGGTGTTTCCTGATTCATACTTTCTATGCCACATTTGATCATCCTTCCCATGATCTTATCATTTCCAGGGCTCTTGTTGTTCTTTAGTCATTTCACTGCTCTTCCTATTTTCTCCTTCAAAATATCAGTCTCATTCTCAATGATCAGTGATGATATCTCTTTCAGTTTTTTGATCAGTCTCTCTGAGACACTCCAGTCCAACTGTGCTTTGTACAGATTAGTGCAGTATCTCGTCCATCACTGTTCGTAACTCATCTTTCTTGTCTTTGATCACCATCTGCTTCATTGGACTGGGCTATGTTAATATATTTGACCAATGTTCCCTCTTATTTTTTCCATCCATGCTTGGAATAAATTTTGTAATGTGCACCAAGGCGTGTGGATGTGCACCATTTGTAAAAACACACGTGGGCATTGTGGGCACTCTGCTAATCAGCTGGGCAACATTTCAGTCTCTCTTGGGTGGCTGCCCAAGCACTCAGCTTACAGGGAACACTTGCTTTTCACTCTGTGGACCCACATAGTCCGTGTAAATTATCATAACAAGAATTAACTGGGAATTGGCCAACAAGCAGAGGCCACTTCCTGAGAAGAGAAACATTCTGCTTTCAAGAAAGGTAGTGGTGTGACTGGATTTACGTTTGTGGAGCTGAGCTCATAAACTGGTCTTTTTTGTACTGACTCATGAAAAAGATGGCCATGTCAGAGCTTTGGATTCTGTACATGTACCCAACTGCTGGGAAGGGTCAGGAAGAGATTGCACTTTAATAAGTTGTGGAAGGTTTTTCTTCATCTCCTTTGCTTGAAGCATGAGCGATGGCTAAGACTGGAAGTAGATCAGGTAGTAATGTGACACCAAGCAGCTTCTCTCTCAGGTGCTTGGCTGGCTGGTTCTTGCTCCCATGCTCAGAATCCAACATCTGTCATTGCGACTTTTTTCCTAGAATAGATGAGAAGCAATCTTCCTCTCCAGCTTGTAGGTGAGGATCACTTGCAAGTTTTATGTGGGTCTATCTTATTTAATCATTTCTCTGCCACTGCAGGGGTTCCTGATTCTGGTGCACCTCAGTCTCTCCTGTTCCCTGCCTGTGACACACAAAAGTCTAGTCTTCCATGGGAAGTAATGCTTTGATCTCATTTTGCTTGTGGAGTTTATTTTGTGAGTACTGACTTGTGCTGATGGACTGTGCAGGTCAGACTGGATAATCTGGTGGTCCCTTCTGGCCTTAAATTCTATGATTCTATGATTCTACAACTAATGGCATAAATGACAAAAGCCCTGAAGGACATGATAAAATGTGAATGGTATAATTTAAATGCAAATTGGACTTTCTAAGTCTTTCCCTTTATTTGGAAGGAAATAGAAAATGAGTGTTCTGTAATAAAATAATATTGGACTCCAAGTAACTGCCATAGCTTTATTTTGTGGCATTTCTGATACCTATTGTACACAGATGGAACTGCAGCATCGTATCATATTTGCAAAGTGTCTTAAATAAGGTATGAGTTCTCAAAAAGCCTTGCCTGAGATTTTCTGGTTAATAAATTGGTTATTCTAATTGTAATGAATAAATGACCTTTTATGTACCATAGTTTATTGATCTACAAATTTTAATTTCTTTTGAAAAGGTGGAGTGAGTGATTAAAGATTCCGTAATGTAATGAAAATTAAAAACTGCATTCTACCCTGAGGTACACATGTTAAACCCAACTGAAGTCAACGGAATCTCTATGTGGATCCATTGGTAGTTGGTGCCAATGCATTTTCCTTCAACTGCAAAATTTTTATAATATTTACCCCAGGCAAAAGCACAGGTTTCCATCTCCTACGGCAACTTTAGAAATCATGTTGTTGTTACCTCTTAAAAAATACTGAGCCATTCTCCAGGGAATCTTTTCAGTCCTCCTGAGGAAGTTTTTGATGGTAGAGCTAGATGTCAATTCCAGGAAAATGTCCTATAGGCAATCTGCCTTACTACTTAAAGGTTTTCATTATATTTAAACAAAATAAGAAGTGGCCTTTAAAAATAAAAATAGGCTCGAAAATCTTTCATTTTTTCTAAAATGACCAGATATCCATCCAACTAAAATGTCAAACAATTGAAAATTTGGAGTTACGCAATAAAGAACTTCAACATTTTGAGTCTTTGGATGTTTGGGGTTTGTTTCTTTGTTTTGTCTTTTTTCTCTTTTTACTGCTGAATGCGGGTATTTTTGTGAAGCCAAACTGAATGTAATAGGAAAGTGCATGAAAAAAATTGAAACTTGCTCTCACGTCTCCGAGTGGATAACAAATTCGCTGGTACAAGAAGCAGGTGAGATACAGGGAGTGAAGATAGCTGATCCCTTCAAAGCATTCAGGGTGACAAGAGCAAAAAGTCATTAACATCTACAAGGTGACAACACTTCGATTATGATGAGGAAGACATGGTAAAGGCTCTGCCATATACCCTAATTTTTCCATAGAGAGCATCCAGGAAGTCTGACAAGGTATCTAAATGTGAAAGATGCACTGTATAATACTACTGTGGCTGAAAATATAGGACAGATAAAGTTAAATAGGGTTTCATCCATTTAGCATTCACATAAGGGAAATCAATGAAACATTTAAATTTTTAAAAGAACACGGAGCAGGCCAAAAAGTACAATCCCAACCATCTAGTTTCCCCAAAGACTGTATCATGGTATTAAATAACATCTGGCAAGGCTCACCAATTCTTCACTCTTTTCAGCTACTCATTAAAGGATCATAAAATTCTTGGAGAGATGAAAGAGGAAAAAACAATTGAATCCTATGCAAATTAAAAGAGAAAGTGCCAATATGATGGAATTACACCCTTTGCATGTTGCAGTAACCACTAAAGCAGCTAAAAGTTAGAGATTCATATATAGGGATCCTATGCATTGTCAAAATGGAGACTTGTAAAATACTTATTTTATTGTGGTTCTAGGGGTAGTATGGGAATTTGAGTTTTCCTGGACTGGGGATGCTACTGACTACTATTAAACTTTGGATAACTCATTAACCTCTAAGTGTCCACCTTCAACATCATTATAAAGCAAATTGCAATCATTATCTATTTGGCCACAAAACTGTAGTGCCACTCTGAAAAATGTGAATTAGAAATGGTTTTGAGCTGTCTGTGTGTTTGGATTTGGTGTTCTAATTTACTTCTGTCTCTACTGAGAATAACAAGCAATATTCTTAATGGTAGAGACTTCTCACCCTGTAAATGCTTCTACTCCAGTAAATACTACATTGTAATTTCACATGGTAGCAGATTTACATAGATAAGATGCTGATCATCTAATTACATGGATGTGGGATAGGGTAGGAGAGCAGATGGAATGCATATGTTGGCTATGTCTACGCTAGAGGATTTTGTTGACAAAAGTGGCATTTTGTAGACAAAACTCCAGGAGCATCTGGATTCCCAAGGCATTCTGTTGACAGTAAATTGACAGAATGCAGCACTTTTGTCGACAGTCAGTTTGTCGACAGTCAATTCAGCTCCCTGCTCCCCGCAAGGCATAATGCCTCTCTCAACAGAAAGCTTGTCGGAAGTTCCAGGGGCTCTCTGTTGACAGACAATTTGCTGTGCTTCCTATTGACTGTTTTGTCAAGAGAGCGTCTGGGAAGTCTGACCTCTCTCCTTTGACAGAGTAGATCACTCTTGCGATTAGTATACTTATATTATTTTTATTTGTCATATCATGTTATGTCATGAATAAAATTGGATTCTTCATATTAATACTCTGTAGTTTGGATTCTGTAGAGGGCAAATATGTTATGTTATAACATAGAAGCTAGTACATTGCTTTAGAGTAATTACAGTTACATTTTAAAAAGAACATGGAACAGACCACAAAGTATAATGCTAACCATCTAGTTCCCCCAAAGACTAAGAGTGATCATAGTATTAAATAACACCTTGTGATTGGCTTGGCAGTTTGGCCGCGATCTGTAGACAAGTTTTGTCAGAAGAAAACTTCCGACAAAAACTTCTGTCAATAAATCTCTGTAATCTAGATGTAGTCACTGGCTCTGAAAATACAGCCCTACTTCAGGGAGCAGAAAAAACTTTGCTTATAAATAGTTCTGCATGAATTAGGTAAATGTCAGTATTCATAAGCTGTAATTTCTACCTCCATGCAAAAAAATCCGTTTTTAATAATCAAATGTACAGGGAGGGGAATATTAAAACACTAACTATGTTGTACTAGTAGAAACTTCTACTTTCCATGCTAGTAAACCAGTGGTCCCCAACCTTTTCAGTAACACAGTACACTTCAAAGAGAAACAATTCCATGGCTCATTAATGTCACATTTACTTAAATTTACTGTTGTTATAGTCTTACTAGAGAGGTTTGCAAGATAGTAGTAAATACAACAAGCTAAACAAGGATCAATGGTGGGGATGCTGTTCCAGAGAGCAGGCTCCATCCTTGCCCATTCATTAGAGCTGGGACATGCACAGAACCTTGGGTAGTTCTCATAGCACATCTGTGTGTCATGGCACTCCAGCAGAAAGTCCCTGTGCTAAACAATAATTATGGCACAGAACTAAAATTATTGGATTATTTTTTATTCGAAATCATTCATTTGGAGGAAGGCAAATCCGTATTTGTTTTTTGTATACTTTCATGCTAATAAAAACATAAGTTGACAACAAGTAAAATAAACCCACCTGGGAAATAAGCATTAATATTATTTCTATTTGTCATATCATGTCATGAATAAAATTGGATTCTTCATGTTAGTACTCCATAGTTCTGATTCCATCCAGTAGAGGGCAAATGTGTTATAACGTAGAAGCTAGTATATTGCTTTAGAGTTTTGGAGACAGAATAGTAAGGCGTAATGTCAGTTAAATAAAGGAAGTGACTGTGTTGTGAAAAGCTTAGTGCTGAAATTTTCTCTCTGTTGCTTTGATAAGCCTATGTGATGGAATCTTGTTCCTTAAATGCCGAACTTTTCTCTACAAAACAAATAAAAAATCCATTGTTTCAATTCTGAAATCAGAAAATCAAGCATACATTAACAGTCCAAATCCACAAAAGTCACACAAAGTATCACATGTTTCCTCTGATTACTTCTCCTTCCCAGCCTCTATATCAGCAGTTCTCAACCAGGAGTGTTCGTAACTCTGGGGGTATGCAGAGGTCTTCCAGGATGTACATCAAATTATTTTTGTATTTGATTATTTTTACAACAAGCTACATGAAAAGCACTAGTGAAGACAATATAATGTAAATTTTGTGCAAAGACTTGTTTATACTGCTCTATACACTACGTACTCTAATGTAAGTCCAATATTTATATTCCAGTTGATTGATTTTATAATTATATGGTAAAAGTGAGAAAGCAAGCAATTTTCCAGAACAGTGAACTGTAAAACTTTTGTAATTTGTTTGATTTTATAAGTATCTAGATTTTAAATAAGGTGTGACTTGAGGGTATGCAAGGCAAATCAGACTCCTGAAAGCAGTACAGTAGTCTGGAAAGGCTGAAAGCCACTGCTCTAGATGGTGCCTGTGTTTCTTTGAGTGGAGATTCTGTGGTACTTCCTTTGTTCTCACCTGTCTCTTTTCTAGGGAAGAAAAGAGGTAGGGAAGGGAAATTACATCAGTCCCACCCATCCAGCTGACACAGAGAAGCATCAAGAGATGCAGAGAAGCAAGTGAGTGACATCTAGAAATGCTGCACTTTGTCAGCTCTAGCATGGTCATTTGGGCCTGCCTCCTCCTGACTGATGTGCACGCAGCGCTAGAAAAAGCCACGGCCCAGCATGTGGAAAGAACAAGTCAAAAGAACATTTGGACAAGTTAGATGCAGGCACATTGGGGGGTGGGAGGGAAGGGAGCAGCTGTAGAGGGGTCCATCATGTCAAAGGGTGCCAGATCTTCTGTGACGGCTGGAGTTCTGGGCTGCTATGAAACACCACAGCAGCACTGATGAGGCAGTGCTGTGGACTGAGCATTACTAAGGGCTGACTGCCTTAGCGTCTGCCCTTTCCACCATTGGCCCTGCCTCTTGGGGCATGGAGCCAGCCACCCCAACTACCTTGCCCTGTGGTGGTTGTCATCCCTATGGGTTAGATGTATCTAAGTCAGCAAGTCCAGATGAAATTCATGATAAGGTACTCAAGGAACTATTTGAAACAGTCTAGGAACCATTAGTAATCATCTCTGAGAACTCATCGTGGAGATCCCACAGGACTGGAGAAGGGCAAATAGATAGAAAAAGAAGGATACAGTGAATTACAAGGCAATTACACTAACTTCAGTACTGGAAAGATATTGTAACAAATTGTTAATCAATTTATTCAAGTCTGCAAATGTGTTAAAAGTTGTTACAAAGAGAATAGTGATCAGTTGTTCACCAGGCCCACAAAGGAGAGAATGAGAAGTAATTTGCTTAATTTGCAGCAAGGGGAATTTAATTGAGATATTTGGAAGAATAATTCTTCCTGTAAAGATACTTAATTACTGGAACAGGTTACTTAATTACTGGAACAGAGTGATTGTGGAGTCCTTGCCACTGGAGGTTTTTAAGAACAGGATAGACAACACCTGAAAGGGATGCTATAGGTGTACTCAATCCTGCTTCAGGGCATGACTATGTACTAAGTGGCTTCTTGAGATCCCTGTTAGCAATACATCTCTATGATTCTGTGTGAGTAGATCCTGCCTGGGTTTCAGAAACTCTTAGAAATGGTGTGTGTGCCAGAGGTATTGCTTATAAACTGAGGATTGAGAGCTACTTTAAACTCACTGACTGTGGTGTAGTTGGTTTTAAGGTAGTTGTTTGGGTTTCAATGGTTCTGTATGTTACTGTAGCTCTCAAATGAAAGTTCTTCATCTCTGCTCTTAACTAATAAATGAGTCATCATCTCTGTAATGTGACTTCCATATTTGGGGGAGGGGGAGATACAGGTCACTTAATACTAGGTACAAGTCTAATTTCTGGATTTACCAATTGATAGCAGAACTTAAATTACAGTGTACTTGGTGAGTGGGTCAGGGAGTGGAAGTGGTGCTCCCTGACCCACACTGAGTGGGTCTAGTCTGAACCCCTTTCCCTCTATTATGTGGCGATGACCTGAACTTTTTCCTCCTGAAGCCATACAGAGACAGCCTGAGCCACCTGGCCTTGCCACTCACTCTCTGCTCCACTCCACTCCAGAGGTTTTCATACTGTGAGGTGAACCTCAAACATGTTGTGCAGGAACATTTGTGGGGGATGAGTGGTAACACTAGGTGTTCCTCTGCACCCCCCTAAAATGGGTCCTCACCATTTGAAACCCCTGGTATATGGTTTGGGGGACGATGCCTCTACATGCCTCTTACAGTCACTGTCCATGGCTACCATATGAATCCTAATCTGTCCACCACGCTTTCAAATGTCCTTATTGGGTCAATTCTGTTTATTTGCCTGGGGATACCCAACTGGAGGTGGCTACCATAAATAGGATTAGTTACACAAAAGCCATATTGTCCCTAATAACTTGGGTGTAGGGGCTGCTGCAATAGTGTGCAAGTAGAAGTTTTTTTCATGGCTTTCATGTGCTGTGGCCATATCTAATCTTTCAAGTGAAGCCAGAGTGCGTAGTGTGAGTACTCAGAGCTCCACAACACACCTAGAACTAGCAGGAAGGGGTGTTGATGTTTTGGTAGGTGGTGCTCATCCCGCTGAATGAACAGTAAACCAATACCTCAGCATGGGGGCAGTGCATTGCTGGAGGTGCTGTCTTTCCAAGGAGACGCAAAATTGAAATCCAAATGATCTTTTTATATTAAATAACAAGCTGCCCATTCAAGGCACTGGGCACCCTAAGGAGCATTAATAGTACAATTTAAGTCTCAGCAGCATTAAATGAACAATTCAGCAGGAGCTCAGCCAGCTAATCAGTCACCTACAAAAACTCCTTTCTGTCCTTTTGTCAACTAGCTCTCATTACCTCAAACTTCTCCAGAAGCCCAGTGGAGCATTTTCTTGATTCAGCGTATTCTGGAAGGTGAGCCATTTTGGACTATTTCAGACTGGGAGAAGCAGCAAGTTCCAGAGCCATCACAAAAAATGTCTTATCAGCAAGCAGGATGCAGTGTGAGTGCCCTATAAAGTGATTCCCTCAGGTAGGTGGACCCCAGGCCATGTAGGGCTTTATAGGTCATAACCAACACCTTAAATTCCATTTGGAGAATGTAGATCCTGGAACAGTCAGGTCATATGCTTTCAGCAAGATACCCTGCTCATGAAGCAGGCAGCTTTGTTTTGGCTTAGCTTCTGTCTCCCAATGGATTTGAGTTGTGGACCATGTATAGCATATTGCAGCAGTGTCTAATCTTAAGGTAACAAATGCCTGGAAAAGTGGGTCAAAGCTGCATCCAAAAAGAACAATCATAGCCTCCAAGCAAGATGCAGATGATAGAAAGCAAATGCAACAACAACCCTAAGCAAAAGCAGCAGCAGCCCTAAGACACTAACTCTATTAACTAGGAGAGGGCATAATCCCTCAGTTAAAAGTACTAATAATATTATTTCCACCACCACACCCGGCAAGTGAACTCATTAATGATCCTAGGGCGTTTTTTGCAACAGTAGGTATGTGAGGGCTGCTGTCTTGATGCGATTTGAGTTCAATTACCACCTGCCCTTATTGATTCCCCCATAGACAACCTTTCCCAGTACATATTGGGCGTGTCTACACTTGCATTCCTCTTTCGAAAGAGGTATGAAAATGAGGCGAATCGAAAATGCAAATGATCTGATAATTTCCATATTGGAACCTCATTTGCATATTCTAATTTAGAAAGAGCTTCTTTCGAAAGGAGAAAGCTAGTGTAGACACTGCTCTTTCGAAAGTAAACCCCATCTTCGAAAGAATCCTTCTTCCCTTTATTTAATTCCTATGAGCAGATGGGAATAAGGCGACTTCGAAGTAGGTGGGGTCCTTTTGAAAAGGAGCCCTGTCTGGATGAGCCGTGTGGCGACGAGCCGCGTCAATTTCGAAGTGCAGCGTCCGCCTGCATACTAATGAAGCGCTGACTATGTATTTCAGCGCTTCATCAGTAAACTTTGAAATGGCCATTTGCATGGCAATTTCTAAGTTTTTGGCTGGTGTAGACACGGCCTTATTGTCCAAATTGTTATGCAATATTGATTGGCAATGTTTAACTATGGGGACCTTCTAACCTGAATGGTGGGTGGAAATGCCCCTCTGATTCTCTTATCTCCCTCACCTCATAGACATGTCACATAAATCTTAATTCAATTGTTTTAAGATTTCTGTATGAAAGACGTTATAGAAGAGCAAAGAATGCTTATGATTATTATATGCTCTGTTCACTGCTGTATTATAGCTTAACCTCCTGGAAACCTGAGAACCTCTTTTCTAGTAGCTTCAGCCTTTTTCATTTCACAACCCTTATTTCCCCCCTCCCAACTCTCTACTCCCAGCTTGTGTTTGTATTAGAGCTATATATAAAGCAATTTCTCTTTTCCTCTTTTTGTTTTGTGTGCTAGCATTGTCAGTCTCAGCACAGCAAAAGGAGTAGTGTTTATTAGTTAACCACTGCTGTTGAGTCAGCAGGGAGGGAGCACAAGGGTTATAGAGGTTCTGCAGCAATTGTGACTGTATTTCTTCGATGACAGAGTTGAGAATTAAACAGGGATTTTAAAAAACACTGAATGTTTAGAATAGATGGGATAACAGCTTTAATGTCAGTTCAGAAGGCTACATAGATGTTCCTTCGAGAGCTATAGTTAAGGATAAATTACACTTTTATATAGCACTTTTCATGATGAAACATTTCACTGTATACAGACCATACAAGCAGGAATTATGTATCCACCTTTGGATGGAAAAACAACAGACAGCCTGCTGAAGTGCAGTAGAGAGGAGGAGAAACAATTTAACTCCCGAACAAACTCTGGCTCTTATGAAAAGGGCTATTGACTTTTTGAGGTCTAGCTGAGCACTTTTGAAATCCCACCCATAATGCCTGCTCAGACACCTGATTCTGGTGGGGTGTCTTATCAAATTGAGTCCCATGCAATACCTTCTCTTGAACAAACATCAACCTCAGATAACCAGAGATGTGTGTAAACCATACAGCTAGTGGGAGTGGTTCACTGTAGTAGCACTTAGACCACTTACACTGAGAGCAAGAATGAATCTCCTCCACAGCCTTTGCAGAGAGACAGCTACCTTTTTAGCTCAAACTGTAGAGGCTCATGCACTAAGCTCTAGAGGACCCAGGTTTGACTCTGCCTGATAGTGGTTACATGTGTAAATCCTGCTATTTGCTTATGCTTCTATGCATTCTGTGTGGTTTTGGTTTTCTTTCTTTTGACAGAGGGGATGGCCATTTTAGCCATGTCTACACGTGCATGCTACTTCGAAGTAGCGGCGCCAACTTCGAAATAGCGCCCATCATGGCTACACGTGTTGGGCGCTATTTCGAAGTTAACATCAACGTTAGGCGGTGAGATGTCGAAGTCGCTAACCCCCTGAGGGGATGGGAATAGCGCTCTACTTCAACGTTCAACGTCGAAGTAGGGAACGTGTAGTCCTTGTGCATCCCGCAACATCGAAATTGCGGGGTCCTCCATGGCGGCCATCAGCTGAGGGGTTGAGAGACGCTCTCTCCAGCCCCTGAGCTCGATGGTGGCTGTGTGGAGCGGCCCCTTAAAGCTTCCCGCCCCCTCCCTTTCTGTGCAGGAAGCTGAGAGAACGTGCAGGCGGCAGCCCAGACACGCGACCAGCCTGCACGTCCCTCAGCCACCACAGACACCCCCTCCAGCTGCGATGGCCGCATGCCGGCACCCCCCCACAAAGGGGAGCCAGGGCTCTCAGCCCAGCAGCCAGGCGGGGAAGCGGCAGCGGGGCCCCTCCTGGATGGAGGCCGAGCTTCAGGACCTGCTGGGGCTCTGGAGCGAGGAGGAGGTGCTCCAGGTAATGGGGAGCAAGAGGGGGAACGCGGATGCGTTCGCTTGGCTGGCCGAGGGCCTGGCCGCCCAGGGTCACCCTGCCCGCACTCCTGATCACGTCAGGAGTAAGGTGAAGGAGCTGCGGCAGGGTTACTCCCGGGATGCAGCCGGCCGATCTGGGGCCGCCCCCATCACTTGCCCCTTTTACAGGGAGCTCAGGGACATCCTGGGCCCCCGGCACACCTCCTCTCCTCCGGCCACTCTTGATACCTCGGCCAAGGAGCCCCAGCAGGCCCCGGAGGTGGAGTCCGCCCCGGAGGCAAGCCCCACACCCCGGGGGACCCCCAGGAGCCCACCCCCAGGGCACCGGAGGAAGAGGAGGAGGAGGAGGAGTCCTCCTCCAGTGACACCAGCCTGCAGATCATCCTCCCGTCCAGGAGCTCCAGCCAGGCATCCGCCCCCCGTGTGTCCCCCGACCGTGGGAGTGGACTGTCAGGTATGTATCCTCCCCCGGTGCACACCCCCGGGGTTGAGGGGCGGGGGTAATAGATATGACCAGGGCCCTCTACATGCCCAGATGACCATGGCCCCAAGGACAGCAGTGGCATGTCCCTCAGAAGAGTGCATCAGCCCCTGCCCCCCCCAGCACGACAGTGCCATGCCCCATCCCCGGTGCTGGGGGGAGTGGAACCTCTAGGGTCCCCGGGGGGGAGGGGGTGGGACACCCAGCAGCAGCAGCATGTGATGGAGTGGGGGGAGTGCAAATGCGAGACTCAGGCTACATATGAGAAACAAGCTGAATAGCTCCCAGTGGCTAAGGATGACCCTGGGACTACAACTGGCAGGTTACACCTCTGCCCTGAACAAAGAGGAGGGAGGAGCCGAGCTGGGTTTGAATCGGGGGTGGCAGTTAGAGGCTAGGGGAAGGGAGAGCGAGAAGGCAGCCAGCCTGAGGAGGGGGAAAGCTACACCCCAGAGGGGCACCCCTCGGGGTCTTCTCCCCAGGACGGGTTGGAAGGACTGTCTCTGACTGCTGTACTGTCGCTTCTGTGAGAAACTGGGCATCTGTTGCCTAATAAACCTGTTGTACCTGCTGAGTGAGAGTCACTCCTGCCAGCGGATGGGGTGCAGTGCAGGGGGACCCCTGAACCCCACCACAGCAGCATCTCCCGGGGACGGGGATGGGGAACCTGCAGCAGAGGGGTGGGGGGACAAGGGCCACGGCTCAGGGCCCACACTAATGGCTGTCTCCACTCTTCTTCCCCCCTCTCCTGTATTCTGCAGCTGCACCATCGGAAGGACTGGAGAGCGCTGGCGAGGCATCAGTGGTCCCGGACAGTCCTCCGGGGCCATCACTCCAGGCCAGCTCCTCGGCGGAGGACCGACCAGCCCCACGGCAGGGAAGACGGCAGACTCAGCACCACCAGCCGACAATGACGGACCCCCAGCTGCTGGCCCTCCACCGTCGGCAGCTGGAGGTCGCCGAGCAGCGGCTGTGGGTGGAGGACCAGTGCCTCGACCTTCAGGAGCGGGCGCTGGCCTGGCGCCAGGAGGCATGGGGGGCCTTCATGCAGACCTTCAACCGTATCGTGGACTACCTGGCCCCCCATGCCGCGCTGGCCGCCGCTGCGCCCACCCTGCCTGCTCCACCTGCTGCTCCAGCCGCTGCTCCATCTGCCGTCGCACCGCCACCCACCACCGAGGGCCCTTCCGCCGAGGGGGACCTGGGGCCAACTGACACTCGCCGGCCGTATCTCCCGGTCCGCCTGGCCCCCAGCCAGCCCCGGCCAGGGCTGAGGCCGAGGCGGGGATCCCGGCCGCCCACTCGCAGCACTGGACTTTAGGGTCGTGGGGCCCAGGACGTGGGCTCCCCCTCCCCCTTTGTATATATTCCCCCCAGTTTTAAGTTACTTTGCTGTAAATAGTTTGTATATTTGACCCCTGTTACAATGCTGATCCTTACCCCACCCATGTAAATAGTTCTCCCCTTCCTTGTCTTCCCCTTTCATGTTATCCCTGTTTTTATAATATATATTACATAGGTTAGATTTTCCCTGTAAATAGTTAGTCTGGTTGATAATAATAATAAGAGTTCTAAAGATATTTGAGTTGACGAACAACTGTCTGCTTTTATTTTTACAAGAAAAGTGGTGAGGGAGTGTGCTCTTGGGTGCTCTGGGGTGTGGGCGTAGGGGCAGGCAGTGTTGTGGAGGATGGGGGAGGCAGTGGGGGGCCTGCCAGCGTTCACCCCGCGGCCTCATCGAACTGGGCCCGCAGGGCCTTCCGGACCCGGGTCCCTTCGGGGTCCACCTGGTGACTGGGGGCAGCAGGTGGCTGCACATCGGCCCTGCCGGCCTCCACAGCCCAGCCCTGAAAGAAGGCCTCCCCCTTGCTTTCCACGAGGTTGCGTAGGGTGCTGCACGCGCCCACAATCTGGGGGATGTTGGTGGGGCCCGCATCAAGGTGGGTGAGGAGACACCTCTAGCGCCCTTTGAGGCGGCCAAATGTGCGCTCCACCACCTGGTGCGTGTGGTTCAGGCGCTGGTTGAAGCACTCCTGGCTGGCAGACAGATGGCCTGTGTACGGGTGCATGAGCCAGGGCCGGAGGGGGTATGCCGCATCTGCGATGATGCAGAGGGGCATGGTGGTGTCCCCCACAGGGATCTCCCGCTGGGGGATGTAGGTCCCCGCCTCCAGCTGGTGGCACAGGCCCAAGTTCCGGAATACCCGGGCGTCGTGGGTGCTGCCAGGTCAGCCCACATAAATGTCCAGGAAATGGCCCCGGCTGTCCACCAAGGCCTGGAGAACCACTGAGTGGTAGCCCTTCCTGTTTAAGTAGCGTCCTCCACTGTGTTCCGGGGCACGGATGGGGATGTGAGTCCCATCCAGAGCCCTGAAGCAATTTGGGAAGCCCAAGGTGGCAAAGCCCGCGATGGCAGCATCCGGGTCCCCAGGCCTCACGAGCCTGTGGAGGAGCAGGGCGTTGATGGCTCGGACGACCTGCAGGAGAAGCACACAGGAGAGCAGCAATGAGGGGTGTGCAGGGTGTATGTGGCCCTCACCCGCCAGGGCCCCCCTCCCCCCCCGCCAGGGCTGCCCCCCTCCCCCGTGGGTCCTCTTACCTCCATGAGGACAGCCCCGACGGTGGCCTTGCCAATGCCAAACTGCTGGCCCACGGATCGGTAGCTGTCTGGAGTGGCCAGCTTCCAGACAGCAATGCCGACCCATTTCTCGACGCTTGAGGGCACGCCGCATGGCAGTATCATGGTGCCTGAGTGTGGGGGTGAGCCACTGGCACAGCTCCAGAAATGTCTGCCGGCTCATGTGAAAGTTCTGGAGCCAGCAGTCATCGTCCCACTCTCCGAGCACCAGCCACTCCCACCAGTCGGTGCTCGTGGGGTAGCTCCACAGCCGGCGGTGTGTGCGGTGGGGTGGGGGGGCGTGCTGCAGGGTTGGGGGTTGCGTCTTCCTCCCCTGCGGGCAGCTCCTCCTCTGTGGCAAGGAGGTGCTCAGCTGCCTCCTGCATGGCATGGAGCAGGGCGAGCACTGCTCCTACAGGGGCGGCTGTGTGGACCTCTGGCTGCTGCTGCTGCTGCTGCTGGGGTCCATGACTGCGTCGCTCGAGGTGTGCGTGCCTATGGCTCTGCAGACCGCGTGCTGTGCAGGCTGCGTGTGTCTGGGAGGGGCCCTTTAAGGGAGCAGCTAGCTGTTGCCCCGGAAGTGCTAGACTGCCCTGTGACCCTGTCTGCAGCTGTTCCTGGAACCCTTATTTCGATGTGTGCTACTTTGGCGTGTAGACGTTCCCTTGCAGTGCCTATTTCAATGTGCTGCGCAATGTCAACGTTGAACGTCGATGTTGCCAGCACTAGAGGACGTGTAGACGTTATTCATCGAAATAGGCTATTTCGATGTCGCTACATCGAAATAAGCTACTTCGATGTAGCGTTCACGTGTAGACGTAGCCTTTATGGGAAAGGCCTAGAAAGAATATGCTGCATTACAGTACCATTCACAGGAGAGCCCCCTATTTCTATCAGTTATGTCAAGGACAAAGTGACAAGACTTACTCAGCTGTTAGATCAATTCAGGAGGAATTATGAGGCAATGATTAGCACAGGGGATATGAGGCCTCCTGGGTTCTATTCCTGGCACTGTCCCTTAGTTGCTGTTTAGCTTCAGCTAAACTCTATACAGGTCAGTATGCTCCTGTGGAAAATAGCTGCAATTTACCAAGAAAATCAGGGTGTTGGCAAACAGCATTAATCTGTGTGAGATCTCAGCCTAAAGGTGATTTAAAAGGAGTAAGTAGGATTGCCAACTGTGAAACAAAATCTTGACTCAAGCTTCAAAAAATCATGAGATATATTTTATAACAAGCATTAGGTTTTACTCATTTTCTGTATTTTGAGCCTTGGGTTCCATTTTCCAGTTTTTTTTTTTAAAAAAAAAAACAAGCAGGAGTGGAGATTTACTTTTTTCCTTTTTTTAAAAATGAAAACTGAGATTCTTGACCAATCACCTGAAGATGGAATTCCAGCCACCAAATATGCCTAGACTCATGGTACAATCACAAGAATTGGCAGTACTGAATAAATAATATTGTTATGAAATGACAGTAATGAGGTCATATGTGCCCTCACATCACCCCCTGCTCCAACTCAAATTATCTCAACTGATATTCTTTCTCCTGGACACACTTTCCCCCAAAAAGATGCTGATGAGCTTTGCACTCTTTTGGAGCTGATGGCAGAGAAATGTATTTTGACAATGCTGTATATATATTTTATTCTCCTTTCCACTAGTAAACTTCCTATTAACTTATGTTAGGCTTTTAACTTACCTTAGGTTCTCCCCAGGGCACCGAATTTGGCAGTCTGTTTTCAAACTCCACCCCAAAAAACCCCCTTAAAACAACTGAGTTTGCTCTTCAGGTAGTTTTCCCGTCTTTCCTGATCTTGTTTAATTATACTACTCATCTCACTACAAGTCATAATATATGAACTTTGATCTTTTAGGAGCAAACAAAAACCGAAAGGCAATAGCAGCTCTACATATGCAAATCAATGTACTCTCTATTCTGTAGCTAGTTATTTTACCATTTCTGAAAGTAGAATTTCAGGCAGCTTAAAGTTTGTCGTATCAGCAGGATCAGATGATGGGAACTTTCCTTTGCCAGAGAAATCATAACATATATAAAATATACCAAGATGGGTCATTTAAACTGCTATAAATTCCATTACATTTCAGGGAAGATAATGACATAATGAAATTGGGTTAGATATAGTATCAGAGTTTTATCTCTGTAGCCTGAATGGGTTTATTTCAAACCATTTGTCATTCTCATTACAATCACTGTAATGAGAAAGAAGCTCTGTTCTATTTGTACTCTTTTCTCACCAGCATATAATATAGAGCATCACTGAAAGGGACGTAAAAAAGGCACACAACTACAGCTACATCTACACTATAAAATAAATTCGAATTTATTAAAATTGATTTTATAATGCCCATTTTTCTAAATTTGATATTGAGTAGCCTCACTTCCCACAGGCTCCCAACAAATTTCATACTTTGCTTCCACACCGAAATCACCAAACACTCAGGGTTGCAGAAGTGCATTGTGGGAACCTATCCCACATTTCCCTCAGACTTTCATTCTGAGCCAGGAGCAGCAGCACTGTCAGTTTCCCAGGTCCAGCAGCGTGGGGACCAGGGAAACTGAGAGCACAGCAGTGCTGGTCAATTTCCTGGCTCATGCTAGTACAGTAAGCCCTCCATTTACTGGACTAATAGGACTGTCCATTCTTCCCCATAGTCCCTTAAATGTGAGGTTTACTCCCCCTCCCCACAGACTCCCTCAACCCCAGGCCCACTCCAACTTCCCCCCAAAAAACAAACTCCTGAAAACAACCCCCCCAAAAACACCCAGAAACACTCCCTCACCTCCCTACCCCAAAAAGCCCTGTTCACAAAAACCAAACCCCTGCCACTCACGTCTCTGGTGGAAAAGCTGCTGGAGCCCTTTGGGTGGGGGCACCTGGCTGTAGGTGGCCAAGGGTGCCTGCAGGGTGGGTGCCTACCCCAGTGTCTGGTGCTGTGCTTGGCTCCAGCAGCCTGGCAGCAGGGTGACTGGCCCCATGGTGGCTCAAGCAGCCTGGCTGTCGTGTGTGTGGCTCTGCTGTGGCTCCAGCTGCCAGCCACAGGGTGCCTGGCCCTGTGCCGAATCGAGCTGCCCCGCCGCAGGGTGCCTGCCCCTGCCCCCCAACAGGAGTGCAAGATCCTGGTCAGTTTCTCAGCTCACACTAGTAGTGGCGAGCTGAGAGCCAGATGCAGCACACTCAGCTTTGTGGGATAGATAGAGGATACCTGTGGAGGCTAATAAATTTGATTTTAGGACGTGGTACTTCCACACTGGTCTTTAATCGAACTTCTCAATTCAAGCTTGGCGCTATACCTGTCAGGTAACTGCGATTTTGTAATCTCAAGATTAGTGCTCCCCAGATTGACCTAATGGTATTTACAGTGAGGACAGTCACCTGGTAAGATTGAGCTAACTGCCTTAAATTCAGATGTACGTCTTAGTGTAGGCACAGCCCATATCTGGTTTACTGTTGCTTGCCTACAGCTGTACACACTAAAGCTGTGTCTACACTTGCATTCCTCTTTCACTTGCTGGTGGCAGAGAAATCTCAACTGAACTGACAACTTGCTTTGTAGACAGAGAACCGCAAGATTGCACTGCCGTGTGGTGAGCAAAAGCAGAATGGCAGCTCTGCACATAGGGCTGCCTGGCAACCGGAAGCCCTTTCTGTTGACAAAAATGTTATTTCTCAAATTTTTGGCTATGGCTACAATAGAAGCATCTGTCGACAGAAGTTACCATCGACAGGGTAATCTCAACAGAATCTCTGTCAACTGATTGCATCTAGGCTAAGTCCATACTAGCACACTACGTCGAAGTAGCCTATTTTGACATAAGAACATCGAAATAGGCTACTTTGATGTGTATCATCTACATGTCCTCCAGGGCTGGTGCCATCAACGTTCAACGTCGAAGTAGCGATGGAGAACGTCGAAAGGAGCCGCCCCGGAAGCAAATGAGAAGCATCCACACACACAAGCGCTCCCCGTCGAAATAAGGGGCCAGCAAAGCCCCAAGCTGCTCCCTTAAAGGGCCCCTCCCAGACACACACAGCCTGCAAAGCACAAGATCCACAGAGTCAGCAACCAGTTGCAGACCGCATGCATGCAGCAAGGACCCCCAGCTGCAGCAGCAGCAGCAGCAGCCAGAAGCCCTGGGCTAAGGGCTGCTGCACGCAGTGACCATAGAGCCCCGCAGGGGCTGGACAGAGCATCTCTCAACCCCTCAGCTGATGGCTGCCATGGAGGACCCCGCTATTTCGATGCAGATCTTCTACACACACCCTACTTCAACATCCAAAGTTGAAGTAGGGTGCTATTCCCATCTTCGGATAGGAATAGCGATTTTGATGTCTCGCCGCCTAATGTTGATTTCAACGTTGAAATAGCGCATGGTGCATGTGGAAGCGACGCATACTATTTCGATGTTGTGCCAGCTACTTCGAAGTAGCCGGCAAGTGTAGACGCACCCTTACACACAACTTGCTCTGTCGACAGAGAACTGCCAGCCTGCACCGTCCTCTGGTGCCAGAAAAAGGAATGGCAACTCTGCAAAGAGGGCTGCCTGGCAACTGGAAGCCTTTTCTGTCTACAGAAGGGTCAACACTGCACTTCTGTCAACAGCATTCTGTCGCTAGATAGTTATGCCTTAAACTTTTGAGGGATATCACTATCGAGGCAAATGCAGAGTTCTGTCGAAACTCTGACAGAAAGCTTTATGTGTACAGATGCTCCCAGAGCTATGTCAACAGAAGGCCCCTTCTGTCGACAAAACTCTATAGTGTCGACACAGTGATCTGGCTCACTCAGTAAGCTGGGCTCATTTAAACAGCATAAATTTTAATATAGCTAAATGCAAGGTCATATATCTGGGAACAAAGAATTTACACATTTATAGAAGGAGGGACTATATCCTGGGAAGTATGGTCTTTGAAAAGGACTTAGAGGTCAAGGTGGATGACCAGCTGAACATGAACTCCCAGTGGAATGCTACAAGTAGGAGAGCTAATGCAATTTGGATTCATAAGTAGGTTGATGTGAAGCAGACGTTAAGAGGTAACATTACCTCTGTGTATGATATTAGTGAGACTGTTACTTGAAAATTGTGTTTACTTGTGTATCCATGCTTGAAACAAGATGTTTAAAAATTGGAAATGATTCAGAAAAGAGCTACAAGAAAGATTCAAAGTCTGAGAAACCTACATTTCAGTGAGACTAAAGCAGCTCAGACTATTTACTTTATCCAAGAGACAGTTAAGAGATGATGATCACAGTCTACATGGAAAGATTTGTGACAGCAGAAGTCTCTTTTATCAATGGCTGGAGGCTGAAGCTAGGCAAATTCAGATGAGAAATAAGGCACAATTAAGCAAGAGTGATTAGCCATTGGAGCAGCTTACCTAGGCATCTGATAGCCTCGCATTGCTGCAAGTCTTTAGCGATCGAGTGTTTTTACTCAGAGACACTCTAGCTTATCCAGAAGCTATGGATTTGATGCCGCTAACACAGGGTAACATTCTGTGGCCCATTATGCAGGAGCCTAGGATACACGATCATAATTGTCCTTTATGAATTTAAAGTTTTTGCTCATAAATTTACTACAGCTCTGAGCTGGAGGGGGGTATGCTTTCAGGCCCACTGCCAGGTGCTGGGGAGGGGAAGGGGAGCATACAAATGGGGCTACTGCCCCAGGGCCTGGTGATACAAAAGTACTGGAGCTCCCCAGTCACAGCCATTGCTACTGTGGCAGCAGCAGCAGCTGGAGCTCTGGGCTCTTTAAATCACCTCAGGGTGTGCTTCAGGCAGTACTGACAGTGGGGGGTGGGCACCATGACACAGTCTGGGCAGTGCTGAGGTCTGGTTGGCCCAGTCCGACCCCTTCCATCCAAGCCCCCACTCCCATTTGCCAACGTGTCCATCAAGACAGTCAGCTGTGCTGCATGTTGTCACCATGCTTAGACAGTCCTTCAATTGAGATTGCCATTTGTGACAATTGGAATGTTTTTGTTTGTTTTTGTAATAAGGACTCCTGCCTATTGGAATTAGATATGGACTCACCAAACCACTTTTTCATTGAGTCACTAATGATAAAAATGTTTGCCAGGTCCAACCTGTCAAGGAACCTCTATATAACATTCCCATTCATCAGGTAATAATACTTTCCCCTCCTCTAAATATTTCTCAAGTAAAAGCTTTTGTCTGAGAAGACCCTTGTAGAAAAGGAAAGCAGTCTTACATCCTCCGTACAGATGGATAAACTGGCCCACAAACATGATTCCTAATCATTCACTTTCATCATGGACAACCTTGTAATGGACCTCTCATCACTAATTGCTAAGTATCGATGTGGTCAGATGAGGATGCATATTTTTATCATTTCAGAGAAACCCCTGTTTTTTGAGGAACAGCTTAGAAGTGAAAATATCTGTATTTTTCTCACAATCCCCTGAATCATTCATCAGTCTGTGAGGTCATATATTTTTATAATGTCACCGCAGAGTATTTCGCTTCATTTTGGCCTTTGGAAAGGTACACTCTTCCCATCATGTGCTAGTAAAAAATGAAAAGCAAGATCTGATAGGGATGATATTCTGTGGTTTAACTATGTATATGAATGAAAACAGTTATGAAACACATTTTTCATAAAGAGGTCTTAATTTTTACTTTTAACTGAAAATAATGTCTTGTATATTTATGTTGTTATTTTGTTAGAAAAAAGGTTTGTGAAAATGTGTACGTATCAAGAGTCGGTTGGTACCATGGTAACACTCTCCTTATACTCTGTGGAGTGGAATATTTTTCTTTCCATTTTTTCCTCTCAACAACAGAATAATTCCGTCTCTTTCATAGAAACCTATCTTTTAGGTTGATTCCATTTCCCGCCTCCCACCACTGGACATCTCTGTTTTCTATGTATGTGTCACAAAGGTCAATGTAGCTTGAAGTGCCTGGTAAAAAAGACAGAAATTATATGGAAACTATTCCAAGTCGGAGTGTGACATGTCAGCTGCTTTTTATATAGCTCTTTATACCATTGGTCTTGGTACTTTGAATCAGCACTTAAGTAGTAAAATAACAAGCTATCCATGTAGTAGAAACCATGTAGATGTTAATTCTCATTTTTGAGTATTTGAAAGCTAGTGATCAAGTGCTAACAGATGGCATCTTTACATCATGTGATATGTTTGTTGCACTGTTCTTTGAGGAATCTCTCTCCAGAAATACTGATTAATTATTCACTGAAGGAGAATCCCAGTGCCAGCCCCAAATAGGCTGGAGCATGCTTAGATTTTAAGATTTTGGGGACAGGCACAGTTTTTTTATTTTGTTCATGTACAGCACCTAGTACAATGAAATCCCAGTACAGACTAGGACTCTTAGGAATACTTAACTTAGACACAGCATGCCTCAGGTGGCATGTGACCAGAATTTGGGCCACTAGCAAGAACAACGGCTTGCCTGGACTGGGCTCATTACTGATGGGGAGCATAGCATGAATGTCAGCCCATGCTCCCCCTTCTAAGCACTATGTTTTTCAGAAATAATAATAATTAACAATTATATTGAATGTTTGCCAAAAATGCTCAACAGTTGCCTAGATGTGTTGGCACAGAGAGCCCAATGAGCTGCTGTGGACTATAGTAGTTGCTATTCCAGACAATGGAGAATTCCTCTGAATCTCGACAGCAATCTCTCAACACAACCCTTCTGTATGTGAATTTCCTCCTGAAAGAAGGATGCAAATGATAATTAAAGGTCAGGGCTCTCTAGCAAGAACAGGAATAATGTATTGTGAAATAACTATCCCACTTATGTATCATCATCCATCAACAGCCTAGCAAGACATTAGTCACTCCTCTACTTGAGAAACTCAGCTCTGCTAATTTAAAATTATCTCCCACTTTTGTTGACCTCTGCACTTTTGGGTTGCAGCCAAAGTTGAATCAGAAGTGCCAGAAAGCTGGTGGATGTTCCCTTTCTTATGCGATTTCTTGCTCGGCTTTGCAGACCCTAGAGACTGAGTTGGTTTTTATGAGCATCTCCAGGGATCACAACCTTTTAGTGGTGGAAAGGCATGCGTGTTTCAATGACACCTAGAGTGATGCTGCCTGGAGTCATGTTCACCCATGGCAGAACAGTCAAGGGCAAAGTTCTGGACAAAGTGTAATCCAGAAGTCCTCAATGATAAAGCAGACGGAGGACAGCTGTACAATGGAGGTGAAGCTATTGTGTAATGTTATAATGGCTGTGAATGTGGATGAAGGCTGCAGCTGATAGAGGATTTCAAATCATCATGGTGTCCATGCTACTGGTTTCAAGCCTTCTATCTGTCAAGGACACTGTACACCAGTATTCCCACTCTAAAAGAAGTCCCACACAGTCCTAATCCAGATGTGGCATAATAACACTTACACAAGTAAGAGGTGTGGTGGTGATCAGTGAGGGATGAAGGGAACAAGACAGTGAGATCTCTAAGTTCCTAGTCACAGACTAGCACACAGGAGGTGAGTGTGTGATTTAGTTGTCTTGCTCAAGAACGGAGGCAGTTTGAGCATTTTGGCAGCTGTAGCCATGACTGAACAGTCATGCTCAGTCCTGCTCAGAATCCACTCTGCTCACCCCACATGGAGAGGGAGGGCTAGAAAAGGTGTCCTAAAGTAGCCTTACCTCTTGGCTGGATAGTCACATCCAGCAGAACCACCATCCCAGTGATTGAAAACGTAAGAAACTTTTTTATTTCAGAACTTGGAACAGACAAACCCTTATGGACAACTCAAACAGCAACTGACCAAAAAGATGTACAGGAAAATATCTGGATGAACCTAGACTGCATGGAGTGGGCTTTGTTATCAGAACAAGTTCATAAAGTGCCTCTCTGCAAGTTACCAGTTGGCATCAATAAGCAGCTCATGACACTGAGGCTCACAAAAAAACAAGAGGCAACTCTTGTGAGTACCTATGCACCAACACTGCATGCAGATGATGAAGTAAAGAAAGATTTCTACTTTCACCTCTCATTTTATTGCAGACCCCTAAAGAGGGGGGATTTCTATGAACATGATGGAAGAGATTCAGACCTATGGAAAGGAATAATTGGGAAAGGAGGAGATGGCAAAAGTAACTCAAATGGAATTTTTCTCTTGACTAAGTGTGCTGAACGTGAACTTATCACAAACAACTTTTCTCACAGAAGGATAAGTTCAAAACATTTTGGAGACATCCACTGTAAAATCATAGTTTGTGACGAAGACTGCAGTGATGTCCTTTTTACAAAAGCAGTGATAAGTGCTGATGATTGCTGGACTGATCATCACCTCAATCGATCCACAAAAAAATTAAGATCATCCCAAATGGGGGCTGAAAATGAAGCAGATCAGGTAGAAGATCTTCACAACATGGCAGCTGCAAGAAAAGTGTTGGGAGCAAAACCAACCTCTGTATATGGCTTTGACTGATCTAAGTAAAACCTTTGATTCAGTGAATTCCCATGCCCTCTGAATTGTACTCTTGAAGATTGGATGTCCTGATCAATATACCAATGTCCTGAAGTTTCTTGATAACTGCATGAAAGTGACTGCTCTGAGTAGTATTGGTTCCCAGAGTGAATCTTTTAACTTACATACAGGAGTCAAATAGGGCTGCATGATTGCCCCAACCATGTTTACGGTTTTTATTCCCATAATTCTTTACTTAATTGCTGGGAAACTCCCATCTGGTATTGAAATCATTTATAGAGTGAGTGGAAAGCTGTTCTGGATTAGCAGGCTGAAAGCTAACAGTATGATTTTCACCATATCTATCATGGAATTTAAGTATTCTGATGACAATGTAGTTTTTGCCCACTTTGGGAAAGATCTTCAAACTATCCTGAACACGTATGCTGGTGTTTACATGTCTTGATCTCACACTCAAAATCAAGAAGACCAAAGTGCTCCATCAGCCCCCTCCAAATGAGGTACAACATGTTCCATCTATTAAACATCAGTGGAGAAGTACTGGTCAATGTTTAGCATTTCCAGTACCTGGAAGGTGGACAGTTACAGATTAAAAGTTTGATAGCAAATCAACAGCATCCACAACAATTTTGGACCTTTTGTGACTGAACACCTGAAAAAGCAAAAACAAGTGTCCATTCCCTCCATATACCATGGCTGCAGAAAGGGCCTCAACACTGTTGAACCACAGCAGTTTCTCTGTCAAAAAAGAGGACAGGCAGTGAGTGATGAGCAATCTTCTCACCAGGACTAAAACACCTGTTTCATTAGCAAAATCGAAATTAACTAGGACTAAGGTACAGCAGCTTGTTCCAAAGGGGTCCTTAATTACAGGTGAAATTCCCACTTGCATGGAGGGCATATGCAACACCAAAACCCTAATCTGAAGATTTACATGGGACTTGCATGTTTCTGGCTCTCTACACTGGGCTGAATTTCACCTTTAGTGCTTTGAGAATTCCACAAACAAATTGACTGTTGTAGACAAACAAAATGATTAAACTCAATAAAATAACTCATTCTGGGCTGATTTTCAAGTGTAGCCCTGTACAAATAAGATAATGGCCACATACTGGCTATAGGCCATAACCAATAATGTCTCTGTCAAAGGGAATATCTGTACCACAGTAGAGTGAAATACTTCCATTCTCTTTTTCAAATATTAACATGGTCCAATACATCATTACATTTAGAAAACTGTACCACAAGTCAGCACCAAAATGTGCCTTTGTAAATGATGATCTTGTATTTCTCCATTTGTAAATTACTATGCTTGGATTAAGACCTTTTTTTTCCTAACTACCTGTGACAATAGACTAATTAATGCATTGAAAGTTTCCTGCTTATTAAAGTATTTCAAAAAGTAATACATGCATATATTTATTCAAGTCATCTTCTACGTCATGGTCTACCTTGTTTAAAAAATATGTCAGAGGAAACTGAATGGATTTGAATTATTTTGAATTGTGGCTCTCACACAGGATTGACCTTGGTACAGGATTTCAAGAACAAGATTTGTATAGTCTGAAGGGAAAGGTATTAAAAACTGCCCTTGCCCCAGAGCAAGTCAGTCAAGTTCAAGAGATACCAGGTGGTTTTTTTAAATAATCTATTGCAAACTACAGTGGAATATGTTCCTAGGCTACTATTACGAGTAAGTAAAATTCCACTCATCGGTGGGAGGCCCAGCAAGGTGGGCCATCTGCAAGCAGTTGAATGCCTTTCTCTCTCTAGACATTATCACTGCTCCATCACACGCCATGCAGAGACACTCATAACACACTCATCTATATCCAAGGTCAGAGGTCAGCTCTGGAGCTGCATGCAGATCTTTAAGGACTTCTTTGAGGTGCTCGACACTGTAATTTCAAAGTGAAAAAAAATCCCTCCTCATTATATTCGATAAACAGGGAACATCTAAAAGCCCAAAACTGAACAACTCATATCTAAATAGCAAACAAGGTGATATCAAAATGTTGGATAACTGTTCTAAGCTGTGTCTACACGTGCACGCTACTTCAAAGTAGTGGCACTAACTTCGAAATAGTGCCCATCACGGCTACATGCGTCGGGCGCTATTTCGAAGTTAACTTCGACGTTAGGCGGCGAGACGTCGAAGTCGCTAACCCCATGAGGGGATGGGAATAGCGCCCTACTTCGACGTTGAACGTCGAAGTAGGGACCGTGTAGTCATTGCGCGTCCCGCAACTTCGAAATAGTGGGGTCCGCCATGGCGGCCATCAGCTGAGGGGTTGAGAGACGCTCTCTCTCGAGCCCCTGTGGGGCTCTATGGTCACCGTGGGCAGCAGCCCTTAGCCCAGGGCTTCTGGCTGCTGCTGTGGCAGCTGGGAATCCATGCTGCAGGCACAGGGTCTGCAACCAGTTGTAGGCTCTGTGTATCTTGTGTTGTTTAGTGCAACTGTGTCTGGGAGGGGCCCTTTAAGGGAGCGGCTTGCTGTTGAGTCCGCCCTGTGACCCTGTCCGTAGCTGTGCCTGTCACCCTTATTTCGATGTGTGCAACTTTGGCATGTAGACGTTCCCTGGCAGCGCCTATTTCGATATGGTGCTGCGCAACGTCGAAGTTGAACATCGACGTTGCCAGCCCTGGAGGACGTGTAGATGTTACTCATCGAAATAGCCTATTTCGATGTCACTACATCGAAATAAGCTATTTCAATGTAGCGTTCACGTGTAGATGTAGCCCTAGTGTCCCCCAGAGAGAGTGAAGATTTGGAAGTGAAAGTCAGGAAGACAATGGTGTAAACATACACATAAAGTGTGAGGGAATAGAATGTGTAAAAAGTTTGTGAACATCCTGCAGTAAACATGTATCACATTACAAATCAACGTGTGTTCACTGTTCTTGAAAAGGGAGGTAAGAAAAGTATGATTTAACCTTATTTAAACAGGACTGTCTCGCATTTACACACATTGTCACTCTTGAATTGTTTTTTTTTTTTTTTACCATATTGGAAAAATGGTTCTTCTTGCCAGTTTGGTTGCCAACCCCCATCCTAGATTATGCATATGCCTTGGGACGTGCATGTGTGCAGCATCTCCAGACATGCCCGATGTTCCTCCTGCTGCTGGAAGAACTGAAATACATAAGGAAAAGATAAGCATTTAAAACAAGAAGGGGTAAATGTGCCTCATCATGGGGACATAGGAGCACCTAAGGATGAAGACTGTACAGGGGGAATGTTGTGCCTTGACTTCTTTTTCATTCAATTAGATTGGTTGCATGACGTGACTTTGTTTTAATAAATAAAACACAGCTAGATTCTTAACTTTTCAATATGATTCTTTCCTTCTAATTATACTACTGAAATACACATGTAATTTGATTATTTGACATCTACACTACACATTGAGAGGTTTTGCTGCACATGTGCCTAACAGGAAGATTGTCCTGTTACTAAAACAAGAGACTGGGAATCAAGAATCAGGATCTATCCTCATCTCTTCCACAGACTTTTAAAGTCAAGTCATTTATTTCAAAACCTTCAAATGGCTACTTATTATGCGTGCCAAACTTAACACACATAGGGGCTGATTTTCAGCTCCTCTCTGCTCCTGTCTTGTCTGGTCCAGCCTACTATTGGAGCTCACTAAGTAGCAGTTCCTCTTAATTCAAGTGGTAGACTCATGTTTTAGTGTTGAAGGTCCAGAACTCAACCCCTACTGACAGACTTCAATTGCTAATTTCAATTAGAGTTGTGAGTATTGAACACCATAGAAAAACAAAACAGATGGGGCCTATGTTTGATGGGTGCTGAACAACCACAATTTTTATTGTCTTCATTTGGAGCAGCAGATGTTCAGCATTTATGTAAAATGATCTAAGCCCTTTCACTTTGGGTGGAAGAGAGAAGGGTTCATATTTAGTGGACAATTTTAAAAATACAGTCCTAAACAAAAAACAAAACCTCTGCGTTCCTCAGTTTCCCCAGTTGAAAAATTAGGACAATAATGTTTACTTCACGCCAAAGTTGCTGAGCCACAGGTAAGGGTATTTGTAAATCACTTTTATCTTTGGATGGAATGTGCAACAGTCGTACAAAATAGTATGCTTTATTGATTGTTAATAATATATCATACACTTACTAAATCACCATGATTTAAGATGATGGATTAACCTATTCTGATGCATCCTTCACCGTGCAGCAAACCTGCAACCTCTGCAATCAGCAGAAGATTGTGTTTACCCGAAGGTTATTTTGAATTGATGTCTGTAATAAGTCAATACACCATACCAACCAATCAATGGAAACAAATGCAGTACCATATATCAAGGGGATAGCAAAAGCATACAACTAGTATTTGCAAGTCACTATTCAAACATGTACATGCCAGGCAAAATGGCTTTACTTTTATGCACAGTGACAATTAACAAAGCTATGACAGATTTGTAAACCAGAATTCTGTACCAAATAAACTAATGGTGTAGCAAAAATGGAGCAGGGAAAATAGGAGAGGGCGTTAAGAAAATTATTCAAATAAAGGAATACAAGGTGGCTGAGGTGATATCTTTCATTATACCAACATTTGTTGGTGAAAGAGACAAGCCTGTGAGCTTACGCAAATGTCTTCTTCAGATATCTTGGGTTCAATATAGTTATAACCACACCACATACAAAATAAAGGAAGATATTCAGTGTATTTACCTATATGGACACATAAAGGAAGTCTAAGGAATTTTTACAAAAATAAATTCAAAATGTAACTATTCTTAATGAGATGGTTAGCTACTGACAAACCTGATGCACTTGCTCACCCATACTTTTAAATTAGTCTACTGACTAGGATACAGCGCTTTCACTGCTAGTCTCTTCCGAGAAAACAAAGTTTCTTTCTTTGTGAAATAAGCTGTCAGGAAAGATGAATGAAGCAGAGAGCTCCCTGAGATATCGAGATTTATTTCTGGAGAAGAAAGAGAGGTATAGAAAGGAAAATGAGGCTAAAATATGTTAGATAAATGATTCCATGCCTTTCTTCTGTGGCTTGTTGACAATAGCTATGTCTACGGTAATGAGGCAGTTCAGAAGATGCTAATGAGGTGCTGATATGAATACACAGCACCTCATTAGCACAATGGCAGCCACACATGATCCAAAAGTGCAGATTTTGCAACGCATGTTGCCCATGTAGATGGGCTCCTTTTGAAAGGACCCCCCAGACTTCGAAAGCCTTTTCTTCCTATTTGGTTTTAGGAAGAAGGGGCTTTCAAAGTCTGGGGGGTCCGTTTGAAAGGCCCCTCTCTACACAGGTGACAAGCGTTCCAAAAGCTGCACTTTCAGATCGCACGTGGCTGCCATTATGCTAATGAGGCTCTGCATATTCATGTCAGTGCCTCAGCAGCATTTTCTGAACTACCTCATTACCATGCCCTTTCCAAAAGGAAGGGGCCAGTGTAGACGTAGCTAATAAAAGTGGGGCACTATCAGGAAATTCCTCCCAAGCAAAAATTTAAGATCACCTCTGCAGTTAATATAGGTGAAATGCATGTTAAGAAATGGACCAGATGAATGGTCTTCAATCCATTTAGCATTGTGGTTTGTAAGTTACCCTTAAATATCTTCTGAGACCAGTAAGCAGTGGAAATGTTGGTAATGTATTAGAAAATACTGACCTCCTGACATCCAGCAAATTCTCTCATCCAGCACCCATATGCATACACATTATGTGGATGAGGCTCACATAGACCGGAGTTCGGATTTCGATGCCCGTGCCCCCTTCTTTCGATTTTGTTTCGAAAGAAGGTGTTGCACAAGTAGGTGCTCCTTCTGTTTTTTCGAAAGAGGACCACATATTTCAACATTTAGGCATGTGTATACACAGTTTGCATGGGTTGCAGGTATAGATGGGTTGAGCAAATGTGAATAGGCCATGGATTGAGAACCATTGGACCAGATGAAGCCAATTTATACTGGCTGAGAATGTAGTCCACTGCTCATTATACAAATGCACAAAATAATGTAGGATATAATAAAAAATAATGTAGAATCTGTAAATTTCAGATGTCCTGGTGGCAATTTTAGATTGTGTTTGGCTAAAATCTGATCTGAGCATTGTCAACTCAGATGTCAAATTTTAAGTATTTCATTTGCAGTCCTTTTCAGAACAATGCTTTCAGACTGAAGGTGCTTGACTAAACTTGTACCTTTCCCAGTAGCTACGTCTACACGTGAAGCCTACATCAAAGTAGCTTATTTCGATGTAGCAACATCGAAATAGGCGAATAACGTCTACACGTCCTCCAGGGCTGGCAACGTCGACGTTCAACATCGACGTTGCGCAGCACCACATTGAAATAGGCGCTGCCAGGGAACGTCTACACGCCAAAGTAGCACACATCGAAATAAGGGTGCCAGGAACAGCTGCAGTCAGGGTCACAAGGCGGACTCAACAGCAAGCCGCTCCCTTAAAAGGCCCCTCCCAGACACAGTTGCACTAAACAACACAAGATCCACAGAGCCGACAACTGGTTGCAGACCCTGTGCATACAGCATGGATCCCCAGCTGCCGCAGCAGCAGCCAGAAGCCCTGGGCTAAGGGCTGCTGCCCACGGTGACCATAGAGCCCCGCAGGGGCTAGAGAGAGAGCGTCTCTCAACCCCTCAGCTGATGGCCACCATGGTGGACCCCGCTATTTCGATGTTGCGGGACGCGGATCGTCTACACGTGCCCTATTTCGACGTTCAACTTTGAAGTAGGGTGCTATTCCCATCCCCTCATGGGGTTAGCGGCTTCAACGTCTCACCGCCTAACGTTGATGTTAACATAGAAATAGCACCCAACACGTGTAGCCATGATGGGCGCTATTTCGAAGTTAGTGCCGCTACTCGAAGTAGCATGCACGTGTAGACACGGCTAGTAACATGTAAAAGTGACAAAACCATTAATACTGAAATCCATTGTGAGTTTTAGTGGAAGGATCTGAGAATATACTGTTCCTAACTGAAAATGTCATATAGTTCCTTTATGTGAAGGGTGATTAGAATTTATCATGTTTACCCTATGGTATTATTCTCAAGATGGATATTCAAAATGCTGTTCCTTGGCATTTTAATTTTAGAACCATTATAATTGTCCCTGGAAAAACAGTAAGGGTGCGTCTACGCTTGCATTCCTCTTTTGAAAGAGGTACGCAAATGAGGTAAATCAAAAATGTAATTGAGGCATGAATTTGCATAATTGACACCTCATTTGCATATTCTGATTTCAAAGGAGCTACTTTTGAAAGAATAAAGCCAGTGTAGATGCTGCTCTTTCAAAAGTAAGCCCTATTAAATAAAGCAAAAAGGATTCTTTCGAAGATGGGTTTAGACACACCCTAATAGTTTACTGAAAATAGTTGGAAATGCAACTTGTTTGGATTCAATGATTGAATGATTTCAGTTTGAATATCTCAGTTCAACTGAGCTGAGTCTATGCATGCCCCTTCCTTTTGGCACTTCAGAAAATGTGAATTTTTTTTTGGGCCTCTGTGCTATTCCTCATGGGAAAGCACATAATAATTTTTATTGACATGGGACATTTAAAGCACTCCAAATCTTGATGTACTGTGCCAGTGTGTAGGATTTTTATTACGTAAAATGAAGAAAACATCTTCGCTGTTTTCTTATGATTATTTTGCAATAAAATTGTCATCTGGTCTAATATGATGTCCATAGAATGCGTGAAAAAGGCACATGAGGGCTACGTCTACACGTGAAGCCAACATCGAAATAGCTTATTTCGATTAATAACGTCTACACGTCCTCCAGGGCTGGCAACGTCGATGTTCAACTTCGACGTTGCGCGGCACCACATCGAAATAGGCGCTGCGAGGGTACGTCTACACGCCAAAGTAGCACACATCAAAATAAGGGTGCCAGGCACAGCTGCAGACAGGGTCACAGGGCGGACTCAACAGCAAGCCGCTCCCTTAAAGGGCCCCTTCCAGACACAGTTGCACTAAACAACACAAGATCCACAGAGCCGACAACTGGTTGCAGACGCTGTGCCTGCAGCATGGATCCCCAGCTGCCGCAGCAGCAGCCAGAAGCCCTGGGCTAAGGGCTGCTGCCCACGGTGACCATAGAGCCCCGCAGGGGCTGGAGAGAGAGCATCTCTCAACCTCCCAGCTGATGGCCGCCATGGAGGACCCAGCAATTTCGACGTTGCGGGACGCGGATCGTCTACACGGTCCCTACTTCGACGTTGAACGTCGAAGTAGGGCTCTATTCCAATCCCCTCATGAGGTTAGCGACTTCGACGTCTCGCCGCCTAACGTCAAAGTTAACTTTGAAATAGCGCCCAATGCGTGTAGCCGCGACGGGCGCTATTTCGAAGTTAGTGCCGCTACTTCGAAGTAGCGTGCACGTGTAGACACAGCTAAGATGTGATATAATATAAAGATTAAAAAACCATGAATAGAAAGAAACTCAGAATAATTACTGTATCTGGAATTAATTTCTTTGTGCTACAATATTGTATAACATATAAAAGGAACACTAGAAATTGCAACGGACGTCAAAGCAAAGAAATATCCATAGATCTTTCATGGTCATATGAGCCAATACATGGAGTAGGAGTAGCATTATCTGAAGCTAGTGGTGGATAAAATTCTAAATATCATTGGCTCAGTGCTGAATGCCAGTACAAGGAAAAGTAAATAAAGCAATGGGGTGTATTGTAGTAGGAACTGATAATAACACCTTTCTAGAAGCTTTAAAATTAGCAAAAACAAATCCTATGGAGTAGAAATATGCCTTTCACTTATCCCATTAACATCTGCTGAGGTTCATCTATATCAGTGGTTTCCAAACTTTTCAGCATCAGGCCCCCTTTCAATTTTTGAGAAACCCCCGCACCCCCCACCTCTTCTTTACCATCATACAACCCCCTTTTTAAGAAAAAATTCAATTTGCAATTTAAAATAAACATTAAAAACTTGATATAAAAATGTTACTTAAAATTAAAAATAAGTACAAATAGTTTTTTTTGGTCCCTTGTGGGTGCCTGGTGCAGCCCCATTTGGCCAGCTGCCAGAGCTGCCCACCCAAGCCCTGTACCATCAATGCCAGCCACCTGCCCCAACCGCAGGCCCAAGCCCCATGCTGCATCCAAGCTGCCTGAGCCCCACATTTCTGGGGTCAGCCACCTACCTGTCTGCCTGAGCCCCACATTGCCGGGGCCAGCCACCCACCCACCAGCCCAAGCAGCCTGAGCCCTGCGATGCCAGAGCCAGCCACACAAGCCCTGCGAGTCCTGTAAGCCAGGTGACTACCTGAGCCCTGCAAGCTGCCCACCCGAGCCCCTCCCCTTCCACAAAGCCAGGCACCATCAGCCCCCTGCTCTTTCTCCATCCCCACACCCCTTACTTGAGCCAGGCACCCCAGCCCCCCATTTAAGTCCATCCTCCTCCCCGCATTGTAACCCACACTCACTCACCTTAGTACATCGGTCTTCTCTGACTGCCTGCTTTTTATAGTAGCTGTGCTGGGTCACCCATGTAAAATGGGAGGGGCTGAGAGCCAGAAGCAAAGTGTTGGGGGGAATAATGAAGGGGGGCTTGGGTTGCCTCATGCCCCCCTGGAATTTCTTCATGCCCCTCCGGGGGGAACATTCCTCAGTTTGGGAAACCATGGTTGACATCATATACTATTAGCAATGACCATTTCCTTTCTCTTACCTATGTTCTTTAAAAAACAAAAAAAAGCAGATGACCAGAATAATAACTGAACATAAAGGCTACGTCTACACGTGCAGCCAACATCGAAATAGCTTATTTCGATGTTGCAACATCGAAATAGTCTATTTCGATGAATAACGTCTACACGTCCTCCAGGGCCGGCAACGTCGATGTTCAACTTCGACGTTGCTCAGCCCAGCATCGAAATAGGCGCAGCGAGGGAACGTCTACACGTCAAAGTAGCACACATCGAAATAGGGATGCCAGGCACAGCTGCAGACAGGGTCACAGGGCGGACTCAACAGCAAGCCGCTCCCTTAAAGGGCCCCTCCCAGACACAGTTGCACTAAACAACACAAGATACACAGAGCTGACAACTGTTTGCAGACCCTGTGCCTGCAGCATAGATCTCCAGCTGCCGCAGAAGCAGCCAGAAGCCCTGGGCTAAGGGCTGCTGCCCACAGTGACCATAGAGCCCCGCAGGGGCTGGAGAGAGAGCATCTCTCAACCCCCCAGCTGATGGCCGCCATGGAGGACCCAGCAATTTCGACATTGCGGGACGCGGATCGTCTACACTGTCCCTACTTCGACGTTGAACGTCGAAGTAGGGCGCTATTCCTATCTCCTCATGAGGTTAGCGGCTTCGACGTCTCGCCGCCTAACGTCGAAGTTAACTTCGAAATAGCGCCCGACGCGTGTAGACGTGACGGGCGCTATGTCGAAGTTGGTGCCACTACTTCGAAGTAGCGTGCACGTGTAGACGCAGCCAAAGATTCTAAAGATCAGACTGCTGCCCAAAGGGTACCCACAGCACACATTGCACTGGGCACTGCTGGAGGAGCTGGTGGATACAAACAGCCCATAACAGCCCAGGTTCTGCCATCATAAGCTCCTGAGAGTGTTTTATGATCCTAGTAGCCGTCCCACTCTGGGGTACCATGCGAGGCAGGAGTCTCCTCAACTTTCAGAAGAAAGAGAGACAGAGTCTCACTGGGATCTCCCAGCCATGCCTCAGAAATGTAAAACACAACAATTTAAAATAGAAAATATCATGCCCTTATTGTCCCAACTTTTCACAAATACTCTAGTGACTGATACCAATGACATGAGTGATCATGCAAGTGACCAATTTTAAGTAAATTTTAAAACATAATCATGCAAAATAAATTTAAAATTCACTCCACGTGCATTCATACTGAAACCTGATTCTAAGAATGATCAAACCGGAGGACAGAAAGATATCACATCAAGTAGATGAGTAGTTCCACTGATCCATGAATTCTTCAGACAAAGGCTACCGGTTTCATGCCAAGAATTAGTCACTGAACTGTTGGTGAATAATAGCCAGTAAATAAAATGGAGAGACTCACAATGTTTCACAGAGAAACAGCAAATGTGTTTAACATTTTTGCCTCTTCCCCATTTATAAAATTATGCCCAAATCCTTTTGGGTTGTATTCTGTGGGTCAAATTCAGCCTTATTGTTAGAACAGAGTCCCCAGTTAAATTAAGTTGTGCATGATCATTCTGCAGTTGAATTTGGGCCCAATTATTCACTGTTTTGTTTGCATTTATATTTTACTGGTGTTCAACACTGTGCCAAGAGTATTTAGAGTTTTATCCACCACTACCCCCATATCCTGTTCCTGCTTGATATTTTGGAGCATATGGCCATTAAGGCTGTATTTCCAATCCTCCTTTTTCATTCCCAAGCTCATTATCTTACATTTCTCCACAAGGAATCACTTAGTCCTGTCCATGTTTCAAATCTGTTCACATTGCTCTAAATTTTACTGCCCTCCTGCTTTGTATTGATTACCCCTCCCTACATTAAACTCATTAACAAATGTAATCACCTTCTTTTCCCCTTCCTTCCTTCAGGCTGCTAATGTTTAATGTTAGCATTTTCACCAATACAAACCCATGTGGCATTTCACTGCCCAGTTTCCTTAATCCTGTGTTGCTTTTATCCCTTCTCTCATCTCTCTCAAAGCCAACTCTATATCCACTTAATTAGGTCTCCTCCAATGAAGTATTTGTCATCCTTCTTATGTGTAATATTTGTGGCCAATTGGTTATGTCTATGGTTTCTTCCATGTTAGCAAACTAATACTGCATGTGTTTCTGTCTCAGCTGTAGCATATTAGCCTTAAATGTAATTTCATTTTTGTGGCTCCATGCTGCTTGTCCTTAATTAAATAATAATTTCCTCCTAATATCATCAAATTTAATGCCTTCAAAATGCCAGTTGCAGAAATAAAGCTTATACATTTGAAATTTCATATCTCCTCCTGGATATCCAGTTATTGGACAGTCAGGAGAGAAAATTTAATGGAGGCTTTTTGGAGAAGATTCATCTTTTTGATCTGCTGTGGGGAATCTTTGACACGTAATTTATGTGCACTACACTTACAATATACATTAACAGGTCTGTATTACTGCAAGATATATATTTGCTCTGCAAATCTAAACTGAAATTTACCTAATTTTTTTACTTGAGTGGTCCTTTTGTAGGTGACTGTCCTTTCTATGTCGTCTTCAGTTCTAGATTTATGAAGATCCTGAGCTGTAATTCTAGGGCACGGAGTCTCTATTAGTTTCAGTGAAAAGAGACTAATTATAAGAGTTCTGTAACTTCTCCACTACAAGATACATGACAGGTTTTTAAACGTCCACATCTGCAGTCCCATTGCAAACAGTTGCACTCCCCATATACATCAATTGTCTGTGGACTATTCCTATCAATACCATATATGTTCTAGTCTCTTAATTATCTTTTTCAAACTGATTCTGTTTTCCTAGCAGACGTCTTCTTTCTTGCTTAGTAAAATTCAAGTTTTTTTGGGGATGAGAGGGGAGAATTTAAAAGTAAATAATATATTGATTACAATTCAATAATACATTAAAAATCAATTTGAATTGGGCATATAACTCCAGTTTGTGCCTTTGATAATCCCACTTATGTGTTTTTAGCTGTCTGTAACTTTTCAGCCTCCACATTTCATTTTTTAAAAGAATTATTTCCACAAGTTAAAAAGAATAATTGTTCAGAATCAGCTGTACACAATCTACTCCCCTTAGGTGTACATTGCTGAGCTACTTCTTCCATATCTGCACATGAAGAACAGTTAGTTCTGTGCTACCCACATTAAATTTCTATGGCTGGTATCCTGGTCAATTACATAATTTGGCAACCTGAGAGCCCCCAAGGCTGCTCTTTATACTGTGATCACTCCAAATAACGAATAGGCAGAAGCAATAACGAGATTTTGCTCATTCATCAGGTTTTCTTTATTCCACTATTAATACATAAAAACTAGCACTGTAATGTCTTTTAAAAAATGATTGACATGACAGGAACATTGTGGCGCAAGCGGCTGACTGAGCTCAGGTCATGACCTCCAGGCACCTTTATGTGTCCCAATTCACTTGTCTGTTGAATGTTAATATGCTTGACTACACTTGTCTGTAACCAACTGAATACTATTTACATTGTATATGTACCTTGTTTAACGTACAGTACAGTAACTAAATTAACTTATTGTTGCTTTCTCCTTTTTCATGTCGTATCCCGTAATTAATTAACCCTGAGATCAAAGATGTGTATACCCCGCATGAAGCTAGTGAATATTACCTGCATTATCTTCACTTCTCTATCCCTATAATAAAGAACAACCAGTAATTGCCTTATGTAAATCAGTTTAACAGGATTTCTTGTGTACGCTTGGGAAGTAGAAGGTTAACTTCAAAGAGGGGTCACCGTGTGTTCCACTGCAAGCAGTCTAAGGACACATATTGGGGTAAGGACAATTGCTAGACCATCTTCAACTAAAAAAAAAAAAAAAAAAAAAAAAAAAAGCACTCTGGGAGTGGTTCTTGCCTTAATCTATCTAAATGCTGACAGAGGGGTTCTAGATGCTGTGAGAAAGGTCCCCCAAACCCATTTTGGAAAACCCTAAAGATTTATGAGAAGACATGAAACTGGTAGGTTACTACATCTCTGCTACCATTTGGACTATGTACCCTATCCAGCTGTAACATGTTCTATCTGCCTCAACTGTTTGATAACTCTAATTTCTTTCCTCAGTTAATAAACCTTCATTTAGTTTCCTAAAGGTTTTGGTTGCAGTGATGTCTTCAATGAGATCTTCAGCATATTTTGCGTAGGGGATACGTGACTGGCCCTTTCGAGCTGGCGGAAATCTAATATGGGGTGCGTTTGGTTTTAATAAGCTTTCATCACAAAACCCAGTTTGTCTGAGTGGTAAAAAGGGTCTGTAATGCTTAAGAGGACTGTATGCAACTCAGTGGTAGTGATCCAGGAGTACACAATTGTTACTCAGTTAATGAAATCTAAGCATAGAATGCACCCACAGTTACAGATGTCTGGCCTATTTTCTGGCATTCTTATGTCTGAGCCATTCAAGGTAACATGGCAAACATGATTGCTGTAATGCTGACAAAAAGATGTCAGACATTGTTCATACAAGAAATTGCATAAGCATTTAGTTCTCTAAACAGCATCTTCTACAAGCAATTGCATTATCAATATATGTGCATATTCAGGGAATCATGCTCTTGTTGTGCATGTTAGTAGGGCACACTTTACTAAGACATTTGATATACCTATTAAACACATTTAAAAAACATTGTGTCAGGTGAAGTATTTCAGAGATCCTGAAAACTGGTTGCTTTAAAATGCTTTTTAAATCCATGCAAAGATTAATGTATTTTATGGGATATATAACTTAAGTATAGAAAGCACTTTTTTCAGTATGCCAGATGTTGGAGGGAGAGATGGAAATTTAATTATTATTATTAGTAGTAATAGTAGTAGTAGTAGTAGTAGTTAATGTGTGTCCTTCTCAATTACCATTGCCACCTTGCTCTGGCAGAAGTCCACAATATAGCCAGCACCACTAAATGGAATATGGACATTTTTCAAGTTCATACGGGGCTGTGTCTACACTGAGCCATGCGACCAGCGGCTTGATGGAAATCAGTATTCTTGAAAATGCAAATAGCCACTCATTTGCATATTCTCATGGCTAATTTGTATATTCACATGTGCTTACCCTGCTGGCAGAGGCTGCTGCTGTCAGAAAACAAGCTGTATAGATATGGGTCTGCTGGCAAACCCCCGCCTTTGTCAGTAGCCTCTTAGCCCTGATTTTTCCAGGCCTAAGGGGCTGCCCAAAAAGGGAGTTTTTGCCAGCAGAACCATGTCTACACAGCTTATTTTCTGCTGGCAGAAGCTGCTGCCACCAGGGCAATCTTGTGAAAATACGCAAATTAGCCACACAAATATGCAAATGACCCACCACTTGCATTTTCGAGACCCATCCGTTGCATCACACTGCCAGCAGCACGGTTCAGTGTAGATGCAGCCTGGGTGAATACAGCCTAATAACTTTAAAATACTAGCACCTGTTCACTTGAACTGACACCAGGATAACTGAGAGGTGAAGTATATCCATGTTCTGTATTTACACCAAAACAATGTGTTGCTAAGGAAGACCCATAGTTGCTTTTACACATTATATTTGCAAATTGCCTTTCCAGGGAATGCATTCATGCCAATAATATTCTGCGGATTGTGAGGCTGCCTGTAGCTTTGATACTCTGGAACATAATTAAAGACCTTCTGTGCTTTCCCTCCTCCTGAACTTTCACTGAAGCACTGGGAAACAAGCTAAAGCAAGAGCTGATATAGAATGAATGGAGACTAATCAGCCACCATTTCTGGGTCTATCAAATTCCAGCACAGATAATTTGAAAACCCAGTTACAGAAGAAGTGCAATCTGAGAAAAGCTCTGAGTCAGGATAGAAAGCAAGAGAAAAGAGGCTATTGTTTAAGGAAATTTGTTATGCAGGAGGGGGACTCGAGGATATGGACAACTTTCCTTCTGTGTAACAGCCTGAAAAATGTCTGGCTGCCAACTGGCAGACAGCAGCTGACAGAGCTCGATCAGTCAGAATGCCTGATACAGTACAAACAGGAAGAGTATATCTGCTGAGACATCTGGAGGGTACGTCAAACGCCATTTCCTTGATTTAAGAAGACTAGTTGAAATAGCTGGGCTTGTGGCCATATTAATATTAGGTTGATACTAGAGAAGTGCAAACCATTTGATTCATCTCCCAAATGTACTTGAAATTAACCTTGCTTCACATTCCCCCAGCTGGCAGAAAGTAGTGTCAGTTCCTGTCTGTTAGTGTTTCATCAAAATTGGACATGTGGTTTTTTTTTTGCACATCCGAATTATCCACTAATATTTTAAGATTGCCCTTTTATTGGTGTACTTTGAGTTTAATCAGCATTATGCAAACCTTACCCTTCTAAGTTCTGTCAGCTTTCCTATACCCCCACAAAACACCCTGCCTCAAAATACCTTCCCCCCAAACAGCCCACAGCTTCTTTTTTCCAAATTCACCATAACTTTGGTTCTCTTATGCCCCCTCAAAAAACTTCCTTCTCCTCTATGACCTTTAAACCACCTGAGTGTTCTTCAGAGCTTATCCTGAGTTAACTCTGTGTTACTTTTTAAGGGGTCAGTTCCTAGCATCAGAGCTGGCCTCTTCACTATTACATGACCGGTCATCTTGTCTGGCCCCCTGGTGTCTCTTGATATGTGAAATTATATCTGGTTCTAAGGTTCCACTGGTTTGAATGGGAGTTGGCTGCTATGTGCTTTTAAAAATCCTATTTGCATCTTCAAGTATCCAACACCTGTGAAAACCTGGCCCCTATTAATCTCAATGGGCTTTTGATCAATTTTGTATCGCACTGTAGTATTCTCTTCAGGGGGAAAAAACAATAGGGCAAGTGCAGGGCACTGAGATGAGCCTGCCCTAGGGTTTCTAATTCCCTTGATTTCCCTTAGCTTATGAGTGAGTATTGTGCTTTAAGAAAGGCTTTCCCCTTTACACTGGAAAGGACAATCTTCTCATGCTGCACCACATGCCGTTGCTCAACTGACGCAGATGTGAGAAGCAAAATTCAACATCTAAGAGGAATATTGCTCCTTGTACTGCTGAAAATGAGTAGTTCCACTGAAATCAGTAATAAAAATTCAACGTAAGAACGAGCAAATTTAATCTCTGTGGCTATGTCTACACCAGCCCCTCCTTTTGAAAGGGGGACGCTAATGAGACACTTTGGGATATGCTAATGAGGTGCTGCAATGAATATGCAGCACCTCATTAGCATAATGACAGCCGTAACACTTTGAAATTGCTGCTTCTGATCACAAGCAGCTCGTCTACATAGGCACACTTCAAAATTCCCTTATTCCTACAACAAAATAGGATACAGAAATACTCTCTTGCAAGGGTTTGCTCTTTTTTGACAGGTCAAGTATTGTAACCCTAACCATAAACAACCCTATGGGGTGTGTTGGGGGCTTTTAGGGCAGAAGGATTGGCACCAAACACTCTGCAGTATGGGGGCTTCTGAGCTGCCAGTACCTATAACAGCTTACAGATTAATCCAAAATCTAGGTCCAGTGATGGCTTAAAGCTGTCTTTTGTCTCCCCACTTTCTACCCCACTCTTCCGATGTGGACCTACAGAAGGCTCAGCATAAATATTAAAGCTTGAACTTTACCTTTTCTTTTTTCCAGTTATGTGCTCACCTAGAATTTCATGACCTCATTTTTAATAGGAAGTGGCTGCTTGGAAGAGAACTGTAAAATCAAGTGTCCCACTAGGTGGCAAAGAGAGACAATAATTAGCAATGTCTTTCTGTGGAGGGAAACATGAGGATGAAAGAGCTGCCAGCTGTAAAATCTAGCTTACAAAAGTCTGTCTTGTGCTACAGATAGAGCCTTTGGAAGTGAAACCAACTTTTAGTAACTACAAATCTGAAAGTCTAGAGCAGTGGTTCCCAAACTTTTCCAGGCAGGGATCCATTTTCACAGCTCCGGAAGACTTAGTGACTCAAGGCAATTCAAAAATGGGGGGAGGGGTCCAGGGGAAGCAGGGCCATAACTTGCTAATTTTGCGCTTGAGGCAAGAATATAAAATTGCGCCCCCCTCATGGTTATATTAGTAGTCATTTCATAGAAAAAGGGAAAATACATAAATAGTAATAAAATAATAACACTATTTTTATTATAGTTTTATTATTCTTTTGTTATTATAGTTGATCTAAGTTGTGGTGGGGGAAAGACCCTCAACCCCACATCACTCCCTTCCACCCCCCTGAGATTAAACCCCACATTCAGAGGCTGGAGGAGCTGAGGGGAAGTCACACTCAGGTGCTGGGGGGGGTCACACTCAAGGGCTAAGGGGTTTGGGAGGCTCAGGGGCTGGGAGGAGTCACAAGGGCTGGGGGTAGTCACATGCAAGGGCTGGGGGTCACACTGAGAGACTGGGGGAGTCACACACAGTGGGGGGCTGGGAGTGTCACACTCAGGGGTTGCAAGGAGGCACACTTGGGCTGGATAGGTCATATTTGGGGCTGGAGAGTCACACTCTGGGGCTGAGGGGAGACATTCAAGGGCTGTTGGGGTGGGGAACTGGGGGAGTCACACTAGGGCTGGGGAGACTGGGGTCACATTCAGGGGCTGGGGGAGTCACACGTGGGTTGAGGAGATGGGAGGGTCACACTCAGGGGCTGGGGGAATCACACTCAGGCTGGTGGGACTGGGAGGTTCACACTCCGAGGCTGGGGGTCATACTCAGACTGCAGGGGCTGGCTGAGTCACATTCAGGCTGAGGGGAGATACAAACAAAAAATGAAAACTGACAGATCATACATAGAACAGAAGAGGGGCAGAAGGGGAGGAAGTGGGGGCAAAAATTACTCACTGCAGGAAACTATTGAGTGGCTTGCCAGGGATGGCTACTAATATCAAAGGTCTTTGTAATGTGTAATTGCTGTTCTATTGATAGAGCTGCTGGATACGGCAGTGGTAAGGATCTGCAAATGCCTTCTTTAAGATTACAAGCAGCTCTAAGCTGCTGGCGACCCTTAACAAACCTAACAGCGACCCTTGTTTGGGTCCCAACCCATAGGTTGGGTATCCCTGGTCTCGAGAGAACAGATTGATTGGAGCAACTCAGATGATGAATTTTTTTGGAACTATCTATATAGAAGGAAAATTTGAGATACTTTTAAGTTGTCCACCTTAATACTCTCTTCTGTTCAGAATTTTGCTTCATATCACTTCCCACATGGTAAATTGTTCAGGCCATATTGTTCTCTGCAATACAGCTGGACTGATTATTTGGAAAGAGTGTCACCTTTATGGAGACATGCCGCTCACCATACCACAGGGCATTGAAAACCTGGAGTTACTTCACTGAAGTTTCATTGTTACAGCTTAAGTCAGATCTAACCCTCTGCATTTACAGACCAAATTTGCAATGTAACTGCCTGTGAGGTGATGAACACCATCCTGGGTCAAGCCTGGATATTTTTGAGTACCCTTCATGACAAGCTATATGCCAAGTTTTGGCCAGTTTGCGGTTTTACTGCTAATCTGAAACTCAGGCCAGATTCATTAAAAGGCTAACAAGTGATCAGGAACATTCTGGCAATTCTGAGCTGTCTTTCAACTGACTTTGGGCTTTAGGATAGACACAGAATACTGTAATTTCCTTCAGTCACACCAGGGTTATTTTCATAGATGTCATGGCTCCCACTAGCTAATGCTCATTTTGGAGTTAGTTTTTAGCACATTGGAGTATGAAGAGCTTGCTGGAGATGTGGGAAGAGACAGGAAATTGTTAGTTAGTTTTTAGCACGTTCCATTGTACAAGATGCTTTCTGTGCATTTGGATGCAAATGTCATTGTTCAATATTCACATTTACAACATAATAAATACAATTACAATAGGTAAATCAAATTTACTGCCAGCATCTTCTTTGGAGCTTTATAAATACCTTAATGATTCTTTTTTCTGTTTTGTAAACAATAGTAGCGCTCCCTGGGAGCAAATATTTAAAAAGCTTTGTTTGTGGAATGTAAATATCATGTAGCTATTGTGTGAATTGTTAAAATCATTCTTGTATAATGAAGCTGACGTTTCAGATATTATTCTTATTTACACAGCACCATTGTAGTATAAGGCACTTTTGCAAAGGGATTGGAAACACCCTTTATATTTAGTTTTCCCAAAACTTTCCATTATAACAATTCTTCCAAATAGTTTTGACAAGCTGTAGCTCTCAATGGTTTGTAGGAGGAATCAGAACAAGCCTTTTGTTAGCTGATGGCAATCCATTCAGATTTGGACATATTATGAGTTGAAAATTGCCATTTCTTGAATGTGGTTTTCTCCATATAGACATAAGAAGGTAATCTAAATTAGACAGATAGCTTAATGAATCATGGCAATAAGCCACAGCATGAGAAGGAAGGAGACAAGAGGAGAACAGAGTGCCAGGAGAAAGAAAGAAAATTATCTGGAGAGAAGATAATTTTTCAATGAAAGAAGATCATATAAATTGTTTTAATGCTTTCTATTGCTCAGGACAAATGCCTTCTGAAGTGGAAAGTTAGGAGAAATAAGTGACTTTTGAGGTGGGATTCAACAGAAGAGGTAAAGAGAAGCAGCTGCTATTTTTTCAGGTAGTGGGGAGACAGTCACAAGTAAGAGAAAGAGGCAAAGGAAGCACTGAGGAGTAAAGAGTGAGTAAGGGAGTGGTAGTAAGAAATGAGAGCAGAAATGTGACCAGTGAGGGAGAGCTGCGTAGAGCTTTCAAGGTGAGTGTGAAGAGCTTGCTGGAGACGTGGGAAGAGACAGGAAGCCAATGATGGCACTCCATAGTGGACAGATTGAGCAGAAGAGTGTGGTGGGAATGGAAGATGCTGCAATATGAACAGACTGAAGGAATGCAAAGCAAACACACACAAAGGATTCCAGCCGTCAGTGCATGAGATGACCAAAGTAGAGCCTGTATTTAAGCAACAGGGTAAAGTGAGGAATGGCCAGTGTTTAGAGATTTAACAAAAGCAGCATTTGAATTTGGTGTAAAACAGTATATACAAGTGATAGCTGAAACCTGGAGACTGACTTACCTTTGTATCTAAAAACATCAGCGGATTAAAAAGTACCCTGAGTAGGGGAACACTATATGGATTTTATTGCAATAGTCTAATCTCCAGGTGACAAATGGCACAGTTTAGTGTAACCAGGTCTGTATTGGAAAGGACTAGTCACGTTGCTCTTACCAGCAGAGAAAATGTGCTCATGGCTAGAGTTACTATTTAAGTTTTTTGAGAGAAAGCACACACGCATGCACACTCCATCCCTCCCTTCTGGAAAAGTGCTACAGAATTAAATTAAAATTAAATCCCTGCTACAGAACTGAGGGAGGGGGGCTATTTTTTAAAAAAAAAGTTAGTCATTCTTTATTAAATTTTCTTGGTTTTAGAGTAATATCAAAGGTACCATGTTACAAATTTATAGACCTCTGTTGTTTTAATTCCTGTTTTATTCTACGGTATTTTTCTATATTGGTAACTTGGAAAGTATTCCCCTTAAATCATAAAAGAATGAACAGACCCATTTATTTTACTCAGTTTTCTTCCTTGTGTATATTTATTGATTATGAGCCTTCTTTAATTCACTTAATCAATGTTATATAACAAGAAAAACAATTTGTGTTTATTAGTTGTCAGTAAAAGAAGCTGCTTATTGCACCTGTGGAAAAGAACTCAAACATCATATTATGCTCAGGTTCTGGAGGAAAGGCATGTTCCTGTGTCAGCTTCGTTTTCCAGACAAAGATTTTCCAGACAAAGATTTGACTTAGGAAAGTCAAAAACAATCGGTTTTGGCTGAAAAAGACATAACACGAGGAAGTTGGGATGGATGTAAAATAACTCGCACCGTGTCAAAATCCTGGATATGGGATTATGGATTGCTTTCTAAGGTTTATACCACTTTGTTATTCAGCCACTCCTCTGACTGCCTCAACAAAATCTAGGGAACAAAAAATATAGGTTTACACAGATCAATGCAATAAGATCCTATTGCTGCACTACATGCTAAGATATGTCAAACATATTGATTATGACATTTTGGGAAACCAACACAAATAATAAAAAGTTCCAAAAAATGTGCTTTTTTCCAGACAATCCTGACAAGTTGTTTCTCCCAATTAGATCATTTACTGCGTAAGTACCAGATTCTGCCAGCCTACCTCATGCAGAATAGGACCTTATACTGCAAGTGTCCACTGGATGTCCGTAGCAATAATTGCAGAATAATGTGCTACAATACATTAGGGTGGCAATAGCAAACCCTGACTATTAATTACACACGTCCCTTGTGTACTTGTATACATATACTAAGCTCCCATTCTGACTGCAGCATCACTATAATAGTTTAGTTTATATGAAAATTCCTTCATATTTGAGAAGGTTTTACTTAAATTAAGACCTTTTGTTACACCCCAACCAGTACTGAAGTCAAGGAGAGACTTTTTGTTATTGATGTTACTCCATCCAGGATCTCACCCTTTAAAATTCAGAGCTAAAGGATCTAATCCTGTATTCCTTGATGATCAAACACTTCACCAGAAAAAACAACATTTTTGGATTCAGAAGGAACACAGTATTTATATCCAAATTAATGGAAAATTAATTTTTCATTTTCCAGTTGTTTAGGCTTAATTTCCTGATGGAAATGAAGGTTTTGATGTTATTAGCAATGCAAAGCCAATACAGCTGTGGAGTATTGAGCTGGACTGTATCAAAAGCTGTCATTTAAATTCTTACTGCAGAATTTTTATTACTGATTATGATAGAAGAGGCAGAAAGAATACAGTTTCAGTTTCAGATCCTGCTGCTCACGTATGCCAGAGCTGTCACTTGAAAACATCATCTTTTGTTTTCCAAGCCCAGCTGACTTGATCTTGTGTCAGTAAGAGAGAATAAATATGGACCCCCCAAAAGTCACCTGATGACTATAAATGCACTTCCTGGCTAAAATGTTCTGTTTTTAATAGTGTTGAAGGTCTACTTCAGAACATAGTATATGAAAATGTTGTAAGATGCATCCGCTACTGTCAACACAACAATGGTGAAGAATCTCAAAAAATGTCATACTTCTGGCAATAAACATAGAGGTTTATTTGAATAAGGGAAATAGTAATATTCTGTCCTAAGCTCTCCTGTCTCTTTATCCTTCTGCCTAGGCCCTGTCGCAGGTGACTTCTCACCATAGCTTCAAACTTGACACACCACTTGACAGTTGCCATAGCTAAACATGAATAAGGAAGCAAGGAATAGCCCATCATTCAAGGTATGCACAATGAGCATCTTGCAAGTCCAATTAGTCTGGCATACTTTACTAGCAGAGCATTCCTCAGCCCTCAGGTAAAACCTGCTACACCAGCTAATGTGTAGTTTTGCTGGTATAACTATATTTACATAGGGGTCATTTGTTCTACTCCTCAAATGCATGGTTACAAGAACATGAGAATGGCCATACTGGGTCAGAGAAAATGTCCATCTAGTCCAAATCGCGTCTTCAGACAGTGGTTAATGCCAGCTGCCTACAGAGAGAATGACCAGAAAAATAATCATAACCAGCAAGGCCTCAGCTGCATGGGCTGCTTCTGTTGACAGAACAGCCCTTTTGTCAACAAAACTTGCCAAGCATCTACATGGCTAAAGCACTCTGTCAAGAGTTTGTCAGCAAATCTCAGCTGTTCAGTCAGCAGTGTTTTCTCTGTTCCCAATGAGGAATAGCACCTCTGTTGACACTGTTTTGTCAACAGAGTGCCCATGTATACAGTTCTGTCGACAGAGAGGGCTTCCAGTTCCCCAAGCACTCCTGTGTGCAGAGCTTCCTGTCAGGCATTCTGCTGAGAGAAGGCAGGACAGAGTGGCTGCTCTCTGTTGACAGAGTGAATTGCTCTTTCAATCTGCTGTTATGTGTAGACACAATCTGTCAACAGAGGTACTGCTGAGGTTTCTCTGGCACCAGAGGCTGCCTGTGTAGATGTTGCCCAAGTGATTAGCCTCTGTTGCCCATTCCCGACTTCTGGCAAAGAGAGGGTAGGGACACTATCCCTGTTCATCTTGACAAACAGCCATTGACGGACCTATCCTCCATAGAGTTTTCTAGTTCTTTTTTGAACCCTCTTATAGTCTTGGCCTTCACAACATCCTCTGGAAAGGAGTTCCACAGATTGACTCCACATTACGTGAAAAAAACACTTGTTTTAAACCTATAATTATTAATTTCATTTAGTGACCCCTAGTTCTTGGGTTACAAGAAAGAGTAAATAACACTTCTTGATCAATTGTCTCCACACCAGTCTTGATTTTATAGACCTTTATCATATCAATTTATTACTCTCTTTTCCAAGTGGAAGAGTCCCAGTTTTATTAATCTCTCCTCATATGACAGCCATTCCTTACCCCTAATCATTTTTGTTGCCCTTTTCTGAACCTTTCCCAATTCCAATATAACTTTTTTGAGATGAGGCAACCATGTCTGCATTGAGTATTCAAGATGCTACACACTACTGTAATACAAATATTACATAACAAAAATTAATAAAGAGAGTTGCAGCATTTTCAGCTTCCCAAAAATTGTAAATAGTGGAGGGAAGGAGGGCATATTGGTGCTTCCATCTATAAATGTGTTATAATGACAATGACTGTTGAACAATGAATTTTTCAGATATTTTAGCAAGCATATCTTATTCACTGGCTAGAGTATAATATTTGGAACATGTCACGTAAACACATAGACCATTTTGGAGTGATCATTATAGAGATTTTTCAGAATCCACAGTATGACAGGCCATAACAACTACATAGAAAACATTCTTGTGTATCATGAAAACATTTACAATAAATTAGTATTATAGCAATAGACTGGCATAATTATAGCCAAGTAAATAATTAGTATTAATTACTTAGAGGATTAATGAGTTAGTTTGTGAAAAACACTTCGATGATGCAAGCAAGCGCCTAAATGTGCATTGTTTCTCCTCTAGAACAAATTGGTACTTCATCTATGTATTCCTTTGGTATTATGCTACTTCATTTTATTAAAGTATTATTAAATGAGTCTTACCAAGTTCCTGTTTTATGAAGTCCATTCAGAGGCAAAACTCCTTTCTCCAATCTGCATAGCTGATCACAGCTCCAATATTGTACTCCTGTGGGGAGATGCAGGAACTGAAGGAGAATGAAATTAAAATCCATCATGCATAGAAAGCGAAATTAATCTCAGCCATTGTTCCACAATATCTTTTTACATAGATATTAGTATTAAAAAGTTAATAACTGCGCAGTGAGGTCAAAATTCTACTCTCTTTTATTGTTTAAATACTCCACGGGTTACAGGGGCCATTCAAGGCCCCCAGAATATTTATGTCTCATAACCCCACATTAAGTTACTGCTTTGCCAAGCTGCTGACCATCAAAACTCTAAGCAACAGAGATTTTTGAAAACTTCTGAAAATAAAACCCTAAATGCAATGAAGTGGTATGTGGAGAGGCTTGTATGTATTATTTGAATTTTATCCAGTAGAAAACAAATAAATACATGCAAAGTCTTTATGGAACTAAACTTACTACATATTCAACAGTTTTCAAACATAGTCAAATTCATGGTTTTCTATGCACATACATAGCAGAAATGGTAGGCACAGTAGAATTTTCATGACAAATCTTCACAATTCTAGCTGTTAATTTATAAAGTAAAAACATTTGTTTATGAAAAAATAATTAAAAGTCCCACCCTTTTCTCCAACTAGCGAAAACAAGCAAAAAGCAAAAACAACATAAAAATATAAAACTTAGACTGCTCTAAGCCCAGTTTCATCCAGGACTTAATAGCATTGCACAAGTAAGGTTAACATTTTGTCATAATTATTTTTAGTCATAGTCACAGACAGGTTGTGAGCAGTAAACAAAAAAAATCACAGAAACCTGCGACCTGTCTGTGACTTTGACTAAAAATAACATGTGGGGACTGATGGAGCAATGAAGCGGGGTAGCAAAACGATAAAGATGAGCTCCACTAGGGGAGGGTTGGGTAGTTCAGCACACACCAAGGTGGCAGCCACCAGCTCAGGAGCCCCCTCCATGAACCCAGAGCTCTGTGATCTCTGCAGCCTGCTGTGGCTCAGAGTTACAGGGTTGTACTGCATGTGGCAGGTTACAGGTCCAGTGTCCCCCACTGCCCAGCATGGCTCCCCACCAGCTGATAGCCTTGGTCTCACCCAGGGGCTGAAGCAGAAAATGTCATGGAGGTGTCTGAAGGTCACAGAATCCATGACTTATTTTTAGCCTTATGCCTGGGTATTAGGGTAATTCATGGGCAAAAACATGATAATAAAGGAAATGCTGACAAGCTGAAGTGTAGTGGCAGGCACCACGGCATTATCTCAGGACTGCAACAGGTCCGATCACACCTTTGACAAGAGATAGATGCCATCCTCAATATATTCTTACACATGAAGAGTCAGCATATGCCTTTTTTCAGATCTCTTAAAAATTAGAGCAATTATGTTAATATTCAGTCTTAAGCATTGAAATGCTCCATGACAGTTTTATTTCGCCTTTCAAAACCGGCATCAGAGTGCATCTTTTGTATGTTAATTATGAACTATTCAGCAGGATTTTAAACCTAAGTGAACATGTATTTTAATAATTTGCAAACGTCAGCAGTCAAAAAGTCCTAAACCTTAGGCCTCCCTATTCCCTATTCTTTTCTGTTTATAGATGTTAAAATCATCGTATGTGTGAAATTGAACATGGCAGGATGTATTGTTGCCAAATGCATCCTTCTGAAGTGAATGGAGTTGCACTTGCACTGCAAAACATCTTTTGCAAATAAAAGCACAGAGTAAATGCACTGTGATTTGGGGTTATTCTCAAGTATTTATGACTGTCATGAATTCATGGAAATGTTTATGACTCTTGGAAGTTTTACATATTTTAGCTTGCCTGGTTATTTATCTGAAAATCTGTTACATGATTTGTTATTTATTCTTCAGCCATCTGTTTAAAAACTTTCAGTTATCCAATCAGGGAGCAGAAACAATGCCATGTGACCAATAATATACCTCAAATATCAAACGATAAATTCTGAATATGCAAATTAAAGAGTTTGTGAGCAACCACTAAACTGAAAAATATGTAAGTAACTCATTAGGTACTTATTATTCTTTAATCCACAAAAGGGTTAGTCCAAAAGGAGCAGTGCCCCCATTGTTTTCTAGCTGATATCACCACTCACTTGAACTAGAAATTCCAGAAACCCTTCTAAATAGGCTAGATTCTTACATGTCTGGTTTTGCAGCACTTTCACCATTTTATTTCAGATGCCACATCTGAATTGAGTATCCAGACTAATCTAATGTCACCCCTCCAGCTTCAGCAGCCTCTACTGTTTCAGCCTCTAACACGTCTATTAGTAATATCAGCAGAGAAATGGAAGATGGAATTGACCTGACGACTGACATTTCCTATCTTATACAAACAGGTTGTTCCATGGCCAAAGATTATTCACGCTACAGGGATAGTATGGGGAATATGGTAAGGGCATTGCCTATTCTGTACCCTTTTCTGGATAAACTACTCCCACTTGCTGGCCCGTCAACCAGATGCCATTCACAAGCACTTCATTTGCTTTTTTTCTTAAAAAATTGGTGCTACTCAAAAAGTCTTCATGGTCATAAGTTGTTGGGGTTTCTAAGTGAGAGTGATAGCAAGGGAGAATAGTACAGCATGGGCTTTTCAAGACGGCCTGCAAAGATCTTGTACACCATGTCTTTGGGTCACAGAACCACACAAAGTAAGTAAGTATTATTGTCCAATCCATCAACAAGTTGCCTTTAATTGTGGAGCTGGAAGTTTAATTTGCCATGCATGGATAAAGCCCAGTTTTCAAGAAAAACATTTATATTACATGATCAATGAAGCAATGAAGAAGATAAAAAAAAGATTGTAAGAAGTGTTCCTTATAATCTGAGTGCTTTGGCAGCTATTCCTAAGGAGATTGAAGTGCCACCCAGCTGATTAGCAGAGTGCTCACAGCTGGCAGCATATGTTCCTAATGAAGGTGCATGTCCACATATGCCTTGGTGTATATATGAAAATTTATTCTGTACATGGATGGAAACAATGAGAGGGAACATTGATTGTAAGTAAACCTCAAGTCCTCTTTTCAAAGATACCATGCTGCATAACATGCTTATTCCACAGCACCCCATGCCTGTGCGCTGAATCACCTCCAGCTCCAGATGACTGAACAACAGTGATTCTCTCTGCAGCTGTGGGCAAGGGTCTCTATGGGTCCCCTGAATGCAAGGATTTCACACAGCTATTACCTATGGCAGAATTACATCCCACAAAATAAGAGTGTGTACATGTAGGTATCTGCCTTCTTTAGAAAAATAATATCTGAACTCTTGGAGCTATAGAAGGTCTGGCTTGCAAGATGCCCTTTTATGCCTCTACATGCATGCTAAAAATAAAAGCTGATATTTCCAACTTAGAGAATACTTAATGGTATCAGCATATTGCTGAATCTCCAGTGTGAGTCTAAGCAAAATATTCCCTGTACATCCTTTGAGAATCAGCAGTAAACCAGGGAGCTTGCCAGGCAAGCAACATGAAGATGTATTTTTCCTAGGAATGCCTTGCCAAAGCAGCCTGTAGATATCTGTTTTCAGAACTCAGAAATGCTGCTGTTAATTGTTGGCTGAGTCACCTACCACCACCACCACCATTGTGCACCAGTTTCAGCCTTAGCTGAGCTGTCAAGCCACTGCACTGGGCTAGAATCATAGCTCTGATTCTCCCATACATTCAAGATCACTGCCAACCATTATCAAAGATCTTTTCTTCAATAAAGTCCTGGAATCTAGTTTGCCTTTGACTCCATCAAGAGAAGGCCCTTGAGTTGTGTTACATACTCGAGGCATCACATGATGATTATGCCTTTTATCTCTGGCTGCTCAGCCAACATAAGTTTTTCTGCAGATAGTAGCAACAGCTTTTATTTATTTGATTTGAAATTTGTTACACAGGAAATTAATATACCTTTTACACTTGGTCCTAGCACATCAAAAGGGTTGTTAATGTATCATCTGTAACACTAGAATTCTGTTGAAAAAGGTGTAAGGCAGATAGAAGCTGCAGAAAAGGAGCAGAAGCTGTTTATGAGATCATCCGTCCAATCATCTGTTGGTTGTCTGCATGGGATGATAGTAGCATCCCCCGACATATTGATAAAACAATAATGCAACATGTACTCTTCACTTTCAAGCATTACACTGATCATATGGCTCCTGAGGACAGCTTGAAAGTTATTTCTTGCCACTATGCAATATTGCTGTCCTTGATGGTTTCGGAATGACCTTCTCCATGCACTGGACAAATGGCAGCAAAAAGATCATGCTTATATTAGCACTGTCACTTTCAAGTTACCAGCTCAAATGGAGGGAAGATGTTGAGTAAACTGACAACATGATTTGAGTGGGTGGTGCGGAGGACAGCATCTGCCTTTGTGATCCGTTGCTTGCCAACAAGCTACAAGCACATATGGCTTTTTGTTTTTCATAACGACTCTGAAGGTGTAGAACACTGAGTTCCATGAAGTTTGAGCTTCCTGCTTGAGCTGACATTTTTAACTAAAGCTGACCCTTTCAGCTGGGTCAGAATTTTTCTAGTCTGTGGAATAGCAAAAGGGTTTTATACAAAGTTGCAAGATCTCTATAGCTTATGTAATAATGTAATGCTAAATAACTATTGAGTATATTGTAATAACATTTCTATTATGAAATATTCATGTCATTTCAGCATTATCTTGAGAATGAGAGTGTTGCAAGTCCTATTGCAATGGACTTACCACACAATTTCTGGTGAGGCTCAATACGCCATGTTTGAGCAAGAGAAAGTTGGATGTCTGGAACACTGATTAATATTTTCTTGCTGACCTGTTTGACTGTTCTTGGCTTTTTATCACATCATACACTGTTTATTGAAAGACATCTCCTTTCAAATCTCTGCTTTTTGACCTCTGGATTCCAGTCTTTGCTCACTTCTCTTGTTCCCTGCTCCACTGCCCTGATAGCATCACGTTACCTGAATGATATGATCACAGGGCTCTACTTCATGTTGCTTGTTATGGAAGAGAGTGTAAAAAGAGGATAAAAGGTCTGCAAATGTCCCTGGTGATACAGAGGGACAGGAGTGACTTGTTGCCTCTCCATGGAAGCCTGAGAAATCCATCCCTAAGCGTGCTTTTGAACTGGGGTGGGGGGTATAGCTGGATGACATAAGGGAAATTAAGAGATGACAGCCACTTTGATTCCTCCTCAGATCTGCAGGGAATGTGCAAGACCAGAGCCATCTTTATCAGTACGAGAATATGCAGCTGCCTGGGGCATCACTGGGGTCTTAATGTCCACCTGCCTACCTCTTCCTATCCTGGTTCTGTGGGTCTGGTCCCTCCAGGGAGGATCTACTTAGCTTAATAGTGAAAAACCCTGCCAGACCTGTTAAAAGGGCATTGAACTTGTAAAAGACCAAGCAACGAAGTCATTTAACAGGCATTTGCCAATCCCAGGTATATACTGTAAGTTTCTGAATTTACTGTGTTAGGTGATAGGACCTCAGTCTATATGTTTTAAAAATATGTCATTTTTATGTTTTATATTTTATATAAAAATGTTTTGTATTTGTTTTAAAGGCATGTCATTAATGTGTTGTTGAAGATTATAAAATCACATCTCTAAAAAATTGTCATGCCCTCCTGTCCTCAGGCTTCCATTGGGCATAGGGGCACCAGATCTTTGTAGGGCCCTATAAATCCTAAGGACAGCCCTGGGCAAGACGACACAAGCCTGGTACTGTCAACATTAACTGGAGCTATTAACTGAATTACCACATCATTAATTTCTTCTGCCACTTCTTCTGGGGAGAGGGGATATTTAGAGGAGATGCCAACAGGGACTGCAAGGAAGTGGCTATTGAGTGAGCTATGCTGTCATGGATAAAGTAATGTTTCTGGAAAGCTGTGTATACTCTATTGCTGCTATGCAAGTGAGCTTGTATTCTGCATGCAGAGTTTTTCCCATAGATCTCAGCACATATGTGTCTGAAGAGAACCAACCCTTGGCCTCTTCTACTGGGCAAATACTCCTCAGTGAATACTGTATAGAAAACTGAACGGACAGGCAAGAGTTTTCTGGACCTGCAATGAGTTTTTACTGGGAATGGCATGGAATGTTAGGCTGGATTCAGGGATGTTCTTTGCAACTTTGTAGTATATTCTCAAATCTTTTCCCTAGTCTAGGTTTAATTGGCTTAAAATTCCACAGACTAGTAACCTTCAGTGCAGGAACACTTCGTTTACTGCTCTTTGTTCTCTTCTACCCATTAATTATAGCTCCATGGGACTAACTTGCCTAGGTAAGTATGAAGAATTTGTTACCTTATACACTTCAGTCAGAATTTAGACAAACTTTTAATTTTCCCTTCATAATTAATCCCACTAGTCTCTTAGGTACTTTGCTGTTCTACTATGAAATCTCCCCTTGCCGCCAGTTCTTCAATGTTTTTCTAGTAGTGAAGCATTAGAATGCCCAGTGCCTCAGATTTTGGGATGAACTTGTCTCTTCTGTCTTCTGTGCTAGTCACTCATCACTACACTCACATCTGGTTCATTCATAGCCCTCCTGCATCAGCCCCAAGGGCTCTCTCAAATTTTCACACTGGGATTTTAAACACAGCCAGCTCAATAGATTCCTCAAGCACTGAAATTCCACATCTCACCAACTAGCATGCTGTTTCCAGCTACACACTGTTAAAAATACAGATTGTGTACATCCTCAGGAATGATTCACTCAGGAGCACAGCTGCCTGCTATATCCTGGTTCACACTAGGTTCTCCACAGGCTAGGCTCAGTGCATACTGCACCTGCCGTACTGCCTAACAATTGTGCTGCAGATGCAGTTACATTCATTACTGAATATCATATTGGTATGATGCTCGGCATGAATGCATTTATAAACATTGAGCAAATTATCTTTTTTCAGTTGTTTTCCATCTACAATATTCACAGTTGGCCAGCCATGAATTTACCACCATCTGACATTGCAGTTGGCCCATGTGACAAAGGCATGCAGGCACATTGCTAGACAAATCAACATAGTTGGCCATGTGGTGCTGGCCTATATCCAACATGAATCTGCTCCTGCTGCAATGACCAGGGCATGGACAATCAGGCCTAGTGGTCAGAGTCAGTGTCAGGGGCAAGCCAAAGGCCAGAGACAGAGATGGCACTAGGGATCAAACACAGGCGCAGGGATCTGGAATAAGGCAGGAAAGCAGGGACTGGAAGAAGATAGGAGTTTGCAACAAAGGAGATAGAAGCAGGCAGGAATATAAGGCTGAGTCTAACATGTCCATAGGAGCAACCAGCCATGGAGTCCTCTAGTAGTTCAGATGTTTCCCTATGCTGCTTCCTGGTTATAGAGAGCTCCTTGACCAATTGTGGCAGACCCTGGGTGTTTCTCCCAGACAGAAACTTCAGAGGTAAGATTTCCTTCTCTGATTATGTGACCTGCTGGGTGGTGCTCATGGCCTGATTACTGCCCAGGGAGTTGGGTTCGAGGAATGGTTTCCATCACACCTACTGTGCTCAGGTCTTTGGAGGAAATATTTTTGCAATGGCTTTTAAAATGAGATTGTGTGCCCAAACAAGTAACACTCAGGATCAATATCTGCAAGTTATCTTAACAACAGGTCCTTCAGTGGTTGAGAAGATGGTTTCAGAGTAGGCTTTCTAAAGCAACAAAGTTTGCCATTGATATTTGGTGGGACTTGTGCTCCCAAATCCATATTTGCTTTGGAAAAGCCCTCTATACAGTGACTGATGAAGTTTTGTAACTTAAATAGTAGAAGGGTAGAACTTGTGTGGAAGGACTCACCTCCAGATATCCCATCAAGCTATTCTTAATACATATATTTCCAAACAGTAACTTCTTCATCACATAAAATGCATATAAGTATAAATCAGGGCTGGCAGTGTGGTCTGTTAGATAGGACTCTGACCCAAGAGACAGTTGACCTTGTTGTTATTGCCAGCTCTGCCCCTTGACCTGTTGTGTAGTCTAGGGTAAGTCACTCCACCTCTGTGTGTTGGTTTTCCCCCTCTCATAGTTTGTCTGTTTTGACTGTAGGCTTTGCAGGGCCAGAACTGTCTTTGTGTACTTGTAAAGTAACTAGAACAGGACCTGTGATCTTGCCTGGAAGCTGTCAGCATTATTTCAATACAAATTATAATAAAATGAAACAACTCTTTGGATTGCCCCTAAGGTTGTAAGACAATTTAATTTCTTATTTGTAGCTGTTTGTTCTAAGTACAGTCATTGTCATTTAAAAAGTTAATGGTTACAGTTACATCTGGAACCACTGGGGCATAGCATTTTCTCTTTCCAAGCCCAGAGGACACCAATCAATGTTCTTATATTCCTTTTTTGCTGAAGTCCTGTTTCTTGAAGCAGGTAAGCCTTGAGAAAATGGCTCCTTCCCCTACCACTGAAAATACTAACCATATTTTAAAATAAAATAATTTTAAAACAGTATGGCTAGGTCTACACTACAGAGATCTTTCTGGAACTTCTTTCAAAAGAGAGTGTCCACACAGCCTCTGCTCTTCTGAACGAACAGGCCCAGGATCAAAAATGAAGACTGCTCTTTTGAAAGAAGGGCCCTGCAGAATGTCTGCACACATTGTCTTTTGAAAGAAGCTTTCAAAAGGGGGAGCTCGTCTTGCAAAGGGAAAGGAAGAGTGATTTTGAAAGGAGTGCCACATTCTTTCAATTTACTTTTGAAAGAGTACTTTTTATGTGTAGAAGCTCTCTGGGCTCTTTTGAAAGAGCCCCCATCTTTTGCAAAATCTTTTGAAAGAACTTGCTAGTGTAGACACAGCCTGTATTTGTTTTTAAAGCACTTTTAAAAGCGCTTTAATGAACCATTAATGAGATGCTAAATGTTCTGAGTTTTCCTCCAATGTAATACCTGTGTGAAGTTCCCATGAGTCATAGTCTGTGTTACATTCAGAGAATCAGAGATGAGAACTGAAAGTCATGCATAGTCAAACTAGCATATGAGATAACGAAGTATCCCACCCAGCTCTTCTGGGAGTGATACAAGCACACTGTCTAGATTATCTGTCCAATCCACAATATAAAATGATGTTTGGGATACAAAATACCCAATTACCCTGTGATCTAATCCCATTTATACAGGGCTCCACATTTTTTCTGAAACATTCATTAAAAAGCTATTTGGACATCTTTTTAATTAACTTTTTTCTGTTTCTGGGTATGTGCTTTGTCCAGAACAGATATACCCATTAACAAGTGCAGAAACATGGATTGAATTAATGCTTCAGAACAACAAAAGCATTAGGGGAAAATATAACAGCAGTTTACAGTGAAGGTCTAACCTTTTTAAATCCTTCATTGTTCATTGTACTAAAGGTAATCATGATGGAATCTGATGGCTAAAGAGAATATGATAAATTATTAGGAATTCTACTGTCATTCAGCAGTTATGTGACCCCGTTCTCCCAGTGCAGGATATGACGAAAACTTTTGTCATTTTCATTGGAAATTACTTCTCTACTTCAGTGAGAGACAAAGACATATATTACCCACTTGGCACAGTCTATACCATCATGCTCACCATTTTTATGAGACTATGATAAATTCTGAACAAAGTATGCCTCATGAGATATCATTTTAAAAGGCATAATTTGCTAAATATCATCATTCCATTGAAATATATATATAGCAATACTATATATGACATTATAAGATACTACAGTGTGAATGTTACTGAAATATGTTACTCTGTATGACACCCACACATTTTATTTCCAGAGGAAAATGCATTGACCCCATATAGGTGTTTGCCATTAGCTGCTTTGAGTGGCCATTCTCCAGATGGGGAAAGTTATGAGTAAGAAGTTAGCATTGCATCACATGAACATTTGAAATGTCACATCCACAAGAGACTGCTTGTCACATTCACAAGGGACTGCTACCCCTACACCCAAGCGAGGGTAATCCTCAAAGAAGGGACATCATAAGAACATAAGAACATAAGAACATAAGAACGGCCATACTGGGTCAGACCAAAGGTCCATCAAGCCCAGCATCCCATCTGCCGACGGTGGCCAATGCCAGGTGCCCCAGAGAAGGAGAACAGAAGACAAGTGATTTATCTCCTGCCATCCATCTCCTGCCCTTGTTATGAAGGCTAGGGCACCATACTTTATCCCTGGCTAATAGCCATTTATGGACCTGACCTGCAAAAATTTATCAAGCTCTTTTTTAAACCCTAATAGAGTCCTGGCCTTCACAGCCTCCTCGGGCAAGGAGTTCCACAGGTTGACTGTGCGCTGTGTGAAGAAAAATTTCCTTTTATTAGTTTTGAACCTACTACCCATCAATTTCATTTGGTGTCCCCTAGTTCTTGTATTATGGGAAAAGGTAAATAATTTTTCTATATTCACTTTCTCCACACCATTCATGATTTTATATACCTCTATCATATCGCCCCTCAATCGCCTCTTTTCCAAACTGAAAAGTCCCAGTCTCTCTAGCCTCTCCCCATATGGGACCCTTTCCAAGCCCCTAATCATCTTAGTCGCCCTTTTCTGAACCTTTTCTAATGCCAATATATCTTTTTTGAGGTGAGGAGACCACATCTGCACGCAGTACTCGAGATGTGGGCGTACCATAGTTTTATATAGGGGAAGTATGATATCTTTTGTCTTATTATCGATCCCTTTTTTAATAATTCCTAACATCCTATTTGCCTTACTAACTGCCGCTGCACACTGCGTGGATGTCTTCAGAGAACTATCCACTATAACTCCAAGATCCCTTTCCTGATCTGTCGTAGCTAAATTTGACCCCATCATGTAGTACGTGTAATTTGGGTTATTTTTTCCAACATGCATTACCTTACACTTACCCACATTAAATTTCATTTGCCATTTTGCTGCCCAATCACTCAGTTTGCTGAGATCTCCTTGTAGTTCTTCACAATCCCTTTTGCTTTTGACTGTCCTGAACAACTTGGTGTCATCTGCAAACTTTGCCACCTCACTGCTTACCTCATTTTCTAGATCATTGATGAACAAGTTGAACAGGATCGGTCCCAGGACTGAGCCCTGGGGAACACCACTAGTTACCCCCCTCCATTGTGAAAATTTACCATTTATTCCAACCCTTTGTTTTCTGTCTTTTAACCAATTTCCGATCCATGAAAGGACCTTTCCTCCTATCCCATGACCACCTAATTTACATAAAAGCCTTTGGTGTGGGACCGTGTCAAAGGCTTTCTGGAAATCTAGGTATATTATGTCCACTGGGTGCCCCTTGTCCGCATGTTTATTAACCCCTTCAAAGAATTCTAATAGATTAGACAGACACGACTTCCCTCTGCAGAAACCATGCTGACTTTTGCCCAACAATTCGTGCTCTTCTATGTGCCTTGCAATTTTACTCTTTACTAGTGTTTCTACTAATTTACCTGGTACTGATGTTAAACTTATCGGTCTATAATTGCCAGGATCTCCTCTAGAGCCTTTTTTAAATATTGGTGTTATATTGGCCGTCTTCCAGTCATTTGGTACCAAAGTGGATTTAAAGGATAGGTTACAAACCACTGTTAATAACTCCGCAATTTCACATTTGAGTTCTTTCAGAACCCTTGGGTGAATGCCATCTGGTCCTGGAGACTTGTTACTATTCAGCTTATCAATTAATTCCAAAACCTCCTCTAATGTCACTTCAATCTGAGTGAGTTCCTCAGATTTGTCGCCTAAAAAGGCTGGCTCAGATTTAGGAACCTCTGTAACATCTTCAGCCGTGAAGACTGAAGCAAAGAAATCATTTAATCGCTCCGCAATGGCACTGTCTTCCTTGATCGCTCCTTTTATATCTTTATCATCCAAGGGCCCCACTGCTTTTTTAGCAGGCTTCCTGCTTCTAATGTATTTAAAAAACATTTTACTATTGTTTTTTGAATTTTTGGCTAGCTGTTCCTCAAACTCTTTTTTGGCTTTTCTTACTACATTATGACAGTTAATTTGGGAGTGTTTATGTTCCTTTCTATTTTCCTCACTAGGATTTGACTTCCACTTTTTAAAAGCTGCCCTTTTCTCTCTCACTGCCTTTTTAACATGGCTGTTTAGCCATGGTGGTTCTTTGTTAGGTCTCTTACTGTGTTTTTTTATTTGGGGTATACATTTAAGTTGGGCCTCTAGTATGGTGTCTTTAAACAGTTTCCATGCAGCTTCCAGGGATTTTAGTTTAATTACTCTACCTTTTAGTTTCTGTTTAACTAGCTTCCTCATTTTAGTGTAATTCCCCTTTTTGAAATTAAATGCCAGAGTGTTTGACCGCTGCGGTGTTCTTCCCAACACAGGAATATTAAAAGTTATTATATTGTGGTCACTATTTCCAAGCGGTCCAGTAACAGTTACCTCTTGGACCAGATCCTGCGTTCCAGTTAAGACTAGATCGAGAACCGACTCTCCCCTTGTGGGTTCCTGTACTAGCTGCTCCAAGAAGCAGTCATTTAAGGCATCAAGAAATTTAATCTCTGAATCCCGTCCTGAGGTGACATGCACCCAATCAATATGGGGATAATTGAAATCTCCTATTATTACTGTGTTTTTTATTTTGATAGCCTCTCTAATCTCCCTTAACATTTCAGCATCACTATCACTGTCCTGGTTAGGTGGTCGGTAATATATTCCTAATGCCATATTCATATTAGAGAAATGAATATAATCGATATAAAAATGAGAGATAGTGATCTTCAAGTCACTTTTTCTCCTTCTTTCTCTCTGTTCATGGTATCAATGAATACTTAATGACACCGAACCAAGGTGGGGAAGTTGGGCTGAAAGGTCCTCATCTGAAAGGAGACCCAGTCTGTGGGGAGGCAAAATTTTTTACTTATAAATTCACTTAGCTTGTCAAGCATTAACTTACATTTTCCTTTTACATTTTCTTCTGTAGCCAATCCTGACTGCTACGTCTCATCACCTGTTGTCATTTAAAATCTTTCTGTGGTTAATAAACATTTTTATTGGTTTATCTTAATCAGTGTGTTTGGATTAGAGAGTCTGGGAAAATCAATTTGGGGCAACAAAGTTGGTGCATTATAATTTTCCTTCCTTGTATTGTTCAGAAGCATACTGCTGAGCAGGACAATACACATACATTTCAGGTGACTGAAGCTGGGACTAGGAATTTGCAGGTGTTGTCCCGTGTGTAAATTCATAAGTAACCCATCAGAATGCCCATATATTTATCTGGGAATGAATTACATGCTAAACTGTATGAGCCTGCCAGGAGTGGCCGTTCTGAGTGTAAAATGGTGTAAAAGGTACTCCAGGCTAGGCAATGCTGCTCAAGAGTCCAGATTGTACCTTGGGTGATGTCGCATACTCCTGAAGTGATATTGTTCTTAAACTATTATACAGCTATAAAAGCTTGAATAGAGGTTTAAAATCTGATACACAAATCAAACAATACTGAAATGTTGATAGAAATAGTTGGGTTCCAGGCAGGAAGAAAAGGTAGTAAAATCTACCTGATACCTAGTGTATGTTTTTGTCTAAAGCCAAATTAACATTTCTCTTCCTCATCACAGTCAATCACTTTTTCTACCAATTTGCAATACATTGAGACTGTCAGAAACAGTCTACAATTTATTTAAACATTGAACAGTTCTTGGTGAGAAAAAAAAAGTTCTGTGACACTTTTAGTAAACCCCACAGACCTCAGTGTTGCACATGCTTGTGGTTTACCCCCCATCTGTCCCATGTCCTTATTCATAAATACTGGATTTTTATTTGTTTATTGGACAAAATCCAATCTTTACTTCTGGAGGCATTTGCTTTGTTTTATGTGGCCCATATTCTGAGCAGATTTCTTCCCTGAGCACTACACAGGTCAATAGAATTGTCCAAATGTTAGATCCAGTTACAATCACGTAACTACCTATATGAGTACAATGTAGTAACTATCCATAGCTGTCACCATCTCCATTCCAGTTCTTTTCATCCAGGGTTTTGCCAAGGTTGCTATTTATTACACTCATCTAAGGATCTTAGCCTTGCCTCCTGGACACAAAGTTGATTATTTACATGACATACCTTATTCTAAGCATGGTATAGAATAGAACTGGAGAGGACCTTGGGAGGTCATCATATCTAGTCCCTTGTACTTACAGCAGGACTTACCACCATAGCTGATATTTTTTTGTTAAATCTAATGTGCCCCAGAACCTTGAAAGGCCCCCTCCAGGCTTGAGCTTGCAACCCAGGTTTACAAGGACCCCTGGCCCCTTTGGTATGTTGCAGTAGAGCTGCTCCAGCTGCGCATGGATGATAGGATGGGAGGCACTACGGGCTGGACAGCACTGAGAGCTGACTGCTCTTGTCCCCACTCCTTCTGCCTTTGGTGATGCCCATTCCAGGGAATGGAGCTGGGCCCCCGACCAACCTTGCTCTGAGGCCCATGGTGGGTATCATTGTTGCTGAGTGGAGATCAATTAATTGTATAACGCAAAGCTTTTAAGATGTCATTACAGCTGATCTGTTTAGTTCAGTATCTCAGTATTTTTGTGTGTGTGCATCTCCTATTTTTCATTCATGCAGCTTTTTGCAGGCAGCCATCCCTGCTTGAGTTTGGAATTTCTCAGGTCTCCCAAACTAAGCAGGGCCAATGGTTGGGTGGAAAGACTTCCAAGAATATTTTGGGTGGTGGCAAAGCTGATTTAACAGATAGTGCTCTTGCCTGAGAGTCATAGAGAAGCAAAGGCCACAGTGAAATGGTGGGGGGCACTTTGTTATTAGAGCTTCTGACTTTTGGATGAAATGTAAAACTGACACTGGACAGTTTGTGATCATTAAGAACCATAGGGTTTCTTTTTTCATAAATACGGGAATATCAGTATTGATGTCCTGGGTGAATTTCATTTTCACTAACAACAAAAACAAGCAGAATGTTGTAGTAATTGGATACAGTTGTCTTTCCTTCCTGTTCTAAAATGTTTTGTGTTTCTGGGTGTTGTGTCTGAGGCTTCATTCTCTGCCAGAGGTCACTGAATTTTAGTGGTGTTTAAAAATGATTCTGTGTGAAATTTGTAATGTTCATGGGTATGTTTGGGACAACGTAAATAAACGTTTGTAAATGTAAGGTATTCTATATTGTAATAAAATGCCTAAATTGGCATGAGAACCTCAGTCCTCTTGTGGATCTTACAGGCTCTTTGCTAACAACGTCAAATAGAAATTCACCTTTTGCTCAAATTATACAGCTCTATACTTTTAAAGGATGTGGATCTGGCTTCTGCAGTATCTGTGATGCTCTAAGGGGCATGGTGTGGTATGCAGCATTATGAAAACTAGGTAAACATGGATTTCTTAAGATATTCTCTTTCCTTCTCTCTCAAGTTCTGCAGAGAGAGGTAAAGGAAACACGCTGCTCTGCAGTTAAGTTTTCATGTAGTGCAAATGTCAGAAGCAACAATAAAAAATTTGTTCAGATTGTCTAGTATTGAATGGTGGTATGTGATGGTCCATAAAAATTCTTTCATTCTTTGCAAAGCTGCTTAGAATGTACGAGCAATTCTTTATAACTCAGCAGCTTTTGAGCTGCAACAAGAATAGTACATTTTACAGCTTGTGGAAGTAGCTTTACTAAATGCACGGTGAAAAGTGCAGCAGAGAGGATGTATTCTGTGGGCAAACTACACTTCATCTCAGCACTCTAACCCTGATGAAATATTTTCAGTAAATCACAGTCTTTATCTGTCCTTGGGTCTTTTGCAGTCTCAGCTGGTACTTCTGCATAATGTACATTGATTTCCATTTGTTATTCAAAAAGAGGGAACATTTGGCTTCTGACTTGGTAATAAAAAAGTCTCATTTTATAAGTTTATTTTAGATAAAACTACCATCTCTGTCAGAATTTGACATACTTCTCCATGTTTTTAAAGTAACAAAAGATGCTGTAGATAAGACAACCGCAGTTTCTTCCTACCACGACCTCTGACTGCTTCCATAATTTGCAGTGATCTTCAACATCCTGACAATGAAAGCTATTTATTTACAATTCATAAGGTGAGTTAATCACAATACAATAGTCCCACAATAGTATCAGATGGTACAAAGAAAGCAAGACCATTATTCCCTTAAAAACCTCCAAAATTTCCTTTACAAGAGTGAAGAGTGACATATCTATTCTAAAACGTAAACATCTTTTATATCAGTAACAATTTTCCACCCCATCACATCTCATTAGTGTTCTGCTCCACTAATGCCTCATGACAGAGAAGTCACTAATATGCAGAGGTGTTTTGATACAGCGTCTGCCAAATAAGTAAAGATCCCTTATAAAACAATATTAAGGAAATCACTAATATAATTAGAAGTGCCTTAAAGGTTATGGAAAGTCACCTGACGAATTCAACCTGGATTTTGGGAGAATCAGTAGATCCAAGCCAGCTCACAGGTACAGGAGGAAGAAGGAGGAAATGAGTTTAATTTCAGCTGTATCTTTATAAATCAACAGTAAATCTACAGGTTTTAGTGGAACTGCTGTAGATCTACAGAAGTATAATTGGAGCCTTTTCTACATCCACACTACAGACACTCTGGCTGTGTCTACACTAGCCCAAAACTTTGAAATGGCCATGCAAATGGCCATTTTGAAGTTTACTAATGAAGTGCTGAAATACATACTCAGTTCCTCATTAGCATGCCGGCGGCCACGGCACTTCGAAATTGACGCGGCTTGCTGCCATGCGGCTTGTCCTTTTTGATTTAGTGGGTCTAGTGAAGATCCACCAAATTGACTGTAGATTGTTCTCCAGTCAACCCCTGTACTTCACTCCGGGTGAAGAGTCAGATGAATTGACAGGGAATTTTTTCCCATTAACACTCTCTCCCATGGTGTAGAACTTGGGGTAACTTAATCTAAGGTATGTTGACTCCAGCTAAGTTATTCACATAGCTGGAGTTGTGTAGATTGACTTACTGTGGTAGACATAACCTTAGGGTATAACTCCAGTTCAGCTGTTGGTTTAGTTGCACTAGTGCTGATAAGGCTATGCAAGGGATTTTGAGCAAACCAGTGTTAACCCCAGTTTCCAGCCACACTTATTGCTCACCTCACTGTGGGCATAGGAAAAAAGTAGTATAAAGAGTTAAATTCTGTACTTGTTTACACAAATATAAATGGAGAGTGCTTCCACAGCAGTCAGTGGAGGGATACCCATGTACAACTGATGTAAATGAGAGTTCAAAATCAGACCTAAGATTTTCATTTCTTTTGATGTTCACTGTTCTCCAATATATTACATTCTTTTAAAGCCTTATAAAAATAACAGTAACGCATTGCAACTCTGAGTCCGTAGTCCAATAATTCTGCAAAGGCATCTTATGCTCAGCTTTTTCTTTGCACATTGCAGAGATGTACAATTGCTTGATTGAAAATTCAAAAGTTTCATGGCTTTGTGATGTCTCATGGGGAGTAAATTTCTGCTGTCAATTTAATGTAGGAGATGGTTTTTTTTTAAATGTCCTAACATATCTCATATTTATGGCTTTAAAATATGCTATCTGATGTCCTATAAACATATTTTGTATTTCTCAGCTGGAAACTTATAACACATTATGCTTGACATTGTGGAAAATTTCAGATCTATGTAAGGAAATTGAGATAGAGACCAACTAAGGAGAACCAAATTCCAAAGTATTCCTGAACAGCAGTTCAGAAAGATGTGAACTGATAGTAGAAAACACAAAACGAAACAAAAAAAGTCAGAATTGCATAGCAAGAATAGAAGTGAGGCGTGAATGTAGGGAGTAGTTATTTTTTTCTGCCCTGGCTGTTTACACCCAATTTGACTTATAAAACATATGGATACAACTAACCTCCATTCCAGGCACATTAGGAGAGGGCCAGAGAAAAGGGAACTCTCCACCACCTTCTTTTCCCTGGATGCTTAAGGCAGGTAGAGCCGTTGGAGTCCTGGAGTAACATAGAGCAGCCTTAGTGAATGCATTTTTTACACACCTAGCTCCAAATATTTCAAGATCATGTGTCCCAAATTAGACATATGAATTCATAATGATTCAGCATCACTTTTCTTCATCTTTAGTAAAGTAACCTGATTTCAACCTTATGGCTGTCTCAGTGACCTTACTGGGAGTCGAGAGTCATTATTTTGGGGGTTCCCAAATGGAGACCCTGAGAACCTGATGTTCAGAGTTTCTGGGCTTTCACCACTCCAGTGAAAGTTAATGAGAGCTTTGGATGGCCATCGCCATTAAAAATCACGTCTATATATACTGTGTCAGGGTGAGCCTCACTCCTGGGTCCCAGCTGAAGGGGGCTGAGGTAGAGGTGCCCTGTGAAGAGGGAAGTCCAAATAATCTTGCTATGTCTAGACTGTAGAGTTTCATCAGCAAAATGGCTGGTTTGTTGACAAAACCCACAGAGCATCCATATTCCCAAGGGTGTTTTGTCAATAATGAGTTGACAGAATGCAGCACTTTTGCCAACAGTAGGGCAACCAAATATGGCACAGGAAAATATGGGAGAAGGGGTGGCTCCTCCAAGTCCCTGGGAAGTGGCAGCTGCCAGCGATCCCTGGAAGCCCCAGGAAAGCCACAGTCACCAGCCCTCCCCAGCTTCCCCTAGGCTGGGGTGGGGAACAAATATGGGACAATTAGTCCCTTTTAAAAAAAAGTCAGGACGCCTTTTTGACATCCCAAATATGGGACCATCCCGCCAAATATGGGAGGTATGGTCACCTTAGTTAACAGGTGTACCCCACTCTCCATGAGGAAGAATGCCTCTGTTGACAGAGCTCAACACAAAGCCAGTCTGAATGTTCCAGGGGCCCTTCTGTCAACAGAAAGGGCTTCTGGGACACTGGACAATGCTGTCTGCTGTGTTTCTGGTTGGTTGTTTTGCCAATAGACTGCCTGGGCAGTCCAGTCGCTCTCTAATGACAGAGCAGATCAATCTTTTGATACACCCTGAGGTCTGGCTGCCATCTGTCAAGAGAAGTTTTGTCAGAAGACATCTTCCGACAAAAGCTTTTGCCAACAAATGTCTCTAGTGTAGACATAGCCTCCTTATGGGAAACCTTCACTTCCCCCACTGTCTCTGGCAACACTGGTGGTTTTTTCTGCTCTCTATTGCTTGCTTGCACCTTACTCCAACTTTATCTTCCACTCTCCTCCCTTTTTCTTGGGAGGTGAGGGGATGAGGCCTTTTATACAATCCTGTTACTGCCTCAAGTGAGCTCAGCTGGCCCTAAGTGATTTATAGCAGCCCCTCAGGTCAGCCAACCTTCGCAATATCCTTCTGTTAATTAGCCAGGTCACCTCTGCTTGTTTAAAGCTGCCTCTCTCTCCTTAGCTAGCATTCTGGCCTGAGCGTGTCACAGTATATATTTGAAAGACTTTGCCTTTGACTGTATCTGTCTGTCTGTTCAAGAACTCCTCCTAAATGTAAGAGCCAGGACCACCACACGTGGAATACAGCCTCCTCTTACCATAACTTAAACCAAGGTAAGGGTTTAGTTGTGCCAGGAAAATGGGATGTGTCTAGAATGAGATTGTTTCTCTTAAAACCATACAGAAAAGACACAGAATCACCAGGCAGGTGAAAGGGGCTGGCTGGGGGTGCACCTTCCCCCAGTCTGGGACTGCCCCAGCCCCAAGATTCCAACATCCCAGGCTCCCCCCTCATTTATATGAGAACATTGCTGGCTGTTCACCTGTCTCGGGAAAGAGCACAGTTTGCTGCGTAAGCTGCATTCCTCACTCTGGCTGGGGAGCATAGAGAGCAGATGAAACCTAGACCTGTTCCAAGGGAGGGACATGTACCTCTCTCTTAGCTTGCACACTGGAGCTGCAGCAGCCACAAAGAGGCACTTCTCACCTTGCTCCGAGTTGCTGAGGTGAGAGAGGGCTGGGGTAGCCCTCTGTCCTGGGGGCAGACAGCATACTGAACTCCTTTATTTAAATGAAGAAAAAATATCAGTTAAAGACCTGAGCAATGCTTGGTAAATTTTCTAGTGCCTCTGTGTGTGCGTGTGTATGTATGTACTCTAAGCAGACTTGTTCAAACATTAATTTATGGTATACCATCATCCTGTGAATTTTACTGCTATGCATTGAACAAATTATTTGATAACACAGTAATATTATTGTAGTCATATTTTTCCAGTATTTTCCCCTGTATTTTTCAATGAATATATATTTTTGTCCAAATACCTTTATAGTTAGTCCTATATTGTTAATGGAATAATTTGGACAGTGACTAGTGGGAAAACTCAGTGAATTGAGTGAATAATTGGCTCTATGGGGGAAAGCAGAAAGATATTCATGCATTATATGATTTCTCACACTCCAAAGGTTGATGATGCTGTTGAAATCGTAATCCAATAACAGCAGTAGAATAATACAGAGTCTCAGAGAGAAAAGGTAGAGCATGTTTGACAGGGCACAGAAGCATTGGAATGAAGAAACGAAGCAGCAGGTCTGGGCTTCCCCTTCCCCAAGCCCACTGGAGACTCTGTAAGTCACAGAGGAAACATGATCAAAGAGGTGGCCAGGAGATGTGTCCCCCTCACACCAGTCTTCCTGGCTGATTCACTGAATGACATTTATCAGGTGGAGGAATGTAATTGTGTCACCCTCACAACCCCAACATTAACAATACGGGAAGAAGGAGCACTCAAAAGTCAACAAAATCTGAAAAAAAGGATCTTGTATGGATGACGAAATATGAAAACATACACTGGTTTCCATGGACATGCACCACTGCAGATAAGATGACATTCTTTGCACTATAATAAAAAGAATCTGACCCCACCTTAACTGACTACAAGGGACAAGTCACTCTTCTGTTCAGAACATTTTAGATGTAATGCCCTCGGAGTGATGATGTTCTTGTTATGACTCAGCAAAATTATGATCTAGTGCCAGAAGATGCATATTTGCCTCCCGTCCTCCAGCTTCATAGTGATTAATCACTTCCAAAATTGGACGGATCCTCACAACAGCCCAATAACATTAGCATTTTATAGCTGTGGAAAGTGAGGCACAAAGAGAATAAATAATTTGCCTGAGGTTATGCAAGATGTTTGCATCGCTATTAAGAATGGAACCCAGATCTCCTCTGTGAAGTGCCTTAACTAAGAGCTTATTTTGCTCCCATACAAGCACCCATGAAATTGCTCCACCCAGACTAAATTTGTTCCAGTAAGAGGTTTAGGGCTCAGTGCAATAATAGTAGCTGACCAAATAGCCTCCTGATCCTTAAATACCCTGGTAAAAAAAGTACCTAATTCTACAATCCCTATCACAGCAACTTGTTATTATAGTATTTTTTGACCCTATGATAGGGTTCTGTAGTAATTTTCTAGGCATGATTAGGGTCATTCTATAGCAAAGAAATATAACTTATTCAAAATTAACTGTAGCAAAATAAGAGAAAGGAAGAGCGAATTACAGAGAAAAATACTAAAATAATAAAGAAATTGTTTTCTTGACAATGTCACATTTAATTTTATGGAATCATTATTCTTTTCTCACTCAGTTGAGCCCGACAGCTGGAAATGCTGCCCTTTGTGTGATTCTGAATTCCCTAAATGTACATCTAACATCTGATGGCTCAAATTCTGTTGTCAGCTAAATATTCTGCTCATGGCTATGTTAAGCAGTCAGTGACGTTACTCCCAATATAAGAGAGTGGGGGAGGTGGCAAGTGAAAGGAGAATTTGCCTTGCTGAGTCTGTACTTCACATTTTGATACTTTATAGGTAAGAAAAGGCCTTATCATGCAATAATGAAAACAATAAAGACTAGAAACCCCTTTGTAGTGCTATTAGATAAGAAACTATCGGGTGGCTTGTGGGTGTGGCAATGGGAGACAGCTTTTCACCCCAAAGCTGCTGGTTTAGAATTCATCCGAGTGCGTTAGTCAATGAACACTGATATCGACTAGTAATTGCAGTCTGTGTAAAATGAGTGCCTCTCAATCAAATTCCCAGTTCACAGGTAGCTACATAAAACAAAGTCACCATTGCTGTTGGCAGTGTCTTGTTTTTAATTTGGGCTGGGACAATCTCTGGGACGATAAACAGCCTCCCTCAAAGGAGAGCTGTCTTCCAACAAAATGGTTGTCTGGATAATGTTTAGGGCTGTAGATTCTCAGGTGCTGAGGGCAGTGTGTCTTCTTTTGAAAGGGCTTGTCTACACTTGGTGGGTTTTTTTTTTTGGAAAACCCCCTTTTTTCCAGGAAACCGCACGCCTGTGGAGTCCACATTGCAAAGCTGGTTATTCTGGAATAACAGGGCATTTAATTCTAAACACTGATTCCACCAAAATGAACAGCGTTCACATACCCCTCCCTACTTTCAATTTCAAAATTCATTCAATTTGTACTAAGCAGAGGTAATTACGACTTAATTGGCCTCCCGAGAGGCATTCCATCATTACTGTTATTTCGAAATTGGGATCTCTAGTATGAATGATCAATTTAGACATGCTCTTGCTCTGTGAATGCTCGTTTCAGAAATAACTTATTTCGACATTAAAATGTCGAAATAAGTTATTTCTGAAAAACTCTGCAGTGTAGACATAGCCACAGGGTTGGCTATTACAATTGTGCATCTTTAGTGACCAACCAAACATGCCTGAGAAGTTTGAACACTGCTGGCCCGTGTTGAGGACATAGAGATATGGTGTGGTAGGGGTTGTGCTTTAGGGCTCTGTGTCTATTCCCTGTGGCAGAGCACAGGGGGACACAAGACTAGAAGAAATGTTTCTGTGGCAGAAACAAAATCTGAGGCACATGCTCTCAATTCCATTAGTTTTGTCCATAAACTTTTTTTAAGAAAGAGTCTCAGTATGAAGCTAACATTTTAACCAACATACCAGGGACTTAACTGGGGACCTCTAGCTTAAAATGTAACAACTCATAAAAGTATTCTCTAAGGTGCCAAGGCCAAGTACTGGTGAGGCTCTGTAGCAGACTCCTGTGCTTTGCAAACTGGTACCCATAACACGCTGTAATTACTAGACTATAGCTGCGTCTACACGTGCACGCTACTTCGAAGTAGCGGCACCAACTTCGAAATAGCGCCCGTCGCGTCTACACGCATCGGGCGCTATTTCGAAGTTAACTTTGACGTTAGGCGGCGAGACGTCGAAGTCGCTAACCTCATGAGGGGATTGGAATAGCGCCCTACTTCGACGTTGAACGTCGAAGTAGGGACCGTGTAGACGATCCGCGTCCCGCAACGTCGAAATTGCTGGGTCCTCCATGGTGGCCATCAGCTGGGGGGTTGAGAGATGCTCTCTCTCCAGCCCCTGCGGGGCTCTATGGTCACCGTGGGCAGCAGCCCTTAGCCCAGGGCTTCTGGCTGCTTCTGCGGCAGCTGGGGATCTATGCTGCAGGCACAGGGTCTGCAACCAGCTGTCAGCTCTGTGTATCTTGTGTTGTTTAGTGCAACTGTGTCTGGGAGGGGCCCTTTAAGGGAGCGGCTTGCTGTTGAGTCCGCCCTGTGACCCTGTCTGCAGCTGTGCCTGGCATCCCTATTTCGATGTGTGCTACTTTGACGTGTAGACGTTCCCTTGCTGCGCCTATTTCGATGTTGGGCTGAGCAACGTCGAAGTTGAACATCGACGTTGCCGGCCCTGGAGGACGTGTAGACGTTATTCATCGAAATAGACTATTTCGATGTTGGCTGCACGTGTAGACGTAGGGTATGTGAACAAGACAGGCTCTCAGCCTTCATGTCGTGCTAATTAATGCCAAAATTGTAGTCCACAAAGTTGCAACAAATAATGGTTTGATAACTGTCCTGAACTCTGTGTGAATCAATGAAATCTATTTGGTGAGACTAGTGCTGACTGGATATGATAATTATTGCTTGTATGCTGCTAGCACCTCATGGCCCTGACTGGGATTAAGGCCCTATTGTTCAGAGCACTGTACAGAGAGTAAAAGCATGGGTGGCAAGTATAAGAAGCAGGGAATGGTGGTGCCTACTCAAACTTCCAGCCCAACTCCCCCACACCCTGACCCCCTTCTGAACATTTCCCTGTCTGGGTTTCAGCCATGGGGCTGTGCTGCCAGGGAGGTGGGTGCTAGGCACCACCCAAGATATTGGAATGGGGATGAATGGAAACCTGCCACATGCCCTCCAGGGCCAAGAGCTGCCCTGTCCATGCTCTAAGGGTTGCTGGGGCCATGCATTGGCTTCCTTCCCCATGTTTCAGCTGGAGAAGACTGGGGCTGCATACTGCCCCTGTATTCCCTGCTCCCACTGGGGCCATGCACCATCCACTGGAGCATAGGTCACCTTCTCCTCTGGTGCAGGGGCAGGGTGGGCACTTGGCTTCAATGGGGTCTGGGGCAGCAGGTGCAGAGCTGGGGTTCACCTAGTACCCATGGGTAAAAGACAGTCCCTGCCCCAAAAAGCTTGCAATCTAAATAATTCAGTGCGGCCAATACCAGATGACCGTCTCCAGAGCATACTAAATAACTTTTTACCTACCTGAATCCTTGTCTCAAGTGAACAAAGCCATTTGTGTTTTGCAGCTTTGTAGCTTGTGAGGCTGCTTTCTATGTTAATGATACATGCTAATGCTCGCATACTATGTTACAAATCAATTCTTCACTTTGGTCCACACTGCTCTGTTTTATTCCATTCCCATGCTCTTTCTTTGTCCCTGTTCTGCAACTCCAGCTGCATACTCTGCATTCCATCCACATGCTGCATTCCCATTTGTTCAAAGCTTGAATTTAATGATTTGAGATTGTCAAATAAATGGAAAAGAAATAATTTGATCAAAGATTATCAATCAGAGATTAGTATAGCACGCTACAGCATACAGGAAGAATAGGTATGCTACCACCCATGGGCTACGTCTACACGTGCACCCAACTTCGAAATAGCTTATTTCGATGTTGCGACATCGAAATAGGCTATTTCGATGAATAACGTCTACACGTCCTCCAGGGCTGGCAACGTCGATGTTCAACTTTGACGTTGCTCAGCCCAACATCGAAATAGGCACAGCGAGGGAACGTCTACACGCCAAAGTAGCACACATCGAAATAAGGGAGCCAGGCACAGCTGCAGACAGGGTCACGGGGCGGACTCAACAGCAAGTCGCTCCCTTAAAGGGCCCCTCCCAGACACACTTTCATTAAACAGTGCAAGATACACAGAGCCAACAACTAGTTGCAGACCCTGTATATGCAGCACGGACCCCCAGCTGCAGCAGCAGCAGCCAGAAGCCCTGGGCTAAGGGCTGCTGCCCACGGTGACCACAGAGCCCCGCAAGGGCTGGAGAGAGAGTATCTCTCAACCCCCCAGCTGATGGCCGCCATGGAGGACCCCGCTATTTCGATGTTGCGGGACGCGGATCGTCTACACGTCCCTACTTCGATGTTGAACGTCGAAGTAGGGCGCTATTCCCATCCCCTCATGGGGTTAGCGACTTCGACGTCTCGCCGCCTAACGTCGATTTCAACTTCGAAATAGCGCCCAACACGTGTAGACGTGACGGGCACTATTTCGAAGTTACTGCCGCTACTTCGAAGTAGCGTGCACGTGTAGACGCAGCCATGGTGTAAAGCAGGGTGGGGAATCTCCAGCATATTAGTCACATCCAGTTCATCAGGTTTATTGCTGATGGACTGTGAGATGTTTTGTTTACCTGTGTGTCCGTCGGCACAACTGCTCATGGCTCCCAGTGGTCTCAGTTTACCATTCCCAGTTAATGTGAGTTGAAGAAAGCAGCACAGGTCTGGCCACCACTTTCTGCAGTACCCACTCAGTGGGAACAGTGAACTGTGGACACTGGGAACTACAGGGCTCCATGCCTGTGGATACTCAGGTAAACAAGCCACCTGACGCCTGCCAGCAGCTAACCCTAATAAACCATGCATGGCCTGTGGGCTGGAGCGTCCGTATCCCTGGTATAAGGTAAAAAAATGGTCTCTGTCTCTTTCCTCCTTAGCTGGTGGCATGCCAGCAGTTTGTACTCTCCAACCTATCTCCCAAACCCTGTTCTTTTATAGGATGTGGGAAATAGAATCCCTTTAATTTAATTCTTTCGTTGGAGCATTGTTTCTTCCATTCCATTAACTGAAAACATCTGTCATAACAAATATCCCTTATCAATGGGCCTGCTGATGTGGGAGGAGGAAAAGGAAGGGGGCAATTGTGCTGGGGCATGCCAATTAAAAGGGGTCGGGGGCTCCCAGCTGCCACTCCTGTGTCAAAAGTAGTAGCTGGAGTCCTGGGCACTTTAAATTGCCACTGGTGCCCTGGGCAGTGTGCTCCAGAGTATGCTAGTGGGAGCTCAGCCTGGTCCAGGAAGTGCTCAAGGCCAACTGTCCTAGCCCCACGCCTTCTGCCCAAGGCCCTGCCCCTTACAGGAGCATAGAGATGCCATCCCAACCCTCCAACACCCCATCTTGCCCGAGGCCCAGCAACTCTGTGGGCTTGCCTGCTTATCACCCAATTTTATTTATTGTCATAGTTTGAGTATTGTAGTAGTTTGAGAGGGGTATTTTCTCTGAACAAATGGATTCCCACAGACCTAAAGATGCTGAGGATAATTAGATACAGCCCAATACTCAGACATATAAAATTAATGGACACTGGTCATTCACAAGTTAAGAATCTATGCTCTGGGCCTTAGAATTCAAACTCTTTGCTAATACAGGTTGAACATCACTAGTCCAGCACCCTAAGGATTTGACTGGTGCCGAAGGAGAGAATTTGCCGAAACATGGGTGGTCAGTATTGTCTATCATCTTTGACAAGACTTTACCACTTCCTGGGCTCTTAGAAGATATCTGGGGGAAAGTTAGGACTTAATAACAGCACTGAACACTGTCAGCCAGGATTGGTGGCTGTAAAGAACCTTTATGGGACCACAGGAAACTTGCCCACACCCATGATAAATGGACATCCAGCTAACTAAAATCACGCTGGACCATGGATGTTGCTGGATTAGAGTGTGCCCAAATAGAGAGGTTCAACCTATGCAATGTAGGTTTTCAAACACTAGTTCATACATAAAATAAATGTCTTATACAAGAAAATAGGGCTAAAGGATTTAATAACTACTAACAGATACTAATGACAAACAGAAGTACATGCTCAGAACAAATTTTGAGCATGTAATAACCATGCATAGGACAGATCACTCAGCATGATTCTGCCTCTCTTTCTCTCTCTCTCTTTTTAATTGTTGTTCAAGTTGCATTCATAAATAACCACCAAAGGTGAAAAACTGCTGTAAATCTAAATAGCCATCTATCTTGTTCAAGATTCCCAACACAAAGTCTGTGTATACGCTAGCTCCATACTTCGAAGGAAGCATAGTAAATAGAGTGTCAGGAGATTATTAATGAAGTGATGTGTGCTGCATATGCAGCACTTCATAAAGCTAATTCTCCCCTGCGGCAACTTTGAAGTTTTAAACTCAATGAGTAAAGGGACTTTGAAGTTGCCCAGGCACTTTGAAGTACCGGCGGGTTAGCCGTGGCTACATGCAAGCCGGCACTTCGAAGTTTAACACTTTGAAGTTGCTGCAGGGGAGAATTAGCTTAATGAAGTGCTGCATATGCACCACAGCACTTCATTAATAGTCTCCCGATACCCTATTACCATGGTCCCTTTGAAGCAGGGAGCTAGTGTAGACACAGCCAAAGAGTAGTGGCAAAGGTGTTGAATCCACTGAAAGGGCAATGAAATATTGTATTGTCCCCTTTGATGCATGATGAACAACTGTAAATGCATACAAAGTGGGATGGAAAGTGAGAGTTGATTAGTAAGAGGAATTCAGTGTAATTTTAGTAATGAAAAAGAAGATCAGGAAATAACATTTGAAAGAATAAGTTTAATTGCATATAATTACTCAATGTATATTTCAATCAGAAAAAAAGAAAAGGGAACACACTAAATAGTGCTGATATGACACTTACTGTAGGATGATTTTTCTAAACAAAGGGCTGAACTTTATATATTGCTTTTAAATAAAATAAAGATTTGCAGGTTCATTATAGCTGCCTCTCAGGATGATAATGCAAAAGCTTTTTGATTGCAATGGGCCTAATATGTTGTTTCTTCTACTTCTGTCCCAACTGGAGTGTTTGTTCTCTTTCTTCATGGCTTGCAGGTTTACATCTGTACAAGGTGAATTAAAAAAATTAATCAGGGATAAGGGGCTGGTGACAGAGTGGGTTTTTGCCAGCAGAGACACATCTCGACTGCCATTTGCATTTTCAAGAACCCTGCTTATCACAGCGCTGCCGGCAGCAGCACAGAAGAAAGGCTCCATGTAGACATGGCCAATGACTACACAAGAAGCAAGGCAGAAGAGAATCTGGCCCATTGTTATTTGTGCATTACGTAATTGCTATTATCTGCCACAAACTACAGTTATTAGATACTACAAATAGTCCTGACTCGTCTCCTTAGTCCTTTGGGGTAAGTGGAACAGTTAATTTGAAGAATAATTTGTAGGATCAGGTTCATTATCAGTTAACAATACATAAAGTGAGACAAAATAAGCATGTAGTGGCAGAGGAAGCTAGGTATGTCTTAGAGCTGAGATTTCTTGGCTGTGATTCAATCATTTGTCAATAGACAAATGGTTATACCTTTAATACATGAAAACAAAAAATCCCCTCTGGTTTTATTTAATTTCTTTACCCACGTAACAACTATGGGTAAAATGCCCTGCCGTAGCAGAGCAATTTGCATGGCCAATGGCCACTTCCAGTACTGATATGTGAATTGGTGTTTTTGTTGATGTTGTTTGTACAGGAACCTGCTTTAACTGATAATGACAGTATGTTGTATTATTTGGGGAGAGAACATGTGGCTGGCAGTCTGCTATGGGGAGGGTATTTTATTCTTTCTTGTTTTATACCAATGTGAAGACATCTGGTACATCTTTAAGGTGATCAAACAAATGTACAGCACTGCTGAGTGAAGCAGAAGGAATCCATGCATGCTGGACAAGTGGGTATTTCTATAGTGCTTTTAGCTTGTGTGCAGTTGAGAGACTTCACTGAGGCTGAAGTTAGATATATTGATTTTTAGAACTCTTGTAATTTACAAGGTTTCCTTTCTCCTGGCAGTTCCTAATTGTTTTTAATCCAGAGAAAAATATTGCTGGGGGCTGAGTTTTCAAGGCAAGACAACACTGTGCATCTAAATCTCTCATTTGGTTGCTTAAATAGGCCCCTAGGTATCCTCATATCAAATTTAAGCCACTAACTGCCAAAGAGAGTATTCAAATGGTAGGTCTGGATGCTTAACCTAGTTTACCAAAATTGAAAATTTGATGCAGTGGACAAATTTTGCTTTGACCTGTTCGACTTCCTCAGAGGTGTGGTTACAAAGGGACATGGTATCAGTGTGAAAAGCTATTTCCTCCTTGCACTGCTGCTCAGGGACCAGTCACAATACATTGCAGAGTGCAAACGCTGCTCTGGATTCCCAGAGAGGAGGGAGAAGGCACTAGACCCCATGTTCTATCCATGAGGAATGTGCCTTTTAAATCAATGTGGAGCGCTGAGTTCCATGGCAGTATTGGCTGTCCAGGAGCCATGGAGGAATGCCAAGTGGGTCTGCCAGAAATATCTCTGGCACCCCTGCTGCAATATAGCCCCCTTACTCATCACTTACAGTCAGGCACCATCTAGTTCTTAAAGGGATCACAGTGCAGCATTTGGCATTTCCTTGTCTTTTAAGGAAGAATTCCTTACAAATGCCAAAGTGTTAATACTTGCAAGAGAGCAAATGAAACCCCATTAGATCAGCCAGTGAAATATTTGCCAGGTCAGCAAAAGCAAACATTCTAAAAAATAGCAGGTAACTGTTAGTTTCAGTGCTGCTGGGTAAGATGGATTCCCTTGGGGTTTCTATCTCATTTCAGGGAAACCGTATCTCCTCGGAATATGATACTTCTAGCTCCCTACATTAAAAAGTGCCTGATGAGGAAACTATAGTTAAATCTGTATTTGTGAAGCACCTGCTGTTCAGGTAAGTGAGGTCCTCAGTTTGCGTGAGGCACATCTGAAGGAACGCATATAATTACAATCTCTTTGCCATCCCTGGAAGGATCTTTTCTAACCTTTCTTGCCTTGAAATAATTGGATATGCATGGGATATCACTGATCCATGGGCCTTATGCTACGCCACTCCATGAAGGGAGAGGGTGGATTTCATTTTAATAGGACAATGATTGTCAAATTCACTCCTCTTTCAGAAACGTGTAAATCTTATGCTGGTGTCAGGATTCCTTTTCTGCATTTGGGTCTGTAGTCCCACTGAATGCATAGAACTGTACACAAGTGTAAGCTGACCTTTACTCCACCCTCCTGACTGAATTCTGTTCTCCGCTTCGAAGGCAGAATCTGTCCACTTACGGGATTTGTATTTGTGGGTATGATTTTGAAAAGCCCTTACTCTGGCCTGTTTTTGTGAGACCTGTCACTGTGAGACATCTAACTAGTAGCACTGATACTTTCAAAAAGTGGTGCCACAACCTTACGCCTGTAAAAATGGTGGTTTCTTTTCAAAACAGGCCTTGTGGGCAAATTCTCAGCTCCTTTACCCTTTGCAACCTATTCAAGTTTTCTTCGTCCAAATGGGCTGCTTGTTACATCAACTTTAAACAGGCGGGACTCCATGAAGCTCAAAGGGGTTATTTTAGCTTTGGAGGGATATAAATGAGAGCAGAATTAGGCATGTTGGTTTTGCATATACAGCCAAGTATAAATGATGGAACTATTTTTAATGTATTGGTCAGTTCAGGAGAGGAAAAAGAAGCTCTTCAGAATTGCTAGAGATGTAGAAATGTCACGGAACAGTCATGAGATTCCCAGACAAATTCTGTAAACTCAGTAGGTTTATATATTTTGGACATGATTCAGGTCAGTGGAGTCTCCCTGGCGCATTGTCTGCTCCTCTTGCAGCATTTAGGTTTACAGTGGTGTCCTATAGCATGAAACAAATTATCCAGTGTCAGAAAACTCCCAGTTTCATTTAGCAGAAGCTTCTACAACAGGAAGAACATAGTGTCATTTTCTGTTTCAGCTGGTCAGTGATAGCCACAAAAATGGTTTGGAGCCCACATATTGGAGTACAATCTTCCAGCAAATTGTAAGTTGTCAGAGCAGCAACTGGTTAGTTTAGGCAAATTTGTCACTCACCACAGTTTAAGTTTCTGATGGTGAACTAGCAGTTTGATTTCTCTCTCTCTACCGCTCTCATTTGCTCTCTTGTACTCAAAGAGTTCTGTAGCTAAACTACATGGGCATTCTATTGGCAGAGCTCTGTGGGTGGTGCTCCTGGTAGTTATTAAAATGTAGCAATTACTTTTTATCATGAGATCCAATAATTGTTCTTTTAAGAAGACACTGACTAGGGGATTCATACATTCTCACTCCCTAACTTCCAAGGATATTTGCAAACAGCCAAAACTTCAGTTGGGTTCATTATATGTAAGAGGAGATTTTAAGCAGATGGTGTAAGTCTGTATAGTTGCATTCTGTTGACTACAGGCAAAAGGGAATACACCTCCTATACAGTCTTTTTATTATTTAGGATCAATAGGAACCATCCCCACTGAGAATGTTTTGTCTCCATTGTTGGGGATTTGGGACTCATGCAGCAATTAGTACTCAATATAATAGTGATTGACTTCCAACCAAGAACTTTGCAGTTTGCTACTAGCACTTTGATGAGGTGTACATTGAAAATAGGAAGAGTTTAAATGCCATTGCTGAGTAAAAAGAAGAATAACCCTGAAAGGCTGCCAGACCTGAAGAGAAGATCTATGGCTCATTAAACTGCTGAGCAGTGGAATTGACAGCTGTGCCTCCTGAACGAGGAGATGCCTATAAAAAAGAAGCCTCTCTGGGGAGAGAAGAGCTTAATGGTTCCCTCTAATGCCTCACCTCCCACTACAAAAGATGTCTGAAGTAGAATCAAGTTGGGGAAAGAAGTAACAGGGGAAAGAGCAAAGAAGAGAGATTAACTGCTTGCCCTGAACAAAGAAGGGCATTATGCCACAAAAACTTGGTTTCTCTTTGAATGGTTGTTTATGGGCTTTTGGACTTTGCGTCAGAAGCTACCCTATAGGGTTTTTTTACATGTAGGGACCTTTGGCAGAGTGAAGAATATAGGTATTACTATTTACTACCATCAAAGTGAATGATCCCAGATTTCTCCCCTTGTGTTCACTGCTACAAACATTTGTCCTGTTGCATGTTACAGGCATGATTGCTCATAGAAATCAAATTTAAAAGTCCCTGTTGTGTTCATGGAAACTAGCTATTAAATTTCCACATATAAGTAAGCAGTCAAGAAGTACTTCTGCATCCTGTTGTCATGGAACAGACACTTTGGTATACCATTTACCTCACCAATCCCAACTGACCCACACCTCTTTATGGGTGTGTGGTTAAGTGTTGAAAAAAGGTCAGGAAATGTCAAAGTTCATATTGAAAGCTTAACTGTAATCCTGCTTCATGTGTGTGTAAAATGGCATAATCTCAAGTGAAAGGAGTACACACTATCACTCAACCACTACTTCTTCCAGTGGCTCTGTGTAGTCCCTCTTATGGATGCTGTGCCACCTTAGGGTGCCTTGAGGTAAAAACCTCTTCTAACATAGTCAGCTCGAGTGCTCCTCCACCACACACACTTCCCTCCCGGAACGTCAGGGTCATCATTCATGACGGGTAGAGTTTTAAATGGGGTGGAACGTCCTCCTTGCCTTAGCTCCTTTCAACCACATTCCTGGATGAAGCTTCAGTGCTGGAGTTTCTTTCTTCTTGTAATACTTACTGTTAGCTCGTTTACTGTAGTTGGTGAATTACATTTTTCCCTGTTGGAGTTAATGGAGAAACTGAATAAACAGAGGAAGCTGGGACTCAGAAGCACATTTCCTGCCTGGCTGTCTTCCCAGCACCCAACAAACACATGCAGTGTCTCAAGCGCCTAAGCGAGGGACGCTCATCATCTGAGGGTTCAATATGGCAAACCTTTACTCCCAGAGCCTTCAAGGATAGGAAAGCTCACTGCAGCCATGGGCTGGTAGACCCGCAAGGAAGAAGTAGCAGGGTCTCAGCACTCCCTGTTGGCCAAGTCATCCCCTTGTCCCCCTCCCCTCAATATCTCCTGCTTGCCAGCAGTCCCACTGATCAACTTCCTCACCCTCCCTTCCAACACTACCACCACTGCAAACAGCTGTTCAGAGGCTTCTGTGGAGAGAGGGAGAAGTAAAGAGTGAGACACTCAGAGGAGGAGGAGAAAAGAGGTGGAGCAGAGGCAGAAGTTTGCAGGAAGGGAGGGAATGAGGTGAGGCTTGGGGAGGGGTGTCAAGCATCCCTCTGGTAGAAAGCAAGTCAGCCCCTAGGCTTGCAGGGAAGCTCCTCCTTTTAAAAGAATCTTTTGAGGATAAACCCTTTGGATCTGATCAGACCTTGGATCTTGTGTCTAAGAGATCACTCTGCCCCTGTGGCTACTAGAAACCACTGAGGAATTCCAGGGAGCCATAACTTGTCAGAGTCAGATGTAATCAGCTGGTTCCTGCAGCTACCTCAGTCTAGCCCCCAACGCTATGGCTAGGCAAACTGTCTGAAAGGCATATTAATTACCTCTCAGAAATGATCTGCTAGAAACTGTTACTAAAGGAATCCAGATTTCTGACTTGGATGAAGGGATGATCTGATTTTCCTGTATTTGCTTCTGTTGCTTGAATTCTGTAATACCAATGTTGACTATTTTTAAAGAATCGGGGATCTCTAACTCACTGTTCAAAGCTAATTTGGCAGCTATCTCTGTATTTCACAATGTAGTTGATGTTAGATTGCCTTTTGTTCATTTTTTCATGAAAAGGTTTGTGAAAGGTTATCAAATGTGTATTTGTTAGGGATCCTGTTCCTTCTTCAGACTTAACCTGCTGATGGCATTGCTGGTAAAATTGCCTCTGACCCTGAGCCAAGTGCTCTTCCCATCATTTATCTTTTCAGATGCTTCACTGTTTCATCAGCTAGGAGAGTAAATGAACTGAATGCCCTTGTGCTAATCCCCTTTTCATTTCTTTTCTAAAGGACCAGGTAGTTTTCAGCTCTGACCCCAGATTTTCACCTAAGGTGATGTCTAATTTCCATATCAATCACGTAATTGTCTTGAAGGTGTTTCCCATTTATCCCACACACTAATAAGGGGAATTGATTCTACATAATTAAGATAATAGATGGGTTTTTTCCATTTCTTGGACAGAACTAAGAGTTGTCATAAAATATCTATACTGTTTGTGTGTTATGCCAAGGACTGCAAGGTGCACTTGGTTACTTCCCAGAGTAATTCTCGGGATAAAAATATGTTATTGAATGGTACAAAAAGTTCCTCTACCTGGCAAAAATCCCTGTACCTTTCTTGATTTGACATCAGTCTCTTGAGGCTGTGTCTGCACTAGAGAGTTTTGTCGACAGAAGAGACCTTCTGTTGGCATAACACAGAAAACATCTACACAGTGGTTCCCAAACTTTCCAGTATCATGCCCCCTTTTTGACTTTTGAGAAACCCTCACACCACACCCCACCTCTAGTTTACCACAGGCCAGCCACCCCAGCTACCTGTGAGCTGCCTGCCTGAGCCCCTCCTTTCCCCCAAAGGTAGGCACCACCAACCCCTCATCTAACCCCATCCTCCTCCCCCCCCCCAACCCCCATTCACTCATCTTTGCAGGAGGCAGCTAGCTCCGCGTGGGCCTTTGCTGGCTGCCTGCTTTTTACAGTGGCTGTGCCAGGTAGTCCACGTGAAATGGCAGGGGCCAAGAGCCAGAAGCAAGGGCCAACTTTTTCTTTGGGTAGGAGGAATGACTGGTGGTGGAGGGACTGGGTTGCCACGTGCCCCCCCTGGAATTTCTTCACCCCCGCCAAGGGAGCACACTCCCCATTTTGGGAAACCATGGTCTACACACTTACAACATTCTGTTGACAGGGTCTCAACAGAACTCTGCATTTGCCTCCACAGTATTATCCCTCAAAAATTTGAGGCATTACGCTATGTCGACAGAATTATAGTGTAGACAATTCTTTTGACAGAGAGGGCTTCTGGTTGCCAGACAGCCCTCTTTGCAGAGCTGCCATTCTGCTTTCTGGCACCAGAGGGCAGTGCAGCCTGGCATTTCTCTCTCGACAGAGCAAGTCGTGTGTAGATGCAATCTGTCGACAGATGTTCTGTCGAGATTTCCCAGCCAACAGTAACTTCTGTCGACAGATGCTTCCAGTGTAGACATAACCTCAGGGTGTGACTATTTTCTTCTCCTGGGTTACACAAGTGCCGGTAGCTGTAATTTGCAAAGCTACAACCTGGACTTCAGTGCATACTTTCACTGTGATCTGGACTTTGCTTCTAGGGAAGATGATGGATTTGTTTAGGCAGTGTTTTAGTCTCTGTTCAACTAGGACCCTATTCCCCTTCCCAGGTTATTTTTAGCACTGCTTATCACTCTGTCCTATTAGTGGAACTATGCAGGACCACATGAAGAAATGAAGGTTGCTTACCTGAAACTGGAATTCTATAAGACAACAATGCATAATCACACTTGCCATCTGTCTTCATTCTCAGTCAGAATTCTATTCTGTGTCTCCAATATTGAGGAGGAAAAAAATGAGATTGGGAGGATGCTTTGCCCCTTTGTAGCCTTGTCATAGGTGCAGTGTGAATCTGAGGGTAAGTATGAGGCAAGGGAGTCTCTGGCAAACATCAAGTGGCACAGTACCCATAAGAGTGAATATGGAGAGTCAGCTCAAAGAATTCCAGTGACCTTCATATACAGAATATCACATTTTTTCCTCTGAAGATTAAAGACAAACTTCAACAATTCTGGCTATAGCCCTGTTCATGGCTTATTCAATAAGGCCATTTCTACACATGCCACTTTCTCCAAAAGTGGCATGCTAATAAACTGCCCTAAATATGCTAATGAGGCATGGGATGCAAATTTATTGTGCCTCATTAGCATAAGGTCACATGATTTGGAGTCCGGAAAGACTTTCTTCCAGACTCCAAAACAACGCATTGAAGCACAGCCCCTGGGGGAGCGGGGGGGGTCTTCCGGAAGGAAGCCCTCCTTCTGGAGGCCCCTTCTTGCCAAAAATTTTCTGGAAGACGGGGACTCCGGAAGGAGAACTTCCTTCCAGAAGACCCCCCCACCAGGGGCCGTGCTTCTATACATTGTTTTAGAGTCTGGAAGAACATCTTTCTGGACTCCAAATCATGCGACCTTATGCAAATGAAGCACGGGGTATTTGCATCCGCACCTCATTAGCATATTGCGGGCCATTTATTAATGTGTAGAAATGGCCTAATAGTTGTCCAAAGAAGATATGAGATTAGGACACAGACTCTTCAGGTTCCTAATTCTTCAGTCCTTAAGACAGAGGGATCATTATAGTGTAAGAAAAGAGTATGAGGAGAAAGAAATCCTTTAGTTAGATCCTGAATTTCCTAAAACTGATTTGGAGACCTTCCAGGTTTAAGTGTTAAACCATGTAAGTAAATTAGCTACAAATGCATGACCAGTATGTCATTCCTTAGGTTATGTGCCTCATGAAAAATACTGGTCAAACCTATTATACCATTTTTAACTGCTCATAATTCAGTCAAATCATAACCAGTTCCCTTCAGTATAAGGCCATGCACTACTCCTCACTACAGATTATACTCTGTTAAACTGCTACTTTCAAACCTAAGTTGCTTTGGCAGGAGCACTGCTCCAAAGAAAGTCAGGTTTTTTTCTTAGGATGAGAAAGTATCGTTTTTTTTCAGTTTCTTCAGTATGCAGAAAGACTGACTGCCCCATTTTGGTCACATTGCCAAATATCCAACCTGTAGCAAGAGAATTTTAATTTAGCTGTTTGAATTACCTTGTAGTACCTAAATTAAAGGCTTGCAGATTTGCAGCCTTAGCAATACAGGTACTGCCATTCTCACTATAATAAAACAAATGCCACATTTAGGCCTTGATCCCACAAATATTTATGCACATGCAAAACTTTACTCATGTGAGTAGACCCATTGACTTAAATGAAACTACTCATGCACATGCATGATTGCAGGATCAGAGCCTCAGAATGAAGTTCTGCTTTGCTGAATTTATTAAATTTCCAGAATGTTTTTTTCATATCCCCAAATTGAATTGTTTAAAAGGAAATAATTACAACATGATTGTCGTTGGCGCGTCCTTATCATTTTAATTCACGTTGAGCAGAGTTTCACATAAATATTCATGGGAAAATCTCTTTCTGTTTCTCTTTCTGAATCCTGGCTTGATAGTTTGGAGTTTGATTCCCACCACTGTTCAAAGTCAAGGGCAATGCAGTTCTTTCTGAGCAAACCTTCATGTCTATCTGCAGAAATGCAGTTACTGTCTAGTGCTTAGATATTTTTTCAAGATAGATAGGTCTAGTGTGTGTGTGTGTATGTGTGTAAAAGTAAACACACAGAAGTACTCACAAAGGTACATTAATTGTGTTTAAAATCTATTTGTATATAAATATATACATAGTGGTCATGTCTACACCGCATTCCTCTCACAAGAAAGGAATGCAAATGAGGGAATGAGACATTGCAAATGAAGTGCTAATTTACAAAACTTGTGCTTCATTCGTGTAATCTCATGCGACTGCATTGTTGGGAGAGACTTTGATGAAAAACAAACAGCTGTGTAGATGGGGTTCTGTCAGCCAAAACTCCCTTTTCTCATAGAGCCCTTATCTCTGAAAAGAATGCGGTATAAGGGTTCTGTCAGAAAAGGGGGTTTTTGCCAACAGAATGCCCTCTACACGGCTGTTTGTTTTTCCCCAAAATCTTTCCAGATAACATGATCATGCAAGATTATGCAAATGAAGAGTGAGATTTTTAAATTATCACTTCATTTGCAATGATGGGTTCCCTCATTTGCATTCCTCTCTCACAAGAGGAATGCCATGTAGACGTGGTCAGTGTGTGTCTATATAAAGTGTATATGATGTAGGTAGGTCCACACGCCTATATAAGCATATACATTCGCATATTATTAAGAAGACAGATCTATTTTGAAAGCAAGTAAAATAATTTCAGAAGCCAAAAAATATAGCAGAAGTAAGGCTATTATACTGATTGACGTTTCATTATCTAAATGCTCAACATGCATTTTGCTTTTGGATAATTAGTTGTCAGTTTCCAAAACCAATTACTTTTTAAATGTTACCATGGTTATTCTAAGGAAAATACAGGTTTTTTATCTTGTGGCCAAATTACTATTCAGATAAAAGTAATGACCTGTGCAAAACACAGTGTCCTCAGAGGGAGATGCACTGTCAAACAAAGACACTAGGCCTGGGCAATATTCATGTTTCTTGGAGAAAGGAAAGATAAATAAGGTTTTCAGAATTAAGTTAGCACATGCTACCATGGTGAGTACAAAGTGATTCTTCAAATGAGATTACTTTGCCTAAGCTCGTACTACAGTGACAAACTGTTAGTTTATTTTATTTGTGATTTCAATGCTTCATCGATGGTTGCAGCCATGTTTCCGTTCCAACAAACTGGTTCTAATACTAGTATAGAAATGACGTGGATGCATTGGAGTGGGTTCCGTGGAGGGCAATGAAAACGATTAAGGGGCTGGAGCACATGACCTATGAGGAGAAACTGTGTGATTTGGGCTTATTTAATTTGCAGAAGAGAAGACTGAGGGGTGATTTGATAGCAGTCTTTAAATTCCTGAAAGGGAGCTCTAAAGAGGATGGAGAGAGACTGTGTTAGGAGTAATGGTCTGAAATTATAGATGGAAAAGTGTAGGTTAGCTATTAAGAAAAAACTATTTCACCAGGAGGGTGGTGAAGCACTGGAATGTGTTACCAAGGGAGGTGATAGAATCTCCATCCCTAGAGGTTTTTTTAGTCCTGGCTTGACATGATCCTGGCTGGATTGATTTAGTTGGGGATGATCCTGCTTTAGGCAGGGGGCTGGACTAGATGACCTTCTAAGGTTCCTTCCAGCCCTAGAATTCTATGATTCTACAATTTTCTTTGGGATTGGATTTATATAACTGTTCCATTTTATTTTTCTTCACTCCTTCATTTCCAGTAACCTCACTTGTACACAATTGTATGTATAACCAGTATCTGAAAGCTGACAGCTGTCTCATTTCACAAGTTACAGGGAGGTAGTCATGTTAGCCTGTATCTTCACAAAACAAAAAAGCAGTCATGTAGCACTTTAAAGACTAACAAAATAGTATATTAGGTGGTGAGCTTTCATGGGACGGACCCACTTCTTCAGAGCTAGAATATCACCTAATAAATTATTTTGTTAGTCTTTAAAGTGCTACTTGACTGCTTTTTCATTTTGCAAGGAATGTTTTAAAAAAGTACTTTGCATTGTATGCAATGTTTCGTTGATCTATCTAGCACCTAGTGGTTACAGTTCAGAGCCTCTGTATCCATATACCCTCTCCATGGCCCAGAAAAACCACCAACATCTGAGCTTGTGGCATCTCGCCATCACCTCTCGCATGTCCCTTTCTGTCCTAACTGAGGTATTTCTAGGCTTCATACTTCACTATTATCCTCAACAAGCTAGACTGCCTTAACAAGCCAGAAGCTGTGCTTTGTTTTCACTTTGAATCCATGAACAATATAACTGACCACAGTCACAGATACCACACAGGTAAGCAGATACATTTATTAATACGAAAGCATTACAGAAAAACATCATAAAACAATAAAATAACCTCATACCCTAATAAACTTACCAGAGATCATTCCAATTCCTCCAGAAGGATTGGAAGAGGCAGGGAGAGGCAGCATGAGGGTTTCAGAGAGATGCAGACTATGTGCTTGGAGGTGGCAGGACTTGGTGTTTGGTGTGCTTGGGCATTCTTTGGGTTGTTCGGTTGACTTTTTTGTTGTTCTGTGTGCCTGGGCCTCACTAATGCAGCTTTCCTTGTTTAAAGATTTCAAGATCCTCAAGGTCAGTTCTTCGATCAGCTCAGTTGTTTGAAGTGTCTGAATGGTTAAGCACTCTTTGTTGCTGAAGGGCACAGCTGAGTTAATCATGGAAAGCTTGGTGTAAAAAGTCACTTGCTAAGCAAACTTGAGCACCATAAACAGGAGATGTTGACAGGAGAGCTTCAGAGGGAACTGAAAGGAGGTGTGTGAGAGGAGGTGTGGAGATGGCCACCAATGGAACAGTAGTGGTGACCTACAGTGGATGTGCCATGAAGTAAGAAGAGAGAGATCCTGTGCATGAAGTAGAATGCACAGAATAACCAGACATACCTTCCATCAAATTACTAGCTGTGCTGGAGGAAAAGATTAATGGAGTTGGGGGCGTACACAGACAGTACTGAGAACTGGGGAAGCTGGGATGTTCCTAGACAGCAAGATGACATGTAACATGGTGGCAGGCCTGCCTACAGGCCTCAGACCACAAGAATGGAAACTTCTATGCTTGCTGTACACTTCCTGGTACAGCCTTGAACTCTGTAGCCATAAACAGCAGGTGGGTTTTATCATCCCTGACAGTCCTGACTCTTGCTTCAGCAATCCTTTAACGTTGTGGGAAGTAGAAATGACATTGAGCCAGTGCACGCACACACAGTGGTAAACAACTAGGGTATAAAAACTCAAAAAACCCTGCCCCAGCTGAGTCTCAGTAGGGACTTCAGCCTCAGTTCCCCAGCTGGAGCCACATCCTCCACAGCCCTGGTATGGGGGAACAGAGATGGGACTCTCTAAGACAGAAGGGATGTAAGCATTCCAAGGAGCTTTTTAATTCTTTCAGCACTTCCCTGTCATGCTTTCACTTGCAAAAGTGTACTCAAAAGTGGAGTAGTAAGCTTAATAAAGTACATTATCCCTAACTGGCTCTGTGTTGAAGCAAATCCCATATTCTTGTCCGTCCTTGGCCCTGTGAGTTGACACAAGGTTCAAGAAATAAAAGTGCCCAAAATTCAAAGGACAATGGAGCTGAACACCAAGGAATTGGGGAAAAGAGGAAGTAAGATAGGAAGTCTGGAACATTGGGAAAGTTCCAGAAGACTAGAAGTTGGGAATAGTCATCAAGCCCAAATATTTACACAGGGATCATTTCCTAAACATATACTGGTTCATGATTTTTTATCAGTGAACTAGAGGAATACTAAAATCATCACTGACAAAGTTTGCAAATAACAAAAAAATTGGGGGGCAAATAAGCAATGAACAAGACTGGTCCTTGATACAGAAAGACCTGGATCACTTGCAAAACTGGGCACAAGCAAGCAATATCCATTTTCATGTGGCTAAATGTAATTGTCTACAACTAGGAACAAAGAATATAGGCCATAATTACAGGATGGGGAATTTATTTTGTGAAGTAGTAGCTCTGAAAAAGATTTGAGGGTTGTGGTAAATAATCAGTGTGAGTTCCTGCTGTGAATCTTAAGTAGGAGCCGAGAAGTTATTTTATCTTTCTCTTTGGCAATGGTGTGATCACAGCTGGAATCTTGTGTCCAGATATCAGTCCAACAATCCAAGAAGGGTGCTGTTAAATTGCAGAGAGTTCAGAGAAGAGCCATGAGAAGGATGATAGCTTTTAAAAATGTCCCAAAGAGAGAGAATTGAGGAGCTCATCCGATTTGGCTTAACAAAGAGATAGCTAATGGGTGGCTTGCTTATATTCTATAGGCACATACATGGGAACAAATATATAATGTTGGACTCCTCAGTCTAGCAGAGAAGTCTACAATATGATCTAGTGGCTATAAGTGGAAGCTAGACAAACAGACTAAAATTAAATTGTAAATTTTTGACAGTGAGGATAACTAACCATTGAAAGAATTTTTCAAGGTTTATGGTGGAGTCTATTTTTAAAACAAGATTGAATGCTTTTTTCCTAAAAACTCTGCTCTAGGAATTGTTTTGGGGAAGTTCTCTGTTCTGTTTACACAGAAATTCAGACTAGATGAACCCAAAGGTCTCTTCAGGCCTTGGAATTAATGAATGGTTCTATCCATTTGCTGGATTAGGAAGAAAGCCCTCAGTCAGTTTAAACTCAGGCTATTTATCCTAAAGTCCTTCCTTAGTCTGGTTTCTGGGATATCCAGTTTGAACTGGTACTTATAAGTCCCTGCAGTCATGCTGGGGGTGTTACAACCTGAGTGAATTTGCCTAATCATCCCTCAGAATTCTTAGTTTCTGGAGGGTTATGGTCCCTGAATTATAGACAGTCCTGACCCACAGAAAATACTTAAACTTGATATAGTATGATCTCCCATGGGTAATTCAGGAAATTGCCACATCTCTCACATTAGCATGTGAGGCCAAATCAAAGGCAGCCTAGCTATGGCCCCCATTATAATTGCATGAATGTTCTAGAAAAATTACTTGTAACACCTTTTAGAAAGGCACACAGTTGAATCAGCACCACAGGTATTGTATTCAGATGCTTTCCTTCTGTGCAGAAGTAACTAAATCACCATTGCCCCCTGAGGAGTAGTCACTCCACTGGTAGAGGCTGCTAATAAATGTGCACACAGGGCTCAAACAAGCAAAGTTTCTCTGCACCCAAAAAGAGTGTGAACAATCAAAGCTTCCACACAAGCAAGACACAGCTTTCAGTCTAATGTCTTGCCTGTTGTAGCAAACATGCACGCCACTTACTAACAGTGAATCAAAATACACAGAGCTTTCCATCTGCTGCTATATAAACTTCACTCCAATGTGTTTTTATAAAGAGGGTCCTTACCATTTGTCACTGAACTGCAGCCCTCTCTCTCAGGGGATGAAGACTGTTGCCTTTAAACAGCATACAATATTACTGCACAACAGAACATGCAAGATATGCAACTGAAACTCTTTCATTTATTACTCAGTAGGAGATTAGGCAGCACACAGCGATTACTGTTTCTACCTGCAGAAAAAATGTCATGGACCTTTCAATGATACAGTTGTGAGCAGTTGGGATTTACATCCCATTGTGAAAATGGCAACCATAACATCACTATACTGTCTAATGCTGTTGATTTAGTACTGACTCAGAGTGATGGGTAAATCATCATGGCCATTTTTTGAAGGGCGCCTGGACTTCAAAAAGTTGCACATGCAGAAGTCCATGGGGCTGGATTTAATGCATTGGAGGATGCTGAGGGAGTTGGAAGATGGAATTGCAGAGCCTTTGGCCATTATCTTTGAAAACTCATGGGCTGCTTCTACTCATGCACAATCTTCCAGAAGATGATCCTCTGGAAGATGTCTTCCGGAGGATCATCATCTGGATGAGCACATCTACATGCTAAATGCACCCCTGAAAGAGCCTCCCTTTCTTCCAGAAAAGCACATCGACACATGCACTGGCACTCTTCTGGAAGAAAAGGTCAGGAAACGGTGTCGATGGGGTGGCATGGCTGTAAAGCCCTTCCGGGGCCACCAGCCACATGGCCCTTTAAAGGGGCAAGTCCAAACAGACTTTCCCTGCACAAGCTGCCAAGGCCTGCTGAGCTGCTAGCAGCAAGGCAGACCCAGGTCGCTGTCCTGTGGATCCTAACCAGCTGGCATGGACCCCCAGCAACTGCAGGCCAGTTGTCTTGCCCTATGATTCTCAGATTCTAGGACTTTCCTTTTATATCTCATCTATATTGACAAATCCAGGTATTGGATCTACTTGGGCTCATTGAAAATTTCAGTTTCTTCAACAAAACCGATCGTATAGTTGAATTATAACTTCATGATAGTAGAACCAAATTTTCTTTTCTTATGGAATGTGACAAAAATGGAGCCTGAAGTCATATGGAAGCAAGCAAACATTTAACTGTCCTTAAATTACTATTCATAGTTCTATCAGCAAATGATGACTCTAGCTATATTTCACAGTATAAATGACTTACATAATTGAGCTGAAGAAGTCTCACACCACACTAGTTGGTCAATTAGCTCTTAAATTATGTATGCTTTCTTGATTAGAAAACATTATTTTTTTTCTTTTTACATAAGGTCCCTAGTCCTAAATATGCCCTTATTATATTTCAAATTACTGCTTATATTTGTACATAGAAGCTATATGGAATGGAGATTTTTCTATTAACAATCTATATTTCTGGATTCAAAAATCAGCTTTATTTCCTCCATGTGTAAATGAATTATAGATGGATGAATCAATGGGTACATAATTCTAGGATGAGAAGCAACTGAGAGACAAATATGCTGAGACCATCAACACAAAAATCTGCATATTTATAAAGATAGCTACAGCAACACTGTTTTAAAGTTAATGTTATCCTGGGGCTTAATTACTTGTGACTTTGCTTGTGTGAGCTAGTGCTAGTTTCCAACAAGAAGGTGTAATTGCCTCAGAAAATGTATTTGTATATGTATCCAATAGTTACACATCCCATGCACAAACTTTCATTTAAAAATCAGTGAACATGTATAAGAAAAATGGAAATAATTTTAAAAACTGATTTCACACACAATAAAGTTAACAATGTAATATATTCACATCTTAGAAGATTTGGATATTATTTCCAGGCATGCTTACCTTTTCTAATGTAATATCCCTGAAAATTTGTAGAAGACAGGACCCAAATTAATAAATAAATTTACAGAATCTCAGAATCTGGGCTCTCTCTCTCTCTCTCTCTCTCTGTAAAAACAAAAAAAGCTGTCAAGTAGCACTTTAAAGACTAACAAAATAATTTATTAGGTGAGCTTTCGTGGGACAGACCCACTTCTTCAGACCATAGCCATACCAGAACAGACTCAATATTTAAGGCACAGAGAACCAAAAACAGTAATCAAGGTGGACAAATCAGAAAAAAAATGATCAAGGTGAGCAAATCAGAGAGTAGAGGGGCAGAAGGAGGGTGGGAAGTCAAGAATTAGATTAAGCCAAGTATGCAAACAAGCCCCTATAGTGACCCAGAAAATTTCCATCCTGGTTCAAACCACATGTTAATGTGTCAAATTTGAATATAAAAGAGAGTTCAGCAGTCTCTCTTTCAAGCGTGTTGTGAAAATTCCTCTTCAGTAGCACGCAAACTCTTAAGTCATTAACAGACTGGCCCACTCCATTAAAATGCCAGCTAGCAGGTTTGTGGATCAGGAGTGTTTTATGTCTGTTTTGTGCCATTAACTCTTTGTCTAAGACGTTCCTTGCAACAAAGCCCACTGCCAGCTTTGTCCACATATCCTTTCTGGAGATACCATCACTGGACCTAACCAGATTATTCACAGAATTACAGGCACATTCTCATGTTCCTCAACTAACCTCATACATGCCATTATGTGCCAACAATGTCCAGATGCTTTGCATATTAGACAGACTTCAAACTCTCTTAGACAAAGAGTTAATGGGCACAAAACAGACATAAAAACACTCCTGATCCACAAACCTGTTAGCCAGTATTTTAATGGAGTGGGCCATTCTGTTAATGACTTAAGAGTTTACTCTCTGATTTGCTCACCTTGATAATTTTTTTTTCTGATTTGTCCACCTAGATGACTGGTTTTGGTTCTCTGTGCCTTAAATATTGAGTCTGTTCTGGTATGGCTTGACTCTTTTTTGTTTTTATAGTATATAGACTAGCACGGCGTGTTCTCTGTTACTTTTCTCTATGTGTGTGTTGCATGTATATATACAGATAGATAGATAGATATAGATATATCTATGTAGATATATACATATATATATAGAGAGAGAGTCCCGATTCTGAGATGCTGTAAATTGGTACAGTTCCTTTTACTTCAATGTATCTATGCTGCTTTATACCAGATATACATCTGGGCCTATGGTAATTCAGGCAATTATTCAGGAAACAAACACTTAAGTTTGTTCCTATTCAGCATAGTGTTTAGGCATACGCATTAGTTCTGTTTTCCAGAATCAGGACTTAAAACAGCTAGAGATAAGCCAATAATAGGAAATAAGCATATGTATTTTAAAAAGCACTTATTAAGTAACAAAAGTTAATTCCAAGTTTTTGTCATTATTTGCCTTCATAGTCATACTTTTGAAATGGCAATCCATCTATTTCTAAACCATCTAAAGAATTATCACTTATTTGACTTTGTTTGCTTTTGCATCTTTAGTAAAATACCCCAGTTGAGCAGAATTTTAACAAGTTTGTGAATTATTGTAAGAAGCTACACGGCAGCAAGGAGAAGAAAGCTGCTGAAGTTCTGGAAATGAAAGAAAATGTCATCTATAATTACATGCAAGCTGTTTGCTACCTGAAAACAAGTATTTCACGCCACAAAACTTATTATAATCAGAACTCTAATTGCTATTAAACTTATAAAAGACACAACATAAAATTGGAAACAGATTATGCTGTCTTTGTTTTCCTAGGAAAGAGATAACATTAAGGAAGCATGCAACTTCTGTTGTCTATTCTAGTTCCCTTAATCTGATCTCAAAAGTATTCAGCCACTGTTCTTACCCCTTTAATCATATCTTAGGCATATATGGATGTTTCACTACTCAATTTGGACTCAAGTCTACTAACATTCCTCCTCAAGTATGCTTTTGTTTTTAGGGTCACCCTGAATTATCCTGTCTTTCTCTAGGTCAAATATCACATGCTTCAGCACATGCCATCTGGACAAAAAATCATGGTAATCATTCTCAGGAACAAATTCAATTTCCAGCCTTTTTTCTTCATCCATCTGCTTCTCCTCCTCCTTCAGACCTTTGGGAGAATGGGCATCCATTAATTCAGGAATCAGGACAAGAATATACTGGTTCTTGTGATATTCATTTTAATGATGTTAATATGTATGAACTCTGCAATTCCATAGGAGCGAAGTCTACAGTAATTTGCCATTATCCTTGAGCTGTGGAATGTTACATTTCTGTCTTAATGTTCTATGGAAAATGCAAGAGCAAATGCAATTAATTACCCTTATCAGTTATACTCTTCTGGCTTAGCTTTATTTAAATTAGTATATTACTTATATTATGGATGAAGTCCTGGCCTCATTAAAATTAAATGGGAGTTTTGCCACTGAATTCCATAGGGCCAGGATTTCACCTTATAAGGTCAAATTCTCCTTTATTTTATTGCAGAGTAAGTCCACTAATTTGAAAGCAGTCATTCTGATTTACATCAGTATAAATGAAAGGACAGTCAGGCCTGTGTATTTTATTTCAAAAATATTTTAAATGAAACAGTAAAGCTGCGTCTACACGTGCACGCTACTTCGAAGTAGCGGCACCAACTTCGAAATAGCGCCCGTCGCGTCTACACGCGTCTGGCGCTATTTCGAAGTTAACTTCGACGTTAGGCGGCGAGACGTCGAAGTCGCTAACCTCATGAGGAGATAGGAATAGCGCCCTACTTCGACGTTCAACGTCGAAGTAGGGACCGTGTAGACGATCCGCGTCCCGCAACGTCGAAATTGCTGGGTCCTCCATGGCGGCCATCAGCTGGGGGGTTGAGAGATGCTCTCTCTCCAGCCCCTGCGGGGCTCTATGGTCACCGTGGGCAGCAGCCCTTAGCCCAGGGCTTCTGGCTGCTTCTGCGGCAGCTGGGGATCTATGCTGCAGGGACAGGGTCTGCAACCAGTTGTCAGCTCTGTGGATCTTGTGTTGTTTAGTGCAACTGTGTCTGGGAGGGGCCCTTTAAGGGAGCGTCTTGCTGTTGAGTCCGCCCTGTGACCCTGTCTGCAGCTGTGCCTGGCATCCCTATTTCGATGTGTGCTACTTTGACGTGTAGACGTTCCCTCGCTGCGCCTATTTCGATGTTGGGCTGAGCAACGTCGAAGTTGAACATCGACGTTGCCGGCCCTGGAGGACGTGTAGACGTTATTCATCGAAATAGCCTATTTCGATGTTGGCTGCACGTGTAGACGTAGCCTAAGAGAACAGCTCTTGAACTTCTTTTAAACCTAGGGTGCCCATCCATCCTGTACTGGGGAGGATGGTCCCGTATTTGGGATGCCATAAAGATGTCCCAACTTATTTTTTAAAAGGGAATAATTGTCCCATATATGCCCCCCCCAGCCTCGGGGAAGCAGGGGGGAGTGTGGGCAGCTGCCACTTCCCCAGGGCTCCCAGTGAGACTGGCAGCTGCTGCTTCCCCAGGCTCCTGGGCATCACTGTTGGCTGCAGCTTTCTTGGGCTCCCGGGGAGACCCAGAGGCTGCTGCTTCTCTGGGGCTCCTGGGGAGCTCTGGGCGGCTTCCCCAGGGATCTGGGGGAGGGCCAACAGCTGCCACCATATCTGGGACAGGGAGATATGGTCGCCCTATTTAAACCAATCATACTAGAAGTGTGTAAACTAAAGGAGGTATAACAAAGGTGAACACACTAACTCTGAATTGGGGATATGCTACCATACTAGAGCTAACTATGTTCTATGCAGGTCTAATTCATCCCTGTGCAGAGGGGCAGTAAAAGGACTAAATAATGCTCAGATTCAACTCAAGCCCTATATATGTCCTTAAGTGGGATTCTAGAGGTACAAAATGAGTACCTCTTGTGCCGGCACTTTGCACAGGGTGAGTTTCGTGTCCAAGCAAATGACATATGCCAGTAGTGTACAAGACTCCTCACTGCTCCTTGGTGCTTATTGAAGAAGATATTAGGAGTTGAACATAGTACAAAATTATAAGAAGGGCTAAGTTCCTTGCACTGCTACAGAAATAAAACTGATAAGGGGGACAATGTGGGGAGAAGTACAGCTCATGGGCACTGGGTATGCAGGCCTTTACACACATGGGCTACGTCTACACGTGCACACTACATCAAAATAGCTTATTTCGATGTAGTGACTATTTAACGTCTACACGTCCTCCAGGGCTGGCAACGTCGACGTTCAACTTCGACGTTGGGCAGCACCACATCGAAATAGGCGCTGCGAGGGAACGTCTACACGCCAAAGTGGCACACATCGAAATAAGGGTGCCAGGAACAGCTGCAGACAGGGTCACAGGGCGGACTCAACAGCAAGCCACTCCCTTAAAGGGCCCCTCCCAGACACAGTTGCACTAAACAACACAAGATCCACAGAGCCAACAACTGGTTGCAGACCCTGTGCATGCAGCATGGATCCCCCGCTGCCGCAGCAGCAGCCAGAAGCCCTGGGCTAAGGGCTGCTGCCCACGGTGACCATAGAGCCCCGCAGGGGCTGGAGAGAGAGCGTCTCTCAACCCCTCAGCTGATGGCCGCCATGGTGGACCCCGCTATTTCGATGTTGTGGGACAGGGATCGTCTACACATGCCCTACCTCGACATTCAGCTTCGAAGTAGGGCGCTATTCCCATCCCCTTATGGGGTTAGTGACTTCGACTTCTCACCGCCTAACATCGATTTCAACTTTGAAATAGTGCCCAACACATGTAGCCATGACGGGCGCTATTTCGAAGTTGGCACGGCTACTTCGAAGTAGCGTGCATGTGTAGACGCGGCCATGGAGTTACATTAACTCCAGACAAATAGCACTGTTGTCATGCTCTAACGATTTCAAACTTGATCTGAAATCTCTTGCTTTCTTTAAGGTTTAGATCCATTTTTAGGATTCAACCATTTCCCCAGTTCATATTATTATTTTAATGCTTAAGCTGAAATGTCCTAAGTTAATTCACAATATTTTTGATCTACAAGTGCTGTTCCTTTGATTAATTTCCTCTTTCTCATCCCTTACATTTTCTGCAGGTTTTCTCACTGCTTGCTGAGTGGGTGATTAACTCATCCTAGTGAGACCACAACTTCCCCCTGGGAACTAAGCAATTTTATGATGTCCTTAGCTCCAGTGACCTGAAGGCTGTGATGCTAAGTCCACCCTTGAACATACTTATACCCCGCTGGCTACCATGCTTTTGGATTAGATCAATAACTGCTTTCTTGCTTTCTAGTTGTAAAATCACAAAGGCAGCTTTCAAGTCACTGTATCAAATAGAAGCAATAGCAAACTAAGACAGAATACATACATTTTCTAGACATATGTAACCTAGACATCTCTAAAAAGGAAAAAAGGAATGGAGATGAAACACCTTTTTTGTTTTTTTTTTAATTTTAGTTAACTTGTCACAAAAACTTTCATACAGTTGAACTTAACACAGCCTATCAGGTGGTAGCCATTATAAACTTGACAGATGCTTTAAATTACTACATAAGTATTATTTGCAGTTATATCTTCTTACTATTTGGTAGAGCTGGTCAACATTTTTCATCCCAAAATGGCCATTGTTCAAAATGGGATTTGTATTTGTTTGTTTTGTTTTGACAAAATTGAAAAGCAAAAAATAAATGAATAGTTCTTTTGGGAGGATTTTGTTTCTCATTTTTCCCGGTATATCTTTTTTTTTTCCATTTCCCACTTCCCCCTTTCTCAGTGAGCAAAATGGTGTTTTCTTTCTTCATTCTTTCCTCAGGTCTCCCATATATTAAGGAAGATTTTGAAGCAGAGGCTACTATTTTAAAGGAAATCTGAATGGAATTCACTTGAAATGTATATGGCTTTACAAATGTTTAACTAAATCAGACATCTCAGATGAAACCTTTTATAGATGCATTTTGGACATTCTTGCCTTCCTTAACTGCTCCATTTTATTCTTTTACCCACTGTCCTCCTCAAATTTCACAATGGCTTCTCCTACTCTTGTACCTCTTCCTCCTATATAAGCTTCCAACAGCCTCTGGTTCCCTCAAGCTCATGCTAGAGGACTGCGACTCTGACTAGTTATATAATCATGCAAAAATCTCAGCTTTCATTTAAAACAAAGTAAGTTTCTCTCACTCCTGATTGAAATAAAATGTAACACAAGTGTAACTGATGAAGAAACAGCTTCTTGAAGAGACACTTTGTGTTAGTTAAAGAGAGGAGAGGCATTCACCCCCTCAAGCAAATACACCCCAGCTACTCAGATACTTACTACAGGGGCCCTTGCTGCCACACATGAAGGTCCTGAGGGGAGGAGGGTTTCCTGCAGCACCCTGGCATTCAGGGAGTTGGGGTAGGGGTGGAGGACAAGGGATCATGCTGTTGCCACTGTCTTTATGTCAGGGGAAACAGGCACTTCAGTGGTTTGAACCTTGGCCTGATAAGCCCAAGGTCATGAGCTCAGTCCTTGAGGGAGCCATTTAGGGATCTGGGGCAAATAGATGAAAAAAAATCTGTCAGTGTTGGTGATAGGTCCTGCTGTGAGGGCAGGGGACCAGATTTGATGACCTCTGAAAGTTTATTCCAGTTCTGTGAGATGGGTGTATCTCCATACTTTACCTAGATAACCAATGGTATGGCAACATTGTAGCCAGGTGTTGCATCTCCAGTGGCTTGGACTGAGTGTCTCATACATACCGCAGGGATCCAGGCTACCATCCACATTCACTGTGTTATATTGCTGTTCTTAATTTACTACCTCAAGTAGAGTGTATGTGCCTGTCAGCCGATCAGTGGAACACTTGGTGGTGATGTTTATGGTGTGTCTAGGGCATAGGTTCTCAAACTGTGGATTGGACCCCAAAGTGGGTGGTGACCCTATTTCGTGGGGTCAGCAAGGTTGATATTGGCTGTGAGCCCCAGCAATTTGGAAGTCCAAGCCCCACTGCCCAGTGCTTCAGCTTTGGCCCCCCAACCTGTGGCAGGACTCAGGCAGCAGGGCTCAGGCAGCAGGGCTCAGGCAGATTCACTTTTTGGTCCCCACTCCTAGGATTATATAGTAATTTTTGTTGTCGGAAGGATTCACAATGGAATGAAGTTTGAGAATCACTGGTCTAGGGCTGCGGATTGCCCTAAAGCAGCTTTGCCTTTCATTCATCTTTTTCATCACTCCAGAGGCATGAAGGAGCCACTGGAGGGGCTAAACATCTGGCAGATGTTTTCAGCACCTTCAGCACTACTGTAATAGAAATAATACATAATATTGCTAACAATCCAATGAACGATTGTTATTCACTCAGCTGTGTCCATGACCATGAAAATTCAAGCCATAATGAATGTAGAAAACTCTATTTTCCCCCTCATTGCTCTCTTCTCCCTTTTTTCTGATGTATTCTTCTTATTTCTGGATAGAGATATGGTCCTTGCGTATCCTTCATCGCTTGCCTCACTTTAAATGGCTTCATCGACTATAATGATAATTATGTTCTTCCAAAGCCCATTGCTTATCAAAATAAGTAAATAAAAGACAGCTTGCTTATCAAGCCAGATTTCCTCAAGCTCTCACAGGACACTACAAGTAACAAAGTAGCAGAAATGACTAACATTAAATTACACAGATCAAATCCTTCAGATTTACCAGGAGCTCCATGGCATACTGCTGGTTGCTATGCACAAAATCCCTATGATTTATTTCTGATGATGAAAAGATTAAGCAACATGATGCAGTACCGGACCTCACTAGACTAACTTAACATTAGTTGGCTCAACATTCTTGTACCTGCCAAATCTTAGATCAACATTGCTATCCATAATTCCATTTGCTGGTATTAAATGATAAAGTCCCCATACAGTACAGCATAACTTCCTGATAACAAATAAAGTTAAATTCTTTATTACAAAAAAAAAAACAAAAAGAAAGAAAAGGAAATGTAGAGAGAAGTCAATCTATCTCTTTTGATGTTGCAGGGAAAGCAAAATGCAATTTTTTGGAGAAGCTTTTTCAACAAGACACTTCCATCACCCTCATACACCCACCTCCGTTACACCAGCTGCAGATAAAGCAATAAATAATTGTTTTAAAAAACCATTTAACAAACTCAGACATTTGTCTGACAATTTTACTGAAGTCCTTGAAATGTGGCAAAGTTGTTCTTGAAAACAAATTAAGTGCAGCATGTAACTAGAAGCTGCTGGGAGTTGGTCATATTCAGATTTTCTTTGTGGAAATAAGGAGTGAGTGCTGATACCAATAAAAGTTGTGCCTGCAATGGACTTCAGATGGTGTTTTGTATTTTCCAGCAACAGAACCCCGGATAGGGTCAGACTTTCTCCCTGCAAGTTACACCCCCAGACACATGCATACACTTGGGAATAACTGTGTGCTAGACTGCACACCAGTCTAGAAGGCTTGATAGTTCCTTTGTTGATAATTCCCATCCTTGGTCATGGACGCACAATTAGAAATCCAGTGAAATCTAATTAAAGCAGTTAAGTGAAGGACTGTCAAGTGCAGCACGATAGAGAGATAAGCTGGTGTGTGTCTGTGTGCATACTTGCCTTTGGGGCTTGACTAAATAGACTTTAAGTAAAAATGAGAGCATTCGTCAAAATTTGGCCCAGATGGGACACTAATACATCCTGCTGGAACTCATTTATTAAGCTCTTAGTGGCACTTTCTGCTCTCAGACACACTGACATATGTTTGTAGCAATTTCAGAGTAGCTGTTCTAAACTGATATCTGTAGAGCTGAGAAGAATCCTGCTCTCCGAATGACCCTTGCAGTTCAGAATGCTTTCAGTGCATGGATTTCCCATTTAGGTTGATGAAAGTTCCACACATGCAGGGCCTACAGAATCATTTAGTGATGATGACTCTCTCTCAACAGCTGTCTCTTGAACCCCAAGGGCACTGGTGACTGAAGAGCTTTAAAGACAGGAAAAGATATTCAGAAGTTTTCATCACCTCCTAGACTAACTTAGAGATTCATGCTTCACTAGTAATATCCTGTTTATACAGGCTTAGTCCATGGCACATGGTACAGAATTATGTTAGTTCTGTCTGAGAATACTGCAGTAATGAGACTATAATTTTAAACAGCATAATATATTGAAACCCACTTAAATAATTGACAAAGGGACAAACGTGTGAAAAGAATAGTCTTTCAGCCTGAATTTGTATATATTTTAAGCAGATATTAATCTTGTGTGTATTTTAAGCAGATATTAATATTAAATAATATTAATTAATATTATCTGGGCTACAACTGGTAATCTGTTGATTCAAGTCAATCACAGCTAGGTCTACAGTGTTTTGTAAGTATACACTGATATCTTTGGTAGACAAGTACATTTTCTCCAGTTTAAGAGCATTGATTTTATGAATCTCCCTTATCTCACATGCATCCCTGAGAAAACTCTGTATATTTAATTCAAGTTTTGTGAAGATTTTTTTCAAGAGGAAATATATCTGTGTATTAAAAACATAGCAATATACCCAGGAACATTGTTGAAAGAATACAGTTGCCCTCTGTGAAAAGATGTTGGACCCATGAGCACTTTTAAAGAATTTTTTTATGCTAACCACACATATGGGCCATACATCTGGGCTATAGCCTTAAACAATGTTTGTATGACCTGGTTACCACTTAGCTAACTCCCAAGCACATTTAACCATGTTATAACCAAATCAGAGAACACCTATGGTCTAACTGCTCCCTTTGACTCAGCCTTTCTGCGTAGATGAGACCAAGTAACCACTGGCACTGATAGCCACTGTGGTCCAGGGACAGGTTGAGGGGATAGCCTGGCTTCCCATCCCTGGCAGGATCAGGATTTAGGGCAGTCAGACCTGAGCCATCCTCATGCTCCCTCAGAGCTACATCCAGAGCAGTGACACAGTGGTTTAAAGGGGCATGGAACTCCAGCCAACATTGCTGCTACTTCAGCAGTGGCTGAAGCTCTGGGCCCTTTTGAAATGCCAGGCCTGGGGGCAACTGCCCCCCTTTTCCCCCAGTCTTCTTTGACAGGACTGCAAATAACCATATGGTCCAGTCTTACAAAGTTCTGAGCCCCTACCAAGAGCAGCTGAGTACCATCAGTTCCCATTGATTTCAGAGTGTAATATAATGATCTGAATGCCAGTTGGACTCCACCAAAGCACAATTTCCACCTTAACTCATTTTAAACGAGTTTTTTGGTGTGTGAATGATCACATGATATAGCCATTGTTTTTAACTAACACAGAGCCATTAGATTCATTCACTACCCTTAATCTTTCAACAGATTAAATCTGGTGTAGGCTTTTCAATCTGATTTCTCACTGTATTTTATTACACCTGCTTCATAGAATGTTGACTGGAAATAAAATTAACTCAGTAAACAAACCAGCAAATGCTGAGGTGGCCAAGCTAATATTTTGCCCAGTGATATAAAATATATGTAGAATATAATGGCTCCCCTCTTTGGCTGTGGCTACACTAGCCCTTCCTTTTGAAGGGACTATGGTGATATGGCACTTCAAAATATGTTAATGAGGTGCTTCCATGACTATGCAGCACCTCATTAGCATGATGGTAGCCACACATACGTCGCAAGTGTTAATTTTGAAACACACGCTGCCCATGAAGCTGGGGGCCTTTCAAAATGACCCCCTGGTTTTGAAAGCCCCTTCTTCCCATTTGGTTTTGGGAAGAAGGCCCTTTTGAAAATGGGGGGCCATTTCGAAAACCGGGGGCCATTCCGAAAGTCCCCCAGCTACGTGGGTGGCGTGCATTTCAAAACCAGCAGTTTTGAAGCACACGCGGCAGCCATTATGCTAATGAGGTGCTGCATATTCATGGTAGTGATGTATTTGCATATTCCAAAGTGCCACATTATCACAGCCTTTGTGTTCTTAGACTGATTTGTGCTGGCTAGCACAGATGAAAATTTCAAGAATAAAAAAATGCACAAAATTACTGACAGACATCCATATAACATAACCCCTCAAATTTGATTTGTGTTGGAGATAATTGTCTTAGGGTGACATCCATTTTTCTTGAGTTATGAATTGCTGGATGTTATAGGAAACATCTGCCTGCAGATGAAAAATATTAATTTGGGGTGATCTTAATAAGTTTTAAGACTTCCACAGAGAACTTATATAGAAATGTTTTATTAGAATTCATAAAATTATATTCTGGTGTAACGTACTAACATTGCCCTGGAAAACTAGATTAGGTATAGAAACCAAGATTCTTTAAATTTCTTCTGCAAAATAGTAATAAAGCCAAAGACTTGCTGGCTTTGTCTGTTTTAATATATGCTGCCCTCTATGCTATGCTGATGAATAAAGGACAGAATATAAAACATTATTAATTTTCTCTGAATGCCAAGTTGAGCTTGCATGGGAAACAACTCTGCATCTCTCCACCCTTTTTAAAAGGAAAAATTAAACTGTGTGTTTTTATAATAGAAACATCTAACATTACAGCTAACAATAACAAGTGGTGAATTTCTGGCTTTCTGAGTTTAATGGTATTTAGCTTCTAGTTTAGTAAAGCCCACGAAAATAAATTGCTTTTCTCATTTTTGAAGGGTGCTGGTATTGTAACTATTCACTCAAAACAAGACTCTTAATTATTGCACCTCTGCAACCATAGGATATTAATGCTGATGAAATTCTTGACAGATTACAAAAGAATTCAATACAATGAAAAGTTTAATCACCATGGAAATCTGAATGAAAAAGATTCCAAACATGTAGGACCTGTCACAGACAAAAGATTATTAACTTGATTTTTATAATATATGCTTGTCCTTATGTTCTTGGTATTCAGTAATAAATGAATTTGGGCGATCAACCCTCAATTTATAAGAATACAAAGGAAAATGTATTGCAATCTAATTCATCGTTGTGCCAGTGCAAATGCAGTGTAACTTTCTTAACTTCAGACACCTGGAAATTGTTTGTTGCATATTGCTTCCACCGTTCCAGTTGACATAGGCTGAAGTAACAAAGAGGAAGCCGTGCTAGTCTCTACACTATCAAAACAAAAAGCAGTCAAGTAGCACTTTAAAGACTAGCAAAATTGTTTATTAGGTGAGCTTTTGTGGGACAGACCCACTTTTTCAGACCATAGCCAGACCAGAACAGACTCAATATTTAAGGCACAGAGAACCAAAAACAGTGAGCAAGGAGGACAAATCAGAAAAAGATAATCAAGGTGAGCAAATCAGAGAGTGGAGGGGTGGGGGGAAAGGTCAAGAATTAGATTGAGCCAAGTATGCAGACGAGCCCCTATAGTGACTCAGAAAGTTCCCATCACGATTTAAACCATGTGTTAATGTGCCGAATTTGAATATAAAAGCCAGCTCGGCTGTTTCTCGTTCCAAAAAGGTGCGATAATTCCTTTTCAGTAACACACATACCTTTAGGTCATTGACAGAATGCCCCATTCCATTAAAATGTTGACTAACTGGTTTGTGGATCTGGAGTGTTTTGATGTCTGTTTTGTGCCCATTGACCCTTTGTCTAAGGGAGTTAGAAGTCTGTCCAATATACAGAGCATCTGGGCATTGTTGGCACATGATGGCATATATGATGTTAGTAGAGGAGTATGAGAAAGTGCCCGTGATTCTGTGAGTAACCTGGTTAGGTCCAGTGATGGTATTTCCAGAGAAGATATGTGGACAAAGCTGGCAGCGGGCTTTGTTGCAGGGAAAGGTTCCAGGACTGGTATTCCTGGGGTATAGACTGTGGCTGTTAGTGAAGATCCTCATGAGGTTGGGAGGTTGTCTGTAGGAGAGAACAGGCATGTCACCCAGGGCCTTCTGGAGTGTGGCATCCTGATTAAGGACAGGTTGTAGGTCTTTAATAATTCGTTGCAGTGGTCTGAGTTGGGGGCTGTAGGTGATGACCAGTGGTGTTCTGTTCTTGGCTTTTTTGGGCCGATCTTCGAGTAGCTGGTCTCCAGGTATTCGTCTGGCCCTGTCAATTTGTTTTTTTACTTCTCCTGGTGGGTAATTCAGGTTTATGAATATTTGGTAAAGGTCTTGTAGTTTTTGGTCTCTGTCAGTTGGATCAGAGCAAATGCGATTGTACCTAAGAGCTTGACTGAAAACAATGGCTGCTTATATTTGGAGGTTTTGGGCTTGTGTGTTTGTTTGTTTGGAGTTTGGAGTTTGTTTGTTTGGAGTGCTGAGCTGAGTGTTTGTTTGTTTGTTTGAAAGGCCGTGTGCTCAGGCAGGCAGGCAGGCAGGCAGGCAGTTGGAAGCTGATTAGGTTTGAATTGAAACACCGTGTGCTGATTGGCTGAGCTGTAGGCAGAGGGAGGAGCTATCAGGGAGGCCGAGCACTTAAACCCTGCTAGTAAGCGACCAGGGAGCTTTGTGACTGGGTGCTTGTGAACAGGGTGCATGCTAACAGGAGGGAGTTTTGAGAGGGGAGTTTAGAGGGGGAGCTTGGAGGGAGCTAGTGACTTCTATTGCCCTTAAACTAAATCCTTTATAACAACCTCTATCTGAAACATTTAATTAACCCTCATATATAACTAGAGTAGGAAATGGAGGCAGAAGCCCAGCAGCAGAGTGGGGGCTATCCTGTTTATTGTGTCGAGTGCAGTATGTATGACTACCTACCCTGTGGGCGGGTGGCGTATGTGTGCGCTCGATGCAAGGAGCTCCTGGCCCTCAGAGACCGAGTGCGTGCTTTGGAGGCCAGGGTGGCTGAACTGGAGGAGCTAAGGAAGGCAGAGGTGTTTGTGGATGAGACTTTCCGGGACATAGTAGGGCTGTCCCACCTCCAATCTGACAGTCCTGATGCTGTTACGGAGGATGAAAGGCTCAGGGAAGGAGAGCAGTCAATGGGAGTAGAGGGAAACCATCCCATAGTTGGGACCCTCCTTCCAGAGGGTGATGTTGTATCCTCTCGTGCCGAGGATACTTCTCCGGGGGAGGGAGCGCCAGCTGTTAGGAAGAAGCAGGTTTTAGTAGTGGGGGATTCGATCATTAGAAATATAGATAGTTGGGTTTGTGATGACCGGGAGAACCGTATGGTGACTTGCCTGCCTGGTGCGAAGGTTGCGGATCTCTCGAGGCATCTAGACAGACTTATGGGCAGTGCTGGGGAGGAGCCGGTCGTCGTGGTACATGTTGGTACCAATGACATAGGGAAGGGTAGAAGAGATGTTCTGGAGGCCAAATTTAGGTTACTAGGAAAGAGACTGAAATCCAGAACATCTTTGGTGGCATTCTCTGAAATGCTTCCAGTTCCACGCGCAGGGCCAGATAGACAGGCAGAACTTCAGAGTCTCAATGCGTGGATGAGACGATGGTGTAGGGAAGAGGGGTTTAGATTTATTAGGAACTGGGGACACTTTTGGGGTAGGGGGAGCCTATACAGGAATGATGGGCTCCACCTAAATCAAGGTGGATCCAGACTGCTGGCATTAAACATTAAAAAGGTCGTAGAGCAGTTTTTAAACTAAGAGGTGGGGGAAAGCTGATTGGTGCGAGGGAGCACCTGGATCGGACGGAGACTTCTCTTACACGAGGCTCCATAGATAGGGATTCCCTAGAAGTTAGTCAGATAGGGAACGTGGGAAACAATATATGGGCAAGATCAGATGTGAAACAATCGTGCATAAAAAAATCCAACGCATCTGTGAAAGGCGGACATATAAATAGTGGTAGTTTTCTAACATGCTTTTACACAAATGCTAGGAGTCTGTCTAATAAGATGGGTGAACTGGAGTACCTCATATCAAAGGAGGAAGTTGACATAATAGGCATCTCAGAAACATGGTGGAATGAGGAAAATCAGTGGGACACTATCATACCGGGATATAAATTATATCGGAAAGACAGAACAGGTCGTGCGGGTGGCGGAGTGGTACTATATGTGAAGGATAATATAGAATCAAATGAAGTAAAAATCCTAAAGGAATCAAAATGTTCCATAGAATCATTATGGATAACAATTCATTCCTCTAATATGAATATGGCATTAGGAATATATTACCGACCACCTAACCAGGACAGTGATAGTGATGCTGAAATGATAAGGGAGATTAGAGAGGCTATCAAAATAAAAAACAGAGTAATAATAGGAGATTTCAATTATCCCCATATTGATTGGCTGCATGTCACCTCAGGACGGGATTCAGAGATTAAATTTCTTGATGCCTTAAATGACTGCTTCTTGGAGCAGCTAGTACAGGAACCCACAAGGGGAGAGTCGATTCTCGATCTAGTCTTGACTGGAACGCAGGATCTGGTCCAAGAGGTAACTGTTACTGGACCGCTTGGAAATAGTGACCACAATATAATAACGTTTAATATTCCTGTGTTGGGAAGAACACCGCAGCGGTCAAACACTCTGGCATTTAATTTCAAAAAGGGGAATTACACTAAAATGAGGAAGCTAGTTAAACAGAAACTAAAAGGTAGAGTAATTAAACTAAAATCCCTGGAAGCTGCATGGAAACTGTTTAAAGACACCATACTAGAGGCCCAACTTAAATGTATACCCCAAATAAAAAAACACAGTAAGAGACCTAACAAAGAACCACAATGGCTAAACAGCCATGTTAAAAAGGCAGTGAGAGAGAAAAGGGCAGCTTTTAAAAAGTGGAAGTCAAATCCTAGTGAGGAAAATAGAAAGGAACATAAACACTCCCAAATTAAGTGTCATAATGTAGTAAGAAAAGCCAAAAAAGAGTTTGAGGAACAGCTAGCCAAAAATTCAAAAAACGATAGTAAAATGTTTTTTAAATACATTAGAAGCAGGAAGCCTGCTAAAAAAGCAGTGGGGCCCTTGGACGATAAAGATATAAAAGGAGCGATCAAGGAAGACAGTGCCATTGCGGAGCGATTAAATGATTTCTTTGCTTCAGTCTTCACGGCTGAAGATGTTACAGAGGTTCCTAAATCTGAGCCAGCCTTTTTAGGCGACAAATCTGAGGAACTCACTCAGATTGAAGTGACATTAGAGGAGGTTTTGGAATTAATTGATAAGCTGAATAGTAACAAGTCTCCAGGACCAGACGGCATTCACCCAAGGGTTCTGAAAGAACTCAAATGTGAAATTGCGGAGTTATTAACAGTGGTTTGTAACCTATCCTTTAAATCCACTTTGGTACCAAATGACTGGAAGACGGCCAATATAACACCAATATTTAAAAAAGGCTCTAGAGGAGATCCTGGCAATTATAGACCGATAAGTTTAACATCAGTACCAGGCAAATTAGTAGGAACACTAGTAAAGAGTAAAATTGCAAGGCACATAGAAGAGCACGAATTGTTGGGCAAAAGTCAGCATGGTTTCTGCACAGGGAAGTCGTGTCTGTCTAATCTATTAGAATTCTTTGAAGGGGTTAATAAACATGCGGACAAGGGGCACCCAGTGGACATAATATACCTAGATTTCCAGAAAGCCTTTGACACGGTCCCACACCAAAGGCTTTTATGTAAATTAGGTGGTCATGGGATAGGAGGAAAGGTCCTTTCATGGATCGGGAATTGGTTAAAAGACAGAAAACAAAGGGTGGGAATAAATGGTAAATTTTCACAATGGAGGAGGGTAACTAGTGGTGTTCCCCAGGGGTCAGTCCTGGGACCGATCCTGTTCAACTTGTTCATCAATGATCTAGAAAATGAGGTAAGCAGTGAGGTGGCAAAGTTTGCAGATGACACCAAGTTGTTCAGGACAGTCAAAAGCAAAAGGGATTGTGAAGAACTACAAAAAGATCTCAGCAAACTGAGTGATTGGGCAGCAAAATGGCAAATGAAATTTTATGTGGGTAAGTGTAAGGTAATGCATGTTGGAAAAAATAACCCAAATTACACGTACTACATGATGGGGTCAAATTTAGCTACGACAGATCAGGAAAGGGATCTTGGAGTTATAGTGGATAGTTCTCTGAAGACATCCACGCAGTGTGCAGCGGCAGTTAGTAAGGCAAATAGGATGTTAGGAATTATTAAAAAAGGGATCGATAATAAGACAAAAGATATCATACTTCCCCTATATAAAACTATGGTACGCCCACATCTCGAGTACTGTGTGCAGATGTGGTCTCCTCACCTCAAAAAAGATATATTGGCATTAGAAAAGGTTCAGAAAAGGGCGACTAAGATGATTAGGGGCTTGGAAAGGGTCCCATATGGGGAGAGGCTAGAGAGACTGGGACTTTTCAGTTTGGAAAAAAGGCGATTGAGGGGCGATATGATAGAGGTATATAAAATCATGAATGGTGTGGAGAAAGTGAATATAGAAAAATTATTTACCTTTTCCCACAATACAAGAACTAGGGGACACCAAATGAAATTGATGGGTAGTAGGTTCAAAACTAATAAAAGGAAATTTTTCTTCACACAGCGCACAGTCAACCTGTGGAACTCCTTGCCCAAGGAGGCTGTGAAGGCCAGGACTCTATTAGGGTTTAAAAAAGAGCTTGATAAATTTTTGCAGGTTAGGTCCATAAATGGCTATTAGCCAGGGATAAAGTATGGTGCCCTAGCCTTCATAACAAGGGCAGGAGATGGATGGCAGGAGATAAATCACTTGATCATTGTCTTCTGTTCTCCTTCTCTGGGGCACCTGGCATTGGCCACCGTCGGCAGATGGGATGCTGGGCTCGATGGACCTTTGGTCTGACCCAGTATGGCCATTCTTATGTTCTTATGTTCTTATGTCACGTGTGCAGGGTGGAAACTAGAAGGGTGTAGATAAGTATAGCGATCAGTAGGTTTTCGGTACAGTGTGGTACTGATCAGGCCATCCTTGATTAGTACTGTAGTGTCCAGGAAATGTATCTCTTGCATGTTGTAATCGAGGCATAAGTTGATGGTGGGGTGTACATTGTTAAAGTCTCTGTGGAATTCCTCTAGAGCCTCTGTACCGTGGGTCCAAATCATAAAGATGTCATCAATGTATCTTAAGCAGAGGAGTGGTAATAGGGGACGAGAGCTGAGGAATCGTTGTTCCAGGTCAGAGATTAGGAATACCATCCCTGATGCCACCACAGCCAATCTGGTGTCTGACCTCTGTAACTTTGTTCTCACACAAAATTATTTCCGTTTTGGGGACAATTTATACCTCCAGATTAGTGGAACTGCTATCGGCACCCGCATGGCCCCACAATATGCTAATATATTTATGGCTGACCTGGAACAACGATTCTCTGTGCCTTAAATATTGAGTCTGTTCTGGTCTGGCTATGGTCTGAAGAAGTGGGTCTGTCCCACAAAAGCTCACCTAATAAACCATTTTGCTAGTCTTTAAAGTGCTACTTGACTGCTTTTTGTTTTGAGGCTGAAGTAAGTGACTTTAATGGAGTTATTCCACATTTGCACTCAGCATTTGTAGAAAAAGATCTATGTGAGCCATGTGTGAGGACAAATGCAAAATGAATAATTTCTTGGATGAATTTTGCTTGGGTTTTTTTTTTTCAGTCCACAGTCAGATCATGATTTTATCACATGGAATCATTGTTCAGGATTTCTGAATAATTCTTGGTCTGGTAATATTTGTACATGTTCCTTTGTGCATATTTAGCACTCAAGCCATTTTCAATGGACACATATACCTCTTATATTTCTGATTGGATGAGCATTGGATTTCAGTGTGAAAACCCAGTGAAAAATTTGCATTTTTTTTCTCTGAATAGTCACTTCATAGTCACTGTTTTGGATAGCATGATTCCCACTAAACCCATTGGCTGGGTCTACACTACAGAGTTTTGTGGACAAAACTCACGGAGCATCCACACTACAAATGTGTTCTGTCAAGAAACTATCAACAGAATGCAGCAGTTTTCTTGGGAGGGTTACATCACTCCTGTATGAGGCATAATGCCTCTGTGGACAGATTCTGCCAACATAAAAATAGTGTAGACACCTGGAAAGCCCTCTGTTGACAGAGAGGGATTCCAGGTCACCAGGAAGTCCTGTTTGCAGAGCTTTCAGTTGGCTGTTCTGTTGACAGGGGGCTGGACAGTTTGTCCACTCTTTGTTGACAGAGGGTGTCAACAGGGGGAACCTCTTTTAGATGTGGATGCATTCGGTTGATGGAGGTTTTTCTGTCAACAAAATTCTGTAGTGTAGATCCATCCATTTGAAATAAGCTTCTATCAACTCAAAAGAAGGACAAATACAGCTATTTGAAAATCCAAGGTATTAATTGATTATTTCTCTAGCAGTAGGCACCCAGTTATGTTATATAAGTGAAAAGTGGGCTTGTGAATCCCTTCTATTTCCTACCAATATACTATAGATCCTGATTCAATGCCCAATTGAAGTCAATAGGAATCTTCTTTACACTTCAGTGTATTTTGAACTGGGTTGATGGGTAAAAATGTGAAAGCCACTTAAGTAGTTCAAACACTTGAAACATCAATAGAATGTACGCTTTAAATTTTACCCCATATATGTGTGCAGCCTCCCTGTGTCTTTATGGATACACACAGTCAATTTAAATTTATCACCAGTACTGTGCCCCAAGGGTGACCCTAGCAGGTTGCTACACAAAATGGTACAGTTCACAAATTCAAAAAGACTAAAGATGACAAGGAAGGGCAGTGCCACTTGTTATTCAGACCCTAAAACAAGTGAGTAACTTAAGAAAGCAGAAATAAGCTGAGAAATCATGGCTTCATTGAAACCATTAACTGGAGCTAGATTTCATCTCTGGTCCTTATGGTGAATGCTAATTTGTTAAGGCCAAATTCTACTCACCTGATGCACATGGGCTAGCCTGTTGACTTCAGCGTGAATATCACAGGAACAGGATTTAGTCTTCAATCTTTCTCTCCCCAGTTTGAATACTGTGCAGTCATTAAGTCTTGATAAAAGTTACCGGTTTGCCTCCTGATACTACAGGCCAAACCTTTTACAAAGCACACAGTATTTGGTGACTATACTTAGCCTCTTCAAGTAGAGATTTCCATTTTTCCTTTGTTGAACCATGTCGTGTCTGCCGTTTTTCTCCAGTTTGTGACATTGCATCCAATACAAATGTAAGTTTAACCTGCTGAAACATCCATGCAAGAAGATTTTGAAGAAACCAGCTCTGAGAACAGTTATAAATCAGTAGAAGCACTGAAAATCACTCCTCTGCAAAATACCAAGCTATCCCAGAACACTTCAGTAAGGGTTCAATGTATAAAATAATATCTAATAGTGAAGCAGGTGGGTTGTCTCACTTGAGCTACTGATTAATTATTAGTAACCGTACATCATTATTATTTTTCATGTTCAGATCCTACTTTCTTTTTAAATTATTGTCCATCTATAATTAGTCTAGTTACATTAGTAATATCAAAAAGAAAATAAAGTCCCCCAATGTCACTTCTGAGAGCATATCTCTGGACAACATCGTTTTCCTCCTTTATAATAAATATTTATTTTATTATATTGAGTTAGTATCACTGTGTACAGATTTCTAGTAACTTTAATTCAGTGATTAAATGCTACTGTTTCTACGTATGCTTCTTAAACCTGAAATTGACCCTTATTATTTTATCAATATTTCACAGATCCACAGCTCTCAAGAATTTGGGAACATGAATAGGAGCAACTTTTTACAGCCCATCAGAAATGGGTGACCACATTTTTTTTCATAAGTCTGATTAGGAAATTGAGGATGCCAAGGTAAATGTTGTAGTTTAGTACCTTCTCTTAAATTTCAAGCTCTTCCCATTGATTGAAGCCTCATAGTCTACTAGAAGAGCCCAAACTTCCAGCATTTTTTGCTTGCCAAGGTATCACTAAAATTAAATAGATTCAGATCAGTTGCAAGTAGCAGAATTACCATCACAACTCTTCTTAATAGGTTGTGTCTGTTCTTTGAAACTCATTCTGTAAACTCATCTTTTCTGAGCAAGTCTATGTGCTGCAATATATCACTGCTATTTTACACTAGCACTTTCTCATTAGCATGCGATTTAAGAAAGAGTCACACTTGGAGAACTTAGCCTTTATGACATAATTATACATAAACTGGTTAGTTCAGAAGAGAACATATATTTCTGCTTCAGATGCGGAGCTGAGGAGTCTGTTGCATTGTTGTTTTCCACACTAAAGAGGCACACCCCAAGCCAGCCTGAGCCACCTACCAAGACAAAATAAGTAACCAGGCGCTAATTTAATTTTTCATTTTCTACTAAGTAAATAGTGACCTTTGCTATGTCGTCTGGGTTAATTTTCAAAGTAAGTACACTGGGACAAATTCTCAGGTCACTGTACTCCACTGGCTTCAATTTAAATACCACCCTGAGAGAATCTGGATAGATATATTTTAAGGCTAGAAGTTTAAAAAAGCCTAAGGAATACAGGTGTCTAAATCTTATTATTTGGATGCACAATTTCCTTTGGGTCCTGTGATTATCCTATTCTAAATAATTGATTCCACCTTCATTTCACAGGTTCTACAGCTGTAAATTATTAGCCAAAATCTAATCTAGGGCACAAGTATCAATTTTCCAGAACATTGTTTATCAAAAATTTGCCTTCAGTGCCCCATGCACAGCTATACCTTCTATGAAGAAAGAGCAGGAGAGACGCTATTCAGCAGAACTTAAATGTGGTTGACAAGGATGGGTATTGTGAAGTCTTTAAGTGATGGATTCATCATCCTAATTGGAAGTGTTAGATCCTGACCCATAAATGCATGGAATACCCTCCATTCAGCTGGAGCCTACTAGCAGAAAAATAACCTCCAAACTCATTCTTCTCATGGCTATAAAACTAATCCTGACAATCCAATCAACTCGCAGCACCTCACAGAAGGCTTCAAGAGGGTGCAGGAGTAAAAGCTAAATGTATCATAATCCACAGAAAATGACTTTTGGAGAGAAACTTTTCCATAACCACAAGCAATGATCACTAAACTACTGTACTGTGTTGTTCCGATAGATTTTAACACTCTGGTTGTCATTCCATAATGCAGGTGTCTTAGATAAGATTTTCCCTCAGTCAAAATCTTTCTCTTTGCCTGTTACGTTTGCCTTTCAAGCCTGGACTAACACTGTAAGTACTTCACTGCATTAATTAAACTTGCCAGCTAGGCAAGTGCTTAAGAAAGGCACTGTCAATAGCATTCTCTGTTTTCAAGAGCCAGATTTATTTAAAGCTTTTAACCAACCACTCTGTAAATTCCAGACCCAAGTGTTAGATACAGAGTAGGCATAGTCCAGAAGATACAGGCCCCATTTGGCAAGTCTGGACTGAAGTTGTGCAGAAGAAAAAGATGAAGAGAATGAGTTTGCTTGGAGACTATTACTCCACAAGTTGGTAGAAAGAAAACATGGCCATGTCCACACTAGCCCAAAATTTTGAAATGGCCATGCAAATGGCCATTTTGAAGTTTACTAATGAAGTGCTGAAATACATATTCAGTGCCTCATTAGAATGCTGGCAGCTGCGGCACTTCGAAATTGATGCAGCGAGCTGCCGCGCTGCTCGTCCAGACAGGGCTCCTTTTCAAAAAGACCCTGGCAACTTCCCTGTTATGAATAAGGGGATTTTGAAGTTGCCGGGGTCCTTTCGAAAAGGAGCCCCATCTGCACGAGCCATGTGGGGGCTCACCACATCAATTTCGAAGTGCCACGGCCGCTTGCATGCTAGACATAGCCCATCTGTGTCCTGGGTGTCTCTGTCCCAGATTATTGTACTCTTCCTCTCCCTGGAGAAAAGTAGCTCTTTAAAGACTAACTAAATGATTTATTCAGTGATAGGCTTTCACGGGACAGACGCTAATACAACTACGTCTCTGTTACTATCCTTCTCCATGGTCCTCTTGATATCCATGTCACTCCACTAAACTCTAAATCCAGCTGCTAGCACGATAGTCTTTATCCATTATGTTAGTTTTCTCTTCAGATCCCTTCTTGGGCTTCTTCTAGTTCACTGCGTCAAGTTCAGTTTTCTCATCTTCACCTTCAAGGCCCTGATTGCCTCCATCATTTGCTTTCTTTACTCCACTAGTGCTATCCTCCTTGGAACCTCCATCTCACACCTGCACAAAGCTTTCTTTCATGATGTTCAATATTCATGGCACAGCTTCTCACTCTCACTGAACAAGACCCTAACCCTCTCCTCACTTCAGTCCCTCCTAAACACTCATTTCTTTCAGGATGCCCCCAAACACTATCCCACACACATGTAGACTTCACATCCTACCAATACCTTAGGTCTTCTGGTGCCACAGGTGAGTAACAAGACTCCTTTTGAACTCATTATGTCAGGGCTTCTGTTTCCTTATATATTTCTACAGTTGCATGAAACAGAGGTCTCCACATCCCATTGGGATACCTCTGGATACTACTGGAAATGTCCTCTTCCCATTCCCAACAATGGAGATCTCAGATAGCTGAGCCTGCAGGGTCACAATATGATAAAAGCTTGTTGGGAAAATTCAATTTTTTAAAAAGGAAAATATTTTTCACAAAAAAGTTTAATAATAACCTTCAAAATCATCACTTTTTAAATGTATTGAGTAGCTGTCACTGTCCCAGTACTAAATCTCTCTGTATACACACAACACAAAATAATTATATGACCTGTAGCAGTCACTCTGTACAGCTAGAAATGATTATATTATTACAAGGTTTTACTTGACGCTTACAGGGTGAACTGAAAAGGTTGTGGACTCTGTTTTCTAACATAGCATGTACCTTGGGATTCGGAGGCTTTCCAGAGCTAGTTTCTTGGCAACAGTAAGCCAGTGCTGCAGCAAGATTTAATATATCCTCATGCAAATATGATCAGCTGTAGTTATCTCTAATTCTGTAGCAATAGAAAATAACAACAACTGAACTGCAAGGGGGCCCATTTACCAGAAGTCTCTCTTTTAAAACAAATTTATTCTCATTTTATTTCTCCTGCCTTTTTTTAAAAAATAATAAAAATCCCTCAGTTCTGTCATTTTCCACCATCACCATTTTAACAGTTTAGCTCCATTCACCAACATGGGCCCACTGCTGTCTGTGATAAAACAAAGGACGGGTACTGCATCAGCCTTGGTGTTGTAGGTGAGCTCCGTATGATAACACAAAAAGGCATAATGATAAACTGACCAGCTGTGTGATAAATTTGTTAAACATTCATCTTCCACTACCTCCTTTCCTGTTCTCTGTTGACAAATCCATCTCTGTAAGAACTTGTAAAACACATGAAACCTTTTGGCAAGAGCAGGAGAAAAACAACCTACCAGAGCCATGTTTCTTCCATTTTCCCTGAAACGTATACTTCCTGACATTTTTAATCTGCCTCCCTATCAATACAAATTTCCCCAAACTTTCATTTGTGTCAAACCCAAAATAGTCAACAGTCAGTCCAGAATCCATCAGATTTTTTCTATGTCACTTCATAGCCTTTCGGAAGGAAACATATGAGTCAACATGTGTGCTTGTGCATGCCCGTGTGAGCCTGAATATGTGTATGTAAAACAGCAGCAGCAACACACCACCTCAAATACTTTTAGAGTAAGTGCTCCAGGGAGTAGTCAAAAGTCAAAATCACAAAATACAAAATCAGAGGTGTGCACCATGAATGAAATACCCAGCAGGGAAATCTGTACCCTCTGATACTTCTCAGTAGCTACTGTTATAAAAAGGTGGATCCTATCAACATCTCAGATTTTTTTGTGTGTCTATCAGTTCCCAAGCTAAGTGCTCTTCATTGAAAGATTTGGGAGTCTTCTTCTAAGCCTTACCTTTAATGGCTAACATCACTGTAGTCTCGTGCTCTGTGCCTAAACTGATAAGTAAAATATTTCTGGATGATGACTGAAAATAATTGACTTATCTGGCCAATGCTCACTCCATAACTACTATTACTTACTATTGCAGGAGCTGAAAGATGGTGCAAGTAGCTGCCCAGCATTCCTTGGGAGGAGAGATGAGGAGAATTCCACCCTCACATCCAGAAAGTATCGAGGATTGAAGAGATCAGTTTATCCACTCCCAAGAAAGCATGTGTAAGACAAAGGAGGGAGAGTTATTGGGGCCTGAGAGAGCTACTTAACTGGGAACATAAGGAAGAGACCTAGGAATGTGCCAGCAATGGTAACCCAAGTCCGCAAGCGTTCATGACCTTGGGATGATTGGGCACATGTGGTACTGGAATCCATTCCAATTTCAGGTGTCTCCAGGTTCTAGCTGAACTCTTCATCCTGCCTGAATGAGGAATAATTGAAAGGTACAAGGACATCATACAATTTCAATGGATAATTAGCATATAGCTGATATAATGAGGCAACTTAAATAACATCAATATGCTATGCAGGAAGTACACATTGACCATCAATAAGTCAGTGGAACAGTGTGATTGCCTCATTGAAATTTGCTTTTGATTTTCCTACAACTTTTCACATACTTATATTTATTTACAGGAATCCAAAATGGAGACTAATATAACAGTGTCAGGTAATGGTGGGAGGGTCATTGCTCCAGTAAGACAAAAGCACAATAATACAATTCTGTACCACTGTGCGATTTGTGTATTCTATCCTATGCTATCCATGTAGTCAATCACAAATTTTTCCTGGCATTAACAACTGAAGGACTAAAGCTGTATTTGTTTATTCCACACAGATGTATTCCCGCTGTTAAATTTCAAATGACACCAGCAGCTCATCTAATGAAATATCACAACACTTTACACCAAAAGCTCAAAACTGTTTCTTTCCAAAAAGAATGTAGGTGCAGAATAGAAGCATAGTAGTTCATGTAATCCTGAGCCTTCTCTGGAAAGCTGCATATGAGTATATAAGATCTTGCTTTGCAAGGCTGTGTGACACATAAAAAATTGTATGAATGCCATTTTTTTTCAGTTCTGTAGTCTCTAAGCATCTGAGCAAAGTGTTTGATATGGTTGATTATAACAGTCTATTGGATAAATTAGCCTCCTAGGGTTTGATGGTTCAACTCTGAAATGGATCACTACATATGCAAATCTAATCTAATATGCTGAGGAGAGAGTAGTTTTTTCAAGGAATTTTGCACTCCTTTTTCTAACTTAACAGGACTTACAAATTATTACAATGCTCCCTCATCTAATATTATCTTTTTGTATATTAAAAACACAAATAGCTAAACTATGATGTGTCTGCATGTCAGACACGTGGTGATTCTGTGGTAAGGGATGCACAGAAGATGCAAAGTAATTTGAACTTTATTATTTTTTTTTTTAGTTAGAGGATTTTTTAAGTGAAAGGACTTTCAGTGACAGAGAAAAAATGCTGAGTTTGAGATGCATGAAGTTGGAAATCCCTCTATACACAGATCAGGTATGGCAAGTCATGGGCAATGCAAGCTGCTCTGACATGGCCCTGCTAATGTGCCTCAACTCTGACTTGGAAGAACCACAGCTAGTGGCTGAATCATCAGGCTTTCTACTGAGATTGCCAAAGGGATTTCAACGTCTCCTGGGGTATTGTTTTGTTTTCCATCTGACCATTTGCCTCTCTTCCGCATAAGCCATCAAAAAGCCAACATTTGTCAATTATCATCACAGATATGTATTCTAGATATAAGGTATAAGTGGTAGTCCCACATGCAGTGGTGCTGACAGACACCATATGCCCAGGGGCAAGGTGGGAGGGGGGCCCAGCTCCCATAGCCCCAGAAGGATGGGGACAAGGGTGGAAGAGTGGGGGCTTAGAGTTATCAGCCCCAGTCCCCATACCCCCATGCTCCCTCACAGCTGTGTGCAGAGTAGCGGCACAGAGCTCCATAGTCTTTGAAAGGGCCTGGAATTCCTTCTGCCACCACTGCTATTTCTGAAGCAATGGCAGCTGCAGATGCCAGTCTTTTTGAACGGCTGGGCCCAAGGACAACTGCCCTCTTTGCCCACACTACCCAGGCCTTCCCAGATACCATTGTGCATGGTAGGCAACCCAGATTTTCTTTCACTATAAAGACATTTATGGTGAGAAGTTCAGGACCACCTGATTCTAAGTAGCTCTGAGACTACTCTAACTCAGATAGCTAACTGCAGTCCTCAAGAGACTGTATCCCACTTTAAAACTGGCATAGCTGTTCTCCACAACATGCCATCAGCATTGAAAGGGGAGACAATTATCACTGGAGTTGGCTATTCTGCTTTATGAGAATAGGATTATGAGAGTTCAGAGCTGCTGGCACATCATTCTGGAGGTTGACCTGATGACCCAGACAGACAGAAAAATTCCTTCCCTGGTTTCTGCCCCTCAGGTTGACCTGATGCCCCACCAGTCCTGACTTTACCTGGTAGCCTGACAGTCTGATGGTTTACCTGGTGGCTGCCAAGAGCAGGGGTAGACCTATGTGGCAGGAGAGAATTCTTATCTGGTTGGTTGGAGGTGGTGGGGCAGAGTCCACCATTTTGCACAATTTCAGCATTGCAGAGGATCTCTGAATCACACTGTGAGCAAATACTTGCCTCACAAAATCCTGAAATGTTTTCCTTTAGCCTTAAAACAAACTGTTTACCTTTCACTGCTATTCTTAGTTCATTTTCAAAACAAGCCACTCCATACCAATGAGGCAGGCAGTTCCTGAGTGCTTTTCTAATGAGTTTTATGTTAATCATTTTGCTATTTATTTATTTCAGACAAGTGAGGGATTGACTGGATTTTCTCTCTTGACTTCAGTAGTGTTTTGATTTTTTCCAAAATGACAGCTCCTTGCTTTCAGTGATAAATTTGGAAATATAAAAAGCCAGAGCCTCTGTTGATGTAAGTCTGTGTAGATCTTCAAGCAAGCTGTGGCGTGGGAGGAGTGGGCTCATATATTTTAGTGCTGGAATTATCAGCTAAAATACAAAGCCCACAGTTCTACTATGTATTACATTTTAGCATAATGCTTCTAGCACAAATAAGACCAATCCTCTGTGGAACTGGCCACTATATGTTTCCCCTGGGTAGCGGGACCCTAGAGTAGTTCAGCACCACTATGCCAGGAACTTTCCTGGGCTGGTTGTATTCAGGACATTCTAGGAGAAAGAGGCATGGCCAGGGTGTCCTTAAGCAGCAGCAATCCCTTTTCTACTGGGATGGGGCCTGTAAGGAATTGACAGCAGATGCAACTTAGAACAGCCTTCAGGCTCACTGATTTCAGGACTTTGGAAGCCCCAAAGTAGATTGAATTTCTCTTTGTACCATGGGGGAGTGCACACATCAAACTGCAATAAATCTTTGGATGAATCTAAGGTTTTTTTTAGCTTTTGGATTTAACTGGAGATAAGCTCAAAGATCAAATTGAGAATCAACTTGCACAGGTCTTGAATAGACATTTTAATATGAATAATTATCTATTTATTCTTTCTCCAGAATCAGAAAGGCCGCATCTACACATGCACGCTACTTCGAAGTTGCGGCGCTAACTTCGAAATAGTGCCCGTCACGGCTACACGTGTTGGGTGCTATTTCGAAGTTGAAGTCGACGTTAGGCGGCGAGACGTCAAAGTCGCTAACCCCATGAGGGGATGGGATTAGTGCCCTACTTCGAAGTTGAATGTTGAAGTAGGGCACGTGTAGACGATCCGCGTCCCGCAACATCGAAATAGCGGGGTCTGCCATGGCGGCCATCAGCTGAGGGGTTGAGAGACGCTCTCTCTCCAGCCCCTGCGGGGCTCTATGGTCACCGTGTGCAGCAGCCCTTAGCCCAGGGCTTGTGGCTGCTGCTGCGGCAGCTGGGGATCCATGCTGTATGCACAGGGTCTGCAACCAGTTGTTGGCTCTGTGGATCTTGTGTTGTTTAGTGCAACTGTGTCTGGGAGGGGCCCTTTAAGGGAGTGGCTTGCTGTTGAGTCCGCCATGTGACCCTGTCTGCAGCTGTGCCTGGCACCCTTATTTCGATGTGTGCTACTTTGGCGTGTAGACGTTCCCTCGTAGCGCCTATTTCGATGTGGTGCTGCCCAACGTCGAAGTTGAATGTCGACGTTGCCAGCCCTGGAGGACGTGTAGATGTTATTCATCGAAATAGACTATTTCGATGTAGCATGCACGTGTAGACGTAGCCAAATGTACAAGCCAGCTTACAGACAGGAAGGAGGAGAAGGTGTTTGCTTTGAGGAACTTATAACTGAAGCGGTCAGGTGATCAAGGGATGGGGTATGAAGAAAAGCCATGCTACTGAAAAGAGTAATTTTTTGAGTGGACGTGAAAATATTGGTGAGGTGAGTGTGTTCCTCTGATGGAGAGGGCTGGAAACTGTGGCTCTTTTAGAATTTGTTTGCAATGTTGTTATTGCTGTGACAGCCACAGGCTATGAGAGTGACAATGTGGCTAGGCATTATCTTTTACTGCGCCAACTTCTTGGTAAAAGAGATAAGCTCTCAAGCTATGCAGAACTCTTCTGCAGAAGACTAGGAACTATCTGTAGCTCACAAGCTTGTCTCTTTCCACCCTGTCTCTCTCTTTTAGAGGTCAGTGTGCTGGATGACTTGAAAAAGAAAAAAAGAAGGGAGGGGGAGAGCCACAATAAAATGAGTCTGCGTGAGAGTTTCAGGAATATGGGGCACGTGGAAGGAGCACAAAGATGATCACAGACACAAATATGTATCGGGGAGAGGTTATTTGTGTGCCTTGGATGGTTGTCAGCAAAGCAAAGACTCTGTTTGGGTTGATTGGTATGAAATACTTACAGACCCTTCTCTTGTACAATGATATAATTAATGCAGTTTTTTGCAAATTGATGCTTCTTAGTATGCACACCATTTTAACAGATAGGAAATTACTTGGCAAGTTTAGGTCTCTGATAGTTTCTAAGATTCACAGCAATTAGAATTAATTTGCCTTTCAGAATATATCTATCTCCCTCACCACACTAAATAAAATGACTGACATATGGCTTGTGCAGCAGATGGATCAACTGCAGCACATAGTCAGCAGGGTAGCTTTGGTGCATAGCTGCCAATTGATTTGGTGTGTTATAGATAAGAAGCAAAAGCGAATGTCAAAACAAAAAACAGTCAAGTAGCACTTTAAAGACTAGCAAAATGTCCAGAGTCTCAAAAATAACCCAGACATCATAATCAAACCAGCTGACAAAGGGTGTGCCGTTGTCATCCTGAATAGGTCAGACTATGAACAGGAGGCAGCCAGACAACTCTCCAACACCACATTTTACAGACCTCTCTCCGCTGATCCCACTTTGGAATTCCAAAGGAAATTACAACAACTACTGAAGGAACTCCCTGCTGCTACTCAGGACCTCATTAACTCAGACACACCATCTGAGCCGCAGCCTGGATTATTCTATTTACTTCCCAAAATCCACAAACCTGGAAACCCTGGACGCCCTATCATTTCAGGTATTGGCACCCTTACCACCGGACTATCCAGTTACGTGGACTCCCTCCTCAAACCCTATGCCACCAACACTCCCAGCTATATCCGAGATACCACCGACTTCCTGAGGAAATTACAAAACATCGGAAAAGATCCTGATAACGCCATCCTTGCCACAATGGATGTAGAGGCTCTGTACACTAATATTCCACATAAAGACGGATTACAAGCAATCAGGAATACCATCCCTGATGCCACCACAGCCAATCTGGTGTCTGACCTCTGTAACTTTGTTCTCACACAAAATTATTTCCGTTTTGGGGACAATTTATACCTCCAGATTAGTGGAACTGCTATGGGCACCCGCATGGCCCCACAATATGCTAATATATTTATGGCTGACCTGGAACAACGATTCCTCAGCTCTTGTCCCCTATTACCATTCCTCTACTTAAGACACATTGATGACATCTTTATGATTTGGACCCACGGTACAGAGGCTCTAGAGGAATTCCACAGAGACTTTAACAATGTACACCCCACCATCAACTTATGCCTCGATTACAACATGCAAGAGATACATTTCCTGGACACTACAGTACTAATCAAGGATGGCCTGATCAGTACCACACTGTACCGAAAACCTACTGATCGCTATACTTATCTACACCCTTCTAGTTTCCACCCTGCACACGTGACTAGATCCATTGTTTTCAGTCAAGCTCTTAGGTACAATGGCATTTGCTGTGATCCAACTGACAGAGACCAAAAACTACAAGACCTTTACCAAATATTCATAAACCTGAATTACCCACCAGGAGAAGTAAAAAAACAAATTGACAGGGCCAGACGAATACCCAGAGACCAGCTACTCAAAGATCGGCCCAAAAAAGCCAAGAACAGAACACCATTGGTCATCACCTACAGCCCCCAACTCAGACCACTGCAACAAATTATTAAAGACCTACAACCTGTCCTTAATCAGGATGCCACACTCCAGAAGGCCCTGGGTGACATGCCTGTTCTCTCCTACAGACAACCTCCCAACCTCATGAGGATCTTCACTAACAGCCACAGTCTATACCCCAGGAATACCTGTCCTGGAACCTTTCCCTGCAACAAAGCCCGCTGCCAGCTTTGTCCACATATCTTCTCTGGAAACACCATCACTGGACCTAACCAGGTTACTCACAGAATCACGGGCACTTTCTCATGCTCCTCTACTAACATCATATATGCCATCATGTGCCAACAATGCCCAGATGCTTTGTATATTGGACAGACTTCTAACTCCCTTAGACAAAGGGTCAATGGGCACAAAACAGACATCAAAACACTCCAGATCCACAAACCAGTTAGTCAACATTTTAATGGAATGGGGCAGGCTGTCAATGACCTAAAGGTATGTGTGTTACTGAAAAGGAATTATTGCACCGTTTTGGAACGAGAAACAGCCGAGCTGGCTTTTATATTCAAATTCGGCACATTAACCCATGGTTTAAATCGTGATGGGAACTCTCTGAGTCACTATAGGGGCTCGTCTGCATACTTGGCTCAATCTAATTCTTGACCTTCCCCCCACCCCTCCACTCTCTGATTTGCTCACCATGGCTACGTCTACACGTGCACGCTACATCAAAATAGCTTATTTCGATGTAGCGACATCGAAATAATCTATTTCGATGAATAACGTCTGCACGTCCTCCAGAGCTGGCAACATCGACGTTCAACTTCAACGTTGGGCAGCACCACATCGAAATAGGCGCTGCGAGGGAACGTCTACATGCCAAAGTAGCACACATCAAAATAAGGGTGCCAGGAACAGCTGCAGACAGGGTCACAGGGTGGACTCAACAGCAAGCCGCTCCCTTAAAGGGTCCCTCCCAGACACAGTTGCACTAAACAACACAAGATCCACAGAGCCAACAACTGGTTGCAGACCCTGTGCATGCAGCATGGATCCCCAGCTGCCGCAGCAGCAGCCAGAAACCCTGGGCTAAGGGCTGCTGCACACGGTGACCATAGAGCCCCGCAGGGGCTGGAGAGAGAGCATCTCTCAACCCCTCAGCTGATGGCCGCCATGGCGGACCCCACTATTTCGATGTTGCGGGACGCAGATCATCTACACGTGCCCTACTTCGACGTTCAACTTCGAAGTAGGGCGCTATTCCCATCCCCTCATGGGGTTAGCAACTTCGACGTCTCGCCACCTAACGTCGATTTCAACTTCGAAATAGCGCCCAACACGTGTAGCCGTGAGGGGCGCTATTTCGAAGTTGGCGTGGCTACTTCGAAGTAGCGTGCACGTGTAGATGCGGCCCTTGATTATCTTTTTCTGATTTGTCCTCCTTGCTTACTGTTTTTGGTTCTCTGTGCCTTAAATATTGAGTCTGTTCTGGTCTGGCTATGGTCTGAAGAAGTGGGTCTGTCTCACGAAAGCTCACCTAATAAACCATTTTGCTAGTCTTTAAAGTGCTACTTGACTGTTTTTTGTTTTGATAGTGTATAGACTAGCACGGCTTCTTATTTGTTACTATTCAGAAGCAAATGTGTGTGTTTGCTGGATTGTAGCAGCAAGTGAGTAGCTTTTCAAGTATCTATCACATGGTCAATACTTGAGCCTTGTGTCATTATGTCCACCTTCTGTGATTTTGAATGACTTCATCCTGTCTGTGCTACAGAGCTGGTGTATAATTTTTATCAGGATGAGCAAGAACAAGTAGTATCATTCTTTGCAACATTTGACTAACAGAGGTTAATACCTCACAATGAAAGATTCGTTCGGTCAAGTGGGTTCCTGAAGGTTTGGTAAGTCCATGAAAGCCTCTTAACAGATTCTATATAGACCCAATTCAGCTGCCCTATGGCCTCAGTGAATCAGATAGGACCTTGTATGCTGAAGTGTACTCTTATAATTGCATCTCTCTGCTGAGAATCAGGAACTGATGAGTTTTAATACCAGCTTTGATAGTGATTCTGAAATCTTAGGCAATTTACTTAGCCTTTCAACATCTGTGAAATTAAAATTGCCTACTTACAGATGTGGTGAGGATAAATTAAATTAGTTTTTATCCACAGCTGGGTTACATCAATGTAACTCCAAAGAAATCAATGGTAATGTGGATCAATTTTTTAAAAAGTTCTTCAGATATTAAAGCTGTTCCAATTAGATGTCTAAGTTCCATAGGTTCCTTCAAAATCCCATCATGAATGTGCAGCATGGGTGGTAAAAGTTATTAAGTGCAATATGGATATTGCAGCATCTAGGACTGCCCAGTCACTTGTCCAAATCAAAATCCTTTGAGGGTCACGTATCTCTTTCTGTTAAACTATCCATTACTCATGAAGTACTATGGGATGACCCTGCCCACCCCCCGCTGCAACTGCTGTTCTAAGCTATCTTCTGTCCAGCCTTCCAGAGCTTTTTGTCCTGCTTCCAGCACCTCATAAGCTGGTTTTCTGTTTAGAATCTAATGGGTCAGATCTTTATTCAGGGTTGTTCTGATTGGCTTTTCTGTATTATTGCTTCCATCCAGCAACAATATAGTAGCACTGTAGGGAAATCCCACTGCACATGGGCCGTGGGAAACATCCATGTAGTTATAGAGAGGTACTCGGATTCTACTCAGTTTCTTACCACAGAATACTATGTGAGAAAATAAAATGCTGAACGTAAAGATGAAAAAAACATAGATAAGATTGATGCAAACAAAAAAATGGGAAAGCCAGACAGAGCTAAAATGAGACCAGTTTGATGAAAGAGGTAAAAAATATATTCTAGAGAGGAACAAAGCCATAGCAGCATCTCTTGATTGAAAGACGCATGTGATATGCTCCATGCTTTTTCCAGGGCCGAATAAGCCCACCCTGGAACTTGCATGGGACGTATCAAAAGCATCTTTCAATGAAGAGCCACTTTTTGGCAAAGCTACATCTGCAATGAGTGAGGCTCCCAGACCCTTTTAAATTGCTGGGCCCCAGGGCAGTTGCCCCATTTGACACTCCCACCCACTGTTAGCAGTTCTGGAAAATATAGTCTGGTCTCCAGCACAACACAGGCCATAGAACTTCACCAAAACAATTCCTACAGCACAGCTTTTAGAAAAACAACCAACCTCAATTTAAAAATTGTCAGCAATGAAGTATCCGCCATGATCTTGATAAATTGCTCCAGTGGTTAATTGCTCTCACCATTAAAAATGTATGTGTTATTTCTTGTCTACATTTTTCTAGCTTCAGCTTCCAGCCATGGTATCATATTATACTTCTCTCTGCTTGACTGAAGATGCCATTATTATTTGTTCCCGTGCAGATATTAACAGTCTATAATCAAGTGACCCCTTAATCTTCTCTTTGTTTAGGTAAATATACTGAGCTCTTGAGTCTATCACACTCATGCATGTTTGCTAATCCTTTAATAATTCTTGTGGTTTTTCTCTGAGCCCTCTCCAATTTATCAACATACTCATTGAATTGTGAGTATCATAACTCAACACTGTTCCAGCAAAGGTTGCAATGCCAAATACAGAGGTAAAATAATTTCTCTAGCCCTACGGGAGTTTCTTCTGTTTACCTGCCACTCCATTATCCTGCCTGCGATCCATGCCATCTCTTAATTGGAATTTTCAGTTTCCAGACTTTGGGATTTTTTTGTTTTTCAGACAAACTTTTTCAGTTTTCATTTTTTTTGCTGAAATTGAGACTTTTCCACAAAATAAGCATCCCTTTTACAACCTGCTCTAACTGAGAAACTTTACAGTACTCTAAGCATGTTTGGTTTCTATGCAGGATTATTCATTATGAAGGAAAAAATTATCTTTTGCAAAAGCTGATGACCTACTCTTATACCTGTTTAACAGTGCCTCAGGTGCTTTTATGATCACTGGGGTATATCCTGAAGTACTTAATGGATGTCCAGTCAGCTACAACTCTCAGTGACATCAATAGAAGTTTTGCCTTAGTAAGAAATGACTAGAAATTTGGAATCTGACTCACAGAATAAGGCAAATGAGTCTGGTTACATAATTAAAAGGCTAAATTGTGTTGTTTAATAGAGTTTGGTAGTTCTACATTTGTAAAACATTAGTATGTAGAACATGAGACATTGTGTGTAATTTTAAAGGACAAATATGAGATTCAGTTTCTTCACTGACTATTCTATTGTGACTTACTTGAAATGAAGGGAGCTAATTTCTTCTCTGATAAAAGAGCATAAGCAATTGTCTACAGGGGAGATGCCTGGATTTATAGCTGAATACTTATTTCACTCTATTGGACACATATTGGACACTCATATTGCACGCTGTGAATGTCTTTGTGCAGTTTAGGTGAAGCCACTCCCCAGAAGACATTCTGAATGAAAAATATGTATTTAATCAGGGCAGTACATGCAGAATAGCAATTGTGTTTTAAATTTACATCCTACCTATTTCACACCAATTTATCTGTGAATTTCCCAGGCAGACAAGCCCTAAGATATGGGTGAGGGTCATGTTAGCAAATCTGCATCGGTATGAAAGAACTATCAAGACTAGACTTTTATTAGAGATACAAGAAAAGACCAATGGGCATATATTTTTATTAACCATCTGCCAAGGGAGGAAGAATATATAAGGAACACAATGAGTAGACCTTGAAACAAAGAATTGAGCTATCAGGGAAATGTTATAAGAATTCTGTTGCCCATTGCATAGAGAACTCAGGCTAGAATGGCACAAGTGTTGCCAGTATGGACAGGTGTGTAAAGTGTGTTGTTTCATTCTGACCTAAAAATCCTAATGTACTGTCTTCCAACCGACTAATAAAAGCTGTCTTGTTTCGAAAAGGCTGTCCTCTGTCACTGCAAATATCTGCAGTTTCACCAAGCCCAAAACAACAAAGTCCATCAAAAGAGTTCAAATGCTTTGGACTTTCTGGAGACACCATAGTGGGGGAAAATGGTGATGAAGTTCTGGGCCAGACTTGTGGTAGTTGGACCAAGAGGCCCCCTCTTGCAAACAAGTAGAGGCTGAGGGCATAGCAATAAAAGGCGTATGCTTGCTGAGAGACTATATAAAGGCTGGATGTACATTCACCCTAGGGATCCATGATCATAAGGCTAGGTGATAAAACACAACCAGAATCTCACTAAAATTTTAGCTGAACAGAAATAAATTGTGTAGGTTTGAATCTATTCTAATTTCTCTCTTTTCTCAGTTTGCAACCCCAGCCCAGTTTTGGTGAAATCCATCTTGGAATCTCAGCAGATAAAGACATGAGTGATAAGCACTATATTAAATTTTTATTACTTCAGAGCTTCCCCGAGCAGAGAAATTAGGAAATGCAACATCAGTTAATAAACCTCATAAAGTGCAAGATTTCAAGATGGCCTCCATCCAGATCTCAGAGGCAATAGTACTTGTCATGAGAAGAAGTTGGGTTGGGAGAACCAATCAGGGGACTAGTTGAAAGAATTGTGTCCAAGGCTACTATTTGGCTTAGGAAACATGAACTACGTTAGTGTGTCTGTTTGGGGTTAGGAAGGTAGATCTGAGGATAAAAGGAATGTGAAGATGCCCCTGCCCTCACCGCCCAGGAAGATCTGAAGACCTTTGTTTGGCATATGGCTAGGAAGCTGAGAGAAAAGATCTCACAAAATGTGACATTTCAAAAGTGCAATTAAGTACTTGAGAGACGTATCTTTTGTATCTTAAAAAATCTACTAGCACAATACACCTCAATGACCTTGTTAATTCAGCCACCACCACTGTGGCATGAATCAGAGGCAAAACATCAGTAAATATTTACTTAATAGCCTGCTAAGGATGAAGAGCTATGGAGGACATTCTGTCAAGGCTATTGTGAATTGCCTGTACAGAAAATAAAATTGTACCTGAGTCTACACTGCAGGTTTTACCAACATTACTTGTTTTGATGTTCTAATGTCTAAATACGTAATGTCAGAAAATCACATTCACACAGCCACAGCATTGTGAAACTGACTGTTCTCATTTACAACCACAGCATTGCAAAAGGAGCCTCCAGATGAGCCGATAGTTGCTGTGGTTTGTTCCCACAAATTCTTTTTCGACCTTGAAATGGAAGAGGTATGCCAAAGTCATTTGTAGAGCAGGAGTAATTATTTTGAGGCAAAAGCCTTCTTATCTCGAATTATTTTCCTTGGTGGTGTGAATACCATGGGGGAAAAAAGGGATTTTTCTGAATAAATAAATAAATAAAATCTGGTGTAGACAAGCCCTGCGTTGTTTCACATTTCCAGGAATTTCCAAGAAGAATAATGAGTAAGATTGAGATTTCTTGACAATTTCCCAGCTGAGACTGGCATCTAGAATGATGCCTGATTGAATTAATTAGCCCACATTTTCTCCTGCATCTAATCTCCTTTCCAAAATGTAATACTTACAATCCTTTTAAAAAATGAAAGGAATAAAATAATAAGCTATATCTAACAAAAATAAAGGAGTTTGAATTAAGGTCTATAAAATTAATTTTGTCAAGAAAAGGAGAAATAATTGGGAGCAAATTACAATATTAAGGAAAACAAATTGTAAAGAAACATTAAAGATTGCAAATAATTTGGGCCTAATGCTACTAAACTAAATGATATATTGGGTTTAGTTACAGATCCATTGGTTGCATTTCTGGGCTTTGCTTAATTTTGGTGTATTAGGCATTCTTATGATTATCCATCAAAGATACTCATAGCTCGGGAGATTTTTTTTTTTCATATACTTCATCATGGGCCTGATCCAAACCCTAATTAAGAGCTCCTCATGGCTCCAATTAACTCTGAATTATGCAGTTTTTTTTCTCCTCCTGTTGTTTGTTCATGTAATCTTCTGTTTCTCTTTTGTTTGCCTTATACTACAAGGACACTTCCCATGTATATGCTCAACTGTACTATTCTACAGTCTACACTAATATATATCTATGTAGGGATTTCTGAGTAACCAGTTCTTTGAACTCAATGGGCCTAAGGTTTTCCTCTTGCTTACATTAGTTTTAAATTTGTAGAACTACGTTGATTTCAAAAAAGAAACCTTCTAGTACCAGTCAAGTGAACGTACATTAGTTCTGTTAGATTACCCACTAAACCAGTCAATGGATTTCTATAGTGGTGATGGTTTTCCTTCTGCAAACCTCTGTCTCTGAAGTTAGCCTCTTTCACTAATGGTATTGCTATAAAAAATGAATGTTTGAGATAAATATAAGTAAAGGTCATCATTGTGACCTCTGTGCTTTCCAGTTCCATGACTAATACTAAGTAGTGAATCATTGCTTAGTATACACATGGTTGAAATTTGTTTTGCTCTAAGTGTGTATATAGGTACAAGAAAAAATGCCGACATTTGAGACATATGTACAACTGGAAAAAAATCATTTTGCTGAATTTCACGTAACAGGAGCAAAACAAAAGGAATCCTTGAATCTCTTGTGCATTAAGATGATTCATATATTGTCCATTATGACATGTTTGTTACTGTCAGTTGATGTGTCCCTGTGTATTTTATTTTAAACTGCTGCAGTTCTAGAAGAAAAAAAAATACAATCAAATGCAATCAGAAGGAATGCTGTGAATCAAAGCATCGTAGACCTTGAAGAGAATTAGCTGTGCTGAGCACTGAAATACTGTATTTTTACCATATAAAGTATCTGGGGAACATATTTTTGTATGGTGGTATAGACCACATGGATGTGGAAAATTGCAAAGCCATTTCAGAAAGGAAACAAATAGTTGTAAATATCAATTCACAAAATACTTGACTTAAACAGACAAACAAAAAAGAAAAACAACCCCCTACTTCAGGAAAATTCAGTGCAATTTTCAAAATACACAGATCCTACAGCAGGGAAAAACTGAAGCTGGACATTCCCTCCTGAATGTTCCAAGAAGTTCAGATACCCAATTAAACAGGAAAAAGGTTATCTTCTATCTCCAGAAAGCCAGATGTTCTGTAGCATTACTTCCAGAAACTCATTTTAATGTGAATAAATCACAAATGTTACCATGACTGGTTGTCTTATGATATAATCTCTTTTGATTTCAGTAACAGAAGGGTGATCATTATTTAAAAGAAAAAGATCTTTGTCAGACATGTCCTTTAGCAACCAAAATAAATGCTAATAGTGAATTTACATGAGCATGTCATCCCCTCTTTTCACAGCATTGGTCCAGACTTTAGCTTTTCCTGAGACAGATTCAGTGACGTTCCAAAGCTATTTCAACAGGCAGTTTTGCTCTAAACAGAATTATGACTAGATAATCAAAAGTAAGGCTTAGCAGCCTTGAGACAGAGAAGAGATTAATAACAAAATCAATGATCTTTACCAATATAATCAGAATAAATTTCCAAGTCACGTCATCAATATTTTAAAATATTAATAGTTCTTTCTCAGAGTTTCCGAATATGTCACACAATATTTGCATTGTGTCTGATTATATGTTTCAGAAAGTGAGTCAATTTATTGCCTTTGCACTTTATTTGCTTCACCAGCAAAGTAACTGCCAGTATTTATTAGTAGTAGGATGATCCCACCATCAGTCAAATTCAAACTGATGGATAAAGATGATATCACAAGAAGTACCACCTTTCCCACTCCTTAAACAGAGCTCTCACTTTACTTCGATGTAGTGGAAGTGATGTCATCAGAAATGAAGAAGTCACAGGAATGACAATTTCACTGGAAATGTTAGGACCTAAACCCTTGTCTGTCAGGGATTTGGTCTAATCCTTTTTGACCCCTGACATTCAGCCAAAAGGCTCATTTTACCCAGGTAGGGAAAAGAAAGGTTACTCACCGTAGTAATGGTGGTTCTTCAAGATGTGTCCCCATGGGTGCTCCACATTAGGTGTCGGGCTCGCCCGGCGCCGCAGATCGGATCTTCCAAGCAGTTTCTGCCGGACCTCTCATGCACCGGTGCGCACCGCTCCCTTGCGCGCTCCTGGCCACGTGTGCGATCCGGTCCCCGTCAGTTCCTTGACCAACCACCTCGGATGCTCCTGCAAAACACTAAACAGAGATCCGAAGCAGGGAGGATGGGCGGGTAGTGGATCACCCACGGGGACACATCTCGAAGAACCACCGTTACTACGGTGAGTAACCTTTTCTTCTTCTTCGAGTGTCCCCGTGGGTGCTCCACATTAGGTGACTACCCAGCAGTAACCCAAGATAGGAGGTGGGTAATCGGATTATGTGCAGCTTGTCCCTGAGAGGACCGCTGTCGAGAGACGGGTATCCTCTTGGAATACCCTGTGAAGGGCGTAATGTTTGGCGAAGGTGTCATAGGATGACCAGGTCACCGCTCTGCAAATGTCTTTTAGCGCAACGCCCTTGAAAAAGGCTGTTGATGCCGCCACTGCCCTAGTGGAGTGAGCCCTGGGCGTGGCCAGTAAAGGAGTCTCTTTGAGTTCGTAGCACATTTTTATGCAGGATACGATGTGCTTCGAGATTCTCTGCGAAGAGAGACCTTCTTCTTTCGATTTGGGAGTGAGAGAGACTAGGAGTCTATCCGTTTTCCGGAAGGACTTGGTCCTGTCTATATAGAAGGCTAGCGCCCTCCTCACGTCCAGGAGGTGTAGGCGCGCCTCTTTGTTAGAGTTATGAGGCTTTGGATAAAACGAGGGTAAAACAATAGGTTCGTTAATGTGAAACTCAGAAGAAACTTTAGGAACAAAGGCTGGATGCAGCCGTATGGTTACCGCCTCCTTGGAAAAAACAGTGCAGGGTGGCGTTGCCATAACTGCCGCAAGCTCGCTCACCCTGAGAGCTGATGTGATTGCGAGAAGGAAGGTCGTCTTTATCGTAAGGAGGCGGAGGGAAACCGTGGCCAAAGGCTCGAACGGTGGTCCCATTAGCACATTAAGCACCAGGTCCAAGTTCCACGAAGGTGGAAGCGGTTTACGAGGGGGGTATAGGTTTACCAACCCTTTGAGGAACCTGGTAACCATGGGATGGGCGAACACCGTGTGCCCTTCCTCTTCGTGTCTGAACGCCGAAATGGCGGCAAGGTGGACCTTTAACGAGGATAGTGAGAGTCCTCCTCTCTTGAGGTCCAGTAAATACTCTAATATTACAGGTATAGGCACTGAAAGGGGGGCTAGCTGTTTGGTAGAACACCATGCCGTGAAGCGAGTCCATTTCTGCTTGTAGGTCTTCCTGGTGGAAGTCCTCCCGCTACTTTCTAGGACTTGTTGCACTTCCTTCATACGTGTGCTCTCTAGGGAGCTGAGCCATGGATTAACCACGCTTGTAGTCGCAGGCCTTGGGGGTGCGGATGCACTATGGACCCCTGGGCTTGCGTGAGCAGATCCGACGCCACCGGAAGGGGCATCGGTGGACGGTCCGACATGCACAGGAGTAGGGGGAACCATTGCTGTCAATCCCACGTTGGGACTATCAGGATCATTCGGGCTCTTTCCCTCCTGGCTTTCTGCAAGACTTTGTGGATCAGCACTGTGGGAGGAAAAGCGTAAAGCAGGGGGCCCCTCCACGAGATCGCAAATGCGTCCCCCAGGGACCACCATCCCAGTCCTGCCCTGGAGCAGAATTGTGGGCACTTCTTGTTGTGTTGAGTGTCAAACAGGTCTATCTGGGGAAAACCCCATGCGTGAAAAATCGGTCGTAGCAGATCGGGACGGATCTGCCACTCGTGCGTGAGTGCAAAACGCCTGCTCAGCTGGTCTGCCTTCACATTGTGAGCGCCTGGTAAGTACGAGGCTTTTAAAATTATATTGTTGGCGATGCACCAGTTCCATAACCGGACTGCTTCCACAGATAAGGCACGGGACCGAGCTCCTCCTTGCCAATTTGTATAAAACATGGTGGAGGTATTGTCTGTACTGATCCCAACTGCTTTGCCTTGTATATGGTCTCGAAAGTGTCTGCAGGCATTGAACACTGCTCTGAGCTCCAGTATATTTATGTGCAGTGACTGCTCCGTGGAGGACCACAGCCCTTGAGTCACCTCTTTGCCCATGTGTGCTCCCCACCCGATGAGGGAGGCATCTGTAGTAAGAAAAACCGATATTTGTGGTTGGTGGAAGGGTACCCCTGCTGGCAAGTTCTTGGGGTTTACCCACCATTGCAGGGATTTGTGCACCTCTGCTATGGGCAACACCACCCTGTGAACGGTGTGTGCTGCCGGTTTGTATACACTCGCCAGCCAGTGCTGCATGCTGCGCATGTGTAACCTGGCGTTCTGTGCTACGAACGTCGCTGCTGCCATGTGGCCCAGCATCTGTAAGCACATCAGGACCGGCACCGTAGGGCTGAAGGTGATGACCTGCACGAGGGAGCCGATGGCCCGAAAGCGAGTCTCTGGTAGATATACTCTCACTGTAATAGAATTTATGCATGCCCCTATGAATTCTATGTCCTGTGTGGGGTCTATCTTTGATTTTGCCAGATTGATAACCAGGCCGAGCGAAGAGAACGTGCCTGCTGTGACGCGTATCATGCGTAGTACCTCCTCCTTCGAGGCTCCTTTGAGTAGGCAGTCGTCCAGATACGGGAATATAAATACCCCCTGTCTGTGCAGGTAGGCTGACACCACTGCCAAGGTCTTGGTGAAGACTCTGGGGGCCGAGGAGAGGCCAAACGGTAGGACCTTGTATTGAAAATGTTCTTTGCCTACCATGAACCGGAGGAATTGCCGGTGAGCCGGATGGATAGTTATGTGAAAATACGCGTCTTGTAAGTCAAGGGCTGCGACCCAATCTCCATCGTCCAGTGCCATAAGGATGGAGGTGATTGTGATCATCCGAAAGCATTGCTTGCGCAGGTACCGGTTGAGGCCTCGAAGATCTAAGATGGACCTCCAGCCTCCTGTCTTTTTCTCCATGAGGAAGTACCTCGAGTAGAACCCTTTCCCTTGCAGTTGCTCCGGCACTCTTTCCACTGCCCCTATGAGCATGAGATGGTCTACCTTCTGCTTGAGCCTCGCTACGTGGGAGACCTCCTGGAGGTGGGGCCTGGGTGGAGGTCGTGGCGGCAGGAGCGACTGGAAGGGGATGGCATACCCCGTGGCTATGATCTCCAGCACCCATTTGTCTGTGGCGATCCTTTGCCACTGGTCGTAGAATGGTCGGAGGCGATGGTGGAATAACCGCTTCGGATGACCTTGTGCGATGGTAATGATGGCTCAGCCCTGGATCTGTGTGTCAAACTTGTGGCCTTTGGCCCTGCCCCGAGGACGCACGGCTCTGTTGGGAACGTCGCCTGGGAGTTCTGTACTGCTGGTGCTGTTGATGTCGCCCTTGCTCGTAACCCCTGTGGTACTGGGGACGCTGTTGCTGGTACTGGTACCGTCTTTGTTGAGGGTAGTACTTTTTCTTTCTGTATGGAAGGGTGTAAATCCCCAGGGTCCTAAGTGTGGCTCGTGAACCTTTACTGGAATGAAGGACCGAGTCAGTTGATTCAGCAAACAGCTTCTGCGAGTCGACAGGAAGATCGACTATCTTTGCCTGCAGATCCCTCGGTATACCCGAAGTCTGGAGCCAGGACTCCCTTCGCATCACCACTGCCGTAGCTGTGGAGTGTGCTGCTGTGTCCGCAACATCCAGGGCGATCTGAACTCCTGTCCTTGAGGCCGCGTAGCCTTCTTGCACGATGGCCTTGAGCACCGGTTTCTTGTCCTCTGGAAGCGAGTCCATGAGAGAGGTTAACCTAGTGTAGTTGTCGAAATTATGGTTCGCTAAATGCGCTGCGTAATATCCCATTCGCAACAGTAGAGTGGAGGAGGAGTAGACCTTTCTGCCGAACAGCTCTAGCTTCTTGGCATCTTTGTCTGTTCCCCCTGTCTTGAATTGAGATGTCTTTGATCTTTGTTGCGACGACTCCACCACCAAGGAATTTGGTTGTGGGTGGCTGAACAGGAACTCCATGCCCTTCGCTGGCATGAAGTATTTCTTATCCACTCTCTTGTGGACAGGCGGAATAGTTGCAGGGGTCTGCCATATCATAGTGGCGGACTCCAAGATTGCTTCATCAAGCGGTATTGCTATTTTGGAGGAGGCCGGAGGTCTCAGATTTTTTAGGAGCTTATGGTGTTTCTCTTGCACCTCTGCTGTCTGGATGCCTTGCGTGAAGGCCACCCTCTTAAACAGCTCTTGAAACTGTTTGAGATCATCTGGAGGATGGATGTCCCCCGGGGCCGTAGCCTCGTCCGGGGAGGAGAGCAAGGAACCACTAGGGTACGCCTCTCTGGACCCTTCCGGTTCCTGTTGGTGATGGTACATCCGCTCGCTGGAAGCTTGCAAGGGAAAATCTCGGGGTTCCATAAGCAGTTCCCCCTGAGATACTTGAGTCTCTGTCCCCGTTCGCGATTGCCCTCGGGGATACGGGACCGTCTGTGGGGATCTTTCCCTAGTAGATTGCTGGTGGTGTCTATGCCCCGCGTGATAGGGGCGACCATGGCAGCATGGGCACTGTTCTTGGGAAGGTGACCTAGACCACTCCCTTGGTGCATACCCTCTGCGTCTGGGGGAGCGAGATCGTCGAGAGACCTGGGACACTGGAGAGAGCGATTTGTGATAGTACTCCAGCGGCTCAAACCCCAGGAAGGGTGAAGGTGGTCCCAGCCAGGGCGAGGCTGGTTGTAAAAATGGAGATGGGGGCTCCGGGTAGGCTAGGGGGTCCCCTGCCTTCTGGTTGGAGTCTGCAGCATAAGCGGAGGGCTGAGAGAAAGCAACTCTGCAGCCCTGTCTGGAGAGTGGCTGCGGTGCCTTGTTTTGTGTGCAGCCTTCCCCCTCCCTTGAGGGGGTAGCTCCGCCCCCTGACGTGTAGGGGATCTCAGCCCCATCCGCGCCATGCTCGGCACGCTCATGGGCGGTGCCGCACAGGCGGTGTCCTCCGGTGCCTGCAGGCTGCGTGCCTGCGTGCTCTGCACTGCCGGTTCGCCGGGGGTCGGTGCCACTGCTTGCGGTGCCGCCGGTACTGGCGCTTGTTTAGCCGCCGCCCTGTCTGCGGTGCGGGGCGGCTGTTTGATTATCGGAGGCTGAGCCGCCTCCACGTGGCTCTCCGTGCCGCCGCCGATCAGCTGTTGCTGTGGCTGGGGGCTGTGTGCTCCTCCCATCCCGCTCGCTGTTGCTGCCGGCAGGAATCAGGCTGGGGAGACTTTCCTCCGTTTTTGCGCTGATGGAGTGAGGGAGGCGGCTTTCCTTTTATGGGCCCCGGAGGGTCCCTCCTGCTGCGGCTGCTCCTGCACATCTGACTGGAGGGCCTTGTCGAAGAGCAGCATTTTAAGCCTCATCTCCCTGTCCTTCCTTGCTCTGGCTGTTAATTTTGCACAGAAGGAGCATTTCTGCGTGACATGGGACTCCCCCAGGCACTTTATGCAGTGACTGTGCCCATCAGACGCTGGCATTGCCTCTCAGCAGGACTCACATTTCTTGAATTCTGAAGAGGACATTGTTGATGAGTCTTTCAGTTGTTAATGGGGTACTTAGCACCTTCTCTGTGCTGTTTTCCCCCTCTCCGATAGCCTGCCACGGCAGGAGGGCTAATGGCCCTAGGCTCCTGGCCTCCGGTGCTCCGCTTGTTACTAGGACTGGACTGAATGCCGTCCCGCTTGTTGTTTCTTTTTTTTTTTTTTTTTTTGAAAATAACAACTGGCTAACTTAACAGTAACCTAAGAACTTGAACACTTTAAAGAAAAACAGTCAAAACCATTGAATACGCTAACTTGGCCGTAGCCTAGTCGGATTCCGTCTGCAGCCGACGGCGGTTAAGAGGAACTGGCGGGGACCGGATCGCGCACGTGGCCAGGAGCACGCAAGGGAGTGGTGCGCACCGGCGCATGCGCGGTCCGGCAGAAACTGCTTGGAAGATCCGATCTGCTGCGCCGGGCGAGCCCGACACCTAACGTGGAGCACCCACGGGGACACTCGAAGAAGAACCAATAATAGCAAAGAAGTATCTGACAAGTAATTACACTCTTAGAAATGATAAAGACAACCAACTAAAGGCACGACTAAGCTAAACAGAAAAGAGAACTGCATTTGTGCAAGAGATGTGTTAGAAGAAAACAGCTATTTATAAATCTAATTGTTAGCTAAATGAGTTGCCAAGGCACACAGGATAACAAAACTGCAAGTGCAAACCATACTAACCCCATTCCAGAAATGCTACTGTCAAACACCAAGCCCAATATAAGCCAAACTTTGGAGGGGTGAAGTTTTCATAAAAGTCCATAATTTATATTTAATAATACTTTGTAAGTATTTGCTAAAAGTCTGTAACCATTCTGCCACATAGGGACCAGCTCAATATCTAGGTTATTTTTAACTTTAACAATACAACACAAAACTGACTCAGGTCCCATCCCCCCAGTAACCTCTTTTCTGCAATTCTTTTATTACACTGAACTTTGATATTTTTAATTTCCATCTCTTTTAGTTTATCTTTTTTCCCAATCTTATACAGAAAATTGGTAAAAAAATATAGATATATGACACTTTTTTTAGATCTTCAGTGGATTTGAAGGATTTAAGAAAGCCAGAAGGAAACTCTGCAGAACTATTAACACTAGCTTCAGAACTATTAACACTAGTTGCAGAACTATTAACACTAGTTTGTAACCTGTTCTTTGGACCTAATGACTGGAAGACAGCTAATGTGACACCAATATTTAAAAAGGGCTTTAAAGGTGACCCTGGCAATTACAGAGTGGGAAGTCTAACGTCAGTTCTGGGCAAATTAGTTGAAACAACAGTAAAGGATAAAATTGTCACGCACGTTGGAGAACATAATTTGATGGGCAAAAATCAACATGGTTTCTGCAGAGGGAAATTATGTTTTACTAATCTGTTAGGGTGTGTCTACACATGCACAGTATTTTGAAAAGACCTGCTCCCTTTCGAATGAACAAAGGGAGCATTTACATGTGCCATATACTCTTCGATTTGAAATCAAAGGAACGCAGCCCAGACATCGAAAGCTGGACCCCGATCTCACCTGGGAAGAGTACCACCCATTGAAAAACAACGCTTCACGGCCCGCTCTTTCGAAAGAGGAGTCTTCCATGACGGTGCCCAGCCTGAGCACAGAGACGCCCTGCCCCACCAAGCAAAGCTCTATGACACACACATCTGGCCGCTCTTAAAGCCACACGGACCCAGAAACCCCATGGCAGGAAGCTGAGAGCAGGGAAGCTGCAAAAGCACAAGCCCCAAGCACCATGCCCTCTCAGCCACCCCCGACGGGTACATGGCCAGCTCCCAGCAGTCTCCTGAGCCCCAGGGCCCCCCCTCTGAGCCCCCACAGGGCTCCCAGGGGTCCATCCCTGAAAAAAGAAAAGGGGTCCCTCCTGGATGGACCGTGAACTCTGAGACCTCCTGGGCCTCTGGAAAGAAGAGGAGGCCCTCCGGGAGATGGGGGTAAAGCGGAGGAATGCTGCTGCCTTCTCCCACCCGGCCCAAGGACTGACCGGCCAAGGCCACCTGGAGTGGACCCCGGAGCAAGTCCGGAACAAAGTAAAAGAGCTCCGGAAGGGCTATGCCCCAGTCTGGAATGAGGCCGGGCTCTCAGGGGCAGTCCTCTCCACCTGCCCCTACTATTGGGAGCTACACCACATACTGGGGCCCCGGGACAGCTCCCCTCCCACAGTGGTCCAGGACAGCTCAGAGGACCAGCCTGAACTGGAGGAGCTGCAGGAGCCAGGACCAGCCAGCCTGAGCCAGGGGGCAGACAGCGCGAGCAACTGGTCCAGCGACCTCATCATCAACATCCCCTTGTGGTCGCCCAGCCAGGCCACGAGGAGCTGGGCATCCCTGGAGGTCCTCAAGGTCCCCCCCAGTAAGTGCACAGCGGGGCCTTCACACCCCACCCCAGCTGCCCAACCCCCTAAGCTCCCCACAGGGCCCCCCCAGAAAGGTACCCCCTCAGGGTCCCTTGCCCACCCCACACCCCCAACAGTTTTCCACCCACCCCACACCGATGCCCCCTCTGCCATACCACCACACCCCTACCTTCCGGTGCTCCCTGCCCTGTCCCAGCCCCACCATGGCACCCACTCCTGGGGGGAGGAAGGGAATCCCGGGGCCAGCAGGGCTCTCGGCCTACAATCCCCTTGCCTGAGTGACCGTCTCAGTTCTGGCCCCCTCCCCACCCTCCTCCAAGTTCAGGCCCTCCCGCCCCTCTCTCCCACTGGGGGATGAAGCTGCTGGCCTCCATACGCTGACACAGGCCAGAATTGTGGAAGACCCTGGTGTCGTGGGTTTACCTCAACCAGCCCATCTAGATGCCTATGAACTGGCCTTTGTGGTCCACCAGGGCCTGGAGGACCACTGAGCGGTAGCCGTTCCTGTTGATCTAGCAGCTGGTGCTGTGTGGTGGGGCGCAGATGGGGATGTGCATCTTATCAAGGGCAGCAAAGCAGTTTGGGAACCCCAATGAGGAGAAACCCTTGATGATGGCATACAGGTCCCTGACACAGACAGCCCGGTGCAGGAGCATGGCATTCAGGGCATGGGCAACCTGCATGGGAGGAAGGCCATGCACTCATGAGGGTGTGGCAGGATGCTCCCAGGTGGTGGCCCCTTCCTGGCCCCCCCCAGCCAGCAACCCTCTCCCATCCTCCCCCCAGCTGGTGACCCCCTCCCAGCCCCCGCCAGGCCAGCAACCCCTGAGGGGTCCCTGTGCCAATGGTCCCCCTTCCCCTGGGGGGAGTGTGTCCTGGGCCCAGCTTACCTCCATGAGCACTGTTCCGACAGTGGCCTTGCCCACCCTGAACTGGTAACCCACTGAGCAGTAGGAGTCCGTGGTGGCCAGTTTCCATAACACAAATGCGACTCGCTTTTCGAAGGGGAGTGCAGGCCGCATGGTGGTGTCCTGATGCCTCAATGCAGGTGTCAGCCAGTGATACAGCTCCTCGAAGGTGTCCCAGCTGATGTGAAAGTTCTGGAGCCAGATGGCATTACCGCATTGCCCCAGACACAGTCGGTCCCACCAGTCTGTACTGCTGGGGTGGCTGCACAGGAGCCGGGGTGCCAGAGGGCAGAGGGCAGGGTGGGTGGGCTCCGTGTCCTCAGGGGGGCTGTTCTGTCTCCCAAGGAGGAGAAGGGTGGTACGGGTGACCGTGCAGACAACGTGGGCAACAGTGCCCACAATGTCTGCATCCAGTGTGAGGAGCAGGGTGTCGTTGGCCATGGTGCTGCTGCACTGGGGTCCCACGTTGCTCCTGGCAGCTCAGCAGGCCTTGGCTAGTGCAGGGCGGCGGGAACTGGAGGTGGGCCCCTTAAGGAGGCAGCTGGCTGCGGGCCCCGGAAAGGCTTGGCTGCCGTGTAACCCCATCCACGGCATCTCCACCTCCCTTCTTTTGAAAGAGCACTCATACACCTGTGGACGCTCTCTTTCAACACAATGGGACGGGGTCTTAGAAAGAGTAGGTCAGAACTGCAATCTGCCTTTGCTGTGTGGTCAATTCTTTCGAAAGCTGGTGTACCGATTTATGGCTTTCAGTTTTACTCTTTCCATAGGCTTCCCATAGGCTTCCATACTCTTTCCATAGACGAGGCCTTAGAGTTCTTTGAAGGGGTTAACAAACATGCAGACAGGGGAGATCCAGTGGATTTAGCATACTTAGATTTCCAGAAAGCCTTTGACAAGGTATCTCATCAAAGGCTCTTATGTAAATTAAGTTGTCATGGGATAAGAGGGAAGGTCCTTTCATGGACTGAGAACTGGGTAAAAGACAAGAAACAGAGGGTAGGCATAAATGGCAAATTTTCCAAATGGAGAGGGGTAACTAGTGGTGGCCCCCAAGGGTCAGTCCTAGGACCTATCCTGTTCAATTTATTCATAAATGATCTGGAGAAGGGGGTGAGCAGTGAGACGGCAAAGTTTGCAAATGACACTAAACTGTTCGAGACAGTCAAGACAAAGGCAGACTGTGAGGAATTTCAAAAAGATCTCATCAAACTGAGTGATTGGGCAACAAATGGCAAATGAAACTTAATGTGGATAAGTGTAAGGTAATGCACATTGGAAAAACTAACCCCAACTATACTTAAAATATGATGGGGGCTAACTTAGCTATAACTAATCAGGAAAGAGATCTTGGAGTTATCGTGGATAGTTCCTTGAAAACATCCACGCAGTGTGCTGAGGCTGTCAAAAAGGCAAATAGGATGTTAGGTATTACTAAAAAAGGGATAGAAAATAAGACAAGGAGTATCTTACTGCCCCTATATAAATCTATGGTATGCCCACATCTTGAATTCTGTATACAGGTGTGGTCTTCTCACCTAAAATAGATAACTTGGCATTGGAAAAGGTTCAGAAAAGGGCAACTAAAATGATTAGGGGCTTGGAACAGGTCCTGTATGAGGAGAGGCTAAGAAGATTGGGACTTTTAAGAACATAAGAACATAAGAATGGCCATACTGGGTCAGACCAAAGGTCCATCCAGCCCAGCATCCCATCTGCCGACGGTGGCCAATGCCAGGTGCCCCAGAGAAGGAGAACAGAAGACAATGATCAAGTGATTTATCACCTGCCATCCATCTCCTGCCCTTGTTCTGAAGGCTAGGGCACCATACTTTATCCCTGGCTAATAGCCATTTATGGACCTAACCTGAAAAAATTTATCGAGCTCTTTTTTAAACCCTAATAGAGTCCTGGCCTTCACAGCCTCCTCCGGCAAGGAGTTCCACAGGTTGACTGTGCGCTGTGTGAAGAAAAATTTCCTTTTATTAGTTTTGAACCTACTACCCATCAATTTCATTTGGTGTCCCCTAGTTCTTGTATTATGGGAAAAGGTAAATAATTTTTGTATATTCACTTTCTCCACACCATTCATGATTTTATATACCTCTATCATATCACCCCTCAATCGCCTCTTTTCCAAACTGAAAAGTCCCAGTCTCTCTAGCCTCTCCCCATATGGGACCCGTTCCAAGCCCCTAATCATCTTAGTCACCCTTTTCTGAACCTTTTCTAATGCCAATATATCTTTTTTGAGGTGAGGAGACCACATCTGCACGCAGTACTCAAGTTTAGTTTCAGTTTTCAGTTTAGAAAAGAGGAGACTGAGCGAGAACATGACAGAGGTATATAAAATTATGACAGGTGTGGAGAGGGTGAATGAGGAGAAATTATTTACTTGTGCCCATAATACAAGAACTAGAGGACACCAGAGGAAATTAATGGGAAGCAGGTGTAAAACTAAAAAAAGAAAGTTCTTCTTCACTCAGCGCATAGTTAACCTGTGGAACTCCTTGCCAGAGGAGACTGTAAAGACTAGAACTATAACAGAATTTCAGAAAGAGCTAGATACATCCACAGAGGTTAGGTCCATAAAAGTCTATTAGCCAAGGATAGGAATGATGTTTCTGGCCTCTGATTGTCGGAGGCTGGAGATGGACAGAAGGAGACAAATTGCTTGATCATTGTCTTTGGTCCACCCCCTGTGGGGCACCTGGCACTGGCCACTGTCGGCAGACAGGCTGCTGGGCTGGATGGACCTTTGATCTGAGCCAGTATGACTGTTCTTATGTACTCCCCCACCCACCCGACCAACCCTTTAAGAGACTGGCATAGTTACAGATTGTTTTGGCTTTTCCATAGTGTCTAACACCTCCAACACTCCTCTCTACCTCCCCTGTCATTTAAGGCTGCTTGTGTTTGCTGACTGGACTCAGATCTGGCATTCTTCATGATTTGCAGAGGACATGCTCATTTTTCAGTCAGAGCAAGGAGCCTTCCCACTCCACATGCTAGAAATCCTAAACCAGTGACTGATAAATAGCATTCCCTTTCTCAGGAAGGGATGGGTGCTGCTTCCAGCTTCAGTGGAAGTAGGAAGGGATTACCTGCCCCATATCTTTAAAGGGCTTTACCTACACTCCCCTGACGCTGGAAGAACTTTGTTGTTTCCTTCCCACACATATGGAAAGATAACAAACAGCTGCAGGCTGCTGCTGGCCACTGACGAAACGCAGCCACCTCCTGGTTAGAGCATGGGCAGCTGAGCCCTGAGAATGCATTGTGCACTGGGCCCCGGGGAACCTGACTGCAGGTCGGGGTGTAGTCACAGGTGGGTCTGAGCAGCCCAAGGCTCACACAGTCTGTGCTGGAGCCAGGGAACAGGATGGGGTAGAGAGGCTAACGCTGCCCCACCTGGCACTGCTGTTGGTAAGAAGTGTGGGGACACAGCATCTTACCCACTCTACCTGGGTCTCTGTCAGGAGAGCAGAGCTGTTACCAGGGCTGATCCCACTCCGCCCAGCACTCCGGCTGGGGAGTGGGATTGGGGTTTGGGGGCTTAATCCCTGCCTCCGTCATTGCCAACCCACTCAGAATTGTGCCCCCTTCTGGCTACACCACTGCTGCAGGCACTTCAGTGAACACAGCCGGAGAGGTGGGTTCAGCCACAAGGATGAATGCGTAGGAGATGACACAGCACTGTGCTCCCTTGGGGCAGATGAAGAGGGTGCTAAGCCCCTATCCAAGGGCTGCTGTAAAACTGACAGGATCAAGGCAGGAACAAAGTCAGAATAGCGTCCCATGCACACCACAGCTTAGCTGAGGGGCAGAGAGGCTGCCAGCACTCTGGGCTGGAGAGCCATGTGCTTTCCCAGGTCACCAGCTCACACAGAGGCAGGAGGAGAAGGAAGGAGCCAGTTGGCCCAGCTGTTGCTGAGGTGACTGATCTGGCTCTTCCCAGTGCTAGACAGAGGACTAGTGCCTGAACAGATCAGTCAGCGGGATATGGGGGAGCAGTGGCATCTGGAGGCATTAAAGGGGCACAGCAGAGAGAGGAAAGCAAGAGGGGGAGTTCGTAAAGGACCAATGGGTGGGAAGCAGATGCAAGTAGTAACCAAACACTGCCTGGCACCCACTCCCACTCACCAGCCACCACTGCTCATAGCATGTGGTCAGGGCCAGCTGGAAGTGGGATAGAAAGGTAGGCCCCTGTTAGCCAACAGCCAGCACCAGAGCCAGGGGCTGCGCTGATGGACCAGAAGGGAGAACAACTGGCCCCAGATGCTGCAGCTTTACCCTGCCACCAGTTTTGCATGCTCATCACCATCTTTGACTACTGAATCCCCACTGGTGGATGGGTGGCTAGCAAGCAGTTATATGGCCAGCTGCAGGAGCCACTGGTACAGCTGGGAAAGTGGAAAGAAAATACCAGACACTTTCCCCATTTTTAAGAAAAAGTCAGCAAACCTGAAGGAGGGCTTAAATACAGGATTGTTCCTTTAAAAACCAGACATTTGGTGACCTTACATTGAAATATTCATGAAGTAATAAATAAAAACAAGGTATTTTCCTTAAGATATGGGATATTTTAAAAACTTTAGGTACTAAATATTTATCATTATTCACTTTTTCGGATCATTTAGTGAACTGAGATTTAAAAATAAACAAGTGGTGTCCTTTTATACACACACACCTAAACAGAAAGAGAGAGAAAAAATATAAACAATTGGGAGTTGTCAATATTTTAAAGGAAAACTCCAAATACCAGGCAGCCATCCTAGTCACAAGGGCTATGTTTACACTACAGAGATCTTTCGAAAGAAGCCCTTCCGGTAGATCTCTTCAGAAAGAGATTCTTTCAAAAGAGAGCATTTACACACAAAACAGCGGATCAAAGGAGTGATCTGCTCTTTTGAAAGAGACCGTCCACACAGCCCCTGCTCTTTCGAAAGACCGGGCGAGGGATCAAAAAAATCAGGCCCCATGAGGACTGTTCTTCTGAAAAAAGGGCCCGTTGTCTTTCGAAAGGAGGCGCTCTTCCTGAAATGGGAAAGGAAGAGTGATTTTGAAAGGAGCACCTCACTCTGTTAATTCACTGTCGAACGAACGCTTTTTGGGTGTCCTTACTGTGTAGGACCTTTCAAAGAGCCCCCTTCTTTTGAAAAATCTTTTGAAAGAACTAACTAGTATAGACGTAGTCCAGATGTCATTCCTAGGTCCTAAGTACAGATGGGACCACTGTAATAATCTAATCTGACCTTCTGCATGACATAAACCATGAAATATCAGTGACATAATTCCTGTTTGAACTACAGCCTTTCATAAACACCTTATTTCGATTTTTAAATTGCCAGTGATTAAGAATCCACAGCAGCCCTTGGTAAACTCTTCCTTGTTCTGTGTTAACAGTTTACACCTTGTTCCTTCTCTGAATTTGTCCAACTTCAAATTCCAGACATTGGATTGTGATTTACCTTTTGCTGGATTGAAAATTGCTCAATCAAATAGTTGTAGGAACTTCCTCAATGCCTCAGTTCACTCCTTTGTCTTCTCTTTGTTAAGATAAACACATTGGCTTCCAAGGAATTTTCACTGTAAGCCAGCTCCCACCAAATTCAAAGCCATAAAAAATGTCTCAGGCTGTAAAATCTGGTCTCCTCTCAAAAGCTGGTCTTTTACTTACTTTTACCCCATACCAGTATTTCTCAAACTGAGGGACCCCAGCTCAAAAGGTGATGACAGGGCTGTTGTAAGGGGATTGTTGTATTGCCACCCTTATATCTGCTACCTTCAGAGCTGGGAAGCCAGACTGTGAGGGCTGCTGTTCAGGTACTCAGCTCTGAAAGCAGGGCTACCAAGGACAGCAGTGCAGAAGTGAAGGTCGCCTGATATGGGAAGATCGTCACTTTTGGGGCAAGTCATCATATTTATTTTTGCCATTTTAAAATAACTTCATTGGTGAGAAACAGATAGCCACTCCAGGCTTAACTGTCAACAGCAGTTTAAGAGTTTATTCACCAATTTGCAACTTGAAAGTGAAGTAAGTGTATTAACAATTACTCTAACGTAGCCGTGAGATCTGTGAGTAGTATTTTCCCCATCCCACAGAGACAGAACTGTGGTCCATTTTAAACTAGTCAAAGCCTCTTCATGTGATAGAATGGGGCAAGATTAGATCTCAGGAGTACCTGGATACAGTCCTATATTTTAACAGTTTCATTGTTCAAATTGTTTGTCATTGAGACGTGTGGACTCCTGAACAAAAAAAAAAAAGGTTTAACAATGAAAAGTGGCAATGTGGACAGCTCTGTCAGCAGGAGCTATGGTCCGCTCAACAATGCTATGGTTCCTTGCTAGGTTGGTTTTGCCTTGTCTTTAGGAGAGCTCTCTCCTGGTAGCAAAGAGCAGCTAGAATGCATACCTTATAACGGCCTGGCTGTAGTGTCAGTGGCACAGCTCTGCCCTTGTACGTAGTGCAGTAAAGACACTCCATGAGTCCCCATTCTGTCATTTTGCAGTATTAGTGCAACTCAAGCCATGCCCCTCATCAGAAGGGACGAGTAATGCATTATGGAAGTACTAGCTTGCCCATCAGACCCTGTACCAGCACTTGTCAGCCCAGTCTCAAGCACATGACTGGAAATGTCAAGTCAAAAAGCTGAGGTCCCATGGACCCTCATTTTCAATGACATGTAACCATACTCTTAGATCAGCCATTTAGACATAAAGCTTAGCTTAGTATTTTAATAAGGGATGAAGGAGACTTAGGTACACTGGGTGTCTAACTCCTAAAAAAGCCCAGTCCTAAAACTTTTCCGACTACTTAGACAAAGCTGGTGGATTTGGTAGAGCTTAAGATGCAACTAAGATCTACAGTTATAAAATTTCACTATAGAAAATGAACATCCACCTGCTATTTGTTATTATTTTTTTAAAAATTGTGGTCAGTGCTCATTATAGCATTATCTTACAATGATTTTACTCTTAAATCTTCTGATCCAAAACTCTCCTTTTTCCAGTAATTACAGAATCTCCTTGCAATAGTACCCGAAGCATGACCATTGAGGTCAGGTCACTTGATTTCCCCTTCATATGTACAAGGTAATTATGTGCCTGCTGTAGCAGGCAATCAGTTGAGGATGTTATAAAGATAATATTTATCAGGGAGCAAGATTCTCAATCTGACTATAACACATCATGTGTCAGTGGCCTTTAAGACATATGATGAACATCATGAATGAGGTGCACAGAACAAATTAGCAGAGACAAGTGCAGGAAGAACTTATCTTGTGAGATTCTGGCAATATTTTTAAGTAGGAATTTTAATCAGGAATGTATCTAAAAGGTACATTAAATATTACAGAAATATCCAGCATTTCAAATAACTCATGTTTCACTAGAAGAGCACTATTTACCTCTGTCAAATCCATCAACCACTGGATATTGCCTAAAGGTCATTCTTGAAACTGTTAACCTCTTAACAGTAGCTAATTATGCCAGTTAATAAGAAAACATGTTGCTATTATTGTATAAACTGATACTCCAGTACTGTAGATGGTCTGGTCCTCAGTCTATTACATTTTTCACTTAGCACTAATCACTTATATTTTGTTAGAATGAAATCTCAACCTTTCTTACACTAATGTGTATGGTATTTGAATAGACGTGCTTACCTACTAATTATCCACCAGAGACTCTTCACTAAGCATTTATACTCTAAATGGTAAGGTCACAGTAATCTCCATATAAATTTGCAAAAGGAAACAATGTTGACAACAATAAAAAAAATTGCATGTGGCTCTAGTGTTAAATATTTACTTTGTTCCTACCTGGGCCTAAGTAGAGAATATACAGCTTTCATGGGGTTAGATTTACTGGTGTCTAAAAATCAATGGCCTGAATTTTGCTGTCAGTTTGATGAGGGAAAATATTGGATAACTGCTGATTTCATTTGAGATCACATCTGACCACAGAATTTGGATCAGTACCACCATGATTTTAAATCTAAGCTTCCAACCTCTATGAACCTGCAGCCTCGACCCTAGGATCTTTGGGCCACTAATGATCCCACATTACCAGAAGCAGTTTAGGTGGGAGGACCATGGGAGACTGTGTACAGCAAGAAGTACCACTCAGCAGGAGATCTTCACAACTCCCTTCTTCTTGGAAATGGAAAAGGTTTAGAAAAGAGAAACACAAATAAATGATCTGGGGTTTGGAACAGCTGCCATCTGAGGAGAGATTAATAGAACTGGGACTTTTCAGTTTGGAAAAGAAACAACTAAGAGGGGACATGATAGAAGTCTATAAAATCATGACCTGTGTGGAGAAAGTAAAGTTATTTACTCCTTCCCATAGCACAAGAACTAGGGGTCACCCAATGAAATTAATGGATAGTAGATTTAAAGCAAACAAATGAAGTACTTCTTCCCACCATGAACCATCAACCTGCGGAACACCTTGGCAGAAGATGTTATAAAGGGCAAGACTATAACAGGGTTCAAAAAAAAGGTTGATATATTAATGGAGGATAGGTCCACGAATGGCTGTTAGCTTTGATGGGCAGGGATGGCTGGACCCCTAACTTGACTGTCCATGATCAAGATATAAATGTCTTATAGAATCAGAAGGGACCTCAAGAGGTCATCAAGTCCATTCCTTTTGGCAGGACTAAGCACCCTCCCTGGCAGACTTTTTTTTAATCTAGTTGCCCCAGACTCTGAAACGGCCTCCTCAAGGACTGAACTCACATCCTGGGTTTATAAGGCTAAAGCTCATACCACTAAGATGTGGCACTGTCTGAGCTGGGCATTTCCTGGGATTTCCTTCCATTTCCTCTTCTATCATAGCTACCTAGTTTTCAAGACAGTTTAGAGATTCATTTCTTCATCATTCTATCCAACTTGAATGTAAAGAGCACTACCTACATCCACAGGCCAGTGAAAAATTAAGCGGCTTTCTGGGTTCAAACACTTACTGACAGGCTGGGTCATTAAAAGTCTTCTCACTCTATGACAATACTGTATGTTAATGTTTCACAACCTTTCAAAGCTAAGGTCTTCCTTTTGGAGAATGAAATCATTTGTGGCCCATTTACAACATCAATATGCGATATTAAAGTCCCATGTCTTAACTTATATGTCTCTCACATTCCCAGACAGCCCTTCATCCTCCAGATACCTAGCACTGTTACCACTTTGGCAAATGCTAGTCTAGATCTTCATTATGTGATATTTTCTCTTCTTGTTTACATGCCTTGAAGAACAGTGACATAGGGCTTTTCTTCCCCGCAACAGTTAACCCAAGTTACCACATTCCAGTTATTCCATTCAAGTTAGCCTAGCCTGAAGGAGACCAGCAACTCTTGAGTTATGCAGAATGATTAGATTTGCTACACACAGTGATTGGATTAACGTCTGATGAATTGTGCTAACTGAGGCTTGTGGCCTGTAGCTGCTCCCCTCCTGCATTATCAGTTCAATGAGCAGCAGCACTGAAGCTTCAACCCACTCCCCTTGATAGGTCAGCTAGTTTAGGTCTCATGCTGTTGCTTGAATAGTGTAGTGGCCACTTAATGCCATGGGACAGATCTGGCACATTAGAGGGTACATGCCGGTGAGGGACAGGTGTCTGTGGGTGCTGTCTAACTATCATGATTTAGGTTTTCTAGGAGGTCTTTTCTAGCTGCTTTCTTTCGATCAAAGGCAAAGATGATTCTTACAAGGAAGCCAGTAGGCATTTGGTACATTTGACTGTACCTATCTTAAAGATTGTAGGGCAGTGGTGGGCAACCTGTGGGCCACTGGCCATGTGTGGCCCATCGGGGTTCTATATGTAGCCCAGAAGACATTTTGTTTACTGTTGCCCACAGGGTTGCCAGCAACCCCTGGTTTCCAATCAGGTAGGTTTTTCCTAATGGCATTTCTAAAGTGACAGGCACATAAAGCAATGGCACATGAAGTGAGGTGTGTGCTGATTGCACACAACATCGACTGCGAGAGCTAGGGTGTCCCTCTGCATCCATTCAAAGCACTGCTACAGTTCAATTGCCACACCCTGCAAATTCGGAGTCCATGAGTGCAGTTAGCAAAACTGCACTGCCTTGGGAGATCATTTTGGTTGCAACAATCTTGCAGTCTACTGAGATGCAGGAAGGCTGCTCATGAGCCCCAATCACTAGCTTAGGTTTCCCATCACTGCTGTAGGGTGACATTTGAGAGAGAGGGACCCATTAAGTGAGGAGTTGGAACTCCTAATTCAACCTTAATTTGTACCTTTTGATGGTTTTGGCTTTTACAGATCCTTCAAGTTGTCCAACTTTTCTTTCTAATCTTGACAGGAAGGGGCCAAGTTTCAGACCCGTAGGTTGGAATACTGACCACTAAAGCAGTTTTGTTTATATCAGGGTATTCAATTTTGTGAAAGGCATTCTTGATGTTGGTTCCCATTACTGGTGCTGCTTTTGCAATTCAGGCTCCAACTTCTTTCTTGTGGCTTCCCATGCTATTGATAATAGAGCTGAGATAGGTTAAATCACCAAAAATCTTGGATGAACTGCTGGCTAGAAGAATTTTTGGTTTAACCCCCAATTTGTTTTCAGGCTGACATGTCATTGAGTGTTCCAGAACTTTAAATACCACAACCAGCTCATTGAGTGATTAGCCAATTAGATTTATGTTGTGGAAAACTGACATTGGTAAGGATCTTATGATGGAAGTATATGCCTAAAATGAATTTAATTAGTGCCTGGTCAAGCACGGGCCAGTTATCTTGAATTTAAAGCATCATTTAACTTGCACTAGAGATTTTTCAGTGTGGTAAAGACTTGAGTTATGCCTCAAGCTAAAACTTCAGTGAAGACAAACCCCTAGTAAGCAATGCTCACTTTAAAAGTCTTATCACTGGCATCCTATTTAGCACTTATTGAAATGAATGTAGGCTGCTCACACAACAGAGCTATCTGTTCAAGCAACCTGAAATCTTCAGGCAGATGCCTATACCAAGTCACTGCCAAAACACCCGCCATTAAATCTTATGCCTTACTCTTCCCGCTTTTGCCAAAGCGAGAGTTGCATTAGCATCAGTGTTTGGTACAAGCATTGCTTTAATCTGGATTTAGGGCTTATCACTGCCTGGAACAAAGGCCACAGACTAAAATCTAGAATGTACTAACCTGCAACTGGTTTAATTTTGTGAGTTTCCAGGTTCATACCATTTCTGCTCATGATCACTGTTTATACATGTTAGGCTGGGTACAGGGGAGCTGACAGCCTCACCAGGCCCTTGGGCAAGGTATGTACAGTGGGGGGGAGGAGGGCAGCACCACACACCTGGAAAGGGTGGGGCCTCAGGCAAAAGGGGCAGTGTGCAGCCAGGGCAGCCAACCCTCACTGCCGCCTGAACTGCAGTGCCCTCCCTCTGCCCTTAGCACTTCCCGGAGCACAGCACTCCAGTAGCAATTTAAAGGGCCCAGGACTTGGTGCCATCACCACCGTAGATGCAGCGGCTGTGGCCAGGAGCCCCAGGCCCTTTTGAATTGCTGGGCCCCAGGGCATTTGCCCCCTTTGCCTGGCTGGGTACTAACACAAGAGGACTCCGTGTTTCTCCAGAATCAACCCAGCTCTCTACTAAAAGAATTATTTCCAGAAGTGCTGCAACTACTGCTAGCATTAGGGCCACAGGCATGTAGTTTGACTTCCTGGTGCCTCCTCCAGGTTCTTTCCTCCAGCTACCTGTGTGCCTCCCTCCATTTTCCTTGCTGATTGCTACAATCACCAGCAGTATAGACAAGATCTCCCACACTACTTTGTAAAAGCATTCATAGTGGCACAGTTACTGGGGAGCTATGCATCACAGGGAACCCCTACTCAGTTCTTAGTGCCACACACAAGTGAGTCTAACACCAATGTGCACCCAAAGCATTTTAGGAGCCCCACTCCCAGTAGCTGATTCTTACTCTCTGTGGTGTGCCCATTCACCATGACAGCAGGTTAACACAAAGGACTTAACACAAAGGTGAATCACTGGAGTTAATTCTGTAACGTAGTTGCACTAAAATGAGAGAGAAAAGACAAAAAAAGACAGATTTAATTCATTTAATATAATCATTCATTGTGGAACACAGTGAAGTTAATGAAGAACATGACAATTGGTTTCATAAAAGCAAAAAATAATCACAGTATCACATAATTGGTTTTATTAAAATAAATCAAAGTGGAAGAAAATTTAGATTGGATTAAATTAATGAAACAGCTATGCAAATTTCAAATGTTTTGGTGCAACACAGAAGAGAGGAAGACTGAGATTATCTGCTTGGTTCTCTAAAAGAGTAAATTAATGTCTGTGAGCCTGACTGGAAACATTTCAGCACTATCTCATGCAAAGTGGTGGGAATGATTTATTGGCATCTGTGAATGGGTGCTGAGCTCTCCTCAGTTACAAACTCTTCTCAGATGTGTTGTTTCAAAACCCTCTCTGGATATTTGATTCTGTGGATTGGATCCTGTACCGTTTAAGAGCTGAATTATGCCTCTGCAGCTATATCTACACAGCAATTAGAATCCCACTGCTGGCCCATGCCAGCTGATTCAGGCTCACGGGGCTCTGGTTGTAGGGCGGTTTAATTGCAGTGTAGTTTTCCAGGCTCAGGCTAGGTTCTAGAGCCCTGGGAGGTAGGAAGGTCTTAGAGTTTGGACTTCAGCCCAAGTCAGAAGGTATAGACTGCAAGAATACAGCCCTGCGAGCCCAGGGCAGCTGATCCAGGCCAGCCACAGATGTCTAAGTGCAGAGTAGACATTCCCTGAGATCCTGAATGGATGACAGGAGAGGAATCACTTGATGATTACCTGTTTTGTTCAATTTCTCTGGGGTACCTGGCATTGGCCACTGTTGGAAAACAGTATACTGGTCTAGATGGACCTTTGGTCTGATCCACTAGGGCTGCTTTTAGGTGCTTATCCTGGGGTATACTGCAGGAAGAAGGTAATGCAGTTCCTAAGCAGCCATGGCTGAAAGAATTATGCTTCTGGAGGTCAGACCAGCATAATGCCTCTCCAGCATGTTCAGAAAAGCATCCTTATGACCAGCACCCAGTGCAACTATAGAACCAATGTAGAATGTCCAGGCTTCCACACAGAGTCACAGCCCACCCAGAGTGTCCATGCCCCCTTTGGGTTAATGAATATGGGTTGCTGGTCACTTTTCTCTTGCTCTTAGATTGCACAGAATGCCACATTGACACTGCTCAACAGTTGTAAGTTGGGGAAAGTAGCTCCCATAACCATCTCTTTGGTATATTCACATCAGCAATTAATTTCTTTCAGGAATTTGGCCACAATGGTGGAAGAACAAGACAATTGTTCAACCTTTGAAAAGCTGTGATCTTTATTGACATTGTTTTAAAAGCAATAATGTGCTGTGTAACTGATGTTCTGTGCTGCTCAGGTGGTGAATATTCATAAGAAAGATCTTTAAAAGGCCTGGACACGGTTATGCGTTTGGGCTCATTTCGTGCTTCTTGAGTCTGTGAAGCCCAGTGATTTCTGTGGTCATTGAATCAGGCACTATATCTGCCTTGCAAAATAATGATGGAAGTTTAGCAGCCTAGACACAAATTTTACAACCATATGATAACAAGAAAACTATGCCAATAATATTTAATCCCCCCCGCATTTCCTACTAAATTTACTCTGCCCACATGAAGAACCAAGTAGAACTTTTCAGTGGTGACATGAGTTCATGTAACAGACAAAAACGACGTCAGCATTACCTGAATTCAAAAGGAAGTTGGTTCCAGTGAGCCCTACCAGTTGGTACTGGAGCTGCACTAATGGGAATCATTTATGTAAATAAGTCTTTATATAAAGAAAGAGGAGATTGTATACTAATGCCTGCATGAAGGCACTGGTTTGACCCAGTCTATTTGCTTCTGTTTCAGAATTCAAAGGCATCCTTTGATTGCCCCCGGACATCAGGGAAATAGCTTGTGAGGCTGGAGGTTGTAGAGCAGCAATGGAACCAGACTGCTGACCTGCAAAGTAACATTAGGCATTGAAAACACAGTCAAAGCTAAAATAAAAGCAAAAATAAAAACAGTGAATTCCCATTCATAAAACATTCACTGCCTTATTCTAAATGTTAAACCAATTAAAATAGCCTAGAGACATTATTCCATTATAAACCTGACACCTGTAAAATTTAGCCCTCTTTTTACTTTCAAAGGACAAAAAATACATATGAAGCCACAAAACTCCTTTTACATTACTTTTTTAAATGGCCAAAATGTTTAACTTCAAATTTGACTACAAAAATAATACACTAGATTAAAAGAAATTAGAGATAAAAAAGATCTGTTCAGCCCCTTCTCATACCAACCTCTATATATACTTGATTTTGCTCTCCAGCATTTATTTCTGTTTATTTTCCAAACCCAGATTAAATCTTTTCTCAGATGGGGCTTCCCTGATTTCCTTTGGAAAACAGGCAAGAGGGTTGTCCTGATTTTTAGCCTAGATATGCTTTTACTTAATCAAAACATCTTTGCTAAAATGTGCATGTTTGTCTTCCTATTGATAACAATTTCAAAGCCAAGTTATAAATAGGCCCCTGGAAACTGTCTTTATACAGGAAATAAAGAGAGAGTCTAAATTCCTTTGGTGCTGGCAGACATCACAAAACTCCAGTAACAAGTTTATAATATCAAAAGTATTTAAAACATTTTGTACCGTCAACCCTTTCCTCACCCTTTCTTTGCCTCCATTGCTCAGGAGATATTCCAGTCTCTTAATTAGCTAATATACTTACTAACTAGATAATCATCTGCAGATTAATTTTCCATTTCACAAAGTGTAATTAAAATGTAAATCAATAAAGTGCAGTTGTGTATGGTTATATTATAGCTTTTATTTAAAAAAAGCAGTCTAATCAGAACTGAATTAAAGCAGTAATTTTTAATGCATTTAATATTGTTGCAAAGGTTTTGGCATTTACTTGAAGGTCATACTAATTTCCACATTAAAACTGGGTTATTGGATAAAATATCCATTCAATAAATGTAACTTTTTAGCACACTATAGCTGCGTCTACACGTGCACGCTACTTCGAAGTAGCCGCGCCAACTTCGAAATAGCGCTCATCACGGCTACACGTGTTGGGCTCTATTTCGAAGTTGAAATCGACGCTAGGCGGTGAGATTTTGAAGTCACTAGCCCCATGAGGGGATGGGAATAGCGCCCTACTTCAAAGTTGAACGTCGAAGTGGGGCACGTGTAGACGATCCGTGTCCCACAACATCGAAATAGCGGGGTCCGCCATGGCGGCCATCAGCTGAGGGGTTGAGAGATGCTCTCTCTCCAGCCCCTGCGGGGCTCTATGGTCACTGTGGGCAGCAGCCCTTAGCCCAGGGCTTCTGGCTGCTTCTGCGGCAGCTGGGGATCTATGCTGCAGGCACAGGGTCTGCAACCAGTTGTCAGCTCTGTGTATCTTGTGTTGTTTAGTGCAACTGTGTCTGGGAGGGGCTCTTTAAGGGAGCGGCTGGCTGTTGAGTCCGCCCTGTGACCCTGTCTGCAACTGTGCCTGGCATCCCTATTTCGATGTGTGCTACTTTGACGTGTAGACGTTCCCTCGCTGCGCCTATTTCGATGTTGGGCTGAGCAACGTCGAAGTTGAACATCGACGTTGCCGGCCCTGGAGGACGTGTAGACGTTATTCATCAAAATAAGCTATTTCGATGTTGGCTGCACGTGTAGATGTAGCCTATGTCTGCCAAGGGTGCTGTTAATGTGGACACAGCTTATACTGGCAAAGATTGACTTTTGTTTATCCCAGCCCTTCCAGAAAAATAACTCAGATCAGCAAAATTGCAGTTTTGCTTTTATAATTGCATCTGTACTGGGAGCTTTTGCCAGCCCTACTCTGGAAGTCACAACTCCGCTTCACTACTTTCTGTCAGACCCAGCTATTTTCTGAAGTTTGTAGTACAGGTTGAAACTCTGTAGTCTGAAACTCTCTCATTTGGCAACATCTGTAATCCAGCATGATTTTAGTTAGCCATATGGCCACTTATCATGGGTGGGGCCAAGTTTCCTACAGTCCCATAAAGTTTGTTTCCAGCCACCACTCCTGGCTCTCAGTGTTCTGTGCTATTGTTTGGCTGTGGTCCCCCAAATTCTCTCATCCAGCACTGGTCAGGTTACCAAGGTGCCAGATTAGAGAGCTTCAGCCTGTATAGACCTAATCTCTAACTCTTTGCTATGGGATCCAATGGGAAGTCTCAGCACCCCACACTATCAGGCATACCACTAGGCCCCTGTATAGAAAACAAACATTGCCTTTTGGAGGGGAGCCAGGCCATCAGTCATTCAAAATGGATGTTCCTAGATAGTTGACTTGATAATTTCTCCATGACAGTTGGAAAGTCCTCACAAGCAAGTTTATACATGTTTTCAACATGTGATATAAAATAGAGTCTATAAATTCAAATAGATATGTTACATCTGATTTCAAACACACAGATCTTTGAGACATTAGGAGGCAGGATCTTCATGGAATACAGTTCTAATTACTGTAGTACCAAATCTAAATCAATTAATACATTTATATAGCAATTTTAAGAAAATAAAAATACTTAGCCACATGAAGAAAGTTTTGAAGTCCTGAAAAAGCTTTAAATCCCTTTAGTTTTCATTGATATAATGGCTCTTTCCAGTGAAGTCTAGAATTCCAAATAATGTTGATATATTGGCTCACTTAGGAAAGCATTGTTAGCAGCTGATTGCTTATATAATCTTCCCCAGCAATTTTAGATTGTCCTGGTTTTGTTACAAGAAAGGAATATAGACGGTTTTACTTTAATTTGGCTCATTAATTTCCCTAAGTCATTTGGACAGGGAGGTACTTAAGCAGCCTCCTAAGCAGTTTGAATGAGATACTATTTCTAAAGCACCTCAGTTGAGTGCTTCTTATTCTAAGGTTTAAGGCTTTCATTGGAAATAGACTATACTACCCGTGAAAGATTTATGCCTGTATGAACAGGGAGCAATAATGTAACCAGGTATGGTAGGTTTATATAATCATAAAAGATGGGACTTACCAAAAATTGTGGTTAAAAATGATCAAAACACCACTGCTAATTGTTTTATCATTAACATCAAATTAAAACTAATTACCTGATAATCACAGAATCAGGTCTGATGTTCCATTTCCAATCTGTGATGTTGTTAAAGACTGCTGTGAGCAAAGAGAATATTCTTCTGCCATGCATGAGAGAAATAAATGATTGGTGAGAATTCAGTATGTTGTATCTTTAATATTTCTTTTGGATGTTCTCATTTGTTCGTGAAGTGGTGGGATTAATAATAATTTCCCCTTGTTTGCTAAAAGATATTGTGTTCAGAAAAGTGTGGACAAACACCGCATTGCAACTGAGCGGTAAAAAGACATGATCAAGCATATCTCCCTGAAATTCTGAGAACCGTAATAATAAAGGAGGTAGATATGAACTGCAAAATCCTTCTCTCTTCTCAATTTTATCTTTTCAGAAAGAAAAAGACGTATTTGCCACAGCAACAAAGTAAATCCAGAATCAGAATCTTGACGCATTTTTTGTAATGCCTCTTTCAGTCTTGTTTTGATCTTTTTCCACAGACTGCATATTTTGTTAAGAGCTTTCTGTATGAAGAATTTGAACTCCCTGTCTCAAAGTGATTTCTGATGGCCTGATTCTAGTTTGTGTGAGTGATCACATTGTCATAAATATTGAGATTTCTTCTTTCACTTACTTCAGTGGGACTATTCAGGAGAGTAAAAGATTGCAGTTTTGAGCAACTTGGCCCATTGATATCAACAGGAGTTTGATATTTGATATCCTTGAGGATGTCAGCCCCGGTGTCTTTTTTTTTTTTAAATAAAATTTAATAAACCCAGATGGCCAGACTGTCTCTTGAGCTCAGGGTCTTTCACGCTAATGCCAGACAAAGAGCCCACATTCAAAGCAAGACTAGTTTTAGGCGTGGAGAAGCAGTACAGTCAGCCTAGGTGCCAACTTGCAGGTGGTACTACATTGCTGCATCTCTAGGCTTTTATTGCACATTGATTAGTTGTTTTCATTCATTTGCTCAGAAGCAACAAAAATGTTTTCTGCTCAGTAGTGGGTGGTAGAGTGGCTAGGCCTCTTTCTGATCCTGATTCTAGCCACAAATGGCCAGTAAATCCCCTGAAAAGATTAGCTTAAGGCATATTTTGTTGGCATCAAGCTGGCTCTGGTGCCAGCTGTGCTCTGTTTCTCTTGCAGAGTATGTTGGAAGGTAGGGAATGAGAAAAAGCATGGCAGAGCTATTCTGGGCTTTAGTTATCCTCCATTATAGACCTTAGTGTATGATGGGACTATCATAGATTTGCCTCCATCATCAGGAATTTGAAATCAGATTCCTGTCAAGTTCTCTCCTTGGCTGTAATGTCCCTTGCATCCAGTGGAGTTTGGATACGGAGGTGAAGGTAGTTGGGAACATTTTGCTATTTTGTTTTCTTACTTATGTCCTTTTAGTGAATTATTCATCTGCAACCACAATTCATTAACTTCATGTTCTTGCTGATTTTTGAAATACGGAGCTTTGAAATAGTGTTTCACTTTTAACAACTAAAGTGAAATTTCAAGTACAGGGAATTTGAGGTGACAGTGTTTGTAACAACTCGTATGGTCACATAGTTGCAGTTAACTTTATATATGCTCCATGCAGAACAGAACTCCTAAACCAAAGTCATGGATTAAATACAGACAGTTGAACAAATGGGATTAAAATTTTGCAATAAATCTTCCTTCACCACCTTCAGTGTGGTTTCCTGCTGTGTATTTAATGTGTTTAGGAACCCAAATATTTTGCATATATAAACTTGTAAATGTCACTTCTAGCTCAACATGTGATTATTTCCATGGCTTGAAATTTCACGTAGAATTAACATGCCACCAATTGTTAGCAACTGAAGCTTGTGGTGAAAATAAACAGAACATAGCCAGAATGCTACAGTCACAGGCCATGGAAAACATGTTGCCTCCTAAGAGGAGATTTCCTTTGAAAATCAGCTGTACCCTCAAATAGCAACACTATATTTTTGGTTAAATAGCTATTATTTTTTCCTAGCTGGGCACAATTAAAACTGCTCATTCAATCTCAATTAATGATGATTAACTAGACAGGCTGTGATACTTTCAGCATGCCAATCCCCCCTGGTTCAATCCATGTCTGCACTGGGCGCAGCTCCCAGGCACTTTCTGCTATTTTAAAAGCCCTCCTGCTATTTTAAAATTCCCAACAAATGACATGTAATGCAATTATCACTGTGGCATAAAAATAAACAATTATGCGTCAATGTTCATTTTGTACGTGTTTTGTACAGATAAAAAGGGAACACAATCAAGATTGGGATGAGTCGTCAGACAATTATGCATTTAAGTAATTAAAACTATCATCCACTACACTGAATGCTCTCAAAATTTCCACATAATTAATGTCATACTTGTCCAGAATGAGATTTTTTCCTCAATGAGAAACAATTTTTTTCCAAAGTTGAAAATTAAGCATCCTGGGTTTAACAACATACCCTTCTCTCCCAGTTCCCTCTCCCCACATCTGTAAATTGTCTTCTAAATGAATGTGGGTTTAAAAGTAATATTTTAGTGAGAAATTTTCACAATGTATGTCCCAATTCTATTCCAATGTGGCCAGCAAATGGCTATACCCAAGACAAATAGCATCTTCTGACCTAAAGAGCACGAGGGAATATAAATCTGCATGAAGAAATGAAGGATGTTGGCTTCTTTGTCAGAATATAAATACAATTTTTGATTGAGAAATCTATTTTCTCCTTGGCTGGTTTTTACTTGGAATATATCACAGGCATAAAGGTGCTCAGGACAAGTTACACACTCTAAAAGACTGATTGCAGAAATGGGGCTTGTTCATACAGCATGGAGCTGATGAATAGGAGGCCTGTAGTTTTATACTGGTCCACTGATGCTTAACAAGTTTTAATTTCTGGACAGGTGTCAGATGCTGCCTCCACATTTAATGTTTAAAGCAGTTGCACTTTGAAAAAGTGTAAATCCTTGTTAATGTTGGGAACACGTGGGACCTTACCCACTCAGAAATATGTTCAGGTGTATTCTAAGACCCAATTCACTCCGTAGCTTCTGAGACCTTATCCACTTTGTTCCTAAGAACTCATCTGGATATTGAACTTCATCACTCAGGCATCTTTATTTGGCATGCAGCAAATCTAAGCTGAGTGGGTATAGGCATACCACACATCCAACCCCCAAGGTCTTCCATCAGTTTGTAGCCACCTCTTACTCAGGAAACTCCCAGCAACTGCATAGAGAAGAAAGGAAGGAGGCCTATGCCATCCAGAAGTGTGAGAGAAGCAAGTCAAGGTTCCTATCCATACCAGTCCAACCAAAGTCCAGGAACAGAAGCACAGCATCAGAACTTCTATCTTCACCTAACCTATGCAAAGAACTGCAGAAATTTTGGCAGAAGAGTAGTGGAGCCAGAAGCAAACTGTGCCTCCTTGGCCGTGTCTACACGTGCACGCTACTTCGAAGTAGCCGCGCCAACTTCGAAATAGCGCTCGTCACGGCTACACGTGTTGGGCTCTATTTCGAAGTTGAAATCGACGCTAGGCGGTGAGATTTTGAAGTCACTAGCCCCATGAGGGGATGGGAATAGCGCCCTACTTCAAAGTTGAACGTCGAAGTGGGGCACGTGTAGACGATCCGTGTCCCACAACATCGAAATAGCGGGGTCCGCCATGGCGGCCATCAGCTGAGGGGTTCAGAGACGCTCTCTCTCCAGCCCCTGCGGGGCTCTATGGTCACTGTGGGCAGCAGCCCTTAGCCCAGGGCTTCTGGCTGCTGCTGCAGCAGCTGGGGATCCATGCTGCATGCACAGGGTCTGCAACCAGTTGTCGGCTCTGTGGATCTTGTGTTGTTTAGTGCAACTGTGTCTGGGAGGGGCCCTTTAAGGGAGCGACTTGCTGTTGAGTCCGCCCTGTGACCCTGTCTGCAGCTGTTCCTGGCACCCTTATTTCAATGTGTGCTACTTTGGTGTGTAGACGTTCCCTCGCAGCGCCTATTTCGATGTGGTGCTGCCCAACGTCGAACTTGAATGTCGACATTGCCAGCCCTGGAGGATGTGTAGACGTTATTCATCGAAATAGCTTATTTCAATGTCGCTACATCAAAATAAGCTATTTTGATTTAGCGTGCATGTGTAGACGTAGCCCTTATGTCCTGACTACTGGCTATACAAGTAGTTACCATAGTGCCTAGATAAACTCACAGTGGGCAGAGAAGTTGGACTTTCAGAACAGATTATCTAGTTCTTGTACAGTCCATATGGCACTATCGATAAATCTGTTGGGCCAATAATCATAACAAAATATATGGAGATACACAACTCATAGAGTTGGAAGAGACCTGGGGAAGTCATCAACTCCAGTCCCCTGCCCTCTTGGCAAAACCAAATGCCATCCCTGACAGATTTTTTTCCCCATTTATTTGGCCCAAGCATCTTGGCCTCCTCAAGGATTGAATTTACAACTGTGGGTTTAGCAAGCCAATGCTCAAACCACTGAGCCATCCCTCCCCCCTAGTTGTTAGTCAGACCTGTCATAAAGGCAGTGGGATGACTCCCATTTATAATATTAAGAAGTTGTGTGACAGAGCATACCTGGTCCTTCACACCCAGTGGTTGGTAACTCTACGGTATTTCACCTATGGAAGGATCAGCAAAGGTTGGTCCTCCAGGCCTGCTTAGAAGGGCTGCATGGAAACTCCCAGTCAGCCTAGCATACTCATATGAAAAAGAGTTGCACGGCCTGAGCATTTCATTTCCTGCCTGAAGTTAAAGAAGGGGGCTCTGCTCTGGCCCAGGAATTTGCTAGGCTGCATATGCCAAACCTGGGACTGAGACACCATGACAATTCTAACCTTAAGGTGGAGACAGAGGGATCAGGAAGAACAAGATGCAGATAATGGAGCAGCACCCAGTTAAAGGAAGTACCATGCAGCTGCTGTTTATAAGTCTCTGATTTAGAACTCTGAATAATGGGTGGTCCTGGGCTCTTCCATGAGCAAAAGTGGCCTGAGCAGAGATAGCAGAGAAGGCTACTTTCGAAGTCCAGGTGGTTAAAAATGCAAATCTGTTTAAGGAATCCTGCATCTTTTGAGTCTGTGAAGAACAGAGAACACATTACTACTTTTTACATTAAAGGACTGACAAGGACATCTAAAAATTAGGGTTGTGTTTCCCAAGACATAGACAGGGACCATCATTATTGTTTAATCAACTTTCAGTATGTTATCCATGAGCTAACTTAACTTTGCTATTTATAGCCTTGCTGAAATAAACATGGAGTCCATGTCTACACTACACAGTTTTGTCCACAGAAGGGGCCTTCTGTCGACAAAACTCAGGGAGCATCTACATACATAAAGGCCGTGGCTACACTAGCACCCCTCTTCTGAAAGGGGAATGCTAATGAGCCACTTTGGCAGATGCTAATGAGGTGCAGTCATGCATATGCAACACCTCATTTGCATAATGTCATCCATGCAAGTTCCAAAAGTGCCACTTTCGAAACGGTCGCCACCAGTTTAGATGGGGGGCCTTTCGAAAGGACTCCCCCAGATTTCAAAATCCCCTTCTTCCCAAAACCAAATGGGAAGAAGAGACTTTCAAAATCCAAGGGGTCCTTTTGAAAGTCCTCCATCTACACTGGCGGCAACCATTTCGAAAGCGGCACTTTTGGAATGCACATAGCCACCATTATGCTAATGAGGCTCTGCATATGCATGGAAGTGCCTCATTAGTATCTGCCAAAGTGTCTCATTAGCATTCCCATTTTGAAAGATGGGGTGCTAGTGTAATCATGGCCAAAGTGTTCTCTCAACAGACTCTTGACAGACCCCTGAATTTACCTCAACTGTGTTAACCTTCTCAGCTTTGAGGAATAACACTCTGTCGACAGAGTTCTGTTGACAAAAGTGCAGTGTATACACTTCTGTAAGAAGAGAGGGCTTCCAGTTCATCGGGCAGCCCAGTTTTCAGAGCTTCTGAGCTATGTCTAAACTAGAAGCATCTATCAACAGAAGTTACTGTTGACAGGGAAATCTTGACAGAACCTCTGTCAACAGATATCAGAGAGGTAGCTGTGTTAGGCTACGTCTACACGTGCACCCAACTTCGAAATAGTTTATTTCGATGTTGCGACATCGAAATAGGCTATTTCGATGAATAACGTCTACACGTCCTCCAGGGCTGGCAACGTCGATGTTCAACTTCGACGTTGCTCAGCCCAACATCGAAATAGGCACAGCGAGGGAACGTCTACACGCCAAAGTAGCACACATCGAAATAAGGGAGCCAGGCACAGCTGCAGACAGGGTCACGGGGCGGACTCAACAGCAAGTCGCTCCCTTAAAGGGCCCCTCCCAGACACACTTTCATTAAACAGTGCAAGATACACAGAGCCAACAACTAGTTGCAGACCCTGTATATGCAGCACGGACCCCCAGCTGCAGCAGCAGCAGCCAGAAGCCCTGGGCTAAGGGCTGCTGCCCACGGTGACCACAGAGCCCCGCAAGGGCTGGAGAGAGAGTATCTCTCAACCCCCCAGCTGATGGCCGCCATGGAGGACCCCGCTATTTCGATGTTGCGGGACGCGGATCGTCTACACGTCCCTACTTCGATGTTGAACGTCGAAGTAGGGCGCTATTCCCATCCCCTCATGGGGTTAGCGACTTTGACGTCTCGCCGCCTAACGTCGATTTCAACTTCGAAATAGCGCCCAACACGTGTAGACGTGACGGGCGCTATTTCGAAGTTACTGCCGCTACTTCGAAGTAGCGTGCACGTGTAGACGCAGCTTTAGTCTGTAATCTTGTGGCACCTTATAAACTAACAGATATTTTGGAGCATAAACTTTCATGGACAAAGACCTGTTTCGTCAGATGCATGAGTAGGCGGGGTGGTTTAAGAGGGGTAGTTAAAGAGTGGGGTCCCAGTAAGAGGGAGGGCCAGAGCTGACAAGGTCTATTCAGCAAGGTAGAAATGGCCCATTATCAATAGTACGTATCAAAAGAGGAAAAAACAAGTCAGATCAGACAGGGGGATATGACCCCTTGTTAGAGTCTAATGGAGAGATATTAACACCCATGGCAGAGAAGCTGTTTTTGTAAGCTGCAAGCCACTCCAAGTCGCTATTTAATCCTTGGTTAATGGAGTCAAATTTGCAAATAAATTGCAGCTCAGAGATTTCTCTCTCCATTTGATTTTTGAAATTTCTTTGTTTCAGGACTGCCACCCTTAAATCTGATACCGAGTGTCCAGGGAGATTGAAATGTTCCCCCACAGACTTCTGTACATTACCATTCCTGATGTCTGATTTATATCCATTTATTCTTTTACAGAGAGACTGTCCAGTTTGGCCGATGTAAATTGCAGTGGGGCATTGCTGGCACATGATGGCATATATTATATGAGTAGATGTGCAGGTAAAGGAACCCCTGACGGTATGGTTGATGTTAGGTCCTGTGATGATGTCAATGGTGTAGATATGTGAGCAGAGTTGGCAGCAAGGACCATGGCAGGGGCTGGTTCCAGGCCTAGAGCCACTGGTTTGTGATTTGCAGTGGCTGGTGAAGATTTGTTTAAGATTGTCAGGCTGTCTGTAAGCAAGGACAGGCCTGCCTCCCAAGGTCTGTGAGAGTGAAAGATCATTATTCAGGATGGGTTGCAGATCACTGATGATGTGTTGGAGAGGCCTTAGGTGGGGGCTGTATGTGATGGCCAGTGATGTTCTCCTGTTTTCCTTGGTAGGCCTGTCTTGTAACAGGTGGCTTCTGGGTACCCGTCTGGCTCTGTTTCCTCACTTCCCTTAGGTGGCTATCGTAGTTTGAGGAAAGCTTGGTAAAGGTCTTGTAGATGTTTGTCTCTGTCTGATGGATCAGAGCAAATACAGGTGTACCTTAGTGCCTGGCTGTAAACAATGGATTGTGCAGTGTGCCCTGGATGGAAGCTGGAGGCGTGTAGATAAGCATAGCTGTCTGAGGTATAGAGCAGTATTTATGTGACCGTTGCTTATCTGCACAGTAGTGTCCAGGAAGTGAATCTCTTGTGTGGACTGGTCCAGGCTAAGGTTGATGATGGGGTGGAAATTGTTGAAATCACAGTGGAACTCTTCAAGATCCTCCTTCCCATGGGTCCAGATGATGAAGATGCCATCAATGCAGCGCAGGTAGAGGAGGGGCACTAGGGGATGAGAACTGAGAGAGTGTTGTTCCAGGTCAGCCATAAAAATGTTGGCACACTGTGGGGCCATGTGGGTGCCCATAGCAGTTCCACTGATTTGAAGGTATAGTTTGTCCTCAAATCTGAAATAGTTGTGGGTAAGGACAAAGTCACAAAGCTCCACCACCATTTGTGCCCCGTTCTCATCAGGGATAATGTTTCGAACAGCTTGGAGCCGATCTTCATGTGACATTGGTGTAAAGGGCCTTTACGTCCATGGTGTCCAGGATGGCGTTTTCAGGAAGGTCACCAATGGATTGTAGTTTCCTGAGGAAGTCGGTGGTATCTCAAAGAAAGCTGGGTGTGCTGGTAGCATAGGGTCTAAGTAGAGAGTCCACATATCCAGACAATCCTGTGGTGAGGGTGTCAATGCTTGAGATGATGGGGAATCCGGGATTCCCAGTTTTATGGATCTTGGGTAGCAGATAGAGTAAACCTGGTTTGGGTTCAAGGGGTGTATCTGTGTAAATCTGTTCCTGTGTTTTTATAGGGAGGGTCTTGAGCAGATGCTGTAGTTTCTTTGTGTATTCGTCAGTGGGATCCTTGAACAGAGGCTTGTAGAATGTCAACAGATGGCACCTACATGCAACTTGCTCTGTTGACAGAAAACTGCCAGACTGCACTCCCTCTGGTGCCAGAAAGCAGAATGGCAGCTCTTCAAAGAGGGCTGCCATTCCTCTCAGCTGAGGGGAATAAAGTGATTTTGAAATGCGCAGGGTCCTTTCGAGAAGGACCCCCATGTAGCTGCGCCAAGCTGGGTGCATTAGAAAGTGGCACTTTCAAAGCACTGTAGCCGGAAGCATCCTAATGCTAATGAGGCACTAAATATTCAATTCAGCGCCTCATAAGCATTCTTCGATATGGCCGTTAGCATGGTCATTTCAAAGTTTTGTCTTAGTGTAGACACAGCCTAAGTGTGTAGATGCTCCCTGAGTTAAGTCGACAGAAGGCCCCTTCTGTCGACAAAACTCTCTAGTGTAGAACCAGCCCTGGTCAGCCATTCTGTTGAGAGATGGTAGGGCAGGCTGGCTGTCAACAAAACAGGTTGCTCTTTCGATCTTCTTTTATGTGTAGATGCACTCTGTTGACAGATAGTTTGTTGACACAATTCTGTCGATAGATGCTTCTAGCATAGACGTAGCTGAAATGAATGATCTTATCTCTAAGCACTGCACCTTTGAGAAGTCTGGAATTAGAGTCTTTCCTTTCTAATAATCTATAGTGGGAAAAATAATCTTGGTATGCTGTGATAAACATACAGTCCATTAGCAAGTATATATCTATATCTCTATATCTATAGATATAGATATATATATATACTGCTAATAGTTCAGAATGACATCATTATGAATAATGCTGTTGAACAATATCCTTCGTGATCATTTTCATAAGCTTCAGTGACCATCCTATTCAACAGCAGTGTTTTGCACTCATACACAATGGTATGTGAACTGAGAAACACTGCTTTCTCCAGGATCTTGTCTTCAAGGTATTTTCCCACCCTGAATTCATTACAAGTGTGGGTCAGCTAAAACAGACTATAGCAAACTTTATTTCACAGCAGTGGGGATGGCTGACCACTCAATAGACAGCTATTCATGATTTGTCTAACTGATTGATGATAATTTTAATAATCTAGGATATTTCTCCTCATCACTGTTTCATAGAAGTTAGCGGATAACAATACAGCACTTCATACTGAAGAGTTAGGGATGTTGCCAAACTAGTTATGATGGAAAAAAATTATAGATATTAGTTCACAAAAGTGCTTTTTAATTTTAGCAACTGAGTTAGTATAATATGAATTTTGCAGTTTATCAAAGTGTTCTTTGAATTCCATAGAATAAACATACGTCACCGAAAATTCTATAGAATATAGCTGTATGTACATGACAACATACGAAGTGTCATATGTCAACGTTGACATCAGTGTAACAGCAATGGAAAGATTGTTTACCCAGAATCAAATCATCTCAGAGAGCATAAACCAGAATTTTCCTCTAAATTTCCATTTGTTAGTGTTCCCTGTATTAAAAGGAAAAAGAAGCAACAACATTTTTGTATCCTAAATAGTTATTCACAGCACTTCTAACATCAACTAAATGTCAGATTGCTATTCCTCAGGATGATTGATATTTAGTTCAGTTCATTAAGTAGTAAGCATAGATCCAAATTAAAACCCTTCATTCTAAATGCCCTTATAATTTGCAGTCATATAACCCAGATTCAATTTTTTCTGCTGGAATTTCTATTAGGCACCAAACTATGCCACCTTAGGGTTTGGTTCTTCTAGAGTTTAAGCAACAAATGCACATAAAATTGACTCATCTGTTGGACAATCAGGCTCCAGTCATAGAAGCAGCCATACAACTTTGGGGATTTAATTGCATTCTAGTCTGTCCCATGCATCATAATTGTGCAATCATCATTTGTCAGCCTAACATCTGAGTCAAATTACACTCTCTAAGCATGTAACTTTGTAAAATGAGTAAACTTGGTATGAAATATATTGATAGAAAAATAGTTTGAATTTTCAAATGAGCACTCAAATTAGGCATGCAAATCCATGCATAAAGTTAGCATCTGCTGGGATATGCACATAGGATACGTACAGCCCTGGCCTGTACATACTTTGGCCCCTTTCATCTTGCGAGATGGTGGTTAGCGGCAGAGGTGAGGATACACATTGGATAATATGAAAGTTTGGATTTAAGTATGGAGTCCTGAGATGCCATTTTTACAAATTTTCTTTCCATTTTTCTTTGGCCCCTATTCTGCAATGAGATCCGTGTGGATAAACTCCTTGCAGACGTCACAAAGGGCCTTACAAAGGTGGATCCGGTTGTAGGAATGTAGGCTTTGCTACCACATTTTATGTTTTTTAACTAGTGCCAGGAAGAAGTCTGGTGAATTAGCTAAAATCTAGCCATAACATCTAGAGATTAGAGTTGAGAATAAAGCTCCACATATTGTTTCAACTCAACAACTCTTTCAATACCAGCTTTGAAATGAGACTATTTCACATCAATTTGTTCTACTACAAACGGAACTAATTTGATTGAGTTTTTATTTATTTTTATGGAAAAGAGATTAAGGTTTCTGATCATATATGGTAAAAACTCATTAGCTATGAAGCCGTCTGCTTTTATTGCATCTCTGGGAAGGAACGGGCTCTTGGTACCTCACACCTGTAAACGTATTTTGTCTGACTCCTCATTTTCTTCTCTAATTACTTCTTGATCGTGGGGTAAATTCTCTAAGCTGCAGCGGAAAGGAAATCGTTGTCTTTTTATCCTTTCAGTGGGGATTTCATTCCACTTGTTTACTGATGTGTGTGGCAGACTGAATAAAATGATTCCTAATTAGCATATATGAAATAATCATTGGTCTATCTGGAGTCATAATTAATGCATTAGGAAGAATTTACTGAGTGTCAAGGAGAAAGCCATTAGCATAAATGAGCTTATTTTAGATGGGCTGCAATTGACAGAATACTTTCCAGTAAGAATGTTTACCGAAATTAAGCAATAATAACATATCAATTTACTAAGAACCATTAGCAAGCATGATTTGAACTATTAACTTTTGCAACTAAGCTCCATTTCTTCCCTTTAAACACCTAGCTACCCAAAGTATATTGCTGGCATCTTAATACACTTAAGCCACTTCAGACAAACGTTGAAACAAAGTCTCTTGTTAACTTCACATTTGCTTAAGCTCTAATTTAACATTTTCATGGACCCTGAGAGAGCAGATACTGCTTGAGTCTTAAATTCACTGTATATGATAAACATGAAGCTTCATTGCTTACAAAATATGCTCCTTCTGAGAATATAACCTGTAAACAAAGGCAAAATATCATGTTCATCCTCAAACAAATTAATGTATCTAAATAATTTTCACTTCTGTACTTCCACTACCTAAGAGATGAAGTGACAAAGCTGGTCATGAGCTTTGAAAATTATCATTCCTCTTATCATACAGCTTGTCTGCAGGTGCGGAGCCTAATTTGGCAAAATGGGTAACTTGCAGGTAGATTTTAATTTCAAGACAAAAAACAAAGAGGAATGCTAACCCTAAAAAGTTAAGAGGCTAGCTTCCTGAAAACACCATATGTTGATACACACCAAGCAGGACATAATTTCAAATGATCTAAACAGGTGTTATGCACATAAGCACATACACATCTTGCTTTTCTTGAACCACTTTTCTTCAGCTACGACATTGTAAAAAGATCAGGCCTAATTCTTATCTCTCTTATGCCAACATGTTGGTAGGTTTATGCTAGTTCTACATTGGTGTAACTCCCATGACTTAAGAAGGATCAGAATGAACTCCAGCTCAGGCAATATTGCCACAACGTAATTAGTCTGTGTCCCAGATCATCTCAGCTTCTATAGTTTAAACCTTGAGTAATGCCACTGAAGTTATGGAAAACCAGTGTACGTTCAAGATGAACCACAGTGAGGAAATAGTCCACATGCAGATTGCAATGATCCATCTGATATCTCTTCCATTGGTCTCATCTTCTTTATATTTGTGGACTGGGGTAAGGCAGGCATGCTGAGTTTCCTTATGTCACTTGTTTGCTGGAGTTTTTGCTTTGGGTTTTTTCTAGTGATATTTAAACTAAAGCATTAAGACTGATATATGGAGTGCAGTACATGAGTGATGCTGTTGGAAATTATAGCCTATGCAGATCACAGAGGTCTGTAGCTGTAGGAAGCATAGACTTTCCCTAGTTAAATTTAGAACTAATAATTGTTTAGTCAGTCATTACTCTATTTTGGTGCTTGGTCAAATGCATTGCAGGATCAATAGTAACATGACCTGGGAAGATATATTGACAAGATCTGTTTTTATAGCTAGAAAAGCCAATATACTGATTATAAAAATAGTGACTTTCTGAAGTGGGAAAGCCTGGGGGGAGTGGAGGAGAAGAAAATTAATCATGCTAAATGATATTATATATAGTTCAAATTACTATAGAAATTTAATTTATTTTATAGGGCCATTGCACAGGTTAAAGAAGATCAAAAAGCAAGGGAACATTGCAAGATAGAAAGTCATGGTACTGGTGTGTGTGTGGAGTGGGGAGGAATCCTATTTTACTCTATCGAGCTTCTTTTATTGCATTCATGGATATAATACATTTAGCAATAAAATTTTTTCTGACCTTTTCTGATCAAGCTGGGAGACTTGATACAGTGAGGGTGTATATGTGGAATGATTGAGCTATTTTATTTGTGCCTGAACTGGAGCATCTCCGCCTCAGAATTACACGCAAACCATTTTAAGTGATGCTAAAGAATACCAGGCCTTGCACTGACACTTGGACCCTGTGATAAATGGTGTAGCAGAATAAGGCTATTGCCTCCAGAAAGGTCAGTGGCCAAAGAACCGATTAGCAGGGCAGCTGCTTATTGAAACCCATTAGTGTGATGGAATAAAAAATTTGCTTCATTTTTCTTTTGCACATCTGAGCTGTAAAATAAGCACCAAGAAGATGGAACAATCCATTGGTCTGATCCAAGCCAAAAAAAAGATCATCTTAAGTTGTTCAGCAGTGGAAAACTCAAGGGTGATAAATCCCATTAAGTGGGAGACTATCATTATCCTGCAGGGACAATACCCAATCCCTGTAAAATCCAGCAGCCACAAAATGTATTCCCTGTTCTAGGCTGTTCTTACACCTTCAAAGGAAGGCTACTTTTTAAGCAATCTATGTAGTATGGAATTTTCCATCTTCCTCAGTAAAAGTCAGAGGTCTTGTCAGTATATGGCATGTAGGCTCAGAAAACAAACTGGGGTTAACAAACAATGAAAGCGTACTCCTCTTACATCCCACTGTGGACAATAAGCAGTCTGAATGTCAATCATACAAGAAAGAAATTTAGAGAAAACATGTGTCCTCATGTCACTCTGGCTGACAGCTCTATTTCAGAGTTTAACCAATGAGGTGAAGTTGTCAGACTGTTTTTCCTCGACATTCATTTTGTCTGCCTATCAAACTGGCCTCTTGAGTAGGTATCCTGAAGGTAAGAGAGCATCCACCTCCTGCCAGAAGCAGAACTGAAGTGGAAATAGAGGATTCCTTCAGGCACCTTTGGGAGAGGAACAGGAAGCAAGCCTGCACACCAGACAGCTGGGTAAGACTGTAGGTACTGATACGGGTTGCACGGCCTGCAGCACCAAGAGGGGATCAGGCCTAAAAGTGCTGGAGCAAGGGAGAGTGTATTTCCTATGCTGACTTGCAACAGATTCGTGATTTCTTAACACAGAGCAGGCACATTACCTGAAATTTAAAAACACAAAAACAGAAAACCCAACACTTTGAACAGAGCGTTAAGTATTTACTTGTAAATATTTAAACACAGTACAAAACAAGAATACTGGAAGCAAGTATTAAACTTTTATACAGAATGATTTCACCTTATCACTGCTTTACATTAGCTTCTGCAGGCACAAGCCTGTGTGCAGTGGATTGACCATTGTAGCAGATGGCCCTGCTTTTGTGCCAGTGGAATGCTGGGCTTTTTTGGGCAAGGGGAAGGCCTAGTTAGAGGGAGATTGCAGTTGAGTCCATTAACTTCTAGCTTGAGGTACTAAAAGTCTTAGTGTGAAAGGAGGGCTTTCCTGCTAGGAAACACAGCCTGCTTTCCTCCAAGCCAAACCTTTGGCACAACAAAGTGCAATTTTTAACCTTGATTAGTGGGGTAAATCCAAAGTCTCAAGTAAATAGAAGTAGCAGCTGAAGGAGGATGGGAACAGAACTTACTAAAAGTAGAAGGAAGGTCCTGAAACACCCTTATTTTGCTGCCGCAGTGTAAAAGCTGGGAGAGTAGTACCTCCCTCACTCCCTTTCTCATTTCAGTACTGTAGTGAGCTCTTTCTATCCTTTTTTTAACCTCTGGAACTTTGTCTTAGGCATTTCTCATCTTCAGCTTTTATGACTTTGGTTGACTCAACATCCCCCTCCTTTAATGTCAAGTCATGAACTTTTAGCCAGTGTTCGGTATGTAGGATTCTGTTAGGATACCTAGTGTGAGAATGAAATTTGCAATTGTACACTTTTTATTGCATACCAGCATCCTTATTAGTCCCCATTTTCAGAAAGCATCTGGCAATTTTTCATAGCATATCTGTTTCTTTAATGTTTTCCGATGCCCTGTTTTTAAGCATATCTGACTTTGCTGCCAAAATCGACGGTGACAGGTGTGGAGAATTATCCTCAGAAAACAGATCTACTTCACAAGGGCTGTTACATTTCAAAGGCAATATTAAATGTTTTAGTTTGGAAAACGATGGCATCAAGCATCACTTATGGGAAAGCCAAACTGTGCTATTCACTCAGATGCCCTTACCTGGGCTAGTACAATGTTGCAGCAAAACTGGGGAAGCTCTAGGAGTTTTTAAATGTCTCCAGGACTCAGGACTAGAGCCCCTGTGAAAATGAAGTATACAGTACTTCCCCTTCTGCTGGCTAATGTGAACAGGGACCATTACTGGGCTCCTTCTCTGTCCTGTCACCCAGAAGGCAGAAAATCTAAGGTTTAAGAGAATGCTGAGTCACAGTTGTGCCTACAGACTGCATTGGAATCACAGCAGATGCAAGGTCCTGGTTTTATTGCACTGCACCAAAGGTCAGGTGCTTCTATCTCAGCATCTTCTGCCTATAAAGTACTCAGTAAAGAACTATGCTTTCAAAGCCTGAAGAAAGTTCTGTGGATCTTGAAAATTGTCTTTCTCACCAGCAGAAGTTGGTCCAGTAAAATATATCGTGTCACCCACCTTTTCTCTCTAATGTCCTGGAGCTGATACAGCCTTAACAACACTACAGTTTGAACCTCTGTCATCCAGCTCCCTTGGAACTGGATCAGTACCAGACAAGAGAATGTGCCAGGTCACAGGAGGTCAATATTGTGTAACACATTACCAACACATTACCAACACGTCCACTGCTCACTGGGCTCGTACAAGGCTTTTAGGAGTAAATCACAGGTTAATAACAGCACAGAACAACACTGAGAGCCACGACTGGTGTCTGTGAACAAACTTTATGGAACCACAGGAAACTTGGCCACACCCATGATAGTGGTTATACGTCTAACTAAAATCATGTTGGATTAAGTACGTTGCCAGATGAGAGAGTGCCAGCTTAGACAGTTCCAACATGTAGGCTGTGTCTACACTATGAAGTTCTTTTGAAATATTTTTTGAAAGAAGGGTATCTTTCAAAATATCCAGCAGAACATCTACACACAAAAAACGTTCCTTCAAAATTAAATCGGAAGAATGCGGCCATCCTTTCAAAAATGCTCTTCCACTTCTGTTTCAGGAAGAGCGCCTTTTTTCAAAAGCTTCTTTTGAAAGAAAACAAGCGTATATGCTCTGCGGGCCCTTTTTTTTGAAAGGTGCCTCATGGCACCTGATTTTTCAATCCCTGGCCTGTTCTTGCAAAAGAGCAGGGGCTGTGTGGACACTCTCTTTCAAAAGAGCAGATCACTCTTTTGATCTGCTTTTTTGTGTGTGGATGCACTCTTTCAAAAGAAGTTCTTCCAGAAGAAATCTTCTAGAAGGACTTCTTTTGAAGGATTGCTGTAAGGTATCCGTAGCCATAGCATTTTTTGAAACAGTAAGCTTTGCTAGAGAGAGTGGTCTCAATTGAGTTGCATCCAATTGAGTTTTTGCACTGTTAACTAGTGATGGCATTTGTGCAATATACCATGTATAGATTTTTGTAGGTCTGCCTTTGAACCTTAGCATATTATCTGATTCTGCACTCACTGTACAATTGCAATATAAGAATGTTTTCTGTAATGTAATTCATAAAGTAGCTTATGGCTTCACATAATTAAAATGGCTAAAATGAAACATCAATACTTTGAAATATAAAGTAAACTAAGTAGAAATTCATCAGTGAATGCACTTTAAGAGACAGTGGTAATCTAGGACACGTAAAATACTTGTGCAACCTCAATTAATGCAAGAGGTGAATAAATTAAAAATAACTTATAAATTAGTTGTATCACTGCCATCAAACCGGGTATGATTTGCTCTGCTAACACCTCTTCCAGTGTAATAGTGGATCTGATTGTTACCTCATTTTACTCTTTAGCTGTAGCTGTCCTCACATATGGGTATTTGTGTTATGTAAAATCATTTTACTTTATGAGGTATATGGTGCACCACTGTTCTGTCTTCACTGGCTCTAAGCAGCCGACTTTAGAAAGTATAGCAGTATTTTGTTACATTCAGTAGTAGTGTTTTTTTAACTGATGCATGCAATTTATATAGAAATGAGAAATAGCTTTCATATGCCAAGTCCAATCTTTCAATAAGTCTAAGAAGAAAAAGAATAAATTATTGCAGGGCACAAACTCTCATGTTTATTATTGTGGGGATTGGCTAGAAATGCCTGAAAGCTGTGAAAGGTGTGATGTTGCAAATAATCTTCTGGCCTACTTCTGTATTTAACTGAGTAGTCTGAAGACAAGCTTGAAAGCAGTTACTTGGAAATATACAGGCCCACTGGAGCTCATCTATTGCCCAGCTCCTTCGGTCATTGGAACTTCTTTTAACTTAACAGGACATTAATTAATCTTCTCAACTTTCATATGAGGTTGTTAATCATTACCCCCATTTTATAAGTGGGGAAATTGAGGCACAGATAAGTCATATAGTATGGTGGTTCTCAACCAGGGGTACCTGTACCTCTTTGGGTACTCAGAGGTCTTCCAGGGGTACAGCAACTCATCTAGCTAGTTGCCTGGTTTTACAACAGGTTTACATAAAAAGCATTATTGAAATCACTACAAGCAAATTTCATACAATGACATACTTGTACAGCTCTGTGTTGTATACACCCAGGTTTAAGTACAATATTCATATTGTAATTAATTTATTTTATAATGTTATGGTAAACATGAGAAAGTAAGCAATTTCTCAGGAATAGTGTGTTGTATTTTAAAGTTTGATTTTGGAAGCAAGTCGTTTTTAAAAGAGAGGTGAAATGTTGGTCTTGCATGCTCCCATCAGACTCCTGAAAGGCTACACTTGTTCAGAAAGATTGAGAACCACTGGTTTAAACAAACATTTTCAATGGTAGAAGAACAATGTGTGTGTCTGAAAATTGTAGGTGTTGTGTATACTCATCATCTTTTTAGAAAGGAGTACTTTATAAAAAAAGGTTGACAAACACTGATATAGTAAAAGTCTTCATTATTAAACTAGGAGTTCCTGGCTCCCTGCGCTGTAGTCTAACTTGCATTCTATTTCTCTTTACTTCCGCTATCCCACCTCCCATTGTAAAATACCTCCTGACGCAATCCTCCATGGTCTAATGCCACCACATGGCTCATTGTGACTTATGCCAGCCTACTCAGAAATGATCAAGAGCAAGTTTGAGATTGAGAAATCAAATCCCAGGATGATCTGTGTCTTGCCTTTCTGGTTTTTATAGGCAACTTCATTAGCATTTTCTGAAATATGAAGATTCATTGAGCAGCTGTACTATTGGTAATAGTATGATTCTGAATGCACAGATAAGAAAAAAAAGTAGAAGTCCATTTTCATGCAAATGGTAAGCTTTGCTCTCTTAAAACAAATAAATTGTGTATTCATCCCACACCCACACAACATGCTGCCATAATTCACATGACCCCTTTCCCTTTTCCCTCATTGTTAATGTAATCTAATTATCATGCACATAAGCAATGCGAACTTCCAGCAAAAGGGGTGGATGGCACCTATAAAAAAGCTTACTTTGCTTTCCATGAATGCAATTCATGTCTCATCAACCCCCATCATTAATTTTCAAGACCAGGGACAGCAGTAACAAGACTGTATAACAATGTATGTTGAAGTGTTTATTACTCCAAAACAGAGTGCAGTGTTGTAAAATTCTGAGTGACTGGAGTGCTCAGCACCACCTCACAAGCTATACATCAGCAAAACTAGGGTCTGATCCACCACCTAACAAAGTCAATGCTTAAAGAACTGTCTCTCTCATCCTTATGTTATTGAAGATTTTTCTTTACCTTCTGTCCTGGCCTGAACCACGCAGATTCAAACTTCATACTGAGCTTCATTAAGAATCACTGTGTTTTACAGTGGGATCCTTGGTGATGTTAGATTGCATGCTGTTTGGGAAAGGAAGTGTTTATTAGTTGTTTATAGAGAATCCAAAACAATGGGATCCTTCCCTCGTTTAATACAAGGCACTCCCACAACTTGCATTAATAAGGTAGTAAGGAGGAGAGGACTTGTTTTATCTACCCAATGCCTCATAACTCTTCAGTTCTACTGCTACCATCAAATCACATGTATTTAGTACCCTAGCTGTGTCCCTTTCAGTCAGTGCTTCAGCATTGCTACCATGCAAGTCCTGGGTGGATGTGACTCCATTGGTTTGTTGCAATCCCTCCCCCGCATCTCACCTCCCACATTGCCTTTCTGTTGTTGGGGCTTTTGCCCATGCTGAGAGAATCTGTTCTAGTGCTTTGGCCACCAGCTGCTACACAGATGCTACATATCATTTGGCATACTGGAATAGGGTTGACAATGTCTTTTATGTAAGAATGCAGATTAACTGTGTCCCCTGCATCATCTTAACCCTACCTTGGGTGTAACGTTAGCTCAGAAAGTCACTGAATGAATGTCTGGAATAGCAAAAACCCCAGGAAAAGTCCAGATTGAGTCTAAAAAGTTAGGTTATGTTTTTATTGTTCCAGCTTCTTCTGAAAGGAAGACCACAGGGAGATGAATGAGTTTTGGGGCAGTATTCTAGAGCGTGTGTGCCCTCTGCTGGAGGTGAAGTGAGGATTTAGCCTTTTCAAAGGTTAATTTTATTCTCAGGCTTGAAAGGGAGTCTTTCATGCATGAAAAAATACCCAAGGATCCTCACCATCCACAGACAGTTGAAGTGCTTTGGTTTTAAAGTTTGACTCAGAATGACCCACAGATTAAATTGCATGGGACTCCATTTTATGTGTTCCAGAAAGAAGACTGGCTCAGTTAATGCTAGTAGGATTTAAATGTGAATGTCTAAGGAGTCTAAGGTAGTCCAAGTCAAGGGCTTAGGACAGTGAGCCATATGATCCCACCATAGCTTTGCCCAACTTGTGTGAATGGCTTTTGGTTTGACCATTTTTTTCATATTGGCAAACACTGTTTCAGTATTTATGGGTGGACTGGGTGATTGGGTAAGCCAGCTCATTCCATCGTAATAGTTTATCACTGAACAGTCATCACTTACCCCTTATAGAATTAGTCAGGCTATTTGCAGAATTCTCTGCAGTTAGGATAGAAAATTATTGAAAACATCATCATTCAGTTTAAATGGTTAAATGTGGTAAATAGCAAATTTTTAATGTTGCCCACTTTGGAGAGGGAAGGAGGAAAGAAAATGAATATCATTAGACTAAAGAAAGGGCATGGCTTACCTGTGATGAACCAGAACATTGCTGCAGCATAATGATGATTATACAATTCATGGAATTCTGTAATCACAAATAATGCTGCATCATAATACCATGTAACAATTTCTGAAGCAAGTTCAGGGGTTCAAAAGGCTATTCTAGCATATACAGAAAGTCCACTGAATGTGAAGATGAGTGGCAACTGCTTACTCTGGCTGAATAGGGTCTGATTTTCATAAGTGCTGCACACCTGTCATTCCCATTAAAACCAATCCATGTTGTGGTGCTAGCAAGTGTGAAATCAGAGCCAGTATAAAACAGAAAATCACTGACCCATTTTGCAGACAAATTAGAAAGAATAAATACAGAAAATGTCTCAAATATGGATTATGAGAGAAGAGAATGAATCATGCCTTGTGGGTAAAGGCTAAATATAATTTATATCTGCAGTTCATCTACATATATACAAAATTTATGCCATATAATGTCTGCATTAACATTTATAACATACATTTTGGGTGTCATTATTTCTTGGTATATTAAGGTGACTTATGGCTCTTAATGTTGCTTTTGCTTGTAAAAGTTAACTGGTGGGAGTTTTAAATTAGAAGTATCTTGGTGCTAATAGAACAGCCATTTCTTTGGGCATTGTGGGAACACCACACCGTGCCATGGTCTACCATTGCTGAATACACTTTTGGAAATTCATTCTGGGAGTAGGAAAGTGTATGTAAATGTTAAAACATCCTTGTGATAGTCGATGTCACCATGTTGGGAGCACACGAATCCTTACATATCAGTAAGGGGTAAATGAAATCCCAAATCACCTTTTGAGATTTTGAAATATTTTGGATTTTCCATTTCTATCGTATTGTTTGGTTTTTTTTAATTCTTACAGCAATGGAGATAGATAAAATACCAAATTATATCCCTCTTCTCAAAACACTCCTCTCATCATTCCACAAGTCATTTCCGATTTCACAGCCTAATGTAGAACCCTGCCATCTCTCAAATCCAGTGTGCCTTAACTGACCGCTGTGCAAAAAACATGACCAAAGAAATATCCAGGGTTCTATCACAGGAAAAATGAGCAGCCACTCTCCGGAAGCCCAGAAAAAGGACTGGAGAGTAAGTGTTTGGATTTATTGACCATCTACCTTCCCAGCCCAAAAAGGTGCAGCAGGATGTGGCTAATTGATGCAAATGCTGGTAAAAGACCATTGGTCTACCAGTTCGTAAAAATAAATGTTAGAAGGAAGCCTGAACCTACTTAGGAGAGGAGCATCTTGTGATGTGGGGAAGGAGGGCACTCTTTAGGAAGAGGATCATGGAGACTGTGAGGTCAAGTAGGGTCCATGCAGTTGAGTTGGGGCAAGCCCATAAAAAGGAGGTAATGAGTAAATCTAAATGTTGATGGAGAGTAAACCCAAACTTGAAAACATTTGAGGGTCACCCATGCCTAGTATTGATGGCTTCTCTATGTTAAGATAAAATTAATTGTTTAGTTGCTCCCTTTGTATTCCATTTACTGAGTTAATGTTCATCCAAATATTTCAGACTTTACGGGATTGGATAAAATGATACCCAGATCAAAACTATGCTTAATTTTAATTTTGAGAAGGCTATCTAAAGCAGAGGTTTTCAAATTTTGTTGATCTGCGACATCTTTCTGACAATAAAAATTATTACATGACCCCATGATATGGGACTGAAGCCTCAGCCTGCCCAAGCCTCACTATCCTGGAAAAGGTGGGAGCAAAGGCCAAGCTCTGCCACCCAGGGTGGGAATAGGGGGGCCATGACAAAACCCAAAGGCTTTGGCTTCAGATGGGGAATCAGCTCCATCACCCAGGGCTTAAGCTTGAACCCTAGGCCCCAAGAATCTAATGTAGCCCTGGTGACCCCATTAAAATGGGTCACAACCCACTTTGGTGCCCTGACCCACAGATTGAGAAATGCCAGTCTAAAGCACAGGAGTAGGACTTGGTAGACATTGGTGCTAGTCTAGGTTCTACCACAGACTTACAGCACTTGCTTAACCAACTCACATTACCTATGTCTGTTCCTCAGTTTTTCTATTAATAAAGTAAAGATAACAATAATTACCTGCATCACATAGCATGTGGTGGAGTATTAGCTCATTAATGCTTACACACAACTCCTGATTCTCTACTGGAGTGAAAATAATGTCTGGTTTTTTTGCAAAAGCAACCCTTTACACCAACAAGACTTGCAAAACCAGAACACACAGTCCTTGGCCCCTCTCATCAGTACTGTCTCCTATTGCAGGGCATAAATTGCACCTCTTTGTTCCTTCTCCTGCAAAACTCTGATAGACATTTGAAATTGAAATGGTGCAATTATGTTTGATTAGTGACTGTACTAACATTTTTTAAAAAAGTAAAGTAGATGCTGATTACCAAGCAGTAATATAGCGCTTTCAGGCACAACTATAATTCCATTCATGAATATACATTAATCTTATGCATTAGTTGTTATCCTTACTGATGATTAAAATATACTAACCAATGCAGCATCATGTTGAATTAGGAAACTTAAAAACAGGTGTCCAGAATGCAGGCAATTTCTGGATGGTACAAAAACCATCAAAATCTTTTTCAGTCTCCTTATTTGAACTGGTCTCTGTGAATTTTATGTTCTCAGAAGGTTGCAGTGCAGAGAACAGATAGCAACAGACACCAGTAATAGAAGCAAATGATGGTAGCATCAGGTGGTAATGTAAATAAATGGAACAGTGAGTAGCAGTGGTGTTAAGACACCATGTAAGAGTGGGCGTGGCGTCGGTGCACTGCTATAATAGCATATGGGGATTTAGGAAATAGAGTGGAAAAAAAAACTGAATGAAATAGTATGACTTGGAAGGAAAATGAGCAGCCTGCAAATGGAAAGAATAAAGGTCAGGGACAGAGTTACTACTACCCTGTGTCTACACAGCAATGTACGTTTGTGCTCAAGCGTAACTTTGCATCCACACTCCAAATGGTCTAATCCAGGGCTCGAACCTATGGTCTCAAGATCCATATTATGTTGGGGCCTAGAAAAATAATAGGCTTGGACCCAGTGTGCAAAAGCCCCAAATTGATCTGAGTACCAGAATTCATACAGTTCCTCGGGGGAACTTCTTTAGTCCTTTCTCTACTAATAATCTGTGGTGTGGTTTGTTGCACTATTATTGCAAAAGGAAGCTACACCTCCTTTTATTGCAATCCATTCAGATCAGCATTAACCCACTGTCTGCTGGTCTGCAAGCACACTATATGAGATCCTGCAGAGAAGAAACAGATTACAAGAAGCCTTTGGTAAAATGTGCTGCTTCCCAATCCCAACAGCAAAGTCAGATTTTGGTGCAAGCTGCCTGGGCCCCCAGCACATGCACCTCAAGTTGTGGGGTCAGGGGCAGACAGCAGATTGGGGTCCTGCAGGGAGTTGGGGAGGGGGTGACAGAGCTTCCAGCTCAGCACAGCCAGGAAAGGATGACCCCTAACACCTTCAACCATTCCCCCTTTCTGAAGAGCAGCAGCTTAGTCCCTAAACTGTTATCTGCTTAGTCCTTGCTCAACTTTCTGGCTGCTCACTGAGGCAGTGTGTAGGGGACCATGCAACCTGCACTATCAGGGAAACAAGTAGGAGCTAACTCCAAAAAATAGCTGCAGACTCTGGGGCAAGTTCAGCTCCTCCTTCCTGCTATGCAGAGCTTGCCTGAAGCAGGGAGTACAGTTTGACAGGTGGGAAAGAAGCTGCCAGCTAACAGGGTGTTGGGGGTTCTCTCTCCCTCTGGCTATGCTGAGCCAGGAGCTCTGCTGCTTCTCCTCTCTGCATTGCTGCTGCTTGGTTATAAACCACTGTCTGTCCTTTGCTCCTGAGCCGCTATTCCCCCTCACCCTGTCTGTGCAAAGATACTTGGGCCAGGTTAGGAGAAAGTTGTCTTTTCCTTTGCAACCACATTTTACATCAAACTTCAAAACCAACAGACAAAACCAGCCAGAGAAGAACACCTTCACTGAACATCCCTTTTTAAAAACTAAGAATGATCAAGTTTCAAGTTAATAATTTGACAGCTGTAGAGTCTGGTGTCTTAATGATCCTCAGAACAGGTGCACATTGGCATTTTCCTGCCAATGCAACTCAGCCTACACATGGAGAGCACAATTCTCAGATTAGTTCAGTATAAAGTCTTTTCAAGCCACAGTCATTCTACTGAGACAGCCAACAAAAATGTTAATTATGCAGGTCATGTGGTCACAGGCTCCTTATGGGCACCTGAGCCCCATCAGGTGCATCACCACAATTAGGAAACAAGGTAGTCAGTAGAGTTTTCAGACAGGGCATCAAAGCCCTAGGGCTAACATGTCAATACTGGGGTTGAGGAGTCACAGGTGCTAGGCACTTTGGCATAAGGTTACTTTGACTGAGGTCTGGGCACTGCAGTATGGACACCAGAGCCCTAGTTTAAGCATTGGTCAGAAAATCCTTAACCTGGGGTTAAAATGGAGTGTGGAAGCTCATGCCCAGGGCTTGTTGATTCACATCAGCAGTATCAAGTCCCACTGACCCTAAGCTTACATTGCTGTATAGACACACCTGTAAGATCCTTACTGTTCATTTTCTTCCTCTTTGGCATTGTAGTTTGGGCCTCATGCAAAGCCAGCTAAAGTCAGTGGAAAAATTCCTAATGCAGTTGTAAGTTTTAGATCAAGCCCTTAATGCAAACGAATCACCTATACAGTTTTTATTGCAATACAGGTTGGACCTCCTTGGTCCAGCATCTTTGGGACTTGACCAGTCCTGAGCAACAGAGTTTGCGAAACCAGGGAAGGTCAGGCACCCAGGTTCTCCCAGGGTTCTGTTGGCTGGGCTTCCCTGATGGCCACTGGCTGGACTTCCCACCCCCAGCCATCACTCAGTTAGGCTCCTGGCCCCTGACTTGCAGGTGGGACTTTGCTCTGGGCCACTAGCAGGGCTCTTCTCCTAACCAAGCTCCCTGCTCCCTATGCTGCCATCAAGGCTGTGCTCTGAAGTCTTGGCCCACTGGGGCTTTCTGGTTCAGGGGCTCTTTGGTCCAGCAACATCCATGGACCTACTGGACCACAGACATTGCTGGATTAGAGAGCCCCAGACCAGAGAGGTTCAACTTGTATTCACTCTGTTACAACCCTCCCATCCTCACTTCCTATCCTCTAGTACCAAACCTTGGCCTTTGTCATCATGTGTATTTTGTTGATTGCCAAACCAGGTATGATTACCCCCACTCAACATGATGGGACTCTGAAGAGGGAAACAAGTGCTGAAATGCAAGTCTAAGATTCCATTGAGATAGTAGCCTCTCATGGAACGCTTATTCTAGTGTTTGGCTTTATGATATAGCTCAGTCTTGTGCTATTTCCAAGTTATTTCATATTCTGTCTAAGGCTCCTGTATGTTGGATTGACTGCATCAGACCTTCATAATCAACTGCTCAAATTTCAATTTTCTCATGCAATGTGTAAATGCAACTCTAGAATTTGTGATTCATTGAAAGGTGCCTCTGTTATTTTTGCACTCCTTTCTTTCCCTTTCAAATCGTCAGGCTGAACAACAGTTCTCTGAAAAGCAATTTGGGAAAAATAACAGTCAGCAGATTTGGTGCCCTATTCAGACTCTATCATGAGGAGTGGGGAACATCTTTCTATTAAACTCAAAACCAGACTTATTCAAGAAAATAGAGGCAGAACCAGAAAATATGTAGATCTAAAGTTAGTATTTGTTTGTTTAAGCAACAGAAATGGACCCAAAATTATCCATCTATTTGACACAGTAGGGCTACGTCTACACGTGAACGCTACATCGAAATAGCTTATTTCGATGTAGTGACATCGAACATCTACACGTCCTCCAGGGCTGGCAACGTCGACGTTCAACATCGATGTTGCGCAGCACCACATCGAAATAGGCGCTGTGAGGGAACGTCTACACGCCACAGTAGCACACATCGAAATAAGGGTGCCAGGCACAGCTGCAGACAGGGTCACAGGGAGGACTCAACAGCAAGCCGCTCCCTTAAAGGGCCCCTCCCAGACACAGTTGCACTAAACAACACAAGATCCACAGAGCCGACAACTGCTTGCAGACCCTGTGCATGCAGCATGGATCCCCAGCTGCAGCAGCAGCAGCCAGAAGCCCTGGGCTAAGGGCTGCTGCACACGGTGACCATAGGGCCCCGCAGGGGCTGGAGAGAGAGCGTCTCTCAATCCCTCAGCTGATGGCCGCCATGGAGGACCCCGCAATTTCGATGTTGCGGGACGCGCAACGACTACACGGTCCCTACTTCGACGTTGAACGTCGAAGTAGGGCGCTATTCCTATCCCCTCATGGGGTTAGCGGCTTCGACGTCTCGCCGCTTAACGTCGATGTTAACATCGAAATAGCGCCCAACACGTGTAGCCGTGACGGGCGCTATTTCGAAGTTAGTGCCGCTACTTCAAAGTAGCGTGCACGTGTAGACACAGCTTAGGACATCTTCTATTTTATACCAGTGTGAGACCAGATTGAGGTCTAATTCTGAATCCAGATGTCATGGCTGGGGCTCATCTCTATCTAAAAACTGAAGAAATTATTCAGGAAGCCTTGTTCGTAAGAGGAATGCCCAATAATGTGACTATGGCTGTGGCTACACTACTCTCCCCTTTTGGAGGAGACATGGCAATAAGCCACTTTGGCAGATGCTAATAAGGTGCTGCCATGAATATGCAGGGTGTCATTAGCATAATGGCAGCCACGCACACTTCGAAAATGCCAGTTTCAAAACACATACTGCCCATGTAGTCAGAGGCCTTTTGAAATGGCCCCTCTCATTTTGAAAGCCTCTTCTTCCTGTTTGGTTTTGGGAAGAAGGGGCTTTTGAGATCGGGGGTCATTTCAATAGGCCCCTGGCTACACTAGTGGCATGTATTTTCGAAACTGGCACTTTCTCAGCATGCACAGCTGCCATTATAAGAACATAAGAACATAAGAATGGCCATACTGGGTCAGACCAAAGGTCCATCAAGCCCAGCATCCCATCTGCCGACGGTGGCCAATGCCAGGCGCCCCAGAGAAGGAGAACAGAAGACAAGTGATTTATCTCCTGCCATCCATCTCCTGCCCTTGTTATGAAGGCTAGGGCACCATACTTTATCCCTGGCTAATAGCCATTTATGGACCTGACCTGCAAAAATTTATCAAGCTCTTTTTTAAACCCTAATAGAGTCCTGGCCTTCACAGCCGCCTCGGGCAAGGAGTTCCACAGGTTGACTGTGCGCTGTGTGAAGAAAAATTTCCTTTTATTAGTTTTGAACCCACTACCCATCAATTTCATTTGGTGTCCCCTAGTTCTTGTATTATGGGAAAAGGTAAATAATTTTTCTATATTCACTTTCTCCACACCATTCATGATTTTATATACCTCTATCATATCGCCCCTCAATCGCCTCTTTTCCAAACTGAAAAGTCCCAGTCTCTCTAGCCTCTCCCCATATGGGACCCTTTCCAAGCCCCTAATCATCTTAGTCGCCCTTTTCTGAACCTTTTCTAATGCCAATATATCTTTTTTGAGGTGAGGAGACCACATCTGCACGCAGTACTCGAGATGTGGGCGTACCATAGTTTTATATAGGGGAAGTATGATATCTTTTGTCTTATTATCGATCCCTTTTTTAATAATTCCTAACATCCTATTTGCCTTACTAACTGCCGCTGCACACTGCGTGGATGTCTTCAGAGAACTATCCACTATAACTCCAAGATCCCTTTCCTGATCTGTCGTAGCTAAATTTGACCCCATCATGTAGTACGTGTAATTTGGGTTATTTTTTCCAACATGCATTACCTTACACTTACCCACATTAAATTATGCTAATAAGCCGCTGCATATGCATGGCAGCACCACATTGGCATCTGTTGGAGTGGCTCATTAACATGCGCCCTCTGAAAGGAGGGGGTAGTGTGACCACAGCCTGTGTATCAGGTTTCCATTGACTTCAGTGAGAAGGGACTTGTGCAGACTTTTTGCAGAAGACAAAACCTCTGAACAGTACCAAAACTCCTGTGCCTTATCCATCCATTTTTTTATCTAAATGTTATTGTTCCCCAAATAAGCAAACTGGGAATAGTCTCCAGACAAAGTTGTACAACTGTGTAACCCTTTTTATATACTTCTGATTACACTTTATTCTTGCTCTGTCTCTGGATAGCTGCATTCATCCTAGGTTTCTGCTTTATGCCAGTGTGGGGTGACCAGATGTCTTGATTTTATATAGTTCCAATATAGGTTGAACCTCTCTAATCTGACATACTCTTGTACAGCAACGCCTGTGGTTCAGCATGATTTCAGGTAGCTGCATGTCCTCTTACTATGGGTGTGGCCAACTTTCCTGTGGTCCCATAAAGTTTGTTTACAGCCTCCAGTCCAGTCTCTCAGTGTGCTGTGCTATTATTTAGCTGGCATTTACCCCTAAATGTCTTCTAAGAGACCAGCATGCAGTGGAAGTGCTGGTAATGCTTCTAGACAAAATTGATCTTCCCGGTTCAGCAAATTCTCTGGTTTGGCATCAGTCAGGTCCCAAGGGTGCTGGACTAGAGAGGTTCAACCTGTAATTGCAGTTTTGTCTTAAATAGGACACTTACAACTAACGCCCATCTTGATTTTTTGCACTTGCTGTCTGGTCAGACAGTCAAGGCAGTAAAATGTCAGTTTTACAGAAATGATATGTAAGAGCTGAATTAAACTAGTTTTCCATTTAAATTAGCACCACATCCCCAAACTGGATTTGCATTATGTCCAAGTCCACTCTGAATAGATCCCTCGGCCATTTAGGATTTCCTTGACCTGGGAAGAACAGAATATTTTTAGTTCATTCTAGCTAAAAAGGCAGTGGATTACAGCTGCCTGGCAGATCCTAATATACTCTTAAAATACTTCAAATTTGATTTAATATTTGTATACTCATTTCACTCATCTGCAAAAACATCTGATTTTGGGTCAACTAAAAGACTCTGAAAATCTAGCAAAAATAAGCAATATTTTTCTTCAATCACACTAGCTGCATTTTGGTATTTAATTGTTCATATTTTATAAGCAGTGGTAACATGCTTGTGACAAGGTTATGACACTAGCTCAAATGGATTTACTGCTGTGTTGTACAGCCAATGGCTATAACATCAGAGATGTGACCCAGAAGAGTGATAATAAATAGGAATGATTAAAAAGTCTTCTTTTTCCTTCACAATTAGTATAATCGAGCATGGAGTTTAATTTGTAATTACTGATCAAGCCACAATATTCCATGTGATGCAAATCCTGCCCCTTCAAATCCATTCTGGAAACATGAAATATTTTGAACATAGTAGAGTAAGTAGCTTGTAGTAGCTTGTGGGTGCCCTACTGTACATAAAACTTGGGAGACCCATGCACTAAAGCCTTATTATGCACTAACCAATGCAAAAGTTGGGGCTGTGGGACAAAAACAGAGTTTGAAGACTTACAGTTCAACAAATCATATTTTAAACTGCCACTCTAATATTCTGGGTAAATCAAGCTTTGAGTGAGATGTATCTGTGCATGATATTTGACTTGCAGTATTCAATGTAACAAGTTGGCATATATGATTCAGAATAGAAAAAAAATTAGTTACCTAATTGCATATGCAGAATAAACATGCAGTCATATCAATATACATTTGCCGTAGCTTTGCTTGCACATGACTATTGAATAACTGTGCATATAGAAGTCCACGTGTGATTACTTTTGCACAGTTAGATTTTGCATGCAACTATAGTAATTGTTCAGGCAAATTATGCATGAAATTTTACATCTTTCTTGAAAATCAAGTCCTATATATTTCCCCATAATCTGAATTATTTCCACATTTGCAGCCTGATCACCTTTTACCCATACTTACAAAAAATTCCAGTTCAATTTTGCTTAAGATGATTCGATCAGATTCAATATATTTGTGATTGGTTGCTATCCATTTAAGAGCAGGGCTGACTGAGAACTCTCCCTCAGATATTGAAAAGCTATCAGATGGAAGCCCATTCATATTGGTGCTGATAAAAGAAATACATGCATTTACAAAAATCGTTGTGTAGGGCCTAAATGGAAACATGGGATTGTCCTAATTTTTTTTGTATTTTGGTTGGTTAGTTTGTGTCTGGTGGTAGAGTGTTTTTTTCCCCCTTTGTGGCCATTAAAGTGACATTCATCCTCGGTGTACCCTGAGTCTTTGCAATTCTGGAAGACCTGGTTTCACAACACATAAATGTATTATCAGACCTTTCATGACAATGTCTTTCCTCTGTAACATTTTTCCAGTCTCTTTCTTTATTCAGTGTGTGGTGGTAGCTATTACATAACTAATATACATGAATGGTTTTTCTGTTTAAAAATACATTTTTGCCATGGAGTTAAGGTTCAAGAAAGAAAGAAAGAAAGAAACTGATATTACAGGTAAGATAATTTATAAAAATATTTTAGGCAAGATAAGGCAACAATGAAAACAGACTAATTTCAGTAATTTGAAAGGTAATCAAATCTATAATTTAAAATTAAAACAATAGACAACATATTTTTACATCTGAAATAACTTTACATTGTTGGAAGCAGTAAGAGGACATAATTCTCACATAAAAATGAGCTATTAAAACTTGGAAAGCTCAAACAATGGTGAACAGACCAAGAGAATAAATGAAAATGTTAGTTCTGACTGAGAGCAGAGAAGAGCTCTAGCCAGGAAATCTTCAGTATTGCTTTACTTCTCTTTCTTGAAAACCAAATCTGTTAATTTTAGCATTTGTGAAATGTGCTGAAAAGACAGTCCTGGTGAATGAAGTCTTCTGTGCACAGAGCACAGGGAATTCAGGAGATGATTCGTTGAAGGAACAAAGAAAAGTTAAACTCCCAAATCCCATTAAGTAGACTACATCAGTTGGGTAATCCTTGTCTACATCCTTGCTGACAACCTCAGAGAATTCCAATATATGGTGAAGCAAGATTTTCCTTTCCAAATATATATATAATTTTTATCCATGTTCTCAATACTTCTGTAATTCTGTAATAATTCTGTTCTTTACTACATTTTCAGCTAATTTGCCCGGTACTGAAGTGAGGCTCTGTAAACTTTTTACAGGAATTGACATTGCATTAGCTACCCTCCAATCATGTGATACAGAGTCTGCTTTAAGTAATAGGTTACATACCACTGTTTGTAGTTCTGCAGCATTTGAATTCCCTCAGAAATTGTGTGAATACTACCTTGTCCAGGTTGCTTATTCCTGTTTAATTTATCCATTTATTCCAAAACCACATGTATTGACAGTTCAATCTGGGACATTTCCTCAGATTTGTCACCTAAAAAGAATAGCTGAGATGACTGGAGAGCCAGTGCAGTGAAAATTAATGCAAATTACTCATTTAACTTGTCTGCAATGATCCTGTCTTCCTGCAGTGTTCGTTTAGCAGCTCACCTACCCAGTGATCCCACTGACTATTTAGCATACTTCCCACTTCTGAGTTGCTTAGAAACGTTGTGTTAGTTTTTATGTCTTTTTTCTTGGCCTACCTTAATATATTTTGACATGCAACTTGCCAGAGTTTTTGTGCCTTTCTGTTTTTCCTCACTAGGATTTGACATCCAATGGAATTTTTTTTACATGCACACTTCTCCATAGGAATTAAAATGATGCTGATAGGAATAAAGGGGATTTCGAAGTTGGTGGGGTCCTTTCGAAAAGGACCTCCATCTGGACAAGCCATGTGGGAGCGAAACGTGACAATTTTGAAAAGCCGCGGCCGGCAGCATGCTAACAAGGCTCTGAATATGCATTTCAGCACCTCATTAATAATCTTCAGAATGGCCATTTGCATGGCCGTTTTGAAGATTTCTCTTAGCGTAGAAATAGCGTGAGAGTAACTAATTTAACAAAGCCAGTGGATGGTCATAATATTTGTAAAAGCTTTTGGACTACTTCTAGGTTGGGAAGAATGGATTAATACTAATTATTGTATATTATATATATATACATCCATTTTATAAGTTTCTCATAATCATGGTTTCTAGACACACTTCACAGCTTTTTCTACAGAATGGGAAAAGATTTATATAATGCATTTTGATCCTGCAAGATGCCAGCACACTTTACAGAATCAATGGAGTTATGGTTTACTGTTCCAAAGAAGAGAAAAAAATTCACCATTTAAAAAATCTATTTTAAAATGCATACAGTGGTCAACTGGGAAGAATGAGATATTGTAATGAAAAAGATCAATCCAATAGTTCCAGGTGGGCGTTCAGGGGCTGATTAAATTGGAGGCAAGGCTTTGAGCCAGGCCTAGCCAGCCCAGCAGCCTTATAAGAAGGCAGCCTCGGCGAACACCTGTGAGCCGCAAACACGAGCAGCTAACAAGGAGTTTGCCTGGGAAAACATCCAAGAGGAGCTCAGGTAAGTGTGGCTTTTGGGGGGTTGCATTGTGAGCTGGTGGGTTGATTCAGGTCTCTCCAATTCAAGTGGAGTTAAGTAACCGATTTTAGCCTCTTTGTACAGATGATACAGTGGAGATAGCTGGGGCTGAACCTCACAGGAAATGGATCAGGAGACCCCATGGTTTTTAAGACATGGGATGCGTGGTACTAGGGACACAGGTTCTCTGACCACCCCGCCTAAGAGAAGAAAATGGGTTGTGGTGGTTAGGGATTCTCTCCTAAGAGCTGAGAGTTAGAATCTGGGATGTAACAGCGTCTCTGCCAAAAATCATCAGAAATCATCAAACCTGTAGATTATTACCCCTTCCTACTTTTCCATGTAGGAACTAATGATACAGCCAAGAGTGAACTTGATGAGATCACTGTGGATTATGTAACCCTAGGAAGAAAGATCAAAGAATATGGAGCATAATATCGAGAATGTGAGTGACGTAAGAATAAATTTGAATATTGATTAGGCTAAGTCAGTCACACCAGAGCAATGGACTGGACTAAAACTGAGTTCTTACCAATGCTCCCAGGATTTTACCCCGTGACCCTGAGGTAGTCGGCCAAGGGTCGAGCGACCTGGTGAACCTCAGGAAGATCCAGGAATAAATAAATACAATATTCAGCTCTGAATATACACAGATATACACACATCCATGGATCTGGATTTAATGCACCCAAGGGAACTGAGGAAATTGGCAGACATCATTGCTGAGCCTTTGGCTGTTATCTTTGAAGACTCTTGGAGATCGTGAGAGATCCCAGATGACTGGAAAAAGGCAAATGTAGTGCCCATCTTTAAAAAAGGAAAGAAGGACAATTTGAGGAACTATAGACCAGTCAGCCTTACCTCAGTACCTGGGAAAATAATGGAAGGGATCCTCAAGGAATCTATTTTGGAGCACTTGGAAGAAGAGAAAGTGATCAAAAGTAGTCAACATGGATTCACCAAGGGCAAGTCATGGCTGACCAGTCGGCTAGGTCTACACTACAGGCATCTGTCGACAAAAGTTACTGTCAACAGGGAAATTTCAGCAGCACCTTTGCCAGCAGATTACATCTACACACAACTTGCTCTGTTGACAGAGACCTGCCAGGCTACACTACCTTCTGGTGCCAGAAAGCAGAATGGCATCTCTGCAAAAAGTGCTGCCCAGCAACTGGAAGTCCTCTCTATCAACAGGTGTGTCCACACTGCACTTCTGTCTACACTTCTCTGACGATGGATTGTTATGCCTCAAATTTTTCAGGGATAATACTGTCAAGGCAAATTTAGAGTTCTGCCGAGAATCTGTTGACAGAATGCTTTAAGCGTGTAGATGCTCCCTGAGTTATGTAGACGAAAGGCCCCTTCTGTCAACAAAACTCTCTAGTGTAGATCCAGCCATTGGCTTCTGTGATGAGGTAATTAGCTCTGCAGACATGGGGAAGTCAGTGGACGTGATATACCTTGACTTCAGTAAAGCTTTTGATACAATTGCCAAACATCCATTGTTGCAGCAGTTCACTGTGGGAACCTATCCCACAGTTCCCTGAGCCCTATTGCATTCTTGGTATTTTTGCTGGTGCAGCATGGGAAAAAAAGGTCCCGCAAGTGGTTGTGGATATGTGATGTCATCTTTCCACATTGCATTGCCCTCACTCCCCTCTTATAGAAAGCAAACAGCCATTTTTCCAGAAGGAAAAGTTGGACATCAACTGCTAACTTAACTGAAATCTCTTGCTTCTATAACTGAATTGCATTTTATAACTGAATTATTGAAGATATTACAAAAAGCAAAAGGTGTCTGAGTCTTCTCAACTGGCCCTTCAGCCACTGTCCCCCTCCCTTGATGACAGAAACACGATCCCTGAAATAATGCAGGAACAATGCAAAGCTTGGAGAAAGAGTAAGATAGTAAAGGTTTGGAAAATAGAGATTTTTTGAGGCAGGGTTTTTTTGGCTTCCCAGTTCATTACACAAAGGTGCCCAGCAAGGTGGATGGGGCTTGCCAAATTTACGCACACATTGGTGCTTCTGTGCCCTGGGCTCACCCAAGAGTCTGTGTCGTCTCAAGTGGTCCTCCAGCCATGTTTTCCTGTCTTAAGGGGGCCATTTGATGAATTTGCCAAAGCTTGAAGAAAGAGAAGGATAGAAAAGATTAGGAAAGAGGTATTGGGTGTCCCACTTCACTGCACAGAGTTGGGGCTGGGGCTGGGGCTGGGACTTCTAAATCTCAAGAAGCAGTGTTGCTAAGTTGGGGGGGCACCTCAATTGACTGTTAGGAGCCAGCCCCCCATATCCCATGGGGAGGATTTGAGGGATGGAGGATGAAGGGCCAGTTGAGATGGGTCCCTTCAGTGTTGTTCAGGCAGGAGGACCAGCCCTGATTGACTGTTAAAAGGACAGCCCCCTCTCATCCCACAGGGGGAGATGGGGGATCAAAGGACGCAGGGCCAGCTGAGACGGTCCCTTCAATGTTCTTCAGGCAGATGTCGGGGGGTGCAGCCCCGACTGATTGCTAGGGGGCCAACCTGCCTCATTCCATGGGGAGGTTTTGGGGGATCAGAGGAAGAAGGTTCAGGTGAGATGGGTCCCTTCAGTGTTGCTCCGGCGGGGTGCGGGCAAAGCCCCTGAAAATCTTAGCCCAGAGGGGAAACTTCCTCCTCAAGCCCTCAAAAATCTTTCCCGCCTTCGGAGCCCTCCAGCCAGGACACAGGTCTGTCTGGCAGCATGGTCTGCACTGAACAGCAGGCAAGTCCTTTTATTCGGTCAGGGGCTAGGCACATGATGTGGTTGGGCACAGGAGAGACCCCAACTGCATGACTCCTGTGGGGAAGAGAGAAGGGCCCTTGCACAAATGTAAACTGCAGAAAAGAAGATTCTCATCCTCTCATCCAAGCACAACCTACCTCCTATAGCTTAGCTGCCACATGGTTTGGTGGTGCAAGGGCTGGCATCAGTGCTGAAAAAAAAAATCCAAGTGCTCAGCTTGCAAAGGTAGAGACAGAACCATGAACACCACATTGGGGCTATTTTTAATGGGTAGATGCACTCCCCATGCTGATAGCAAAGAAAGAAAGACATTTCTCAGCCTTTCATACAAGCATCTCACCACAGCCATGGACTTTGTGGAGCTGAATTCAAATTTGTAGGCTTTCTGTTACCTAACTCCTGCACACCTGGAGATCAGCAGAGATGGAAGCGGCCAGAGCGGAGGACTGTGGCGTATTGTGGGATACAAACGGGACACTTCTGGAGGCTAATAAGGTCTATTAAAAGGCATAGCTTATCCACACTAGCCTTAATTCGAACTTTTAAACTCAAACCTGATGTTACATCCAGTAGCTTTCCATGTTATAATACCAACCTCAGCACTGCCTAAAATCAATCTAATGGTATTTACAGTGAAGACAGTGACATTGTAAAATTGAGCTAACTGCCTTAAATTTGTCTTTATCACGTAGTGTAGATATTGCCAGAGAAATATTTTTTACTATTTATTGTATCAGAGAGTCAGGGGAGAGTGTTTAAAATACCTATCAAAATAAGAAAGAAAGACAATAATGTCTAGTCTTCATCCCAAGTTTATGCCTAGTTTTTATGTTATTCTATATGGGGGGGGGGGTTAAGCAGACTAAAAAAGTTAGTATGAGTAAAATTAATCTAATGACGTATCTCATTTTCATTAGCCACTATGAACTCTTTATATTTTATTTAATATACGTATTTTTCATTAAATATCTTGTGATTAAACGATATGGCTAAGAGGAAGGAGATATGCTTGATAATTTAAACATTGTCACAGTCATTCTTTTTTGCCTTGTGCTCCTATTTCAAAAGTTGACTTTTAATTTTATATACCCAGTATTAAGTACTTGTATTTTTTTTTCCCAAAGTGCCCAACAGATTTCAGTTGGAATTATGAGTCCTTAGCTTCTATGAAAATCCAACCTTGTGTAGGTAAAGTTGGACTCCCAAAAAGTGAAATGATTAAATTTGATTCTTACACTATATAATTTTCACAATGTCTATATGGGATTAGTAATATTTCTAATACCGCACATTAGTGACAAGTTCTTTAATTCATGAAAGTATCTGCTCTAGTTTAGTCAGCAGCCTTTGATAACGCTCATCATTTTGTTGATGACTTTCTGATCCTGGAAGAGACAACTGATTTGTGTTTGAGTGATTCTGGCATTTCCTTATTGATCAGTTCCAGGAGGTTGTGTTGATTTTCCAGGATATGGTGCAAAGGAATGCACTTGGATATTTGTTTGAAGAGGTGGCTGGGATCAGACTGCAATCTACATACAAAATTAAAAACAGAGGATGTACTTTTGTGTATGAGCCCAAGCACTGGGAGTCTCAATTCATAAATAAAATTAGTAAATCTTTGTAAAATACCTATATGTTATTGGACAGAAGGAAAAACAACAACACATACTAACTGTTTGGAAACAAAATTTCTATTTGAGGAGCAATACTCTGTTTTAAGTCCATGTTGAACTGGAACAAAAGGCTGAGATTGCAAAACTTCCCATTGAAATGAGCATTTCAAAAATATGTTTCATTTCCTGGAGCACCAAAATATTTCCTTCAGACAGTCTCACTTTTATTGATACTTTCCTTTAGAATGTTATAAATTAAAGTGTATGAAATATAATTTATAAAATTAATATTTGAATATAACACTAAAGAAAATTAATCAAAACATTCTGATGTCAGAGACTTTGTATTCTTCCATTGACAATATAGTCTATATCAACACATTCCCATGAAATGCTTCAGTTTCAGTAAAGCTTCATTTTTCAATAGAAAACTGTTCCATCAGTTTTTTTGGACTGGTTCTAATTGTTCTACCCTAGCAGTGGGAGACTGACAGTAAAAAGTGTGTTTTAAGCCTGTCCTAGATGCACCAGCTGTAAAGGTAAGAATTCTGTGGCCCAGTACAGTCCTTGGCATCGTTCCCAGAATTGGCAGCAATGGAGACAATGCTATTTTTGTGTGGTGCAAATATTACCCACTAAAAATTACTGTGTACTAAGGCCATTACTCAGCCAGGATATTGTAATGAGATTAGGTCACATCCTGGACTGAATTCTGGCATCCTGGATATGAAATACTATCTATCATTCCCAATCTACTGCTTTATTCCAAAGAGAGACTTCTGAAGGGAAATAAAATAAAAATAACAGATTTCATTGGCTTGGTCTTAACATGCCAAGGAAATTTAAAGCTGCACAGCTAGTAAAACAGTACCATTTCTTTTGTTGAAATATAGTCAGGCAGCCAAATTGTACCATTTAGCTGACAAATTGGAAATTGAGTATTGACAATTCAGTAAATGCAACTATGCAGAATTCGAGGCTAAGATACAAAGCTGTTTTTAACAAACACAAAGGGCTAGATTTGCATACTCTAGCTTTGCAATTAAGATAAAAGAAAATGTGGACTTCCTTATGAGAACTGTTTCTGAGCTTTTAAGAGGAGCTAGAACACAGCAAGTTCAATGATTCTTCAACATTCTGATTCTGTTACTGTAGCTTACTTGGCATAAAAATAGTCTGAGTTTTGCTTGGATTTTGCTTTGAAACCAATTTTCCAAGGAAAACAAGGCCCTAAAAATGTATGAACTATATCTTAATCTCTCAGAGAGGTGCATTCATCTGATCGTCTTTAGGGCAACTTTGTACTATTGCAGTCAGGTGGGAGAATATATTGCAATGCATCTAAGGGGTATGTTTTTGCATTAGGGATGTTTTTTGTACTAGGAGATTTCATGATTTGCTAGGAACAAAAGCAAAGTGAAGAAAATCAAATAAGCCATTCTGGAATATTCAGGCTATTTCTTTCAGAAAGTTAATCATTGGGTTTGAATAGCCAATGAAAACAGAACCTCTCCATTATTAAAAGTAAATCACAGGCATATTCTTAAAGAACCACAGGAGCATATGTTTTGCCACAACAGTCCCGATGAATATATCTAATTAGTCTGATAAATGACGTTCAGCATTAGCTGATATCTAAAGTTTTAAACTCTGCCCCCTCTGTAAAGAAGAAGAAGAAGAAGAAGAAAAAGAAGACTTCCTATCAAAGTCAATGGCAGGATGAGGCCCAAAATAGCTATTTAGTTGTTTTGCACTATCTATTTTGGAATAGAAGGAACACAGTTGCTCAATTTGTACCATGTAGCACATATATTTACTGCCTGTGCCCTAGCTATAATGGTATTAATCATAAAATTATGTGCAGATAACAACAGTCCTTGAGAACCTATATTTGAAATATTTGTTCCAAGTACAAAATTTGGTGAAACATGAGCTGTGGAGCAAATCTTGAAGTTTTTATTACATTTCTACTCAGGAATACTTCCACTGGTAAAAACCCAGGATGGTGTACAAGAATTAAATGAGACTCACAGGATTTCCCACCTGAGTAAAAAGATGAAAGTAACTATGTTTGAGAACTGTGTAATACTATATATAAAGAGAATATTGCTTGGATGGAATGACATTAGGAGAGATCTGGGCTTCAGTTCCAACTGTGTATCTTTGGAGGATCTCTGTTGAAAATCTAGGCCCAACTCACTCCTGCATAAATCAAGAGTAATTACAATGAATTACAATGACATCTGTAAAATTGGTGTGAGATCCGAATTTAGCCCCACCAGGAACATCATTTCAGAAATGGTACTTCCATTACTCAGGAAAAACTGTGGTTGAAGTCAAGTCATAGTGAGAACATAACTATATAAAACATATTACAAATTAATATGTGCATCTATTTTTTATATATTTATCATCAACTCAAACTGCTCTGGCCCTTTATCTTACCTTGAATATTAATGACTCTGTAGCTTTAATATGGCAAATATTGCCTTTAAAATAACATAGGGATACTTTTGATATGGGTATCCCTGAAGAATAAACATGCCTTTGTTGTCTACTGCATTTAATACACACAGGGGACGTATTGTTTTGCCACACTACTATGTGTTCTAAGGCTTAATTTATCATCAAGACTGTAGGTTCCTGACTTAAAGTGTATTTGGAGGATTTTTTTCAGTTACAAACAAGAGAAGCCATGCTAAGTGCTGAATTTATTTTATTTTAGGAATGGCGTATTGGAGTTTCAAGGCTCTTCTATGGATATTTCAGACACAGATTCTCCCTAGAAATTTATAACTTGAATTTCTAATGTAATGCAAGCATTGGAAATGAGAGACACTTTCATGAGCTTTTTTGCTTCAGTGTTGTTACATAAACAGCGACATGTGTAACAGAGGGTGGAAGAATGTTAACAAGAATGGGAACAGAACAGAAATACAATAAAAATGGAAATTAAATAAAAACAAGATTAGATCTATTAAATAAATTCAGAGCCTGAGTCCCTTCAGTCCCAGGAGCCAATGTAAGCCTAGAGAAAAGCAAGTCCCTTCAATTATTCATGGATACACATCAGCAGCAAGCAATTATTGCCTTTGGTTATAAGGATGCAGTTGGCATTGAACACTGAAACCAGATGTCTCTTTCAAAAAGAATCCATATAACTTTGACAAGACATTAACACCTATACCTAATTATCTCCCCATTGTATTCAAGCTGTCACTGGGAAGGACATTTATTATTGTTGTGATCAAAATAAAAAGTACTGAGTTATGGTCTTGCTGATATGAAATCATGGTCTTATATATGTATTTAGCCCTTTTCCCAGTTTAATCATTATTTCATTACAATGGGATTTAGAAAGGAGACATTTCAGGGGGAAAACAGCAGTTGTTCGCTTCCCATGAAAAGAACATATTCAATCTCCTCTCTTCTGCATAATTGCGAGAAGGCCAGTGATTGAGGCACATGAAAAAATAGGAATAAGTATCTTACAAATGCCACAATTGCCTGAAGGGAGAGAAACACAAAAAGCTCTCCACTTGCTATGTGATAACAAAATAAATTAAGTACCTTTAATCATTTAAGCATTCCAATATTTCTCTTTTTCCTGTGTGTTCATGGATTTGCATTTAGTCCTAAACTGAAATTGACTGTTATCTGTCTTCCTACTCTTTCTTTTCACCCTTTGTCTTCTTTGTATTCATCTTCATATTTTGACACCTCTTCTTATATTAGTAAAATGTAAAACACTGAATTAATCAATTGGATGAAGTCTTCTTGCTATCCATGCCTGCCTGGTCCAAGGAAAGTCTAGTTAAATGGATTTTGTACAGGATCATTTCTCTGAATTGCAGAAGCTAACCCTGGGAAGCCCTGCTGAAAATGATAAGTGCTGTGTTACTGCTTCTGAAAGCAGTTTTGTTTGTCTCCTATAAGAGGGAGTATAAATTTGCCAGTACTCATAATTTTCTTAGTCTCCTAAAGGCCAGTAGACAGAAATCCACATCACAAGACTGGTGTCACAAGGGGTAATACCTGACACTCCTGTTTGCAGTCTCAGGAGACCAAAGGGCAGATCTTCAGCAGGTGCAAACTGTCATAGCTCCACAGATTCCTAACTGGGTTTAGAAGAAAAATTACTCTCTAAAGATGGTCCCTCCAAGATGGGATAGAAAAGCAGTGGTGGGGAAACTTGAATTGCTGTTGGATGAAAAGAGATTTTCAAACTCATCATTAGACCATTCTTCTGCTCCTCTAGATTATGATCAGTTGAACTTGGTTCAGTTCTCCTTGAGCTGCCCTGTCCAAGGATCTCAGTAGAGCTGTGTCTACACGTGCACGCTACTTCGAAGTAGCGGCACTAACTTCGAAATAGCGCCCGTCGCGGCTACACGCGTCGGGCGCTATTTCGAAGTTAACTTCGACGTTAGGCGGCGAGACGTCGAAGTCGCTAACCCCATGAGGGGATCGGAATAGCACCCTACTTCGACGTTCAACGTCGAAGTAGGGACCGTGTAGACGATCCGCGTCCCGCAACGTCGAAATTGCCAGGTCCTCCATGGCGGCCATCAGCTGGGGGGTTGAGAGATGCTCTCTCTCCAGCCCCTGCGGGGCTCTATGGTCACTGTGTGCAGCAGCCCTTAGCCCAGGGCTTCTGACTGCTGCTGCGGCAGCTGGGGATCCCTGCTGCAGGCACAGGGTCTGCAAGCAGTTGTCGGCTCTGTGGATCTTGTGTTGTTTAGTGCAACTGTGTCTGGGAGAGGCCCTTTAAGGGAGCGGCTTGCTGTTGAGTCCGCCCTGTGACCCTGTCTGCAGCTGTGCCTGGCACCCTTATTTCGATGTGTGCTACTTTGGCGTGTAGACGTACCCTCGCAGCGCCTATTTCGATGTGGTGCCGCGCAACGTCGAAGTTGAACATCGACGTTGCCAGCCCTGGAGGACGTGTAGACGTTATTCATCGAAATAGCCTATTTCGATGTTGGCTTCACGTGTAGACGTAGCCTAGATCTGGGATGATCGCCCTGTTGAGAAGACATAAAAATATTACTTTCTAAGTCTTTCCTGAGAAACCAAAGATGTTCAGTTGTCATAGTTGTGCATCCTGCTAATTACTCAGATACCTCTAAGTAAAATATGTTCCATAGATAAAACTCATGGTGCTGACTCACCAGGTCATTGAGCTGAAATGTAGGTCAATCCTTACTTGGAGTTGAAAGGCTTGTTTGATGGCACTATTATAGACACTATGTCCAGCATTTCTCTTATCTCAGATGACAGATGTATATATGTGTCTCCTCTTGTTGAAAGATAATGTTATTTAGGTGGATAGCCTAATAATCGCATTTAGGACTTTTTCTTTTTAACTATTAATCTTGAACAACAGCATGTAGAGCAGCGAGTGGGAAGTTTCTGGAAAAACAATCACTTTTCTCAAATACACGAAGTTGAGAGAAGGAACATGATGTGGACCTGTAAAAGACAGCTATCTAAATAGATTCAGAGAATCTAATGGTTTTCACTAGCTTGAGTGAAATGAAAAAAATGTCTATTACCAGCTCTTGACAGGTATATAAAATAGAAATTCAAAGTTCTTGGATTTGGTGATGAAGAGGATTTAGACACGGGGTTGGGGGGCACCCCTATAATTACTGAATTGACTGGAAAGGCTGTTATGTTACTAAGAATTTACCCCATATTTTCACGTAACTCCTTATGGAATTTTTCACTGAACCTTAATTAATACTCTTGGTAATTGCTGGGGGGCTGGCAAAGGTTACTTGAAATATTTACTTCTGTAGCAACAATACTGCAAAGGATAAATGTTCAATACATTCTGCTTGAACTGTTTCAGAAGAATGTCACTTGGGCTTCGGGGACAGAGTGCTGCCTCATTAAGGCCAACAAAAAGGAATGTTCAGTTCCCCTGGAAATGGAAGAAAATGTATGGGGTTTTTTTTTCTCCGTCTCTAACCAGCAGATTTTTACAGCCTAGCTGTGTTAATGTTACCCGTATGCTTGCACTAAGACATTCTATGGTGCAAATACAGGACAAGACAATGCATGGGGTATACACAACTTATTATATCTGCTTTGGGGACCCTGTGTGCTTGTAGATTTATCAGAGGGAGATGAGGTGGTGGGCTAGGGATTGGGTGTGCAGGCACTAGGCATAATCAGGAGCTGTTTGCAGCTACTTAAGTGACGTCCTGTGATCAAACAGCCAGGCAGAACACACCCAGAGTCATCCTCTGTGGGAGGAACCTATGGAAACTCAAGGGAAGGTGGAGGCATTTACATCTGGGAGGATAGAAAGGTATTATTGCACATCCCATCCCAACAATTTTTTACCCATTAGATACTTTTGAAAGGTCTCAACAATAAAATATCTCCAATCTGTGACAAATGGCTCTTTGGACCACAAATTATGACTTAGACAGACTAGGGGCATACAAACAGTAACTCTCTCTTTGACTGGAATGAACAGCCTTTGGGGAGACAGCCAATGATGAGGCAAGGATGGTGTATTACAAGGAAGCAACCACCGTAGACATGGTACAGAACCTCCCAGCACCTGTTGTATCCAGCTAAATCCAGTGATTCTTTTCCATTTGGCTTGCAGCTGCTGCTGCTGTGTGCATGTGCCACCCCATACAGCACGGCAAGGGTGAGTGAGAGAGAGGCTGAGTGGCTGTAGCCCCCCAGCTCAGGCAGTGCCACTTTTTCAGCGATATGGAGGAGGGGGATGTACTTTCTCGTCTGGCATGTGGCAGGAAACAAAGGCAGACAGCAGAGAGGTGTGGGGGCAGGGAAGGAAAGATGGGGATGCTGCAGTCACAGATACAAGCAAGGTGAAGCAGCAGCAGTTCCTGCATGCCTCCATACCTAATTTGGAGGATGGGGGAAAATTTTACTGTTAGAGGGGGAAGAAGAAGTGTATTTCTTTTCTGGAGGGAAGAGAAAAAGCATATCGCTGGGCTGGCACAGGAGACATGGAAGGACTACTGAGTGAAGCAGTGCAAGTAAAAGAAAGGTCAGCTCTACGGACTGCATGCACAATGAGAGAATGAAGAGGATGGGCGTAGGGAGCTTTCCTTATTCCCCACCAGCTGCCAATTCAAGTATATAGTGTCCGTCCCTTGAATGTGACACATGGGGCTTTTCCAAACAAACAAAAAATCCCCTCCCCATCATCTGAGAGAAGGGGGCCAGAATGAAAGGAAAAAAAGACTGAGTTAGTTTATTTCTCAGGTTTACTAGCTGACCTACTTGCATTTAATTAGGGTCCATCCCCAGTCTCTCCTCTTGGGGTACTCTGCTTTACCGCTGAACTATGCAGTTATAAGGGCAAAGGGGTCTGTGACTATCTCCCTCCTAGCTGAGCAGTCTTCTTCCTGTGGCTGCTTTTCTATTTTGTTAAAGCTCCCCCTCATACTGCCCTCCACCAGCCCCACAAGGCACAGCTGGCATTACAGGTGTACCTGATTAATGCTGAATGAGCCCAGAAGAGCTTGTTAGTCTCCTGTCCAGCTGAGGTTTAGGCTCTACATAAGGGTGTTTGCCAGTCTTGTTGGGTTAAATTGCAGACCTCCATATTGAACTGGAGAAGATGACTAGAATTTGCTGCATACTGTAGTAGTCAAGACTCAAGGGCAATTTTAAAGGCAGCTATGGGACTATATCTTGTTTCCTACTATGAGGAGCTGCCAATACTGTTCCACAGAGACTGACTAAAGGTACATCCTCCCAAAGGGGAGCTTTCAGCAGGTGCTTACAATAAGTATGGTTTGCTTGTGAATGTGTGATAGTAACATGCTAAAAGTTATGGGGGTCCTACCAAAAGGATTGTCTATAAATAAGAATTGTTAGAGACAACAGCCACAATTTTTTCCTGTGATATTAGTGAGTTGTGCATGCAAAGATAGAAATAGATGTTTTTCTTTAGCAATTTTGTTACTTTCCCACTTTCAGAGCTTTAACTCTTTTAAATATAGATATTTTGAAAGTCCTGAAAAGGCCAAACTCTATTCTGTGCCACAGCAGGGAGATAAGATGAGTACAAGAAAGGGGAAAGAACCATTGCACCTAATATTGGTGTGCTAAAAATAATCATAGAATCATAGTATTCTAGGACTGGAAGGGACCTTGAGAGGTCATTGCGTCCAGCCCCCTGCCCTCATGAAAGGACCAAGTACTGTCTTGATATCCCTGATAGACATTTATCTAACCTGTTATTAAACATCTCCAGAGACAGAGATTCCACAACCTCTGTAAGCAATTTATTCCAGTGCTTGACCACCCTGACAGTTAGGAACCTTTTTCCTAAAGTCCAGCCTAAACCTTCCTTGCAGCAGTTTAAGCCCATTGCTTCTTGCTCTATCCTCAGAGGCCAAGAAAAACAAGTTTTCTCCCTCCTCCTTATGACACCCTTTTAGATACCTGAAAACTGCTATCATGCCCCCCTCAATCTTCTTTTTTCCAAACTAAGCGAGCCCAATTCTTTCAGCCTTTATTCATAGGTCATGTTCTCTAGTCCTTTGATCATTCTTGTTGCTCTTTTCTGGACCCTTTCCAATTTCTCCATATCTTTCTAGAAATACAATGCCCAGAACTGAACACAATACTCCAACTGAGGCCTAATCAGGGCAGAGCAGAGCAGCAGAAAGACTTCTTGTGTTTTGCCCACAACACACCTGTTAATATATCCCAGATATAGTAATAATGCTTTTTTCCAACCCACTGCATTTAATAACCAGGCTTCTAAACTTGGGTTTATTTATGAAATATGGTATAACAACAAAGAAAACTAACATGGATTAAAATAGTAATCTAGGCCTTAGCCCAGGGGTCAGCAACCTGTCTGAGGTGAAGTGCCAAAATTTCACCTTTTGTCCTCTATGTACAGTCTAAGGCCATGTCTACACTTGGCCAAAACTTCGAAAGGGCTAATGGCCAAATTGGAGAATCCTAATGAGGTGCTGAAATGCATATTCAACGCCTCATTAGCATGCTGCCAGCTGCAACATTTCAAAAGTGCTGCATTTCAATCACATGCACCTCATCTATGTGGGGCCCTTTTCTAAAGGGCCCCACAAACATCAAAATCCCCTTATGTCCATCAGCTGGATAGGACATTTGCAGGGTCCTTTAGAAAAGGGTCCCATGTAGATGAGTCGTGCACAATCGAAACGCAGCACTTTCAAAGTACCGTAGCTGGCAGCATGCTAATGAGACACTGACTATTCATTTCAGCACCTCATTAGTATTCTCCAATTTGGCCATTAGCATGGCCCTTTTGAAATTTTGGCCAAGTGTAGCCATGGCCCAAGTGTCGATCATACTTTGTAAAGTCACTAATAAAAGTGCTACTTACAACAGCTTCATTAATTACTAAATTAGTATGCAGAGCTTTACTGTGTAGCAATATGTGGTGTTTTGTTAATCCACAGGCAACATAGGTTTGAGCAAGCTCCCTGCCAGACAGGGGAGAGAGTGTAGGCTGGAATATACATATAACTGAACAGTTCTTTGCAGCTGTTTCCCATTTCTACGTTGTGGAAAGCAAAGGCAAAGGTGTGATTTAATCCCTCAACTTTTCTTTGCTGGCATAATTTTCCCTGAACCAAATGGTCATCTAGAAAAGCATAATTTGACATTTTACATGTGGATTTGGAAAGACTAAACCCAGCAAATTAAGTCATCTTCTTTTCTAGCAAAAATATGCCGTTTGTCTTAGCAACCATCCTTTTTATCATTCAGCTGTATCGCTGCAGTATTGAGCCCTGAAAAACATCTATTCAAAGGGAATTCCTTTTGATTTTTTTCCTTTCATCCCATAACTCATAAAAGCCTTCAAGCCAGCAATCATTATCAAAATGATTATTCAGCTGGATAGTCCAACCATTATCTGAATTGTTCATCCACCCCTGTTGCAGTCCTTGCAACTTGCACTGTTTATCTCACAACCCTATTGTCAGTGACAGGATGGAAATAAAGCTTTTATCCTTGGTGTCGAATGGAAAGAAGAAAAAAGGTCCTTACATTAAAATATTTGATGTATCTTTATAAAAAAAATGGGGAGGATGGAAAAGTTATTAGTAACTAATTTCAATCTGCTTGAGCTGAATGAATATTATGTGCCTCTGCATATGTATGTTATCACGCTGCGGGGTCTTTTTTAATTTAAGACCTCACCTCTAGTTCTGTAGGAAGGTTGGGGGTTTTGTGGGAGTAAGGTTTCCTGGTGACTTATATAATAATCTTTTTAAAAGACGGGTTCAGTAAAATAGTTTCTTGGATATGAATTAGCAGTACATGGCAATGACAGCCTCATTGCAAGCATGCATGATATTTATTAACTCCTGGAGAGAAGAATTGAGAGCAATGAAGAGTGTCACTGAGTGCATTAGGCTAACTGCCGAACTATTTGAGGAAGATCAAGCTAGTGTTATGAATGGATTAAAGGATGCTGTTGTTGATTGTATCCAGCCTATAGATGTGCATATGTAACTCAATGTATGATGATGATGCTACATTCATTCATATGTAAACATCTGTTTCCCTCTCTTTTACAGCATGTAGGCTAGATTGCGGATGTGCACTCACACAGAAACTAAGGGAAGGGATGGTGGCAAGCAGGTTCTTCCTATCTTTCCCCTTAGGTGTCAACCACAGTTCCAGTACCTCACATGACCGCAATAGCTGAATGAGGGAAGAGGCCCTGATTCAGTATTCCACTCTGTCCTCCTTTGCATGTTTCTAAAAGTCCCATGGAACCAGACAGGGTGAGGGGAGGAAGTCTCCTGGTGGGGGACGATGTCCGCCTCCCTGCCACCTTCTGCGGATCCCTGGGTAAGATGTTGGTGGGTGGGGGTGGAGGAAGTTGGCTATGTCTCTTGGAAGGGGCAAGGCCCCAAACAGAAGAAATGGGGCTGAGGGCAGACAGCTCTCAGTGCTGCTTGCACTGGTGCTCCAGGTCCCACTACAGCCCTCCAAGCCATGTAGAGTAGCATTCTGGTGCTCTGTCAGCAATTTAAAGGGCCTGGGGCACTAGCCACTGCCACAGTAGTATCCGTCATGATGGGGAGCCCTAGGCACCTTTGAATCTCCCAGTCTTGGGGCAGTTGTCCCCTTTTCCTGCCCCTGTCAGCAGGCCTGCTGGGTGCTATAGATGCAAGGCAGTGTTACATATAACTCATCTCCTGGTTCTTTGTGGTAGAAAAGCAAAAAGGGAAAGAAGTGTCTTCACTCTGAGAATTCCCAGCAGACAGAATGGTGCTTTAGTACCACAAGCAATTGTGAATGTTAAGGCATCTCTGATGTTGCTTAACTTGTTTCAGGGAGTGGCTTACCCTGTGAATAAAGGAAACCGAAAGAAGGCTTGATGGCCTGGATCTTCAGAGGTATTTAGGAACCTGATACTGCAATGAGGCACCCAAAGGGACTTGGATGTAGTACTGAGTGTTACAGCATCTAACTTTTAGGCAGCTGGAAAATCGCAGGAAGAAAGCTGCAATTTGAAAAGAAGAGTTAAGTGCTTAGGTTCCCACAAAGAATGAGAAGAAATGGGTGACTAAGCCAGCATCCTACACAGGGAGCTATCAAAGCAAAAGAGTGGTAGATTGCAGGGAGTTGTTTATCTCTGCTAGCAATCCATGAATGGGAGCCACTTTCCAGGAGTCAGAAGACTTAGGTACCCGTGGCACTTGTTATGGGACAGAGTTAGGAGCTCCCTGGAAAATGAGAGAGTGGTGGTGCCCACCTTACAACTTTTAGTCTAGTCAGAGCATTTGTCTGGCATGCAGAAAACCAGACTTCAACTCCCCTCTCTCTACCGAAAGGGAAGAAAAGATTTGAACAAGGTCTCCTACCTCCAGGAGGGTGCTTCCCACTGAGCTATGGGATAACTCGATATGGGACTCTCTTCATCATTGAATATTAGGTTCGGAAGAGACCTCAGGATGTAGTCTAGCCCCCTGCTCAAAATCAGGACCAATCCCAACTAAGTCATTCCAACCAGGGCTTTGTCAAGCCTGGTTTCATAAACCTCTAAGGATGGAGATTCCTCCATCTCACTAGGCAACCCATTCCAATGCTTTGCCATCCTCATTTCCAACCTAGAGCTCCACCACTGCAACTAGAAACCATTGCTGCTTAGACTATCATCTGTTGACACTGAAAATAGCCTAGCTCCATCCTCTTTAGAATGCTCCTCCTCTTCAACTATTGGAAGACTGCAATCAACCCCCCGCAAGCCTTCTCATCTTCAGACAATGCCCTCAGCCTCCCTTCATAAGTCATGTACTCCAGCCCCCTAATTATTTGTTGTTGCCCTCTGCTAGACTCGCTCCAGTTTGTCTGCATCTCTTCTGTAGTGGGGAGCCCAAACCTGTATGCAGTACTCACTAGTGGCCTCACTAGTGCTGCATAAAGGGGGATACCTATTTCTCTCAGTCTGTTGGCAATGCTCCTACTCAGGCATCCCTATATGCCATTTGTCGTCTTGTCAATGAGGGCACAAGTTGACACACATCCAACTTCTCATGCACTGTAAAACCCATGACATGCCTGTTCTCTCCTACAGACAACCTCCCAACCTCATGAGGATCCTTACTAACAGCCACAGTCTATACCCCAGGAACACCAGTCTTGGAACCTTTCCCTGCAACAAAGCCTGCTGCCAGCTTTGTCCACATATCTTCTCTGGAAATACCATCACTGGACCTAACCAGGTTACTCACAGAATCACGGGCACTTTCTCATGCTCCTCTACTAACATCATATATGCCATCATGTGCCAGCAATGCCCAGATGCTTTGTATATTGGACAGACTTCTAACTCCCTTAGACAAAGGGTCAACGGGCACAAAACAGACATCAAAACACTCCAGATCCACAAACCAGTTAGTCAACATTTTAATGGAATGGGGCATTCTGTCAGTGACCTAAAGGTATATGTGTTACCGAAAAGAAATTATCGCTCCTTTGTAGAAAGGGAAGTGGAAGAACTGACATTTATATTCAAATTCGGAACATTAACACACAGTTTAAACTGTGATGTGAACTTTCTGAGTCACTGTAGGGGCTTGTCTGCATACTTAACTCAATCTAACTCTTAATCTTTCCCCCCCACCCCTCCACTCTCTGATTTGCTCACCTTGATTATCTTTTTCTGATTTGTCCTCCTTGCTTACTGTTTTTGGTTCTCTGTGTCTTAAATATCGAGTCTGTTCTAGTCTGGATATGGTCGAAGAAGTGGGTCTGTCCCATGAAAGCTCACCTAATAAACTATTTTGCTAGTCTTTAAAGTGCTACTTGACTGCTTTTTGTTTTGTAAAACCCAGGTTCTTTTCTCTCTTGCTGAAGTTGTTTTACTCAGAATAAATAATGAAAGAACCATGGAACAGGAACCAGGGTCTTCCACATCCCAGATGTAAGGTCGATTGTACAATACTTAGGTACATATTCTCTCTCTCTGGGCCCATGATTGTTCCACTGTGGATAAATACTTAGTCATAGGGCCACAGAGAGAGAGAGAGAGAGAGAGTGTGAAAAAGACCCTGTTGATTAGTGCTTGGGCCATATCACAAGGCTGAAACATAAGTGAAATGAGAACATTTAGCTTGAAAATGTACACACTGAGTGAGCTTAAGTGTCTACAGGATTTGGTGAGAGAGAAATGGATACCAGTGGAGCCAAAACTGACATCTTGGGCACCTGAAACTTTAAATGTCTAATCTTATATCCAAGCACTGAAGTAAGTGTGTGGATCCCATCCCTAACTTCTGTTGATTTCAATAGAAGCTAGGTGCCTAGACATCTCTTGAGGATCAGGTCCAAAGTCATATTTCCCCCAATCCTCATTTTGTTCACATGCCAAGTGAAGCCTTTATTTCCTTCACTTCCAGCCTTTCTCATGTGTATGATGCTTAAATTCCCAGCTCTCTTCATTTGGGTTTGAGTGTGCTCACTGCTACTGTACTCCCACAAGACTGCCAGTGAACGGAATACACATTTGTGTGCATCCTGCTGAGGGACAAATTTAGTCCTGGGACAATGAATACTTTATGTCCTCTGAATAGGTATGTTTTCCTTCCTGTAGAATTTCCTGAGATGTGGCACTGTCTTTTCCTGGCTAGAAGACTGCTACACATTGTTGTCAAGTAAGCAGCAGAGAAGTGGCAAAGAGACAGCATGAAAAGGATTTCAGATTTCATTGATTCCTAGCAACTGATTACACATTAGAATATGAAGTAAAAGCCTGTCTTAGTCATCCCTATTTTTAAGAATGCAGTAAACCCCTGCCTCCTAAGAGGATTCATATTTGCTGTAATGGTGAAAGCTCTTTCACGTCACCAGCTACCATCCTCTTTCTTGACTCCATGCAACTTTTTACACCATTCTTCAGAAGGCTGCTGCTTAAAATAAAATGTTGGCATTTGAGAGCAATATTTTGGAATCATCTTTAATTTTTTGAGAGATAGCAGTGGTAGCCTGTATCTTCAAGTCTCCATTGCATATCCATGATTGATGTCAACACAAACTGTTTCTATATTATTCCCACCATCTTCCATTCATTCTTCCAATAACTTTTCAATTAAAAGTTCGTAACTGCTTGTCTTTAAAGAGTTTGGTGCTTTAACTTTACCCTATTCAACTTCAGATTTTTTTCATTCACAGTAAACATGATTGGGGTCATTCTGCCTTGCTCTACATCAGTGAAATTACTCCAGTTTCCTAAAGATGTAATGAGAACAGAATTTGGGGCCATATGTTTTATTAATTATGTATTTCAACACAAGTTGTGAAGTACAGTAGTATTTTAAACTGTTCAAGACTGAAATGCTCTTTTTACATGAGCTTAGGGCACTAATAACTTTGCCCCTCTGGAAAGTTTGAGCTTACTGTGGATTGTAAGGGAATTTATTCAATTTCAAAATAGCTGTATACAAATGCCAGATTTTTCTTGATTAAATGTACCTATCTACTGGCATTTATAAAGCGCTTATCATAAAACTGAAGAGCTGACATTATCTAAGCGCTGATCTAAAAATATTACTCCACTACATAAAGCACACATTTATTTCAAAAAGTACTTTGTCATCCAATTGACTTCTTATTAGAAACAGTTCTTAACCAAAATCACAGGTTCAAATAAACCTAGATTTCAAGGATGTTCAGATCCATGTTCAAATCTAACTCTTGAAGCTGGCAATTATCTCAATAATGAGTTAAAACAAAATCCTGGTGGCTTTCATACTTCAAAAAACTCGGGGGGAGGGGAGGAGTTAGGCTAAATTTCTCGAATGGGGCTTGAGTGCCTGTCTAATCACTACTCAAAATTCCCCCCATGCTCTTTAATGCTAATACCACAAATTTATTGTCTGTGCATGAACCCAGCACCAGTATAGCTGCTCAATCAGCTGAGCTTCATTTTCTCTGGCTGTTGCACTGGTTACAGCTGTCATTAAGGTGGTACAAAACAGAGCATTTTTTTTTCCTCAAAGAATGCAGTTCTTTCTTTGGGTGGAGAGGAAAGCATACGGGGCTCCAGTAATTTGGTTTATATTCCCAGGAGTTCTGGAACCTTCTCGTGAATAGGCAGAGGCAAGTCAGTGGTAGATGATACCCTATAATACCAGATGTGAAATTTGTAAAGCACTTGGGGATCTGTAGAGATGAAAGTCATTTGTGACTGTAAGTTACTATGCCTTTGGTTTTGTAGGAATTCATTGCTTTTCGAGAAAATGTTGACCTATTTCTTCATGTCAAAGATTCCCACACTACATTATAAACTGTTTCTTCTCTTTAAAAGGAAATATTATTGGTATTTAAGTTAATGTTACTGCAGTGCCACTGGCTACATTTTTTTTCATTTTCTTTCAGAAGCCTGTTTCAGAACAAAAAAGAGTGGTCTTGTCTTCAGCTGTGCTTGTGAAGGGCCATCTCCCAAGGGTAACAGTAAAAAAAGCTGAAGACAAAAGGAGGATTGCATTTCTGTCTTTGTCACCTTGTTGGGATGAATGTCTGAAGCAAGAGAAATATGGCCTTCAGTTTTCCTTGATGGTTTAAGTAAGGCTGACAACAACTTTATCAAACATTTCTTAGCCTGCTAGTAGTAGTAACCCTGCCTCCAGCTGATATTGCCACCAGGAGGTGCTCTTTTTCAAACTGTTGTACATTGCTGTTTCTGCCAGAAATACAAACAGATATTTCTTTTTGAGGATATATGCAGTACTTAGAACAGGCATCATCTACACTGACCATACACGGTATAGTGATTGTCTCAGACATTTGGGAAACCACAGCCAATCTGTTTATTACATTTCAATGTGGTATAAATCAACATATTCCTGGCCTTATCTTACACACCTTTATAGTCTCTAAAATAGTTCTGTGAAAAAGCAAAAGACAGACCCTGTCAGAAGCAGATGCTTGGCTGAAAGTTCACTGTCTGATACACGAACCCAGCGCTGGTATTGCTAACACTGAAGTTTAAACTTGTTCCGTAAGTCCAGCACAAGAATACTCCAGCTTAACCCAATAAAATGGTGTGATAGATGTAATGAATAGGGGTGTTTAGTTTGAAACATCAAGAGACGGGTACAGAGGGCGAGGTAATGAATGTCATGCAATGGGTGAAGTGATAGGTAAGTTGTTTTACCCCAAAGTGTTTGTCTCAGTCTATAAATGTTTGTGAGGCCTTGCCGTAACCTTTTGTCTGGCCAAGGGAAGAATGGAAAGTCTTGCTATTCAGTGCATTTAGTCCATTGTGATGCACATACAAGTCCTAGGATCCCTGTCCAATTTATGGAGTGCTGCTATTATGCTTCATTGACAATAAACCTAGCCACATGCCTTCGCTGATGGCCAGAGTCTGTGGTCCTCTTGGGCAGCTTGATCAATCTGCACCCCCTGTCTGTGCAGAGCAGGTGCAACAAGCAGAGAGAACACACATTCAGCCAACAACTGGCCACATGATGTATTTTTAAAGCACACTTTATTCTTCAAGTAGAATTTCAGCTCTATCAAACTTCCTGCCTCAGATGATGGTATGTGTGTGTGCGTGTGAGTGTGTCTCTTGGACCCCCTCTCCTAGAAGATTTCTAATTCGCTCCGTGTAACTTTTTCAGTTTAATAAAACAACTCAAGGTACTTCACATTTTTGAGACAGCATATGCATAATTTACCACTCTCTGTAAGGTGGTATTTATACTACGGTAGCAGGTAAAGGCCCAAACAGAACTGGGACCTCATCATGCTTTACAAGCACATAGCAAGAGAAAGTCCATGCCCCAAAGCATTTACAGTCAAATTGACAGGTGGGTATTGATTCATCTAAATAACTGGAAAGTCCATGGATGAAAAACACTACAGAAGTTCAGGGAATTAATCCTTTATATTTCTTATTATTTTATTAATAATCTTATCCTCAGAGATGTAGGTGATGAATAAGTTTTTGTGCTGGAAGAATTGAGTGTCCCTAATCATGCCTGGTGTGAGCTGATTTATGAACAACTTTCATAGACTGCATTGTGTTCTAATGATTGCACGCTTCAGAGTTCTTCTGGAGATAGTTAAAATGGAAATGATCTGTTATGTCTGTCTCACCGCAGAATTTTCCCCAGGAGTACATTTTCTAGTGTTTGTTGGTCTGCTTTTAAGTGTCTCAAGCTAGGGGAACACTTCCCTACTTCCTTGGGGAACCTGTTCTGAAATCGAATGGCTCCCTGCCAAAAAGGTGTTTCTAGTATTAATCATACAGCTTCTTTTTCTTAGAATCACCACTTTGCACTACTTGGGGTTAATGAGAGACTGAGAAGCTAGTTAAATCACCTGAGAGATGATGGGCTAGGCTTAACTGATGAAACTCAGTTGGAGAAGGGCTGGGCCAGTACTAAAATGCCAAGAAACTGAGCACAAAAAGGGAATGAGGGGAAAGAGGTCTAAAAAATCTTCTTTGGGAGGAGCACACTATCAGGAACAAGTAGAAGTATGGGAGGATGAGAGTAAGCCCTGGGATTCCTCCAGAGAGTATGGTGTCTGGCTAAAAGATTAAAGAGTGAAATGCTCACTGGGAGAATAGTAAGATCTACTGGTAAACCCAAACCATGCAAGAAAAGATAAGGAGAGTAGGCAGGCAGGAATCAGGGAAACAGCAACAGGGTTGGAGGACTGGGAACCTGATTGTAAGGTTCCTAGGCTGGAACATGGTGTAGCAGGAAAGCCTCTGTTCCCCTGCCCAGATATCTGTGTAGTTACCTAGAGTTATAAGGTGAGGGTCCAAACACCATCTGGAGATTGTATTTGCTCAGTTATCTGTTGTAGGCTACTTCTACACGTGAAGCCTACATCGAAATAGCTTATTTCGATGTAGCAACATCGAAATAGCTTATTTCGATGAGTAACGTCTACACGTCCTCCAGGGCTGGCAACATCGATGTTCAACTTCGATGTTGCGCGGCACCACATCGAAATAGGCGCTGCGAAGGAACGTCTACACGCCAAAGTAGCACACATCGAAATAAGGGTGCCAGGAACAGCTGCAGACAGGGTCACAGGGCGGACTCAACAGCAAGCCGCTCCCTTAAAGGGCCCCTCCCAGACACAGTTGCACTAAACAACACAAGATACACAGAGCCGACAACTGGTTGCAGACCCTGTTCCTGCAGCATGGATCCCCAGCTGCCGCAGCAGCAGCCAGAAGCCCTGGGCTAAGGGCTGCTGCCCACGGTGACCATGGAGCCCCGCAGGGGCTGGAGAGAGAGAGTCTCTCAACCCCTCAGCTGATGGCCGCCATGGCGGACCCCGTTATTTCGAAGTTGCGGGACGCACAACGACTACACGGTCCCTACTTCGACGTTGAACGTTGAAGTAGGGCGCTATTCCTATCCCCTCATGGGGTTAGCGACTTCGACGTCTTGCCGCCTAAAGTCGAAGTTAACTTCGAAATAGCGCCCGGCGCGTGTAGCCGTGACGAGCGCTATTTCGAAGTTAGTGCCGCTACTTCAAAGTAGCGTGCACGTGTAGACACGGCTGTAGTCTGTAATCCTGGGAGGGATGGATTAAATATTGATCTTGCTAGAGGATCCATATTACCAGGAAAGAGCCTATTGCAGAGTGAGGAACAAGCAGCAAGAGCATACTCAATGAAGTAAGAGTGAAGAGAAGTACTAGAGATAGGAGGCAACCCCGTTGCACCATGGTTCCTACTAATAACCCCTTATTGTACTCTTTTGGCACTCAGACCTTTCAAATATTTATTCTGTTTTTCCCCCATAGTCTTTACTTAGACAATAAATTCCTACTTATTTTCTTATTTTATGTTTATGAATCAGTCCCTTCAACCCCCCCCGCCCTTTTTTTTTTTTTGATTCCTCTCCAGTCTGTCAGCGGCCTTTTGTGCACAGGTGACATAAAATGAGAAAAGGGCCCACTTTCCCCTTCTGGGGATTTCCTTCTGTGACCAAGTTCCCAGTGAGAATAGCCACTGCCGATACCTTCACTCCATACCAGCTTAGTCTAGAGAATACACAGGCATCATGTTCCTACTGAGAGACCCTCTGATTTATGTGTCTACATTTGACTGTTGGATCAATTTTCCTCTTAACTTTAATGGGAATTATCTCCATGAGCTATCTAGACTTATAACCATCCCAGTCTTACAAATACTGTGCATCATCTAAATAGTCTCACTGAAGTCAAGTGTATACAGATAAGTACAGCCTTGAGTGTTTGTAGGATGGTAACTCGACCCACATCTGCAGGAGAGATTTCAGCCGTTCAAAGACCCTGCAGGAAAGAAACCCCAGCTCTTTGGTCTTCTTCTACAATGGGCCACATTCATACTCCTGATACACCAGTTTTAATCCAGGGTAATACTAGGAATTTAAATAAATACTCCAGATTTACACAAATGTAACTGGGAACAGAATCTGAGCCCCTGTTTCCAAGTGAACAAATGGTGTCCAATTTCATCTTCCTGTTTTTGGTGCCTTTCTCAGAGTTGTTTTAAATATCTACCAAATTGTCTCCATCTAAATGTGAAGTCAGAAGACAAAACATTTTTTTATAATTTAGAGGTAAATAATATCGCCTGAGGGCAAACTAAAAAATCAACTGTATTAACTTGCAGTAGTGTAGTGGTAATGAAGAAATCTGCATTGTAATGAAATCACTAAATATCAGGTTAGACAATATTGTGATTAAAAGTGGTGTACGTTTATAGTGGTTTCAATCCCCAAGAATAGATTTACTCAATATTTTCACCAGTTTAAACAATGGAAGACTGTGCCACTGGGTTCAAATGATGGTCTGATAAATGCATAGAATAAAATGGGCATGCTTCGCCCATTGCTGGTCTGACTCCACTGTGTGGTGAATCAGGACCATCACAGCCAACGTTGAGGTTGAAATTGCATTCACAAAGATAACTGTTGTATTATAAAGGGTCACACTGAAATCAGTGTGAGTCTTTTGCCATTGGTTTGAGTGAGACCAGGATATGTTCTGATGGATCCCAAAGAATAATGTCACTCATGAGCTCAATCAAACTCTAGAGGATCAATCTGTCATTGTAAGTGTAGACATGCTCTTTGATATGAGTTCCTCGTCCTGCCATTTGAAATGGCTATATCTGAGGTACAGCACAGCAATATAAGCTAGTTTCCTATAATAAATGAAGATTATTCTATGAAACTGCATGGGGTGTGTAGGAGAACCTGAGTCAAAATAGCTCCACTGGTTCTACATTGCTGGGGAGCAGAATGGGTGCTGGTGAATCATCTACTCAGAGCAATTAACAAGTCTCATTTAGGCACCTAAAGAAGTGACCAGGTTTTTCAGACGTAACAGTTAATGCACATAAGCAAAGGCTGTATTTTTAAACATGTTAATCTGCCCCCAGCTCCCAGGCTCAGGGTTATGACCAGACTTTGAGTGTGCTTGAATATCTGTGCACATATTTTGGTGCCTAAATGGAAGATGCTTGTACTTTAGAAACACTATTGACTAGTCTGAAGAAGTGGGTCTATCCCACGAAAGCTCACCACCTAATAAATTATTTTGTTATTCTTTGAAGTGCTACTGGGCTGCTTTTTTGTTCTGATAGTATGCAGACTAACACGGATATCTCTCTGTTGACTAGAAAAGATGTGGGCCAGGTAAAGGAAGGAGGAGCAGCTGGAAGTAAAAGTAAAGCTGTCAGGCACTCTCTTTGTTCCTTGAAACTTTTTTCTTTAATAAACAAATCCCACTGAATGTCTGGGTGGACCTGTCTGTGATAGATCTGGTTTCCTGTGGATCCTCACGGAGTTAGGTGGTTAGTGCCACACCTCTCCTATCCCTGGGAAGTACAAATGTCTTCTTCCTTCTTAATCTTCCCGGTACAGGTACAGTTTGGTTCTTACTACCTTCTGTGTATGGATGAGTCTACTTTTAAAGGAGCGGGTGGGGACTGCCTGAGGGGCCCTGAGTGTCTGTACAAAGGCACAGTTTCTCCACAAATATTGCTGTGCCTCCAGCAATGCATCCTAAATCATAGACTCTCCTTTTATGCATAGCTTTATCTTAAAAGGCAACCAGTAGCATTAAGCTGTTTCGTCCTGCATTTCAGTCACCTAGCTAATCCCTCAAGAAGCAAACTCTAATGTGCTCATCAGTATTACATGGTAACAATATCAAAATCCAACAAAGAGGCACCATGCAATTTCCTCTTGAGTTTGGCACATCAGAAACTCTATTTGCATTGTATTATAATAAGGTTTCTCTCCAAGATAATTACAAAGCAAATTATTTACTGCTTGGGTTGAAGTAAATAAATATTAATTGCTATTAACTGCATTGAAAGCAGAATGCTGACTGAAGAAAGGTTGAATGGAATATTTACGTCAAGGAACAATGAATTATACAACACATAAAACAAGGATAACTTGTCAAAAGGCATATGCTCTGTGCAATGCAGAAAATGTTAAAGTCATTTACTAATGAATGCTCTGCAAATGCCTAACTGAAATCTATTTGGCAAAGTTTAATGTGCAGAGGTCAGGCTGATGGAAAATGCTCCGTATTTAGGTTATATCCTACTAGTACAGCAAAATAAACATTTTGTTATGATAGAAATCCTTCTTCTGAATAAAAATGGATAGTTTCTATGTTCTATACTTGTCCTCACTGTCTATATCTCTTTACTGAATTACATTTTCTGTGCAGCAGATGAGCACAAAAATGTCAGCTGAGAGCACCTCATTTTTGCCTGTTTCACTCGGTCTTCAAAAACGTCAAGAAACGCATGGTCTACTCTGACAGCTGAGACCAGGTACAGCATGCAAGCCAACGTTCCCACCCTCTTCCCGCCCTGCCAAAAAAAACAGCACAGGCTGGCTCCATTCAATCTAAATTGGATCAGACCTCTGTGCAAAAGGGGGCCTGCCATCAGGGGATTTTCACTGAGACTCCCTATCTCCTCACCTTCAAAGCACTCTGGAAATTCTGTCCAGTAGCAAAGGCTTTGGCCAGAGTGGGGACCAGTTAAGTTAATTTTTGGTGATGGTGTTGGAGCATTTCAACTCCTATTGAGTCAAGAGGATTCTCTGGATTGAAATGAGCTGTATTTATGAGAATTAATTCATATAATTTCTCTTCCACTTCCTTTTCATTAATCAGAAATTTGTGGGGAGGAGCAGAATCAGAATAAGGGACTGAGATGTAGATCAGGTCCTAATTACGGTGTTCTTCAGATGCTCCCTTGACACATGTTAAGCAGTCACAGTGCAAAAGAGAACCACTTTGGCCAGCCATGATTTAATTTCTTATATTCCCTCAAAAATGTCATATCTGCACCAAACACTTCAATAAGGTTACTGCTAATCAATGTATGCTTCAGGTGTGTTTACATTTTTTAAAGTTCATTACAGAGTTTAGTTAAACTTTTGTTTTTGCCAGTTCAGGTTATCGTATACAAGTCCATTGGCTTTTGCTTCAAATTCCTTCTTTGACTAATTAAAATGCAAGGATTTTAGTACTAAACATGGAAATAAATGCAGATGCAGTTGTGAAGTGGCAATTGATGGTCTTTACAGAAGAACAATGGAAAGTGAATTTGAAAGTAGCTTTTACAGACTTTGGGTATCCTTTATTGAAATGAAGAGATTAATCACACTGGTGACACAACAATGGGAGAATTCCTTGGAAAGCTGAGTGAAAAATTTCCTTTCAATTATGAGAAATCATTTAAAAATACAAGCAGCTAAGCCCTGGATTGATTTATGAAAAAGATTTTCTGTATGGCATGACAATGCAGCCTGGTCTCATAACACCAACAATAAAGTGGCTACTTTTTTCCAAAAAATGTAGTGCCTCCAAGAATGTTCAGTTTATTCATCATGTTAACTAAACAAACTCAAAGCAAATGCTTTTATATTGTTTTTATTTTAATACATACAAACTTGGCACTGAGTTGTGTGATGAAACCAAATGCCAAATGATTTTCTTTTAAGAATACAATCTTAGCATTTTGGAAAGCATGACATTTTATTAATTAAAATAGCTGTCTTTTTATTTCAGTGATCTATGGTTTTCTTTGAAATCAGGTGCACAGAAAAGTGGCACACAAGTATGCAAATGCGAATATAAATGTCACAAAGGGTATTTATTCAAGGCTGCTGCAATCTTTGAAGATAATATAGCATTTGCAATCTATGCATTTTTAGCATCCGCACCTCAGAGAATTCAATTTAAATTCCAGTTCTTGAGTAGGAGTCTATGCAGAGAATGGCTCTCAGAAGCTACTGGACAAGAAATGGGCAAACAAAACAACTACATGGTGCCTAATTTGTGGTAATTCTGTATTTAGCTAATATAAAACTACAAAAGCAAGGAAATAAACTGTTGCATTTATCATAACTTCACTTTTAGCCCTGCACCTATAGACACCCCTAAATCCTAGAAACACTATACATCACTGAAAACACATCATGGCCTTCACTCTGCCTATCAAAGGATGTTCCGCTTCTCAGTCGTTTGAAGGTTCACAGAACTTGCTGTGTGTTCTGAACATGTTCCATCCAGAAATGCAGTTCCACGGAGAACCTGTTCTTCAACAGGGCAACTTCAACAAAGGTCCTGACCTCCAGGGACTAAACTGTTCAGACAGTTCGGGATCATGCCTTCTTTGAACCTAAAGAGTCAGAAAGCAAAAGTCAAATAGATCCCTACATTTATTATTTTTAAAATTCTCAGGATTTTTGAGGGAGGCTGATTCCTGACACTCAAATATTTGGGGTCATCAATACTGAATTACGTTAGTACTACAAATGGAACCATGATATTCATTCTGCTTCCACTGAAGTGCTAATCTGTGTGAGTTCAGAGGTGGTCACTCTGGGCCTTTGTCTTACAGATTATAAAATCCTTGGATTTCTTTTTCCTAAGTTTGTGTAATGTTGTGCACTTTGTGCTCAATAACAAACTAAAACAGATCTGTATCAGTAATAGTCAATCTGGATTCATAAGGTGCAAGTCATACCTGACCAACCTGACTGCCTTCTGTGATGAGGTGACTAGCTCTGTGGTCAGGGGAAGGCAGTGGATATAATACACTTTGACTTTAGCAAAGCTTTTGAGATGGTCTCCCATGATATCCTTGCCAGCAACTTAAAGAAGTATGAATTGCATAAATGATGACTAGAAAGCTGGCTAGATCATGGGTCTCAATGGGCAATAATCAACAGCTCTAGATCTGGTTGATGGCTAGTATCAAGCAGAATACCCCAAAGGTCAATTCTGGTTTTGTTCAACATCTTTATTAGTGATCTGGATAAGGGGATGGTTTTCAGCCTCAGCAAATATGTTGATGACTCTAAACCAGGGGAAGTAGTTGATATGAGGGTAGAGATGGGGTCCAGGGAGACCTATATAAATTGGAGGATTACGCCAAAAGGAATCTGATATTCAACAAGGACAAGTGCAGAGCACTGCATTTAGGATGGAGGAATCCCAAGCACAGCTACAGGCTGGGAACCATCTGGCTAAGCAGCAGTTCTGCAGAAAAGTACCTAGAGATTAAAGTGTATGAGAAGCTGGATATGAGTCAATAGTGTGCCCTTGTAGCGAAGAAGGCTAATAGTACACTGGGGTGCATTAGTAGGAGTATTGCTGACAAATCTAGGGAAGTGATTATTCCCCCTTTGTTGGCACTGTTATGGCTTCATCTGGAGTATTGCAACCAATCCTGGGCCTCTGTTACAGAAAGTATTCAGTGCAACTACATACTTTCCAGCGGCGGGTGACAAAAATGATTAGAGGGCTGGAGCACATGACTTACGAGATGCTGAAGGATATGGGTTTATTTAGTCTACAGAAGATAAGAATTAGGGAGAACTTAAAAATAGCCTTCAACTGGCCAGTCTCAGAACAAGGAGCTATGGTCTCAGTCTGCAGTGGGGGAGGTCTAAGTTGTATATTGGGAAAAACTATTTCACTAGCAAATGGTTAAGCACTGGAATAGCTTACCTAGGGAGGTGGTGGAATCTTCTTCCCCAGAGATGCTTAATTCCCAGCTTGACAAAGCCTTGGCTGGGATGATTTAGTTGGGATTTGTCAGCAGTGGGTTAGACTCAATGACCTCCCTGAGGTCCCTTCTAACCCCATGATTCTATGTGTCAATGGACTTAATGCATATAAGTCTCTTGTGCCCCTGGTTGGGTATCTCATCTTCCCATCTACATCTTGACATTATTTTTGATGCCTCTATCCCAGGCTTGAAGTCTTTTCTGACCTCCCAGTTAATCTAAGGTTCTTTCCCCTGCTTCACATGAAATAAATTGTTCTTCTGCCTCCAGTAAGTGACTGGGTTGTAATTCCCACCACTGGCCTGTTAACATTGAGCAGTCAGCCACACTTCGGTCTGTGTTGTCTATCCTCCTCCATTGACCTTTACCCTCAGTCACAGGCTTTCCTTTACCTCAATTTCAGGCACTACCTATTCTGTCTTTGAAGTCACAAGCTAACCAGCTCCTCACTCACTCTGCCACAGCCTCCCCTAGGCCCTACTTGGGCTCATTTGAGCATTCCTACTGGGTCAGAGCAAAAGTCCTTCTAGTCCAATATCCTGTCATGGTGTAGTATATAACCATGTAACCAACTCCCATGCCTGACAAACAGAGGATAGGAGCATCACCACAGTTTATTCTGGCTAATATCTATGGATGCACCTATTGTCTATGAATGTATCTAGCTATTTTTTTAACACTGTTAAAGTCTTGGCCTTCATGGCATCCTCTGGCAATGAGTTCCACAGGCTGATGCTGCATTGTGTGAACAAATACTTCCTTTTGTTAGTTTTAAACCTACTGCTTATTAATTGCATTTGGTGATCCATAGTTCTTGTGCTTTGCAAAGGAGTAAATATTTTTTCTTACTTTCTTTCTCTACACCTGTCACAATTTTATAGACCTCTAATCATATCCCCTCTCTTAGTTGCCTCTTTTCCAAGCTGCAATGTCCCAGTCTTATTAATCTCTCTCTTATGGCAGCTCTTTCATACCTCTTATTTTTTGTTGTCATTTTCTGTACCTTTTTCCAATTCCTATATATATATATATATATATATATATATATATATATATATATATTACCCACGAAGAAAGGGGTACATAATAACACAAATATCTGATTGCCTTTTTAATTAATCCATGGAAGGCCTACATTGAGTACTGTGTGTGTATGTGTATATGTATATAATATTTGAGATAAGGCAAACATCTGCACACAGTACTCAATGCAGGCCTACCATGGATTTATTAAAAAGGCAATCAGATATTTGTGTTATGTACCCCTTTCTTAGTGGGTCCCAATATTCTGTTTGCTTTTTTTGGCTGCCATTATACACTGAGTGGATGTTTTCAGCAAATGATCCACAATGATGCCAAGATCTCTTTCTTGAGTGGTAACTGCTAATTAAGACTATCATTTTATATGTATAATTGGAATTGTTTTCCAGTATTCATTGTTCTGTATTTATCAACATTTAATTTCATCTGCCATTTTATTGCCCAGTCAATGCGGGGATAGTTGAAATACCCCATTATAAGTGAGGGTTTTTTAATGCTTTTAATCACTTTTCTAATCTTCCTAAGCATTTTACTGTCACTATCACCATTCTGGACAGGTGTTCTGTAATATATCCCTATTGCTATATTCATATTATTAGAGCATGGCTTCTATGGTTTGGTTCATTCAAGATTTCTGTTTCCGTTGAGTCTATGCTTTCTATCACATAGAGCGCCAATCCCCACTGGCACCTGTTCTGTCATTCTGATACATTGTGTGCCCTAGTATTAATGACCCTTTGATTACCCTCATTCCACCAAGTTTCTGAGATGCCTATTATATCACTATCCTCATATGAGATGCTAGTACAGCTCTCTTCTTATGTAGACTTCTACTAGTAGTATATAAACACTTAAAATATTGTCACTCTTTAGCTGTCTGCCATGACAAGATATGACTGAATAGGCCTCTTCTTCGTCCAACTATTTCTCATCATATTTTACCTGATTTTTTCTTTTCTCCTGTCTTGTTTACTAGGACAGAGAATCTCCATTTATAGATATTCTCCTAGGAGATGGCTCTCTGTTTCATTTTTTCCCCAACACCTGTTGGCTTTCCCCAGGCTTTAGTTTAAAAACTTCTCTACAACAGTTTAAGAGTCCAAAGGCATAGCCAAGTTAGTCTTTAGTTTTACAAATAACAAGCAGTCCTGTGGCACCTTAAGTTTGTTTGTCTCTAAGGGCTACGTCTACATGTATACGCTACATCGAAATAGCTTATTTCGATGTAGCGAGATCGAAATAGGCTATTTTGATAAATAATGTCCACACATCCTCCAGGGCTGGCAACATCAACGTTCATCTTCGACGTTGGGCAGCACCACATCGAAATAGGCGCTGCGAGGGAACGTCTACACGCCAAAGTAGCACACATCGAAATAAGGGTGCCAGGAACAGCTGCAGACAGGGTCACAGGGCGGACTCATCAGCAAGCCACTCCCTTAAAGGGCCCCTCCCAGACACAGTTGCACTAAACAACACAAGATCCACAGAGCCGACAACTGGTTGCAGACCCTGTGCATGCGGCATGGATCCCCAGTTGCGGCAGCAGCAGCCAGAAGCCCTGGGCTAAGGGCTGCTGCACATGGTGACCATAGAGCCCCGCAGGGGCTGGAGAGAGAGCGTCTCTCAACCCCTCAGCTGATGGCCGCCATGGTGGACCCCGCTATTTCGATGTTGCAGGACGCGGATCGTCCACAGGTGCCCTACTTCGACATTCAACTTTGAAGTAGGATGCTATTCCCATCCCCTCATGGGGTTAGCAACTTCAACGTCTCGCCGCCTAACATCGATTTCAACTTCAAAATAGTGCCCAACACGTGTAGCCGTGACGGGCACTATTTCGAAGTTGGTGCCGCTACTTCGAAGTAGCGTGCATGTGTAGACGCAGCCAAGGTGCTACAAAACTGCTTGTTAATTTTAATTCTTTCCATTTTGTTTTAGGCAGAGCCCATCCTTCCTATGTAGGCTCCCACTTTTCCAAAAGTTTCCCCAGTTTCTAATAAATCAAACCCTCTTTCCTATATTGTAGTCTCACCCTTGCATTGAGACTCGCAAATCTTCTTGTTTACGTAGGCTGATTCATGAAGCTGGAAGCACTGGGGATGTCCTGAGCTCAGATTCTTCAGGCCTGCCTTACTCCTGACCCCAAAAGGACAGAAACACAGTCTGTGAGCATGTATGGCTCTCAGCCCAGCTGAAAAATTCCAATGGAGAAGAGCTCACTTTAATTGTGGGCATTTCTACTATCTCAGACCCATGCCACTTGATTTTCACAGCAACTATCGCATTTCAAAGGGCCAAGAACAAAAAGAAACCTAAACCTATGTCAGCCTGGTACTCAAGAGTGGCTGGTTGTTAGCCATAAGGAAAGCAACAGTCAGAAATCTTTATCTAATATTCTGAGTAAGCATGTTACCTGTTCTATCTTATTTAGTTCTTTTATCATATTCATAACCTTGTAAACACCTCCTAGTTTAGATTGGCCTGCAGTTAGGTTAATGAAAGTCATTAGTTCTTGGAGAAGTTCATTCCGCACTCTCAGACAGACTTTCAAGAAAGTTCAGTCCTCTGCACACATGAACTTTCCCTTGTTTCTAAAGTTCCATTGTGCCAGAGGAGTGAAACTGTCAGCTGTGATCTTAATTCCAGAGCTTTAACTAATTGTCTAGACATGCCAGGCCCAGGTCATGGAATGCCTCAAAAATAAGAACCAAAACTTGGGACTAGATATTTATATGGCTTTCCAGAGACCATAGGGAGCAGAGGACGGGCTGGATGAGCTACTTGTAACCAGTCTTGCTCAAGAGATGCTCTACAGCATTCTGTGCTAGTGGGAGTTTACTACATGCTGGAGGCAACTAGCTGTCCTATATCTGTGACTTGTTTTCATCCAAGCCAAGGATCAATTTAGTGATAATGAAGTGGCTATCTGTGGTAAAGGAAGGGTAGAAGTGTGTATCCTCTACCTGTTGTTCACACCTGAGTCCATTTTCTTCGACTAGCTGACATGGTTACTGTATGTAGATATTGATTAGGACCAGTGAGAGAATTTTTCCCTTTGTGGCTCCACAAATGAGTGTCTAGTGGTGCAGGTATCATTTCCCATTAATATATGTTAAGTGTGTCCCTTCAGGAAGAATCAAACTATTTCAGTGCCCCTGGCAAGCCTTCAGTTATGAAAGCGTTTTCTTATGGTTCATGATTCAGATTCTGTAGAGAGGTTCAGGAGGATCAGAATGGATGGCAGCCTCCTGTCATTGCTAGTAAAGTGATTTCAGTTTCATGTCCTGAGCTGAATCCAGAAGGTCAGATATAGGATATTCACTTCCATGAGATGCACTTGCCTTTGTCCTTTGACAATCTTCTTGGAGCTTGATAGTAAAAGAAGGCTCGAGCTGCCTAGAACCATGCCCAGAGTGATTTCTTCGATGCTGGTCAGACTTCTCTTTCAAACATAGAATCATAGAATGCTAGGACTGGAAGGAACCTTGAGAAGTCATTGACCCCAGCCCCCTGCCCTCATGGCAGGACCAACTACTGTCTAGACCATCCCTGATAGACATTTATCTAACCTGTTCTTAAATATCTCCAGAAATGGAGATTCCACAACCTCCCTAGGCAATTCATTCCAGGGTTTGACCACCCTGACAGTTGGGAACTTTTTCCTAATATCCGACCTAAACCTCCCTTACTGCAGTTTAAGCACATTGCGTCTTAGTCTACACTCAGAGGCCAAGAAAAACAAGTTTTCTCCCTCCTCCTTCTCCCTTTTAGATACCTGAAAACTGCTATCATGTCCCCCTATCAATCTTCTTTTTTCCAAACTAAACAAGCTCAATTCTTTCAGCCTTTCTTCATAGGTCATGTTCTCTAGTCCTTTGATCATTCTTGTTGCTCTTTTCTGGACCCTTTCCAGTTTCTCCACATCTTTCTTGAAATGTGGGGCCCAGAACTGGACAGAATACTCCAACTGAGGCCAAACCAGCACAGAGGAGAGTGGAAGAATGCATTCTTGTGTCTTGCTCACAACACACCTGTTAGTTGATCCCAGAATCAAGTTTGCTTTTTGGCAACAGCATCACACTGTTGACTCATATTTACCTTGTGGTCCACTATAACCCCTAGATCCCTTTGTGCCATATTCCTTCCTAGGCAGTCGCTTCCCATTCTGTATGTGTGAAACTCATTGTTCCTTCCTAAGTGGAGCACTTTGCATTTGTCTTTATTAAACTTCACCCTGTTTACCTCAGACCGTTTCTCCTTCATTAGGCGCAATGCAGCTCCAAACACAATTAGACCTTTGTTGTGATAACTGTAATCCATCGCATACTCCTCTACCTGTAGAGATCACTTCATTAGCTTTTTCTTACACTTATCTCGCAGCATTACATAAACAAGCTAAGTGTTCTTTTCTAAATGCAGCTCCAGTTGCTTATGACTTTCACCAGTCAGGAAGGACTTGTGTTAGATTCATAAGTCACGAGTTAGACACTCTAAAGGAGTCACTAAACTTCTTGATGGCTCAGTATACTGACATCTGGGAATGTGAGAAGGTGATAGATTGATGGGTGCAAGTGAGGGCAGATTCAAGTTGTTTGGGAATCCTTCCCAGAGGTGCATGACCTTTTCAGTGGAGCAGGTTGATGGTATTTTACAGGGCTTGTTAATCAGGTCTGATGCATATTGAAGGAACTGAGATCAATGAAATGATTTACCACTTTAAATAACTCCTTGGTGTGGGAGTAGCATCAGTGGAGGCTGATAGAGAATCCTCGTGGCTGAATCGCTAGTGATGCTCCAAACCATGCTCTTCCAGAAACCAACCCCCTTTTCCTCTAGTTTTGCTCAGCATGCTGCTGTGGCATCAGTGGACCAGTACTTTCTAATTCCATATAATAAAATCCAGAAAGGAGCCTGTCAACACTCCTCCCACTCACCCCCCACCCCACATTACAGTAATCACTGTGCTTTGGGGAAATCCCAATTCAGATCATATGTCAAATTTTGCCAGCTAGTTTTAACGCCAAGATTGGGCCAAAGCAAAAACACCATATAAATATATCGTTATTAATGGAGCTATTCCATAGCTGCAGCCAGCGATCTACGCACAACATGACTTTGGAATGAACCCCTGATCCACACTGACAAGTGGTATGTGCAGGTAATATAGTTTTAACCTATACAACTCTCTTTTCATTAAACAATAAGTACATTTAAAAAAGGTCTGCATCCCTTCTGCAGTTACACAATGTGTCTATGTTTTCATGCCCCCCATTTAACTGCAGGTATCAGTCCAGGTATTACATTTCAGCTACCTGATTATGGGTGCAAACTAAGGTGCTAAGGGATTAAGTGCTAAGACTTTAAGACAGGGTTCACTTTGGAAACACAAATAAAATGTACATGCAACTTGTCTGTGCAGAAAAGTATGCTACTTTTTCATCCCTTTTCATAATTTATCACAGTGACTGCTGTGTTGTTTCCCTCTAATTAGCCATATAAATACCATCATTAAAATTATTGTAATATAAAGAAAATGTATAAGTGAACATAGCAATAATAGCAAATATCAGATGTGTATAGTGATAGCCTTAATAAAGATATCCTTTACAGTGCCTTTGGTACTACTGGGACTTTGTATAATTAAATCTGTGTTCACTTTCTTACAACTGTAAGAAGGTTTTCTAATTAGTTGCAATTCTTCTTTTCAGATATGTGGAGTATTTAGAACAATTTGTACCAGCATATCTAAATTGTATATTTACTTACTGTTTTTTACGGACTGATATCTTTTTTAACTGAACAACCGTCTGCCTGACTAATTTTGTTTAACATCTACTTGTCATGATGAAGTAATTCAGTGTGTGGCTAAGGGGTTTTTTTCAAAGGCTTAACAGAAATGATAAAACTGTGGGCTGATTCCTTTCTAAACTTAATGTTCCCCAGAATAGCCCATTATACTGGGATTTTAAAAAGAACCTCACTGTTCTTTAATAAGACTCCAAGGGCTAAATTGTGACTGCCTCTGTGAGGGAGCTCAATGTGTGATAAATATCATGCAGGATGCAGTTAGGCAACTAATCTCCCTTGGATGCTAGGGTTATTTGGATGTCTGAGGCTGCTTCTACACTCGCCCCCTCCCATCGAAGGTGGCATGGTAACGAGGCAATTTGAAGCAGGCTAATGAGGTGCTAACATGCATATTCAGCACCTCATTAGCATAATGGAGGTGACGCGAATTTCAAAGTGCAGACTTCAAATTGCTGTTTGACAATGTAGATGGGGGCACCTTCGAAATAAGCATCCCACTTTGACATTTCCTTACTCCCACAGAACTAGATTGCATTAAGGGAATGTCAAAGTGGGGCGCTTATTTCAAAGCTGCCCCCATCTACATTGTCAAACAGCTATTTGAAGTTTGCACTTCAAAATTCGCATGGCTGTCATTATGCTAATGAGGTGCTGAACATGCGTGTTAACACCTCATTAGCCTGCTTCCAATTGCCTCATTACTATGCCACCTATGATGGGAGGGGGCGAGTGTAGGAGCAGCTTCTGATATCAATTGACATTCTTGTATCCAAAGGGTTGGAACTGGGGGATGGGGGGGCAGAAGTGTTGCAAAGTGGTTGCCTTTCCAAACCACATAGCTGAAGGGGCTCAAAGACAGTAGAGGGAGTGTGTTGCAGAAGGTGATGATCAGTGTGCTTCCACTCCATCCTACAGCACAACTGGAGGCCTCATGGAGTATGGTTATATACTACACCATGGCAGGCGCATGTCAACCAACTCAGGCTCACAAGGCTCAGGCTATAAGGCTGTTTCCTGGGTGTGTAGACTTCCAGACTTGGACTCCAGCCTGTTCTTTAAGACCCTGTTGAGGAGAAGGGTCTCAGAGTTTCTGATCCATCCTGAGCCCGGAAGTGTACACACCAGTGAAACATCCCTTGAGCCAAAGCCCTGTGAGCCTGAATTGGCTGGCATTGGCCAGTCATGGGTTTTTCTTTGCTGTGCAGACATAACTCAATGCTGTCTTATCAGTCTGACATGTATGTGGGACCAAGCACCACAGCATCTAGACACAGAACGTCTCTTTCCCTGACTCCAGCACACAATGGGTTGGGAATTCCCCAAACTTAACCCAAAATAAATGTCCAGCAAGCAAAATGCAAGGGCTATATTGCTAGCTAAGAAAGAAATAGACGAAAGGTCACATTTCAGAATAACATTATGGAAAAAAGTCTTTCCCATGAAATTAATCCTCATGGAATCATACATTGCAAAGCAAAATAAATGTGCTACTTTTCAGGCCTGAGGAACTGTAGAAAGTACAGTTGATTTGGTTCTTGTCTTTGCTTTCTTCAATGTGGATGGAAAAAAATATTCTGGTGTAGTGAAAAAGCTCTCTATAAAGGTGGAAAAACACCAAGAGAAACTGAATACCAAAATAGGATCACCATCAGAACAAGGGAGAATATCCTTTGGTACAACCGGGGAAGTGGTGTAAAAAATAGAGCTCTCTTGGGAACTTCCCTGATGTTGATGCTGCTCCAATTACTGATTCTGACTTACACTGGATTTGTTAAGCAGCTCGATAGCTTAGATTGACTGGTAACAACATGGGAATTGCCTGCACTGGCTTAGGGAGAGGGGAGGGGAGGATTTTAAGGTCTTTCATACGGGATAGAGGCAATCTGTGCTACCTCCTCCCTAAGCAGGTCTTGCTTTCCCTGCTAAACTGGCAGCAAAGAAGATGGTGTGTAGCATATTAGCTGCTACATTTCCTATAAATCTCTTTAGGATACCGTTGCACTTGTGGTGATCCACCCTGGCCCATTAAGGCAAGCTCGTGTAGCAGCAGTGCAGCTATACATTGCCCCTGGAGCACGGACCAAGCCTTCTGTAATATGTTTACTTACAATATGGTTTCCCAAACTGGGGTCGTATCCCCTGGGGTGGGTGACGGAATTCCAGGGGGGTGCGAGGCAACCCAACCCCTCCCATTATTCCCCCCACCCTTAACTTCTGGCTACCAGCCCCTGCCATTTTACATGGGTGACCTGGTGCAGCTGCTATAAAAAGCAGGCAGCCAGCGAAGACCTATGTGCTAAGGTGGGTGAGTCTAGGTTAAGGAGGAGGAGGATGGAGTTAAATCGGGGGCTGGGGGTGCCTGGCTCAGATAAGGGGGATGGTGATGGAGTAAGAGCAGGGGGCTGGTGGTGTCTGGCTTTGTGGGAGGGGTGGTGCTCGAGTGGGTGTCTTGCGGGGCTCAGGCAGTCGACTGGCTTGCAGGACTCACGGGGCTTGGGTGACCAGCCCCGGCATCGCAGGGCTCAGGTAGCTTGAGCTGGCAGGTGGACAGCTGGCCCCAGCAGCGCCAGGCTCAGGTGGGCAGGTGGGTGGCTAGCCCCAGCAAAGTGGGTCTCTGATGGCTTGGAGTGGCAGGCGGGTGGCTGGCCTGGGTGGCGTGGGGCTTGGGTAGGTGGCTCTGCCAGCTGGCCCATGGCTGGGGTGGGGGGCAGGTGGCTGGCCGCTGCGATGTGGGGCTCAGGCAGGCAGCTCTGGCAGTTCAGGTCTGAGGCAGGTGGGCAGCTGGCATAGGCATCTCTGGCAGCTGGTATGGGGCTCAGGCAGCTGACCAACTGGGGCTGCCCCAGGCACCCGCAAGGGGCCAAGAAAAACTATTTGTGCTTATTTTTAATTTTAAATAACATTTTTATATCATGCTTTTGTGTTTATTTTAAATTACAAATTGAATTTTTTGTTAAAAAGGGGTTGGATGATGGTAAAGAAGAGGTGGGGGGCAGTGAGAGTTTCTGAAAAATCAGAAAGGGGGCATGATGCTGAAAAGTTTGGGAACCATAGACTTACAAGTTCAAAATAGAATTTAAAACAAAGTGTGCTTTCTGTTCAGCGTCCTTGACTACTGATTTCCTTAAGTTTGGATATCAGCGGTAATTAGAAGCATTGTGCGCATTTGGTAGGTTACTTTTTCAAAAATAATAATTCTTAACATTTTAGTGTCTTCTATTTTCAAATGTAGGATGCTGTGTGACCCATGAGGTTAAGTAAGAGATTCCTGGAAGGGAAAGATGCCCTGGGATGTATTCAAAAAGCCTATAGAATAGGATTGGCCTTGTTCACTACTATGCATGAGATATTGTTTGGTTTTCATTTTCCCCAGTGGTGCGTCTAATGTTAAAGAATCATAGTTTCCTTGAAAATCATAAGATTTTAAAAATGTTGGGTTCCTCCTATTCCCCACCCGTCTCCAGCATTAGGGTGCTTAGACTGCCCTGGCTTCATGTTCTCAAAGTCTTCCTCTGCCATCATGGCGGCAGAAACTTTTACTTGGTAATAAAATCTTCAGTTCTCACACACTATCGTGACTACCTAGAGAGGTGGGGGAATCTCCATTCATACAGGTTTTTAAGTCCTGGCTTGACAAAATCCTGCCTGGGATGACTTAGTTGGGCTGATCCTGCTTGAAGCAGGGTGCTGGAGTTGATGACCTCCTGATTCACTTCCAGCCCTACGACTATGATTCTTTTATTACAGCAGCTCAGACTTTAAGGAACATACTAAACATTCCGAGACTTGCAATAAAAAGGGGGATCTGGCAACAGCTGGGAACGATGTGAAGTGTCACACTTGCAAAAGAAAAGATGTCTTAAAGGCACAATGTCAGCGTTTGAAAATTTCTCTGGCTTTCTACCAAAAACTGGGAAAAGCTCACAATAGCCCATCTCCTGTTGTTCTATGGTTGCGTGGTCCTTGTAAAAAATCTAAATGTATTTTTTTTCATTTTCAATTAGTCCATCCTCATTTTGCAGATCATCTGTAGACAAACCTGCCCATGTCCTCTTATGCCATTTGTCAAATTTCTGGAGACAAAGGGACAGGGGGCAATGCTTGCCTCACATTGCACACATTATTCAAAAATTATGATTCATGAAACATAAGTGAATCCATCCCACGACTTTTAAAGTTTCAACTTCAAATGCAGGAGATTAAGCAGAAAGTTTTATGTTCAGCATATAAAGCACTCTATTCTAGGTCACTGACAATAACCCACTATTGTAAAGTAGTTTTTAGCCTCATAGTATTTCATTAAAATATTACTTCTCTTTCGTGTGTGTTAAGGAATGATGTCTTACTCTAGTATTTTTGCCTGTTTGTATTTGGTGCAGCTGTTTCATTATTGATGAAAAGAGGTAATTCAGAATTTAATGATTAATTTTAATGTAGATCTTTCTTATCTGAATAATTGATGAGAAAGATGATCATAGACATTCAGAGTCAGTAGCTGTTATTCCTTCTGTCTCCTCTTATCTTTGTAGCGGTATACATTGCGAAAGCCCCTCGAGTTCATGCATTTTGTTGGGAAATATTTTTAATTCCCTGACCTTGTATCTTTGTAATTCTTGGGTTGTCTAGCTATAAATCCCTGCTTCATTCTCCACGAGCTATACATTCATCTTACTTTATATACAGAAAAAAGACCTGATCTTGCATATAATATCCGCAGCCTTCCAGGCCATGAAAATCCAATAAAGGCATAGATAACTGACTCTTTGACAGGCCTGTTTGTCTAAGGGTGTGATTTGGAAGTGCAAAAAAAACCAAACCTTTTCCAGGAAGCTGTGAAATAGCTGTTTTTCAGGGGAGAAGAGCAATGTTTTGCCCTAGAGCTAATCCCATCACCTTTTCTCTGTCCTGTACCTGGGGAGTGAGAATATTTGTACCCTGAAAGTTTGCCTGTGGGTGTGTTGCTTGCTGAAGGGGGACTTTCCTGTATTTGGTCTGCAATAGCTATTTATGGAGTTCCCAATAAAAGGTCTATTTGGGGGCAGGGAGTGACCCTTTCTTCCTACTGTATGTGAAGACTATTTGCCATGAAGAGCGATTTCTGAGCTCATATATTGAACCTTTTTAAACCTTGTTTGAAAAACATTAAACATATAAGGTAGACTATTGATGTATGATGTTTTATAATATGGCTAATATGAAATTGTTTTCGTTATGGGTCAGAAATTACCAGCAGTACATTAAAATCATTATGTTGTTTGCCAGCGGCGACAGCCCCAAACTGTGACCCAACTCTAATTTTGCCTGCCCTTTGAAAAAGTATAAATCCAATTTTAGATCCTGATCCAAATTTCACATTTTGCAAATATTGGCCCTGGTCCTGTGACTGGATCCACTCCAGCCAGCCCTTGCATCCATATGATTTTATTTTTAATGCAGCCAGTGCCATATGAATTGTATGGCTGCCCCATTGAGTTATGTCTCGCCAGGAATTGCTGGGCCTTTATGATCATATGTTATGATACATACCTGACATAAGGCAAGTGTATTCTTTTCTATTTTTTAAAATAACAGCTGAGTGGATTTCACATCTATGTATATATTCTATTAAACCTTTTAGAGTATACTTTTTTCACATAATAAAGTTAGAAATTGCCATTGCTATTTTAGTGAAAGGTTGGTGGAGTGATTTTTTTTTAAATATTAACAATTTCTTCATGCTTGGGGGTATTTTTCCCTCAGAAGTCACTTTTAAATCTGATTTTTAAATCCAATTAATTCTGAACATTGAAAGCAAAAAATGACTCTTGCTAAATCAGATATACATAAAATTCAATCACTGACTTTCTGCCAAGTGACTAAGCAAATACATTAAGGAAAAAATGTGTTAAATTAGACCCAAATCACAGAAAGCCTTTATTTTTAAAATATAAATTAATCAGTTTGTATGCAGCATAGGCTTTCTCTTGCCTGTGGAATGTCAAGGTTGCTTTCATCAGCCACACAAAGTATTATAGCGAGTCATGTGAAAAGAGGGATTCTAATTCAATAAGGACTCTATCTTTGCACATGCATATATAGGAAACAAAGCATCAGGTTTCTACAAAGTTCTGATTTATAGCAACAGCAAGCAAAGTCCAGTGCCACTTTCTGAGCTGGTATACACGCATGAATCTCCAACTTAAAGGCTGGGTCTACTCTTGTCCAAAATTTCGAAAAGGCCATGCTAATGGCCAAATTGGAGAATACTAATGAAATGCTGAAATGAATATTCAGCCCCTCTTTAGCATGCTGCTGGCCGCGGCTCTTCGAAAGTACCACATTTAAACCACGCGCAGCTTGTCTACATGAGGTCCTTTTTGAAAGGACCCTGCAAACATCAAAATTCCCTTATTCCTATCAGCTGATAGGAATGAGGGTATTTTGATGTTTGCGGGGCCCTTTCGAAAAGGACCCCATGTAGATGAGCCGCGCATGGTCAAAAAGCTGCACTTTCGAAGTGGCATATCGAAGCTGCACTTTCAAACTGAATATTCATTTGAGTGCCTCATTAGTATTCTCTGATTTAGCCATTAGCAGAGCCTTTTTGAAATTTTGGCCAAGTGTAAACACAGCCTAACAGAGTTACACTGATAGACAGTAGCCAAAGAATTGTCGTTCTGAACTGTGTTCCTTAAACTTTTTACAACTGCAGCACAAACAGGTTATGATCTCTGAGTCTGAGTCCCTACTTTGCCAAAACTCCCATTTCTTACTCAGTCTGGAAGAATCATAGTTACTACAGCAAACTCCCCTATCCATTCCCAAGAGGATGGAGCATGATCTGAAAGGAGATGAGAATTTGTTCATGAACTGACTGACCGCTTCATGGTTAACTAACAAACCTAGAAACTAATATAACACAATTGCCTAATAAATCATTTCATTAGTCTTTGAAGTGCTACAGAGCTGCTTCCTTGTTTTGTGACTTAAGTCTATGTGTCTGATTTGCCCAGATATGGCCTCTATGTCCTGAACTGTAAGCCAGTTTCTTTAAATAAAACATATTGGAAAGAGGATTCAGTAGAGAGAGAAAGTCCAAAGGGCAGATAGGAAACATTTTCTCTCTGGATGTTTTCCTTTCATCTCTGTTGCTTCTGTTCATTTCAGTTCTACATCATTAGCATGGGCAAAGCTGGCAGTGGGCTTTGTTGCAGGGAAAGGTTCCAGGACTGGTGTTCCTGGGGTATAGACTGTGGTTGTTAGTGAGGATCCTCATGAGGTTGGGAGGTTGTCTGTAGGAGAGAACAGGCATGTCACCCAGGGCCTTCTGGAGTGTAGCATCCTGATTAAGAATAGGTTGTAGGTCTTTAATAATTCATTGCAGTGGTCTGAGTTGGGGGCTGTAGGTGATGACCAGTGGTGTTCTGTTCTTGGCTTTTTTGGGCCGATCTTGGAGTAGCTGGTCTCTGGGTATTCGTCTGGCCCTGTCAATTTGTTTTTTTACTTCACCTGGTGGGTAATTCAGCTTTGTCCACATATCTTCTCTGGAAATACCATCACTGGACCTAACCAGGTTACTCACAGAATAACGGGCACTTTCTCATGCTCCTCTACTAACATCATATATGCCATCATGTGCCAGCAATGCCCAGATGCTTTGTATATTGGACAGACTTCTAACTCCCTTAGACAAAGGGTCAACAGGCACAAAACAGACATCAAAACACTCCAGATCCACAAACCAGTTAGTCAACATTTTAATGGAATGGGGCATTCTGTCAATGACCTCAAGGTATGTGTGTTACTGAAGAGGAATTATCGCACCGTTCTGGAAAGGGAAGCAGCCGAGCTGGCTTTTATATTCAAATTCGGCACATTACCACGTGGTTTAAATCGTGATGCGAACCTTCTGAGTCACTATAGGGGCTCGTCTGCATACTTGGCTCAGTCTAATTCTTGACCTTCCCCCCCCACCCCTCCACTCTCTGATTTGCCCACCTTGATTATCTTTTTCTGATTTGTCCTCCTTGCTTACTGTTTTTGGTTCTCTGTGTCTTAAATATGGAGTCTGTTCTGGTCTGGCTATGGTCTGAAGAAGTGGGTCTGTCCCACGAAAGCTCACCTAATAAACTATTTTGCTAGTCTTTAAAGTGCTACTTGAGTGCTTTTTGTTTTGATAGTGTATAGACTAGCACGGCTTCCTTTCTGTTTTTATTGTATGTAACTGTATGGTGCCTACCCATTACTTGAATTTCATTAGAGGTGTAAGGATTTTGGTTAGAACCCCAGGCATTTTTCTTTTTTACATAAACATCAGTAAAGCACCCAAAGGCTATACACAGAAAATGCAAGGAGTTGATATTCAAAAGAACCCCAGATTCCAAATACTTTCAGAATCATTTTTCTGCTTGCAACCTTTGTCACAGTAACAAACCAGCAATAAGAAATGGATTTCATAAATTGATATGTACAATAACCTGATCCAGTGCCAATTTTATTATCATCTTCCCTGACATCTTTATGTCTAATATATTCCAGACAGTCTAGCTCTTATGAATCAATGCATGTTCTAACATCTGTGTCTATTCCTTAAGGTAGAGGTTTTCAGAGAGATTACTTGTCAAGTTTTTTTTTAATGTATCCAGTGGCAGGAAATTATAAAGCAATGTGCAGCTCAGAAGGATTCCAACTATCCCTTCTAGTTCCTCCCTAGGCCTGAGAGAGGTGAGATGGCTAGTAGATTAATAAGATTAGAAGGATTTGTGCAAAACATGAAGCCACAATATGTTTTAGACAAGTTTGATATATTTATAAAAAGTCAGATGTGCTTAAAAATAAATCCCAGTGCCCTTTTTATTTTTTAGAAAAAGCGTGGCTTGAAAAAGAGCCACTTAAAAAGATTTTATTTTTGATTGCACTGGGCTTTATCAAAGTGGTATCAGTACAAAAGAAAGGCTTTCTCAGCAGCATCCTAATTAACTCTGGGTAAATAAAATTGCACACTCCAAATTAATAAAAATGAGAATAGAGACATGGCTTGTAAGCAAAAGAGGTGCCAAATACTTTTGAGGATCTGGGCCAAAATAGTCTTAGTGTTTATACATGCACTATTGTGCACCATTGTCACTGTAGTACGAACAGTGACGGGAAAACCAAATGGACTTTGCTGTTGGCAAGGCACGTTCCCCATGAGATGACATGCATTATATTCCACTCCACAATTGACTTTAACTATGTCACCATCATAAAATATAGAGTATCCAGTTTGCTATCAGTCATACCTTTTCCATTTATAAGCCCATTGTGATGGGATGTCCCTCTTGCACAGAACGGATAGTTTAAGGTGCAAGGTAAGCAAATTAACTCCACAGACTGCATCTGGAAGGAGGAGAGCCCAGAAGCAGGGAACTAATGGAAAGCAGGCTAAGTTGCACAAGATAAAGGGAGCTGTATAAAGCAAAGCATCTGGCCAAAGAAGGGGACTACTTGGGAATGCTGCAGGGAATCAGGCAACAGTCACTCCTTGGGAGAGGGTTTTGGAGCTGGTATATGCAGAGAGAGAAGGGGAAGTAGTCCCGAGAAGGAGCAGTGAGGGTTGGGAGAGAAAAGCCCAGAACTTCTGAGTGAAGTATCACTGGATTGGAAACTGAAGACAGGCCCACTGACATGGGAGGTGAGGGACAAAGGGGCAGCTGCCCTGAGAACTGGCTGGTTTAAAAGGGCACTGGTTCCCAGTCAGTGCAACATGGCCTGAGCCATGTGTGCCACACACCGTGGAGCGCTGAAGGGGTGGCTAGGGCCTGGAACTAGATTCTACCAGCCAGCCCTTATTCAGCGGTCTGGCAGCCCATCCTTGAAAAGTCTGTGCCCAAATTCCTTTATCCCCCCTGAGGGAGTGGTACTATGGGTCAGCAAGAGGGAAGACTGCCTAGGATTGCTAGAGAGAAGGGACTTTGCTACCCTGGAAGGGGAGATCATTGAATGATCTGGCTGGAGGGTGGAGCCAGAGAGAGGCTGCTGTGTATCCTGACATGAGGGGAGCAGTGCACCGGAGAGAAGAAATGACTGTGTGCAAACCACAGATGAGGGTATAGATCTTGACAGCTAATTCCCAGTGACCAGGAAGAATCCCCAGCCCAGTGGTGAGTAGAGCTCATCATCAGAGAAAGGAAAACAAGTCTGCTATGGGACAGGTGTAATTTAGAACCGGGTTGTGACTGATTAAAAGAAAGATCAGAATGTAAAAGTTTGTACAATAAAAATGTGCTTTTACCAGTCAAATATCAGTATAACCCACACAAGAGAGCTGAATGGCCACGCTCTACTACGATCAGATGAATGTGTTTAAAAAAATCCTCAGACCTCATGAACTTTAATCCACTATTATTTAAATTCACCATAAAATCTTTTTATTTGCCCTGCTCTGTTATTACCTAATCACTAAGTATACTACAGTCTAATAACTTGTATGCGTTCAGACTAATACATGAATAGGGCAGAGGTCAGCGGGCCTTTCTGAACAAACTGTAATTAAAACATACACCACTTTTTTAATTAGAGAAGAAATTAGGCAATACTTTTTATTCAACAACATCAAAAGACATTGGGCCCTCATCCTAAATTGTCATCCCGAGAAGGCAGATCCTTTTTTCTTTTGCAAATACAATTTTTTCTTCCCTCCCAGAGTCCATTCAGTGTGACGCTAATTCTTTAAAGTGCCTGCATTAAAAAGAACAAACCATTAACCTCTTGGCAATGTAGGTCACAGCCTGGGTGGCAATCAACAGCAATCAATGAATTCCTAACACAGAGTGTCAATGATTTAATTAAGAGTTGCTTGCTACATATAGACCACATACTGGAAAATTACTTGAGGCTTATGCTCTTGGTATAGTTTCAGAATATACAGCTACGCCTCTGCCTGGTAACAGTGGGCATGGGGAAATAGAAGTGACAACTCAGAAAACAAAATAGGAACACCCCTCCAATTCCGAGGTGCAATTCCTTTCAGGCAGAGATGTTTAACACTCAGCTGAGCCATGCAGGGGTGGCCTTCATTGCTTAGATTGTGCAATAAAAAAGGAGGCTCAATTAGATAAAAGCAGTTCAGAGATCAGTATGGAATGTCTAACGCATATGTGTGAATAGTTTCTGTGGGAGAAGAGAAGGCTGCAGCAGAGTTTGGAGCTGAATTTACCCTTAGTACATCCTAATCTATAGCTTCAAACAGTGTACCATTATCTCTTACCTCATTACAGGCCAGCTGCTATTAGCAAATGCACAGGGGGTACAAAAGATAGTGTGTTGGGGACGGGGGTCGAAAACTACAAAGCTGGGAGATAAAGCAGAGCTGTGTAAATCTAAGAGGCAAACGGCAGAAGGGGTTAGGCATTACAGAGGTGAGACATTCAATAGTTTGGGCTGAGTTGTGTGGAATCTGGAACGCCCTCCCTATAGCACAGGACAAGTTTAGCACACAGGTATTTTTTTGTCATGCATCCTGTGAATACCTTCTGGGGAAACCAAAGCAGCAGCCAGCACAGTAAACCTAGATAATTATAACATCTAGTTAAGCAGTATTTGAGTGACTTGGGCCAGCTGATATTCCATAGAGCCCAAGCCCAGATTATGATGGCCTCCTCTATAACACACAAGAACAGACACTCTGGCTGAAACTCATCATGCATCTCGTTCAGCATCCTATCTTCTGACAGTGATCAGTGTTAGGTGCTTCATAGGAAAGTAACAGAACAGGACAATTTAAAGTGGTCTATACCCTGTCATGCAGCCCCAGCTTCTGACCAAAGTTTAGGGACACCTAGAGCAGTGGGTGAGAACTTTTTTTATGCTGGGCCTCACTTTTCATTCCTGGAATTAGCAGCCCTCTTCCCCCAACCTGGCTAATGTAATCCAAACTGATGGAAATTTTGGTTATGTTCATATGAAAAAAAAACTCAGTTTCAGCATGTGTAAGAAAGTAGATATATAGAATGTAAAAGCTTTAGTAATCGGTTTATAAATACAGATACACATACATCAAACAGTAACATATTGCAACATTTTTAATTAAAAGGATGAGCCTGAGACTCAGCAGCTAATTATGCTGTGCTTTCCCCCTTATGAAATGTCATGACCCCTGGGGGGTACCCACTCTCCACTTTGTGCACCCCTGACCTTGAGAATAGATCTATCCTGGACTATCTTAGCTAATACCCATTGATGGACCAATCTTCATGAACTTACCTAATTGATTTGTAAACCCACTCATACTTTTGGCCTTCACAATAGCCCCTAGCAACGACTGTGCACAGGGTAAAATACTACTTTGCTTTTTAAACCTAATCCCTGTTAATTTAATTGGGTGATCTCACAGTTTTTGCAACCGCTGTTTTATATTTGCAACAGATCTTTTACAAAGTGTGGTGGCATGTCTATTAAATGCTTGTGATCTGCTGGTTATGACTGTCGAAGTAGGGCGCTATTCCTATCTCCTCATGAGGTTAGCGACTTCGACGTCTCGCCTAACGTCGAAGTTGGTGCCGCTACTTCGAAGTAGCGTGCACGTGTAGACGCAGCTATGAGGAGATAGGAATAGCACCCTACTTCGACGTTCAACGTCGAAGTAGGGACCGTGTAGACGATCCGCGTCCCGCAACGTCGAAATTGCTGGGTCCTCCATGGCGGCCATCAGCTGGGGGGTTGAGAGATGCTGTCTCTCCAGCCCCTGCGGGGCTCTATGGTCACCGTGGGCTGCAGCCCTTAGCCCAGGGCTTCTGGCTGCTTCTGTGGCAGCTGGGGATCTATGCTGCAGGCACAGGGTCTGCAACCAGTTGTCAACTCTGTGGATCTTGTGTTGTTTAGTGCAACTGTGTCTGGGAGGGGCCCTTTAAGGGAGCGGCTGGCTGTTGAGTCCGCCCTGTGACCCTGTCTGCAGCTGTGCCTGGCATCCCTATTTCGATGTGTGCTACTTTGACGTGTAGACGTTCCCTCGCTGCGCCTATTTCGATGTTGGGCTGAGCAACGTCGAAGTTGAACATCGACGTTGCCGGCCCTGGAGGACGTGTAGACGTTATTCATCGAAATAGACTATTTCGATGTCGCAACATCGAAATAAGCTATTTCGATGTTGGCTGCACGTGTAGACGTAGCCTCTAAGTCCCAGTCTTTCTCATATCTCTTCATACAGAAGAGGTTCAATATTCCAGTTAATTTCTATTGCCCCCTTTCTGTACATTTTGCAATCCTAATGCCTTTTAAGAAGGGACAACCAGAAGTGCATGCTCAGTGTGCGAGTGTACTGTGGGTTTATTTGGTGGTATAATATTTTCTGTCATATTCGAAAAGGGAAAGAAAAACCACTGCACTTAGAGCAGACATTTTCAGAAAATTATCCATGAAGGCTCTAAGATCTCTCTTGAGTGGTAAGTGCTAATTTTAAACCCCACTATTTTCTATATTGCTGGAATTATGTTTTTCTAATGCACATTTCTTTTACTTTTTGACACTGAATTTCAGTTGCCATTTTCTTGCCCAGTCATCCTATTTTGTGAAATACCTTCTTAAATCTTAGTGCTCAGCTTTGGACTTAACTATTTGAGTAAAACTGTAATGATGGCAAATTTTGCCACCTTGCTGTTTACCCTCCTTTGCAGATCATTCATTAGCACATGGAACATCACTGACCCCAGTACACATCCTTTGGGAATCCTGCATACATTCCTCTCTCCACTCAGAAGACTGATCATAGATTTATCCCTTTGTTTCCTACCTCTTAACTAGTTTCTGATCCAGGAGAGGATCCTCCCTTTTATGACAAGACTGTTTACTTTAGAGTCTTTCAGTAACCTCTTCAAAGGATTTCTGGAAGTGTGTGTACACGATATACACAGGATCAAACTTGGTCACATGCTTGTTGATACCTGCAAAGAATTCCAATGAATTGATGAGGTCTGCTGTCCCTTCAGAAAAGCCACATTGTATCTTCCCCAAACTATCATGTTAGTCTGAGTGTTTTGATAATTCTGTTCTTTACTATATTATCAACCAATTTGCCTTCTACAAAAGTTAAATTTGTCATGCTGTACTTGTCAGGATCCCTTCTGGAATTTTTTTTTAATCCACATTATATTAGATACCTTCCATTCATCTAGTTCAGAGGCTGATTTCAGCAATAGGTTACATACCACAGTTCTGCAGTTTCATAACTGAGTTCCTTCAGAGCTCTGGGGTTACACTTGCAACCTTGTGGCTAAATACTGTTTAATACATCCATTTGTTCCAAAACCACCTCCAGCACCTCAGTCTGGGACAGTTCCTCAGATTTGTGCTCTATGTATCTCAACAATGGCCCTGTTTTAAATGAATTTCACTTTAACATCTGTATCATCTTACTATTTGGCAGGCTTCCTGCTTCTCACATGCTTAAATTTTTTCGTGTTCGTTTTTGCGTCTTTAAATATTTTCTTGGCTTGCTTTATTCTACTCCTTCATTTCACGTTCTAGAATTAGTCTCTTTTTCTGTTTTTTGCTCAGTGTATGATTTGACTGCACATTTTTAAAGAATGCTTTTTTTACATTAATTGTCCCCTTTTTTACTCTGCTGTTTTAACCATAGTGGCTGCTCTTTTTCACATTTTTTTTGAGCTGTACCTGTAGTTTGAGCCTCTATTATGGTGTTTTTAAATCATATCCTTATGGTTTACATGTATTTCACTCTTGAAACTACCTCACATGCTGTTTCACTAGTTTTCTAATTTTTTGTGTAAATCTCATTTTTGAATGGAAGTGCTGCTGTGGTGGGCTGCCTTGGCACTTTCCCACTATAAGGATGTTAAATTTATTTCACTATAGTAGTTATTGGTAAGTGGTCCTCAGCCATAAAATTGGTAGGGCCCTAGTCATATGACATCTAGTCTTCTGTGACCTCAACAAAATGTTAAATAGTGTAGCTGGTTACACTTTGAGATCAGATAGTTGGCCAGTTTTTAATCCATATAATGTGTGCTGTCTTGATTTTTATATTACTTTAGTTTTTATTCAAAATGTCATGCAGTACCAACTCAAATGTCTTACAAAAGTCTATGTATATTCATCATCATCATCAATAACTGTGCGCTCAGCGCCCATTGGTGTCTGATGCCTGTCTCACTATTTTCTTCCATATTTCCCTGTCTAGTGCTGACTAGCTTAGTTTCTGTAGGCTAGCTCCACACCAATCTACTACATCATGTATCCATTCTCTCTGGGGTCTGCCTCTCCTGTTTGAACTGTCCATTATTCTGAATACCAGAGTCTTGATTTTTCATTCATTGTTCATTCTGCAAATATGCCCAAATAGTTGTAGCTTCCATTTTATAACCTTCTGCAGCAGGTTCTCTTTCAGCTGTATCTTTGTATATAATTCCTCACTGGTGACCTTCTGCATCCGTCCTATTATCAGAATCTTTCTATAACTACTCCTTTCAAATGCCAATATTCTTCTTTTCTAATCTTTCGTTATCACCCGTGTCTCACATCCATCCAACATGCTGCTGAATGCATGTTTTCAAGATGCTCAGCTTAGTTCTTAAGCTAATTGCTTTGCTTTTCCAGATCTTAGCCATCACCTTCAAACTCGCTCTTGCTTTTGCTATTCTAGACACTATTTCCTTCTTACAGTCTAGATCATACATTATGTGGCTCCCCAGATATGTGAACTTCTCTACATTTTCTAGTTCAATACCATTGACACTGATCTTCCTTCCTATTTCCTTATCTCCAAATGACATTGTTTTTGTTTTATCAGTGTTTGCAATCAGTCTGTACAGCTTCCCTTCTTCATTTAACACCTGCACCATTTTTGCTAGCTTCTCCTCATCTTCCTCAATGATAATTATATCATCCGCGAACCTCAAGTTGTTAATTTTTCCCCATGCACAGATACCTCTTCTACCTCTTCCTTGATCTTGTCCATCTCTCTCTCCAGATGTGCGATGAAGATACTTGGTGATATTGGATCTCCTTGTCTCGTACCTCTGCTTATTTTAAACCAACTTCCTAACTCCCTGCATGTTCTCACTGCTGCCTCTGCATTGTCACTGATATCCTTCAACAACTGTATCAGTCTGCTATCCACTTTGTATGACTCCAACACTGTCCAAGTCACTTTCTGATCCATACTGTCAAATGTCTTTTGAAAATTGATGGAGCAAGTGTATATGTTCTTGTGTCGAGCTTTTTCTGCTATCAGTCTTAGTGCCAATATCTGCCGTATGGTACTTCTATCTTTTCTGAACCCCGCTTGCTCATCTGCTGTATGTTCTTCTATCTTCAATCTTAGTCTCTCCATTAGTATCATCATCAGCACCTCGCCTAGATGACTTGTTAGGGCAATTGTTCTGTGGTTCTTGCACTCCAATATACTTCCTTTCTTGGGTATTGTCACTAGCACAGATCTTGTCCATTCCTTAGGTGCCTTCCCTTCTTTCCATGCTATTTTACATAGTCGGTGTATTTCCTGAATCATGCTTTCTCTGTTGTATTTGATCATCTCTCCTGTGATCTTATCATTTCCAGGGCTCTTGTTGTTCTTTAGCTGTTTCGCTGCTTTTTCTACTTCCTTCTTCGAAATATCGGTCTTGCTCTCGATGCTCAGTGGACATATCTCTTTCAGTTCTTCAATCAGTCTCTCTGAGACACGTGGGTCCAACTGTGCTTTGTATAGGTCGGTGCAATATCTCGTCCATCACTGCACAATCTTCTTCCTGTTCATGAGCACTTCTTCGTTCTCAACTTTGATCGCCATCTGCTTTGGTTGCCATTTCCTATTCATATTCCTAATTGTCTTATATACCTCCCTGGTCTTACATTTGCCATAATACTGCTCTATATCTTCACATTGCTCCTCTAATCACTTCTCCTTATCCTTTCTGGCTGCTTTCCTTACCTCATTTCATTTCACCCTATATTGCTGTTCTGCCATCTCAGAGACATCTCTTCTGATCTTCAATGCTCTCTTCTCTTGAACCAGCTTCAGTGTCTTCTGGGTAATCCACTTCTTATTAATCTTTTCTTCTTCTGGACCAGTCTGCTCAATTGCCTCTTCAATAGCGATGGCTAGCCCTGTGACTCTCTTATCTAGGTCTTTCTCTGTGGCAATATTCTTAGTCTTCTCTTTGAGTGCTGCTCTGTATGCATTCCCTGTTTCTTCCTCACATAGCCTCTCCACGTCTCTTCTTTTCTTAAACTCTGTCTTACATTTTCTATTGAGTTTTATCTTGATGTTTGCAATCACTAGACTGTGGTCTGAATCTATATCCACTCCTTGGAAAGTTCAGCTCTGATGTATTGATGTTATCCATCTTCTTATCAAAATCATATCTATCATGTTCTTGGACTTCCCGTCATTCGATCGCCACATCCTCTTCCTACAGTCCTTTTGGTGGAATCTTGTGTTGCAGATCACCATCTCATGCTCTGTAGCAAACTCTAGTAGTTTTTCACCTCGTTCATTTCTTTATCCATATCCAAACCTTCCAATGACTCTCTCCCAACCTTTGTTATCTGTTCCAACCTTCGCATTCCAATCTCCTCCTATGATCAACACATCTTTCTTCAGTATCTCCTCCACCGTCTTTGTCAGGTCTTTATAGAATAGCCCAATCTCTTCCTCCATACTGTCCGACATGGGTACATACACCTGAATGACTGAGATGTTGAACAGTTTTGCTTCGAATCTCGCTACCATCATTCTTGCACTCACCAGTTTGTATCCTAATAATGCTCTTCCAGCTGTTTTGCTAAGAAGGAATCCAATTCCTGCTTCATGCTTTGTTTTGTTTCCTGACCAAATGGCTTCCAACCACATATCTCTCCTGATGCCATACAACGCATCTCTGCCAGTCCAAGTATATCACATTGGTATCTTTCCATCTCCTTCCGAAGCAGCTCTAATTTTCTGGTTGCCCACAGTGTTTGGATGTTCCAATGGATAGCATATATGTTAGTTGTAATTTTCTTTCGGTAGCCAACTTATAGACCCAACCCCAATCACTCGATTGGTATCACAGACCTTGTTTATCTGGGTGACATCTGAGCCAGCCTCTTTTATCATTTAGTTGTACTGACATCAGATTTCATTCATATTGTTGTTTGACATTCAGCGCATTGACACGCATCTGACCAACTCTTCTCCTTCATCTGGGCTTGGGACTGGCATGGAGCTCATAGAGGCTTCATGGCAGAGTTTACATATATTACAACAAAACTATTATATTCTCAGCCAACCTGCCAGATCTGGCCCAAAAATAGATAGCCAGTTAGTTTGGCAAGATCTTTAGATTGGATTTGAAGCAATTATGTTACCATCCTTTACTAGCCTATGCTGCATTAGCTACTCAATTGTCTTGGACAGGAGTGATGTCAAGCTGACAGGCCTATAATTACCCTGACATCCCAGGTCCCTTTAAAAAAAACTGCCACAATAGCTATGTTCTGAAGCTTCTCTAGTGCTCCAAGGCTTATTGAAAACAAGCATTAATAGTCCCTCCAGTTTCTTAACCAGTTCTTTTAAAATTCTTGTCTACCAGTTATCTGGATCTACTGATTTTTTTAATAACTAACTTTAACAACTTCAGAGATAACTCAATTAATTAATTAAGTTGTTTAATAACTTTAATAACTAACTTTAACATGCACCAGAGATACTAATGAAATGGAAAGAGTCTTATCACTATACAGTGAGACTAGCTCATCTTTTCCCTACAAATGCATAGGTATTTATTGAACCCTCCTGCCTTTTCTTCATTATTATGGATAATCCTATCCTTTCCATCTAGTAATGGACCAGTCCCATTGCCAGGATTCTTTTTGTTCCTAATGTATTAAAAAAAAAGAAAACCTTCCTCTTTGTTTTCTTTCTCAATTTTTCTACCATTCCTAACATCTGATTTATATTCACCACTAGCAGCTTCCTATTTCTTCCATTTGTTTATAAAACAGCTGCCTTCCCTTCTCTTCTAAAATGCATGGTTTTTTTTAAATGTTGCACCTTACTTTCTTTTTTGTGGGGTTGTGACATCCAGCAAGATCCATCTTGGACATCTCGCAAGATGTGCTTAAGTAATTCCCACTTATCATTTAAACTTTTGTGCCTAAATTCTTACCCCATGTGCTATAAGCTTAAAATTGTTTTCAGCTTTGTAAAATAGAACTATAAAAGTACTAGGGTGGGGGTGTATATAACTGATCTGGACTTTGTTTTGCTTGTGTGTTTTCAGTATGATCAAGTCATGATCACTTGTACCTAATTTCTTCTGTGATTAGTTCTTTCTCTATCATGATGAGACCTGTGAGAGAATTCCCTAACATTCATCATCATTATCATCATTGTCAGCATCATCAGCATCATCATCAATAACCATGGGCCCAGCGCCCGTTGGTGTCTGATGCTTTTCTCACTATTTCCTTCCATATTTCCCTGTCCAGTGTGGAGTGGCTTAGTTTCTGTAGACTAGCGCTGTACCAATCTACTATATCATCTATCCATTCTCTGTGGAGTCTGCCTCTCCTATTCGAACCGTCTATTATGCCGAACACCAGGGTCTTGATTTTTCATCCGTCGTTCATTCTGCAAATATGCCTAAATAGTTGTAGCTTCCATTTTATAACCTTCTGCAGCAGGTTCTCTTTTGGCTGTCTCTTTCTGTATAATTCCTCACTGGTGACTCCATCCTATTCTCAGAATCTTTCTATAACAACTCCTTTCGAACATCAATATTCTTCTTTTCGAATCTTTCATCATCACCCGTGTGTCTCATCCACCCAACATGCTGCTGATCTGCAACAATTTTTGAGTTAGGAAATTGTCATCTGTAATGTTTAGAAACTGATGTGTTTCCACTGATGTCAGTATAGCCACATCATTGTTCATCAGCTGAAAGTCTGGCCCTGTATGTTAGGAAAAAAATGTTCTATGGGCTATAACATAAAATCATCCCTGAGAAAGACTGCGGAGACCAGACAAACGGGGGGAGTGCTAAACAACAAAGAAGATAGATTACTGATTCAGAGTGATCTGGATCTCTTGATAGCTTGGGTGCAAGTGAGCAATGTTTGTTTGAGTTCAGCTCCTTTAATTATTTATACTCAGTATAATGACTTTAATAGAAATGACTGAAGAAGCCCCACCTCAGTTTAGCTCATAGCTCAGTGATTAGGGCAGTCATCTAAGAGGTGGCAGATACCTGCACAATTTTTTCCCCTCATTCAGGCTTAAGGATGGTTTGAACTGTGGTGGTGGGGAGCCACTCCTGTCCCAGGTGCGAGTAGGCTAAAAGATGCAAGGCAGGTTATGCTTCCTCTGCCTCACAGCCATTTTCTGTGGCATTAGGTGTGCTCAGAACATGCCTACAAGGCTGGGGCCTGCAGCAAGTTGGGCAGCAGAACATCTGTCTTTCCCTGGCTTGTGAATTGCACTAGTGCTTAAACAGTGCTTTTTTGTGCCTGGGTATTGGCACCTGGGCAGCCCCAATGATGGGACTGACTGAGGGTAGGAGGCGGGAAGCCAATTGAGTAGTGGCACCTCTTTTTTAAACCAAAAAGTCACTGGGCTTAGATGTCTAGGGTGAGGAGGCAGGTCACATACTCAGAGGCTGTTAAACAGATGTTGCCTAGGGAACTGTTACTACAAAGTCTTCAGCACTTCTGCCCACACTGCAATGAAAACACCCATCTGGCTCACACTGAGGGGCTGTTCAGTTATGCTGTAGACACTCAGACTTGGGCTGGAGACTGGGCTCTAGGAAGGCGCGAGGTGGGAGCGTCTTGAAGCTCAGCTTGTAGCCTGTAGAGGGGTATGTGAGTACCAGAAGGGACTGATTCTGGAATTTAGTTACCTAAAGTTAAGCCCCTCTTTATAATGGTTTTATCCCATTTCTATTGCAACAACACTTCCTCTATACCATTTTGCTACAGCTAAGCATTTTACTTGCTAGAAGATCAGCCTTTTTGTACTTCAAAATAAATCAGCCAATAAAGATTTGAAATCTTACACATATTTGTACCTTCCACTTTTGATTGTAACAACATGTCTATCCCACTTTATGTTTGTAACAGAACAAAGGCAACTGCTTTGGTGGAATATTAAATGTGCTGAAAGCATACAAAGAAACAGTGTACTGTCTCTGCCAGGTATTAGGAGAAGTGTGAACTTTTTGATTTGGAGCTTTCTGAAAGAGCCAAAATTATAAACATCGGCAAATGTTCTTCAGTGCTTCCCTAGAGATTCCCCAGTGATATTTGTATTCTCCTTCTAGATATTAGACAGCCGTCTATTTTACTTTCCCTGCTAGTAGCTAATTTACAAGAAAGAAAGTAAGATAAAAATGGCTATTTACTCAGTAACAAGTCATACGGTACATTATAACTCAACACTGATGTTGTTAGGGGGATAGCAAATCAATAATTAGTTCTCATTCAGTAACTTTTTAAACCATCTGCTGCTATCATTGTAAAGCATGCTCTGTTTCAATAAAGCCTTTACCCTCTCAACTGATTTCTTTTATAAAAGCAAAGACAATAGTGGACCAAAAGAATTTTAATTGCCTTTATATTAAGTGAACTGGTTAAGCAATGAAGAATTTCCCCATAAAGAAATTGCAATTGCATGTAAAAGTCCATCACCATTGAAAATTTGTTTTAGCTTGTAAAATCAAAACTAGGATACAGAATGAATTGTATGTCATTCCTCCACCCCACCCCAATCAAACGTAATCTGCGAAAGCAATTTTGTTATTATGGTTTAATTATAAGAAAGCCAATGAATCCTAACAGAGATCAAACCCCCCCCAGTAGACTGTGCACTGCTCAAAAACAGTAAGAGACCATCCTTGCTCAAGAGTTTACCATGTAAATAAACAAGCCAGAGAAGGGAAAAGGAAGTATTGTATTAAGGTGGGGACAGTGACATAGAGAGCATAAACTGATTTAAGGCCACACAGGGAGTCTACAAAAGAGCCAAGCACTGAATCCCAATGTTATGCCCTTCTCCTGGGTCTTAATTATATCACCACCCTTATTCTCAGACCCTCTCCCAGACCTCTCCAAATTGCTCATCACTGTATCTTACTGCAGAACTGTTACTCAACAATGGGTGTGTCCACACTTGCATTCCTCTTTCAAAAGAGGCATGCAAACTAGGTAAATTGAAAATGCAAACAAGGCATAAATTTGCATATTTGGCACATCATTTGCATATTCTAATTTTGAAAGTGCTTCTTTCGAAAGAAGAGAGCCAGTGTAGACTCTGCTCTTTTGAAAGTAAACCCATCTTCGAAAGAATCCCTCTTCTCTTTATTTAATGGGAAGTAGGATTCTTTCTAAGATGGGGTTTACTTTCAAAAGGGCTATGTCTACACTAGCCCAAAACTTCTAAATGCCCATTTTGAAGTTTACTAATGAAGCGCTGAAATATATATTCAGAGCCTCATTAGAATGCCGGCAGCTGCTGCACTTCGAAATTGACGTGGCTTGCAGCTGTGCGGCTTGTTCAGAAGGGGGGTCTTTTTCTATCTGCTGACAGGAATAAGGGGATTTCGAAGTTGGTAGGTTCCTTTCAAAAAGGACCCCCATCTGGATGAGCTGCGTGGCTGCAAACTGCATCATTTTCGAAGTGCCATGGCTGCTGGCATTCTAACGAGGTGCTGAATATGTATTTCAGCACTTCATTAGTAAACTTCGAAATGGCCATTTGCATGGGCATTTTGAAGTTTTGGGCTAGTGTAGACACAGCCAAGAGCAGTGTCTACACTGGCTTTCTTCTTTCAAAAGAAGGTCTTTTGAAATTAGATTATGCAAATGAGATGCAAAATATGCAAATGTATATATCATTTGCATTTTACGATTTACCTCATTTGCATATCTCTTTCAAAAGTGGAATGCAAGTGTAGATGCACCCAATGAGACTGCACTGGACTCCTAACCACAAACCTACAGCTTTTGCAGGGAACTGCATCTGCCAGTTAATTTGCAAGGGTAAAATCTTCACCAATCTAACTGGTTTGTGGATCTGGAGTGTTTTGATGTCTGTTTTGTGCTTACTCACAGAATCACGAGCACTTTCGCATGCTCCTCTACTAACATCATATATGCCATCAGGTACCAACAATGCCCAGATGCTTTGTGTATTGGACAGACTTCTAACTCCCTTAGACAAAGGGTCAACGGGCACAAAACAGACATCAAAACACTCCAGATCCACAAACCAGTTAGTCAACATTTTAATGGAATGGGGCATTCTGTCAATGACCTAAAGGTCTGTGTGTTACTGAAGAAGAATTATCGCACGGTTCTGGAAAGGGAAGCAGCCGAGCTGACTTTTATATTCAAATTCGGCACATTACCACGTGGTTTAAATCGTGCTGTGAACTTTCTGAGTCCCTATAGGGGCTTGTCTGCATACTTGGCTCAGTCTAATTCTTGATCTCCCGCCCCCCCGACTCTCTGATTTGCTCACCTTGATTATCTTTTTCTGATTGTCCTCCTTGCTTACTGTTTTTGGTTCTCTGTGCCTTAAATATTGAGTCTGTTCTGGTCTGGCTATGGTCTGAAGAAGTGGGTCTGTCCCACGAAAGCTCACCTAATAACCTATTTTGCTAGTCTTTAAAGTGCTACTTAACTGCTTTTTGTTTTGATAGTGTATAGACTAGCACGGCTTCCTCTCTGTTCCTTTTGTTTGTTACTCCTTCCACTTCTGCTGTTTGTAGTAACTTTAGTTAAAGGTACGAAGATTTTTGTTTGTCTCGACATAAAGCACTCCCATTGAGTGATTCTCTATTAATGGCTTACAATATGCTTTTTATACTTTTTTGGCATCCTTCTTTAATACATTCTTATCTATTTTAACTGGAGTTTGACTTCCTGTGATATTGTGATTGTGTGACATGACTGAACTTCACCTGTAACTATTTGTGTTTGTATAGTTTGACAATACATGCATTTCAGCCTTTGCTTTGAAACTGGTACTTAACTGGCTTGGCTGATGTCTTCTAGCTCTTTGTTTTCTGTATTTCTGTCTAGCTGTGGAGCTCATATTCTTGTTCAACAGCTGCAAGGGTGTGCTGCATAAAAAGTCAAGTATATTCATTTTACTTCCTGTTTTATAGCATACACACAAGTTGTAATGTTGCAATTTCATTTGTATGTACTGAAGATGTTTTGCGGGCTGTCAGCAGACGCTCTTTAAAAGATTCCCTAGTGCTTTATGATCACTTTCTACCTGACTGAATGGTGTATTCATGACATAAAACTTCTTACATGCAAATGCTCTTCCAAGACATTCCTTTTCAGTTTGGGTAGATCTTTGTTTCATTGGTGGAGTGACCTTGACATAAAAGCAACTACCTACCCTCTTTTTTGTGGGTGGTGAAGCCCGAAGTCATTTGCTCAGGGACATCATGTTGAATGGTTGCATCTTCATTCACACTGTAGTAATTTTTTACGTGGGCTAGTTGGTCACCAAATTCTTAATACAGGTAATGGCTGCTTCACATTGAAATAACTGTGTCCAGACTACATGTTTGTCCAGCAGTCACCTCAGGAATTCACACAAGGCAGAGATGCATGTAAGAAATGTTATCAGTTCACAAATCTTAATCCTCCTTGGACTTAAATAACTTTATGCTATAAAGTTAGGTGGAATATTAGTTTATTTTTTCAGACTTAGGTGATAACCCTGGGGAGGGCAGCAAGTCTGTCTGCAGTACTGCAATCAAGCACAATTCCATGGTGTGTTTAATTTCTGATCTACTTCCCGGGCTGTGTGTAGCATAGAGATGAACTTGTGGTTGTGATTTGCCACTGCTTGTGCCATGCTCTCTGTGTCCATATATCAGACTCTAGCATGCGGAGCCCCATAAGTTATCTGAGTACATCTCGGCAGAGACACTGAGATTCTGCTGCAGGACGAATCCAAAATGGCATCAGCAACCATCTGTGTTTTTGTGTCAGGAGTATAAAACATGCTGAGGTGCCTGCTTTCCTTATCCGTAGCACTTGCCAATATTGGTCTTTGGCAAGACTATATTTGCATTTGCGTCTCAACTGTAGGCATCTGTGGCGACCTCTGTTAGAGCTTTGTTTAAATTTCTTGGGTCTATGCAAATGCACAACCGGCCTGGCTGTTTGATGGCTGTCAGGCTGCTTATCCAGCTATTCTCTCAGAAAAGATGCCTTCTCTTTATATTTTGTTTTATTGCTCCCATTTTCCTCCTCTCAGCGCAATGCCTAAATCAGTCAAGCAGATGTACTGTACTGTAAAGTAGACTGAGTGCTGTACCAACTGACTTATTTTCTCTGCTTCCTAGTGTACCATGCCCCAGATCCTCGCAGGCCTTAGAAGCAACTTGGTAATCTTTTAGCAGCATTGTCTTGGCCTGCACTACAACACTAAGTCAACATACATCGATCTACCTCTGCAAGTGTCTATGCTATAACCTTGCTCCTGCTGATTTTAAGTTGCCCACTACACCAATCTGATAACTCTACATCTGCAAGAATTGTAGCCATTGGGTCAATGGACTGTTAATGCAGACACTACATTGACTGTTCCATACCAGAATGCTGGGTTCACATCACCTTATTTTGTCGCCACAATACTCATTTAAACAGTGGAAGCACTCCTGGTGAGGCCATTTACTGCTGACAAAAGGAGCATATGTGGCCATGAAAAGTCAATTGGGGGGTGTATGCTGACATAACTTAAATTCACTTAATTTTATAGTGTAGCTTTTTAGCCTTTGTTGCAGCGTGGTCCTGACTGCTCGGGATGGTTGAGGTTCTGTTTTGTTTGCTTTGTTTTTTTGTTCTGTAACTTTGCTTGCATGTCTGTTACATAAATCATTGACCTTGGGTTTAGTGGTCACTAGGTTGATGAATTCATTTGCTTTAGATGAACGCAGTAGCGTCTGTGTATTAGCTGACATTTTAATCTGCACACTTTCTGTGATGGTGAATTTACATTATCTTACTTTATGCTAGTGTCATCATAAAACATTTACTTTGCATGGTTCCAATTTATTGTCTTGCTTAATGCTGTGAAGTCGTATGTAGCCTAACACATTTATTCACCTTATCCTGTAAGAGTTCCATTTCCTGTTTGGGTTGATGCTGCTGCCTTGCATTTGGTGCTGGTAAGCCTTTTACAAAAAATCATTTATATTTGCCTCTTTGTACTGCACGGTTGTCATACATGTGCAAATTCTCATTCTCTGAGTCACTTATTGCTTCCCTGCAATGGCACTTTTTATTTTTTTGGTCAGGCCTTGACATTGATTTCACTTGCTATCATTTTTGCACATAATGCCCATGCAGGACAGGCTGTATTATTCCAGTTCTTCTGCACATTACCACAGTGTTTCCTTTCCATTTTGTGTGCCTCCTCTGATTTGTATTTGCGCGTTTTGCTTTCCCTATGCTACTTGGCAAACTGTCTTCCTGGTCCACTTGTGTGATGTGAGCTTGTTCACTAGCACTGTGCACTGCTCTAATTAGAGGGCAGGGGACTGGACTTGATGACCTCCTGAGGTACCTTCCAGTTCTATGAGATGTGTCTCTCTTGCTAGCATCAGTGTGGGTCTCGCTGAAACTCAGCAAGCTTTCATCCACATAAGTATCTATTGCAAATTATTTTGGTTTTATTTAAGAGTGATAACCACATAAAGCACTCATTTGTGCACTTTGGAGAAACAAACTGAGCACAGTTTTGCAAAGTTTTCATTGCATTTGTTGAAAAGATACTGTTCGTATGTGGCTTTTTTTGAGCAAGAGCATCTAGGTTTTGCAAAGGTCATCCTGATGTGCTTCATATCCAGTTGACAGTGGAAAAAGAGGCAGCCTTTGCTCTCGACAGCTAGTATAGTCTGCTTTTATTTTGTTTTCCCCCCTTATCTAATCCCTTTTAAATTTCATAGTTTAGCCATGCCAATGTAATGAAAGTCCATTTGCTAAACACAGCCCTTGCATGCTCAGGGACAGGCATCTGGTAAGCTTCTATGATTGCTTTCTCTGTCTTTCGTGTGTGTGCATCCAAATGTGTAGTACCCAGAGGCACTGAGACCTCATCTGGGGTGAGTGAAGTCTTTGCTCTACAGCAGTAGCTGAGAACCAGCAGGCCATTAGCTCATGTTGTAAAGTGCAGCGCTTTAGACCTATGCTTGCAAGCTCTAGCCCTGAGGCTAACAACCTGGGTCTGTTGGCATTACAACTGGTGCATTGGCTGGGAAGAACTGCTGGAAGGTCTCAGAAGCTCAGGATATGCTTCCTCAGCCCAGGGAAGCACATAGAAAAGAGAGGCACTAAGACCTTATCTGCAGGGAGTGAAGTCTCTGCTCTACAGCCTCAGCAGAGAGCAAGCTGGCCTTTAGCTCCTGTGGTAGAGTGCAGGGCTTCAGACCCTATGCTCAGAGGTTCTATAGCTGGGGCCAGCAATGCACATCTGTTGGCATTACACATGCATAATATTCTTTGTTTCTGATGCCACACAAGTGCCAAAGCTGATTCACTCCAAACACCATGTTCCGTTTGTGAGCATAAAAATAGACAGCCAAGACAGTACACTCTTTTCTGGCTCGATTCCTTCCTCCAAACATACTGTCATTTCTCACCAGGCATGTCTGGAAAGTCGTAGGCTCTACACACAGACATTGCTGTACACATAATTGTACTGAAATACCCCTCAGGTGGAACGGTATTACAGTAGTAGCCAGTTTCTTTTCTCCTCTCCCAGGCTATGGTTACACTAGCACGTTTTGCTGGCAAAACCCCCAGTTTTTGTCAACAAAACTCATGGAAGGTGCACACACAAAATGCATTTTGTCAAGCGTATCTGGACAAAACACAGCACTTTTGCCGGCAGCATTCTGCCTCAAAGCTTTGGGGGGGGGGGGGGGGGGGTGCCGTTTGGGGAGGGGGGGGGGAAGTTTCTCATGACAGACAGGGCATCCACAACAGTGGGAAACTGTCTGCTGTGCTTCCGGGTGCCTGTTTTGTCGAGAGAGCAACTGGGCAGTCTGGCTGTGCTGGCAACAAAGCAGAACATTCTCCTGATGGGCTTTTATGTGTGGCCACACTCTGGCAACAGAAGTTTTGTTGGGACGTGCACCCAACAGCGACATCTGTTGTCAGAGTGCTGTAGTGTAACCGTAGCCCCAGAGAGCCTGGGGGCAACAGTAGTCGTCCCCACTCCATCCTCTTCTCTGACCAAGAAGAAAGAGCAGATGGGTCACTTGTGTGCCGTGAGAGGCATGGTTTGGAGCAGGTGGGTACCTGACAGAAGGGGGCCAAGCCTGGTGTGCTGCTCCACCTTCTGCAAATAGCATCCTCTCAGAGTGTGGTGATGGTGTGGCCTCCAGAGAAGTAGGTCTAGAGATTCTAGTGGGGCCAACAGCCACTGCAGGCCTGCCAGAGAGCTGACAGCCACTGCAAGGAGGCCTGCCTCAGAGCACTGGGAAGGGGTGGGACCTTGGGCATCAGACCTTAGCACATATCCCATCGCAGCCCCATGGAGCAGCATGGCCATGGCACGTCAAAAGGCCCTGGAACTCTGACCGCCACCACTGCTACATTGGCTGGAGCCTCTGGCCCATCTGAAACACTGGGCCCTGATGCAGGAGTCCCATGCCTAAACCACCACCACCACCACCCTCCCCGCCCCCAATACGTTGGTAGGCCTGGGAGATTCACTGAATGCTTTACCTTGCTTAGTACTTGACTTGGGGTGTTTATCCTCACTGCATTGGGTACAATCAACTCTCCAGTCTCAAATGATTTTTTTTTTTGGTCCACCCCTCAACTGTCAGGGCAAAACCATTTTGGTTTTAGGGGAGCCATTCCAAGAATTTGGTAACTGGCCAAGGGCTGCCCTCCGCTGTGACATTAATGAAGGAGGTGCAGCAGTTGTGACCTGGGGCTGGAGATTCTGGTGCAGGATGGGATGCAGGGGCTGGAAGGAGGATGTGATCTTGGGGGCGGGGGGGGTGGTGGTGTCAGGTGCAGGTGTTTGGGTTGTGAGCTGGGGCAGGGGCTGGGCAAGGGGTATAGGCACAGGAGTGTGGAGGATGGCAGGGCAGGGGAAAGGGTTTGGGATTTTTGAGCCAGGGGTGCAGGAGAGGGCACAGAGGATGGAGTGCCAGGTGCAGGCTCTGGCCAGGTGGTGTTTACCTAAGTGCCTACCAGTAGCCCATCAGGTCCCTCAGTCAGGCTGCCTGCCTGCCATGCCCCTGCGCATCACTAAAAGCTGCCAGCTGGGGGAACCAGTTGCAGAGCTGAGTGTTGCAAGCCAGGGGAGAAGGTAGCAGCAGTGCATAAAGCCTCTTCCTGTGCCCCACTCCAGGCGCACAGCAGAGGTTAGCAAACCACATGGGCCCCACAGCCGGTGGCCTTCACTGTTGGCACAGGAGACAGGGCAGGCACGGATCTCGGCTATGCCTGGATCTGGCTTGTTGGCAGGCCATATTTTGCCCCCCCCCTTGCTTTAATCAAGCCCATTTAATCATTGTGAATTTATGGGGGGGGGGTGTTATTGTCTCAAAATAGCAAAGCTACAGGTTTCTTTGGTTTATGAGGGCACCTTTCTCACCTATTTGCAGCATCTCCTAGTCTTAAATTCTGAGCCACCCTTCACAACAGGATCCTATATAGTTTAGTTTTCTGCTGGTAGTGTCATAGCTATAGTTTAGTGAGCTGTTTTTTCACTTTCTCACTGGCAGCTTTACATAGCATCGCTTGGGTCCTTAACTTAATTAAGGCCTTGAGGGTTTTGTTTTTGGACAATACAAAGAAAGACCCTGCTTTATTTCAGCGATTGAGAGAATGATTGGTGTCATCTCAGCACACCATATTCAGTGTCCTCCACTCTCCATCTGGGGCCATCTCTGGTGTGTGAGGAAAAAGCCATGCTCTTCCACACATCCCCCACCCCCAGTGAATACAGTAAGGTAAAGGAGGAATGACGTGCTGACCCTTGCGGGTGTTGTTCTGACGCATGAGCATTCAGAAACATAAACCAGAGATGAGTCCAACCTCTCGCCTATTCGACCAGAAACAACGCCGGTCTAAAAACCTCTCTCTCTCTGTCTCTCTCTCTCTCTCTCTCTCTCTCTCTCTCTCTCTCTCTCACACACACACACACACACACACACACACACACACACACACACACACACACACACACACACACACACACACACACACACACACACACACACACACACACACACCCTACCTCTCTCTCTCTCTCTCCCCCCCCTCTAGGCAGAAGCTTTTCCAGACAATCTCTTCCATGATAGGTAAAAAAAAAAACCTCTCATTTTGAGCAAGAATTTGTTTACAGGTGGAGTGTAACCATTTCCCTTCAGTTCAACTATTGCTTCGCACACTCTCATCTTTACCCCATTGAAGTAATGCAAGCCCTTCTCAATCTTTATTTTCCTAGGCTAAACAAGACAAACTCTTCCTTAGCTTGGCCCTCCAGTCCCCCTGATCATACTAGTAGATATTTCCTGCACCCATTCCAGTGTGAATTTATCTTTCTTGATCATGGATGAACCTATCTATAACTTATTCCAAATAAGGTCATGATAGTGACTTGTACAATGTTGGTAATACTAAATCTCTGTTGGAAATGCCTTTCCTAATATACGCTCTAAGCTAATGTTTGCCCTTTTCACAGCTGCCATACACCCAGGTCTCTGTCTTCCTGTGTCCCCTTTAACTGACAATCCCTCAGTTTGTCATATAAACTACTGTTGGACTTTACGGCCATCACCTTCAACGTTTTGCTCCTGAGTTTCATGGGTATCACACCAGACGCCAAGGTCATTCACATCTTCCTGTGTCCTCTTCAGTAGCAATGATGCCTCTCAAATTTGTATCATCTGCAGCTGGTGCACATTCCTACTTTTCATGTCAAGCACATTTCATTAAAAATGTTTAATAAAATTGAGCATAAAGGAATTCCACAAGTAACCTCCCTCCTGTAAATCAGCTATAAGCATAATCTGTTGCCTTCTTTTCCCTCTAACAATTCTCGTAGTGGTCCCCATCTTCCCTCCTTGGACTAATTATGTGCCATATGGTACTCTGTCAAATCCTTAAATATATTAGATCTACTATTCCTTTTTTTATTTAAAAAAATCACCTATTTTTCTCAACAAAGGAAATCTGGTTAATCTGGCATGAGCTGGCTTTGATAAACCCACTTTAGCACTACATCCCCTTTTACCATTCATTCACATGAATTTAATCAGACTTTCCTCCATAGTTTCTTCTAAAACTTTGCATGCCATTGTGGTCAGAATTACAAACTTGTACTAGCCCAGATTTTTTCCCTGCCACTTAATCATAGGTATGTGTTAGTTATTCATTAGTGCTATTGTTCTACTCCAAAAAGATTTATTAGTAATCTTTTCTTCTGGTCTAGAGAATACTGGAACATAAGGAGATCCAGAATTTGTGTTGCATTCTCAGATGTCTGTTATCCCTCTGGTTCCTTTCAAAGAGCTGGATGGGAACACTGTTGTGCTTTATGGGTAGGGATTAGCTGAGTGCCATGAGCTGGCAACAGAAGGACTCTTAGTCTCTCCTGCAAACTGTTCATATATATTCCTGTTGCTGAATCTGCTTTATTTTTAGAGGGGCCTATTTTACTTTCAGTATGGCCTAGATTTGGATAGTTGTAGGTAGCTGCAGTGGCAAGCTCAAATGTTTGTTTCACTTTGGATGCTTGACCAAAGCAATGCCTGCATTTGTCACTAGCATGTATTTTCACTTAATGTTCATTTGAGATAATGTTGTGTACTCATTTATTTCTTGAAAAGAAAAGCTGTGTAGCAAAAAACCTGATTCCAAGCCATTGCCTTAAAAAAATTGACATCTGGAAGTGTTAAGCAAAGTCATATGTACAATGTGAGTGTCACACAAACAATGCCTTTGATTCCAATAAATCTAATGTCAGCTTCTGTAGGATCCTTTTGATGTCCTGACAACCCACAATGCCAACTGGCTTGACACTACTGTTAATGAAAGGTATTTGCCTCAAATCTTTCGCTTGAAAGATGAAAAATATGCTATTAATGTTAAACTACAAGACAGTCAAGGTTAGCAAAATTGAGGGAAAGTCCTGGAATGTATATAATAAAACTTTGCAGTTATAACGCTCTGACCCCCAACCCAACTCTGAAGACCTCATAATAAAAGCCCTCTTGCTTTCCAGCACTCAAATGTGATAAAAGGCTACACATTCCAATAGCAAATAAACTGTAACTACAAAAGATGTGCAGAGGAAATCTCCCCCCCCCAAAAAAAACAGTACAAAGCAGCATTATATTAGGTCACGTGTTTGGTTATTAATGTAGGATAACTTTTAAAGCTGGTTTTGCACTCTGACTGCAAACAATTGCATGACTGAAAAAGGGTCAGAATAGCATCCTCTTGTTTCCAACTTTTTCATAATGGTCTTGTTTCAGAAATCTTCACTTTATGTGTTGAGTAGTGTTGGGCTGCCCTGTATTCCTGGATATCAGCTGCTTTCCCAATGCCAGTTCAGTGGCTGGGTAAAGTGGCATGTGGGTGTGTGTTGATGAATTATTTTGACTTGCCAGAGCCTATTAGAAAGACACAGTGGGTGAGGTATCAGCTTTCATTGGACCAGCCTCTGTTGGTGAGCTTACACAACACTCTTTTTTTGGGTATAAGTATGTAGACCTGCAGATGATCTTGGAATCAGTATGAAAGCTAGTTTCTCACCAACAAAGTTAGTCGATTAAGATATTACAACAAATGACATTAAAACAGTTAAATACATCAGCCTTTTACTACCGGTTGAACCTCTCTAATCCAGACCACTCTCGTCCAGCAAACTCCATAATCCAGCATGATTTTAGTTCACCAGATGACCACTCGTCATGGGTTTGGCCAAGTTTCCTAGGGTACCATAAAGTTTCTTCGCAGCCACCAGTCCTGGCTCTCAGTGTTTTGCACTGTTATTTACCCCTACATGAATTGTAAGAGCCCATTAAGCAGTGGAAGTGTTGGTAATGTTCTAAATATTGACTTTCAATTGTCCAGCAAATTCTCTCATCTGGCACTGGTCAGGTCCCAAGGGTGCTGGACAAGAGAAGTTCAACCTGTAATGCACTTCTGCAGCAACATGGCCTTGGTTGTGCCTGATTTTCATCTCACTGATGCTGTTTTTACCTTGGTGCAACCCTTAAAAACGGGTTATTGCAGATACTCACCTATGTGAGAGGAGAATCAGGTACAGAGTTTTCTGACAGTGTTGGGCTTCTAAATTCCAGTAGAGTGATCCTTGACATATGTAAGAGGCAAAATCAGGGTTTCAATCACCTCAATACAAAACTAGAGCACTTCATCTGAATTTGCACTAGGTGAGCAAGAGCAACATTAGGCCTTTATCTTTCCAACGTGTTCCCAAAACAATTGTCTTTCCATAACACTTTGTTACAAAATTGCATCAAATTGTGTCACTAATCTATCAATTAACTACAATTATGGAAGTACCATAAATGAGACTTGCTTCCCTTCTAGTAAATGTGATGAGTTACAGCCTTTTCTCTGCCATTTGCTTAATTATTCCTGAGGTTTTACTTATCATTTTCTGAAATATAACTGTCTGCCACACTGAAAGCCAGCTGCAATTTATTTGTTTTGGAGCCACAGTCATTGGAACGTTAACTCTAATTAAGCTAATGTTTTACTGTGTTACACTGTTAAACTTGAAAAGTTGCCGACAGCTCATAATGGAAAATACAGGAAAGCATTTTATTTAGAGCTCGTTAATATTTAGCGCTTCACCTTTGAAGTACTATACAAGAAGCAGTGAATCAAGTTATCAGAGATCCTGTCTGGTACGTGAGTAAGAGAAGGGTCCTGATACATTGCATAGCATGGGGAAGGACTCTAGGAGCCAGAAGGGGCAGGCTGAAAGATTAAGTGACTTACCCAAGCCCATGGGAGAATTACAGTGTTAGAGCTCTTGGGTCCCAGTCCTTAAATTCATGCCAGTGCATCTCTCACCCAGCTCTGCTGCCTACATCTTTTTGTTGCTGTTCTTTGGTCTTCCTCCCGTTTTTCATTCCTTATTCACCAAGTCAGTTTCCTTTGCTACATAAACTCATTAATTGCCACTGAAATGATCAGGCCACACACAAGGATTAGTGACTTCAAAGGACAAACAGGCTGAATGCTTACAATTACCTTTAGGGAACATCTTCACTAGTGGGTTGATCTTCCAGAGTTCGGTGTAGTGCTCCTGGTTAAGACGCACTAAATGAAATTTACAGTGCGTCCCCATTGGTGTCGGTACTCTTATGCCCATTAGGGATAAGGGAAGTCTATGAGAGGGTGTGCTCCTGTCAGCCTCCCACCGTGGAGATGGCTTAGAATCCTGAATGAAAGTACATTGACTACAGGTATGTAATTAGCATAGTTGGAGTTGCATATCTTAATTTGACCTTCCACTGTAGTGTAGACCTGCCCTCAGTCAGAGTTTGACCTTAAAAGGCCTGTTCCCTTAACCAGAAACCACCTGCTTTTGTGTATATATATCTAATAGTGATTTGAGCCACTCTTGCATCTACTGAAGCTAGCGTGAAAACTCCCATGAGTGGCAGCAGGACTACACTCCAAATGGAGCAGAGAAATTCAGAAAATATGGACATTGGCAGGTCTCTAAAACACCATATATTTCATTGTGTCAATTGGTTTTGATGAAAAAAAATCTTCCCAGAATGTATAGTGAAAGTAAAATATTACAAAATGTCATTCTTCTGATCAAGAAGCATATTGAACTAGATGGCCATCCACTATTGGTTGAGATGACTATATTTCTATAAATTTTCCATTATCTCTTATTCTGGCGTCCCTAGTGGTGATCTTCCCATAAGGAATTATTCATCATAGTCATGTTAATTGGGCAAATGTGGCATAAATAGGAGCACCAGGGTATCTGCTCTTTACCTATGTGAACAATTCAATCTTTAACTCAGGACATAAAAACAGTATTTGCTAAACAGGACTACACAACCTTCCAGGATTCAGTTCACCAAAGGGCTTGCTAGATGAACCATGCCTTTTGGTTTTTCAGGGACTGAAGACAATATGACTTTTGCAGAATGGGAATCTCCTAGGTTCAGGTTCCCTCAGCTGGCTCTGCCTTATGCCCGAGGGAGCCCAATGACTGGCAGAACGAAGGGGCCTTTGGGCGAAGAAAGAATTGCTGGATTCCAAACTCTGTGTGTGCAGACAGAATGTAAGAGGTTGATGTTTGCAAATGGACTGGCTCTAGAACAGTGTTTGGTTTGAGGGTAAAGGAAGTATATCCTATAGCTCTGGTGCTCAAGCTCACTGTGAACAAACAATCCTTCTTTGTAGCAAGAGGAGTAATTTACTTCTATGCTAATACATCTTATATTTGAAAAACAAAAAATGTGTATAATAAACTTGACTGTAAAACCCTCATTGGTTTTTTACAATATTGCTGATAAGATTAAGGAAAGGCATTCTGTACATAAGAGTTTATTTAGATGCCCGCAAGTTTTAAATCATTCCCTTTTGTATGCCAGCCCACTGACTGTCTCCTCCAACTGAATTATCATTGGGTTTACAATGTGATTTACAAAATGAACTGACAGTGTGATTTACAAACATCCTTTTGAGTCTCATATAAAACACAACTGTTTCCCTTATAATACAATCATTGGAACAATGCAAATGTCATCAAGACATGGGAAGCTGAAAATGACTGGACATTTAAAGAAAATAATGACTATATATTTAGGCTAGATCCTAGTCATGAACAAACCTAAGTAAATTATCAAATGCTAATAATGAATAGGGGACTAAAAATAGCTAAGTGATTGCAAGTCATTTTTATAACATTTTGCAAAATCCCCTCAGGAGAAACATAAAAGTACATTATTTAAAAGAATATTCTAATATTCTTCCATTATATACAGTCACACATCTTTCTTATAAATCAATTTCACATTTCCTGGATAAAGCTACGAAAAACTCACAAATGTATACTTTTCCAACGGACAGTCACTATGCTTATATCTGCAATCTTTTTCCAAACACCTGCTGTGTAGTTAATTAAAGAAAAAGGGGTAGGAGAGGCAAAGAAAACTGCACAAATAAGCAGAACAGAGTACAACAGCACATGAAAAATGTGGCATTTAAGCTGCGTATGCTGTCAGATTTGAAAAAGATTTTTGTTCCACTACTACAGACTTTCTAGCCTCACAAAAATAACGGGAGTTGCATCTTCCTTTTAAAAGCCAGCCCTCACCCGCACCCCTCCCCCCCCAAAAAAAACAACCTAACATTCAATGCAGTGTTAGAGTTTTAATTAGGATTTCTGCCTAGATCTGTGGTTTCAAAAAGCATTTTATGCATGGTTGACTTAATAAATCCATGAAGAGGTAGCCATATTTGTCTGTATATTCACAAAACAAAAAAGCAGTCCTGTATCACTTTAAAGACTAACAATACAATTTATTACGTGATGAGCTTTCATGGCACAGACCATGGTTCTGTCCTATGAAAGCTCATCATGATCTGTCCCATGAAAGCTCATCACCTAATAAATTATAAAGCTAGTCCTTAAAGTGCCACAGGACAGCTCCTTTGTTTTTTTCATAAATTAGTTCTTTTGAATATCAGAGCACAAAAAGGAGCCAGATTTCTTCTTGAATATATTACATGTAATGAAAATTGTAACACAGAATGTTGCCAATCGCTCAGGTTAGTATACTGTGATGTATGCTGACAGTCAGGCTAAATGCAATTGTCATTTACACCATTTCTTGCCATCTCTCCAATGATTCAGCCTGTTATGAATGGCAGGTTTCATTATAGGAAAGTAAATACACTGGGAGAGATGATGGACTCCTCTACACAGCAATCATCATCGAGGGCTGACAGAACTGCAGCTTTGACATTCAGAGTTGAGCTGAAGCCTGGGATCCTGTGAAGTGGGGAAAGTTCCCCAGCCCACTAGCGTGGGCCCTAAATCAGCAGCAGGTATTCAACTGCAGTACAGATACACCCATTCAGATCAAACTAAGGTCCAACCAGTTCAGAACACCATTAAAGCTCTTTGCTTGCTTTACAATCCAGCTCAATCCCACCCACATCCACTAGCTGTTGTTTCACTTGCAAAGTAGATGGCTCTGCTAACTCCAATATCAATAAGCAGTATTGTTTCCTTGATATATGCTTTACTGCTGTCTTTCAATACAGGAATTCTGCTACTAGTTCATGTTTATTTGTCTTGGTAGTTTTTAAATGATAGACTAAGGGTTGAGTACTTCCAGCCTGTACAAATCAAATCTACCTTGGTATGTTTGACAACTATGAAATATAGGTATTATGTAATTTGACTGTACATACATACATATTTTCATAAATACATCTGACAGGGACCTCAGAACTAAGTTTGCAGTATTTATGGGACAAAAATCACAACAGGCAGACAGTTGTGGAATCTAGATCCAAAGTAAAGTAATCTGAGTTTTGACTGTGTTGTCAATACAGAAATTAAACCAAAATTACATCATTAGTTTACCCATGGAATAATTTAAAGTTATTTAGAAATGATTTGGCAGGAAAAAGTGTATTGTTTACAACACTGAAAACTTTTAACAACCATAGATTTATATGCTTTGTACTGTAAAGTCACCCAGACACGGCTAGCGTAGTGGTAGGTCCCAAAGGCAACTCCCAAACATCTTCCTCAGGTGGAGACTTTGGTAACTGTCTGTATAAAACACCAACTCTTACAACTTCATTTTAGATGTTAACTGCATCAGTTTTCCTTACAGAGTCCAATCTTAGTGCTTCAGTTATTGTGAAGACAGTCTAAATCCACAGAACAGCAGACATTCCCATTCTGTACAACAAACAAATCAATGTTAGTTATACACCCAACACAACTTTTTAAAAAATTCAGAGCATAGTGCTTGTAAGATCTGGAGATGGATAGCCTTTATATATGCACAAAACACAGAAAGGGATGGGGCTTTATTTTGTCTTTTGTTCTGGGCCCTCCACAACAGTTAGTACAGTTGAGGTGCATTCAGGCATTTCTTGCTGGGAGTTCTCCAAGCAGATATTTGTGGTGACTTTTCTTACGATGTGGCCATCTTTTTCCATTATATAACTGACCCACAGGTCAGATTGTAAGGCCCCTGCAAGCTGCATCATGTATGAGCTGAATTTTGTTTAAACCAGAAACTAAAGTGTGAAATACTCAGTAAACCTCATGACAAATGCTTTGAGCCACGGTCCCCTTTCATGAGCATAATTTATATTCTAAAAAAGCAGCAATATTAAAATGGCAGAGCATATCTGAGAAAAGACAACAACTGATCTTTTATGTTGCTATTGTCTCCCAAATTATCAGTCAAAAATAAGGAGAGAGAGAATTCCAGCCTATGTGAACACATTCCTGTAGTCCAGACTCTCAATTCACTGAAGAGAGCTCAGATAAGTAGTCCTATGCTTAACTACAGGAGCAGTAGCTCTGAGTCTACAACACCTAGCCAGATGCCCAGGAATCTTACTGACAGAAAAGCATAATTTAAAACCCATCGGCCGTGTCTACACTAGCCCCAAACTTTGAAATGGCCATTCAAATGGCCATTTCGAAGTTTACTAATGAAGCGCTGAAATACATATTCAGCGCCTCATTAGCATGTGGGCAGCCGCGGCGCTTCAAATTTGACGCGGCTCACCGCCGCGTGGCTCGTCCCGACGGGGCTCCTTTTTGAAAGGACCCTGCCTACTTCGAAGTCCCCTTATTCCCATCTGCTCATAGGAATAAGGGGACTTCGAAGTAGGCAGGGTCCTTTCGACAAGGAGCCCCGTTGGGACGAGCTACGCGGCGGCGAGCTGCGTCAGTTTCAAAGCGCCGCGGCTGCCCGCATGCTAATGAGGTGCTGAATATGTATTTCAGTGCTTCATTAGTAAACATCGAAATGGCCATTTACATGGCCATTTCGAAGTTTGGGGCTAGTATAGACATAGCCATCATGTGGCCTTAGGGAATTGCCACAAAAAAGGGGCAGGAAAGCTAATCACAGAGAGTTAAAGCTCAGAACCACCAGCTACTCCCTCCTAAAATAGGGCACAAGAGGGGGAAAATAAAATCTTCATAGAGTATTTTATATAACCGTGGACGTCATTTCATAAATCTCCATTCAGTACTTTCAGGACTAATCAAAGAAAAGCATTTCTCTACAGGTGGGTGATATAAAGCACAAGCTTGTAATTCACCTTCCATACACTAGTAAAAGAGGACGCAAGTATGAAAAAGATGTAAGATGTGGGTATAAGCGGCAGACTTTGTGACACAGATTGAGTGTGTGCTGTAGTATATATGTGACAACCACTGTCACAAAGTCCATCTCTAGCGCACAAAGTGCTTCTCTTTCATACTCACACACTCTGTCACCCCAGGTCCAGCCCTTCTGTCCAAGGCCTTGCCCCTTCTGGGGGTCCCAGAGCCAGCCCATAACCAGTACCAAAATTTGTGGAGTGGCCCCTCTGCAAAAATGATTGCCAACCTCTGGTCCAACCTGCTCTTAGAAACCTCTAAAAGGGATTCCACAAGCTTCCTTGGCAAACCTACCTTAGTGCCCATTTCTTATTGTCCTTCCTTCAGTGGACATGAACAACCAATCACCAGCCTTTTTTGTAATAGCACTCAACTATTTGAAGACTTATGAGCCCCCAGCATGCTGATTATTCTTTCTTTCTAGTGTTCTATGATTCCAGGTCTAGTGTACTAGGAAGACTAAACATGCCCATTAATCTTTTCTCCTTGGTAAAATTTTCTAAACTTTTTATCATTTTTATTGTCCCCTCTGCAGCTGTCTCAAATTTGTTCACGTTTGTTAAAAGATGGCCCCTACAACTGGACACAGTATTCTGGCTGAGACCTCACCATTGCTGAATTGAGGGGAACAATTACCTATTGTGTCTTTTATATAACACCCTTGTAAATACACTCAACAATGATATTAGGGTGTTTTTATTGATTTATTTTGAGCAATGGTATTGCATTGATGACTCATTCAATGTGTTATCCCCTGTAGAAATTCCAGATACAATGCTGCTGTCTAGGGAGTTATTCCTTATTTTGAGATTTATGCATCTGATTATTTTTTCTTTCTAAGTGTAGCTCTTTGCACTTCTCTTTAAGGAATTTCATCATGATGATTTCAGCCCAATTCTCCAAGTTTTCAAAGTTGTTTTGAAGACTCTTCCTACCCTCTGAAGTGCTTGTATTGCCTCTGTATGGTGCTATCTGCAAATTTTACAAGCATACCTTCCACTCCATTATCCAAGGCATTAATAAAAATATTGCAGACTAGTAGACCCAGGACAGATCTCTGCCGATCCCTGTCAGGAGATACCTACTCCCAGTTTGCCTGTGACCCATTGATAACTACTCTTTAAGTATAGTCTTTAATCAGCTTTGCAACCACTTAATACAATTTTGATCTGGACTAGAAGACCTTTTGAGGTCCCTTCCAGTTGTATGATTTACACAGATCACAAGCTCTCCCTCCATTCTAATGATAGACCCAGTCAAAGACCTGATGATTTTAGTTTCAGTATCCCTGACGGCTGTGACTGATCTAATAATTATGACAGTTTGGAACACACTGATTGCAAATACAGTGTATTAGCCCAGTTCCACACTCATATAAGGGCCTCATCCAAACTACGCTGAAATCAATGGACAGACTCCCATGAGTCTAGCTTTATAGTGTTTAGACATGGTGTTATTCTATATTGTTGGGTTTTTTTTCCACTGTATTGTATATAGTGAACACAGCCTTAGGCTATGTCTACACTAGCCAAAAACTTTGAAATGGCCATGCAAATGGCCATTTCGAAGTTTACTAATGAAGCGCTGAAATACATATTCAGTGCTTCATTAGCATGCGGGCGACCGCGGCACTTCAAAAGTGACGCGGCTCGCCGCCGCATGGCTCGTCCAGACGGGGCTCCTTTTCGAAAGGACCCCACCTACTTCAAAGTCCCCTTATTCCCATCTGCTCATCGGAATAAGGGTACTTTGAAGTAGGCGGGGTCCTTTCGAAATTTGCATGGCCATTTCGAAGTTTTTGGCTAGTGTAGACATGGCCTTACTGATCCATTCGGATTACATGAAACTTGTTAACATTTAAAAATTAAAAGGGAACTCTCATGAAAACACTTTCCTATGTAATTTTCAGTATTCTCTGTTTTACTGTAAGAAAGCTTCTGCCCCAATTTATGTTGACGACTGAGGTGAAAACTAAGAGAATGAGCAGAGAAGAGGTGTAACAGACTCTAAGTTAATACAACATACAGACTAAGGGCACAGTTTGCTACCATCATATACCATGAGTACCATTTACTTCTGGGAAACCAATATGTAAATTATTCCTTCCTACATATCACCTATGCTTTCGAGTGACTCCTTATGTGATTAAGATCTCAAAAGCCGTGTCTACACGTGCACGCTACTTCGAAGTAGCGGCACTAACTTTGAAATAGCGCCCGTCACGGCTACACGTGTTGGGCGCTATTTCGATGTTAACATCGACGTTAGGCAGCAAGACGTCGAAGCCGCTAACCCCATGAGGGGATGGGAATAGCGCCCTACTTTGAAGTTGAACGTCGAAGTAGGGCACATGTAGACGATCCGCGTCCTGCAACATCGAAATAGCGGGGTCCGCCATGGTGGCCATCAGCTGAGGGGTTGAGAGACGCTCTCTCTCCAGCCCCTGCAGGGCTCTACGGTCACCGTGTACAGCAGCCCTTAGCCCAGGGCTTCTGACTGCTGCTGCCGCAGCTGGGGATCCATGCTGCATGCACAGGGTCTGCAACCAGTTGTCGGCTCTGTGGATCTTGTGTTGTTTAGTGCAACTGTGTCTGGGAGGGGCCCTTTAAGGGAGCAGCTTGCTGTTGAGTCCGCCCTGTGACCCTGTCTGCAGCTGTTCCTGCCACCCTTATTTCGATGTGTGCTACTTTGGCTTGTAGACGTTCCCTCGCAGCGCCTATTTCGATGTGGTGCTGTGCAACGTCGATGTTGAACATCGACGTTGCCAGCCCTGGAGCACGTGTAGACGTTATTCATCGAAATAGCCTATTTCGATGTCGCTACATCGAAATAAGCTACTTCGATGTAGGCTTCACGTGTAGACGTAGCTAAAATGTTTGTTTTGAAAAGAGGCAAAAAAATTTCTTGTAATATGAAGTGCAAATGTTATTATTGTATTAGCTTCTAATAAGTAGAATTTCTGTCAAAAACATAAAAAACATAACACTTGACAATTAGTAACATAGCCTAGATTCATATTAAGTATATACATGGGGATTTCAGATGGAAAATTTTAAAGTTGCAGAATGATGTTAAATATCTGCATTTGTATTTCCAAGAAAATAACCAAAGAATTACCATGGTTTTCCACCATATATACATTCATTGCAAAACCTTTATACTGTCAGACCTATTCTGTGCCCCTGAATCTCATTAATTTCAATGGGAGCTGTGTGTGAACTTTTAAGAGGTAGAATGACTATATTTGCAATATAATACAAATATACATCACTACTATAGACTCATACCTTGCATTTGCAAGTTGTGCAAGGAGATCCAACCATTGTCCATACAGAACCACTGAGCCTTGTGATTCCATAGCCATCTATACAGGTTTTTCTGATATCGTAAGTGATCTGATCAGCCAGACAGGGGTCACTGACACAATGGGGGCAACACTCTCCTTCTGAGATTGCTGTGTACTCACAGTTTGGATCTGGGCATAAAAGTGGCCAACAATCAACTTCCCCTTCCTGTAGAAATAAAAATAAGGTCCATGAAAATTTCTTCCAACTCATTAGCTGAGAAAAAAATCTAAAATATTGAAAGCTCCTTTTGGCATCAAATTACAATAGATTCATGTCCAACCTTTTAGACTTTGAAACTTACATTTTCTGTGTTACAGTACAATATATACTTTTTCTTAATGAAACAGCCTAATCTGCATCTTACCCATCATGATAGTAGAAGTGCCTGTTTAAAGAAAAAAATAAACCACGAAGTCTAATACCTTTTCACAGCATGGACCATACTTCAACGTAGTTATTGCTTCATGGACCATGTAGTCTTCCATTCATACTTCCATATTTCTCTTGGTAGCTACAGCAAATCACTTACCATGGTGACTCCTGCTGGTCATCTAGGAATTAGCTCACCCAGTTTCCAGAGCACCTCTTCTAGCCATTGTCTCTCCCACTGTGACCATCCCTTTGTTCTCCACCTTATGTTAGGGTACTGCCATAATGCAGTGCACAACACTCTGGGGTCCTACCCTCCCAGGAAACCCCAAAATCCCTATACCCTCCTTACCTCAGTGACCCACTACTGGTCTCCATCTAGCCTCTTACCTCATTGACAAAGTGCAGTCTGAAATGGTCACTCCTCATTGCCAAGGGGTGGAACCTGCTGTCCTGGCTGCCTCTCTGCTGCCCTAGTACCCTCAAGCCTTGTCTCAGGCCCTGCAGCATGGGGCTTGCCTGGCCAGAGCTCCTCTGGTCCATTCTGCTATTTTCCAGAGTTGCTCTGTCCGTGGTACCTGACTCAAGCAGGCAACTAGGTCCCTCTTTCTATCCAGGGCTGGAGCAAGACTGTGCTTACTCTGGCCAGCCATCTCTTTTATGCAGTCCTCCTGACAAGCCTTCCCCCGTGATTGGTTCCCAGGACAGTAATCTCCCAGGTCATTTTTTAACCCTCTTTCCATCAATGCAGGGCAACTGCCCTCTCACACTTACACATAGACAAATAACAACAGGGAAATATTTAACTGAGAGTAAGAGATTTTCAAAGGTGCTCAGCACTGACTTATCTAGATTCCCATTGTAGTCAGACGGTAAGAAGTTGTCTTAGCCAGTGGTGGGCTCTTTTGAAAACCCTCTCTGAATATGTATTGTAACTTCTTTCAGAGTAGTTTAACAGCTGGAAATAACACGTAGCCAGAATCATGTCACCACCCAGCTCAGTGTAGACCAGCTAAAGAGTTCATGCTTCACCGTATGAGAACCCCATTGATTGAACTGCAGGACTCTACTAACCTGCATGTTGCCAATTTACAATCTTTATACTAAAAGTAACACTTCATATGATCAAACGTCATATTTTTGTAACAAATATGCTGTTAAATAAGCTACTAATTATAACATTAAACTACAATTATCAAAACAAATAAAAAAGTACATTTAAAGGTGCTTAAGAGTCTTATACTTGAGATCACGTCTGTTCATGAATTCACTGATATGCAGTAGTTGAAACAGTTTCCCCAGCCCTTTGTAAGGTTCCAGTATATTGCATAAATATCACCTATGTAAGTGGCATTTGATTAGTCTAATGAAGACATTATAAAGAAATTGTGGCTTTAAATCTTGTCACTAATGCTTAGCGGGGAAGTGTTAGCATAATATGAAAAGTCTTGGAGTATTCTGGGACACTTCTTATGTGTGCTATATAATCCAGACCCTGTAAATTCATGAGGCTTTCCAAAGCTAAAATGCACGTGAGGCAGATTGGGAAGTGAAGCTAGTGTAGCACCCAACAATCTTTGCTGTTTTATTTCACAAAAGACTTTGTTCCAGTTAGTTAGTAGTTTAACTCATGAATGGGCATTTTCTTTTTCTGGCAAAGTAACTCAGTACTTTCAGAATGAACATCAAGTACACTCAAACTAATCACTTTACAAAATATTTTTCATCTCTGTAGAAGATTATTTTAGAATTTCTGTAATTATTCATCTGGAACTTTTAAATACTAAGGTGTACATGTATGTGTGTGGATATATGATGATACAAACACCTCGAATGGCATGCCTGGTGTTAAATTATAGTTTATAATTGTATCGTACTATTTTTCAAAAAGTACAATTTGTTTTTACCTGTGGCAGCACATAGTCACATTTAAATACCCACGTATCAGCTTAGGAGGAGGATTAAGCTTATACATTCAAACTTACCTTTCCTAACTCCTGACTTTTTGGTGCTTTTGGTTGAATTAATAATACTACATCAATATAGTCCCAAGGTCAGCAACCCCAGCGTGTGCACCAAGAGCAGCATACGAATGGATTTGTATCAGCATATGCTCTGCCCACCTCCCCCGTGCAGTTGGGAACTTGTTCAAAGCCATGCTGCCTTTGGATTAACAAAAGACCAGGTAACACTACCAACCACAACATAAACAGTAAAGCTCTGCATCTTAATTTAGTTATTAATGAAGCTGTTGTAAGTAGGAATATTAGTGACTTTAAAAAGTATCAGCAGTACACAGAAGTCAAAAGGTCAAATTTTGGCACTTTGCCTCAGAAAGGTTGCTGACTCCTGGTATAGTTTATTGCATTTACTCTTCTGTTTTTAAGGAGAAAAATGTCTCTAGCTATATGACAGGCAGTAGTTACCCAAAATCTCTGGAGCCTACCAATCCATAGTTTTAATGTATAACAGCCCAAAACTGCCTACGTAAGGTCGGTTCATGGTGTAGGCTAAGGTCAGCATCTCTGGGGCAAAGTATGAAAATGCACTACTTAAGAGATCCTAAAAAGGCTGCTTAAAATGCCCCTCAACTCATGGTTAGTCTGCCAGCCATTGTTTCTGGAAGGTGCTCATTTTACTGTTTAACCTGAGGTTTGCGGGAGCAGCCAAAGTACAAACCCAAATCCCACAAAAGGATAGTGAGGGCAGGGCTGTCTGTAGGTTGAAAACTGGTACTTCTAGTGAGTGACTTTGCTTGGAGGGAAGGAACCGGTTTTCATTTGACAAAGTTATGAGAGACTTGGTTTGTTTTTTTTAAAAAAATGTACTTGCCATCTGCAGTAGGTGTAAATTACCCATCCCTGAATCTGGAATCTTGTGCTGTTCTGGGGCCATGATCTCAGAGAGCATTAGATAGTGTGCAGGGGATTCTATTCTACCTCCAAATAATCTCTCCTGCTCTTTCCTCATGCCTCCCACTCAGAGAAGAGTAAGCAAAGACAGAATGCCTACTTCACATTACTCAGATTTTCCCCTATAGCAAGAAAATCCTTAGCTGCTCTGTTAAAGTAGCTTTCAGCTGCTTTAGGGCTATCTGAGCACCCAGATGTCATGATAAGGGTTTGTTACCTAATGCATATAGTCATATATAATTTTTTTAAATCCCTTTACTTCGTTAAATGAAAATGATTTCTTTTTCACCCCAAGAAGAGGCAGCCCTCACTAGAACTGTTTCCATACCAGATTTCAGACTCCTGCCATTTTTCCAGTACACTGTGGAAAAAAGAATTATTAGAAAGTATTAAAACAGGGAAGTTATTTCTACTCTTCTATAACTGCAAATTCAATAATCAAAATGTAAAAAACCCTTAGGTACATATTTTAGGATTTGATCTGTTATATGGACAGTGTTTACAAATACAGTAATATTCCCACTGGGGCAGGACGTTCCTTGTAGAAGGTGAATGAGAGGAAAAAAAAATAAAGTAGACTAGCAATTAAAGATGGGCATTGTTTCATACAAAAAAAGCAGGAAGTCTAAATTATTTTGATTTAGGATTGGATCCAAATTTCAGTTTTGTTATCTCTTGGCCTTTTTACAACTATTAACCCAGCTATGATATTAGGCAAGAACAAAAATCTTTCTAAAAACAAGATATTGCAACTAAATTATGTATACCTTGGAAATACAATTAAACATGTACCTGAAAATCTCTTCCCCTTTCTTTCCTTATGCAAGTATTTAAAAAAATCAGGAAAATATACTCAAAACTTCACTGAAGTAAATGGTTTGCCATTGTCCAGCAAAGCACTAGCAGCTGTTACAAGGACAAATGTTATAACTCAATCCATTATGCCCAGAGGACTCAGTTCTCCAAAACAAAGACAGTTGTCTGTGTAGAGCAGAGCATATTTTTCAAATAAAAATGGACTTAAAGAATTGTTGGTATAGTGATTTAAAAAAAAAGTTAAGGAGAAATACTTTTTTTCTATAGCTGTTGGAAATGAAAAAGCTAACCTATTGTTTTGTTTTGTTTTCAGTCTGTGTGTTTGGGTCAACTTTTTTCCAGTTTTCTTCCTTCCCTGTTGTATTAGGTCACTGTCCTCATGCGTTGTGTTTCAATGGCTGTTTATAGGACTTGACTTCTGATTTATAGTTTTGATTTATGACCTTTCAATTTTGATATGGAAGTTCAGTCACATGGTGGGAAAATTTTGCAAAATCAAATATTTTACACAAGAATGGCCATGTAAGTCGGAGCAAAGGTCCATATAATCCAATGCCAGATGCTTCAGAGGAATTAACAGAATGGGAAACCATCAGATTTTCTATCCTCTGTCATCCATTTCCAGCTTCCAACATAGATAGGCTAAAGCACGGTGTTGCATCCCTGTTTATGTGGGCTAATAGCCACTGATGGACCTATCTAGTTCTTTTTTGAACTGTTATAGTTTTCACCTTCACAACATCCCCTGTCAATGAGTTCCACAGATTGTGCATTGTGTGAAAAAGTATTTCCTTTTGCTTACTTTAAACCCACTGCCTATTAATTGCATTGGGTGATGTACAAGAGTAAATAACACTTCTTTATTTACTTACTCCCTACCAGTCAAAATTTCAGAGATGTCTGTCAAAACCCCCACCCCTTATACTTTCCAGGCTGAATAATCCTAGTTTTTTAAATATCCTCACTCAAAAACTGTTTTATAACAATAATAATTTCCGTTACCCCTTTTTTTCCTTTTTTGAGGTGGAGTAACCAGATCAGCGCACAGTATTCAAGATCTGCGAGTACCTGGATTTATATAAGGACATCATATTCTCTGTGTTATCCATCCCTTTAATGGTTCATAACGCTGTCAGCATATTTGACCACTGCTGCACATTGAGCAGATGTTTTCAGAGAACTATCCATAATGACACCAAGATCTTCCCTGATCATTAACAGATAATTTCGACCTCATGAAAAGCCATTGACTTGAAAATGAAAAAAATCCCAATAAAAACTTTGTAATTGATATTTTACTCGATCTGTTTTAGCCAACAATAATGGAAATAGTTTCAAAATTTTCCAGCTTCCTATAAATTTTGTTTGTTGATCCAGTTTATTTACACAGAGCTGAGGGGTGGTCTGTCCATATCCTGACTTACCTTGCTTCTGACCCATGACTTTGTCCTTTAAAATCACTTTAATATGTCAAATAGTAGAAAGGAGGAGAAGATAGGATTAATATCATAATATAAAGTATGCTGCTGTAATTAAAAAAATATATTGCTTTTGTTTTTCTTGAAAATGTTAAATTTGCTTTCATACCAGACAACGACACTGCTGACAGCTGTAGGTCCAGGTGTCCCCACTACGATATAGCTTATGACCCTTTTGGTCTAAACACTGACTTGTCACTCTTGTGTCACACTCTGGGCAGCAAAACAGGTCAACACTGGGATTCTGACAATCACAAGCTGTTCTCCGGCAAAATATCTTCCCGTTCTGCAGAGAACAAATTGTCACAAGTATCAAGCAAGTGGTAAATAGCAGGGGAGTATCAGATGAGTAGCAAAGGCCATCAAAGATAGTAGACTACCTAAAGAATTTGAAGATATTCATATATGGCCCAATTCTTCAAAAAATGAGCCTGATCAATTTCTATTGTAAAAAACCACATACTGTTGTGAAAATGCCAGTCGACATTTATTTCTCTATAGCATTTCCTTTTCAGTAGAATCTTCTGAGGTTGAGACAAATATTATTGTGTCCCTCTTGTTCCTCAGATCTGGATTTTAAAAAAATAAAGAGGAGGAGCCTCATGGATTCAGATGGAATTAACTAATGTGATCTCGGCAATTATTTTTCTAGAACATATCAGAACAATAGTTTCCTTTGCACTATCTTTTGAATAACTGTGTGATTGTCAAGAAAATAATTTTAAATAATTTGAAATTATATAAGTGGTTCAATAAATTTAACAGGAACACACTATGTTAAAAATTCAGTGGAAGCCAGAAATGTCAAAGGATCCTAAGATAGCAAACCCATAGTGGCATTACGTATTCTTCCATCTTAATTTACTCTGCACCTTGACCTTTATCAGAGAAAAACTGATTGCATAATAATCTGGAGTTATGAACTGTAGATGTATTTTTATTCTATGGAGTCCCTAAATATATGATAAAATATGATTTTTCCTATTTCAGGTGTTAAGTATTTATAAACAGTGTGATAAATACTCAATCTGAATTATCATACTAAACACAATTTCTTCTTAAATTAATTTGTTCTAATTCTCTTAATGAGAATTGTGGTGACAAATTTATTATAAATTACACCCTTCATTCTCTGTGAGTCAACACATGGTTAATCTATAGATGGATTAGGAAACTGAAATCCTAATTTATAATGAAGAATACTATTGAAAATTTTTGCTTTTTAACTAGATTATTGATTTGTTCAATTTTGACTTGAGCAAAACTTCAGTTGCTTTCAAGGAAATGTTTGGCTGGGTAAAGAATAAGGACCAGGTTCTGCTCTGAGTTACACTGATTTAATTCCTGAATGACTCAATTAAATTATTCTGAATTAAGTCACTGAATAACAGCTGAAGGATTATACCCTCACTAAGCACAAATACAAATACCCTTTAATAATGCCATCATAGCACTTCATGCTTACAAGAGACAGAAGCAGTCCTAGGATGATATTAAGAAACTGACTAATCAGGTTTTTCTTAAATCATCTCCGTCCCCCCCGTCCCCCCCCCCCGCACACAATGCTTTGAAAGGATGATCACTAAGATTGAGGATAAGCCAAAATGGCTTTCTCCACATGTAGTAGTCAGCCAAAACATCACTAAGATGTGTTGGCAGTTGCTTTTATTTTTTGTATTCATAAGTATAAATTTGTAAATAAAATAAAATGAAAGTCCAATAAACAAAACCAAACTTTGCTGCAAAGCAATATGCAGAACACCACTGGAAAAGATCATAAGGCTCATGTTAGCTAATGACACTGCAGGTGTTCAATAATAATCCTGAAATGATTAGCATATTAAATTTGACTGTAGGAATAACTGAATATATTGCATACTGTGTCTAACAAAACAAAAAAAAAGGTGGGGGGGCGGGTCACAGAAGCCTGGAAAAGTAGAGTGAATAACACCTATAAAATGTTGGACTCAACTGCATTTTCCACCAACAGTGCAGACGGCTAGATTGTCATATCCCTTACTTGGCAGTGCAGGGTGATATGAAGAATTAACGTTTGCCCTGACTTCCTGCTGGGCTTATCCCTCCACCTTTGTTGGCGAGAGTAGGGTATATTCATTTGATATGGCAGAGAGGAAATGTTATGGAGAGCAGAGAGCAGGAATAATTCTGGCTTTATCCTTCACTCTCCACACCCTTCGCTCCCTGTAAGACTTGCTGGCCAGAGAGGAAGCTGGATGCAGAGTGGGAAGAGGAAGAAAGTGCTTCAGGAAAAGGAGCAAAGTAATTTCCTTCTCTGTGCAAATGAGTAGCTGGCACAAAACTGAGCGCCTCAGCTCAGATCTTTCTCCTCTTCTGCATGCTGCCCCTTACTTATGGAGACTGTAAAGTTACAATTTTGCCGAAACATTCCAACATGAGGACTGACTCCACACATTCAGTCATGTGCAAGTCCTCTGTGTGACCAGGATGTAGTCACAGTGATACATTATTTCATATCTGAATGCAGGAATTCTGATTAAAAGCTACTGAGCAATAACCTGTCCACCCTGTTCAGAATGGCATCCTTTGCCTGAAGATTTTTAAAACTACCCCTTTGAACTGGTAACTGCATTGGTGGTTCTGTGCTACTTATGACTCCTGCACTGTTCAGGGAAGTAACTAACCTTTTATATTACCACCCTTCTCTTTCAGAACACAGACCATGTTTGATAATTCTGCTGGAAACCTTTGAAAATGCACGATTTGCCTCTTCTGTTTAGCATCATGCTTTGTTTGCACCTTTGTTAGGCCCTAAGCTTTGCAGAAAGCATTTTGATTTCCATAATGCTACGACACAAAGGCTGCCCCTACATTTGGAACTGGGCAAACGATTGCCAGCTTGAGTACACGTACTCATTGAAGCTTTCACTGAGCTAATGCACTAAAACCAGGAGTACAGACATGGGAGCATGGGCAGTGGCATGCACTAAGCATCCCAAGTATGTCCTCATGAAATGTAGGCAGACAGTACGCAGAGTGGCTAGTGCATGCCACTGGTCACTGCTGTCCATGCTGCTCTAGCTGTTCACTATTTTCAGCATGCTAGCTCACGTAAACCTAGCACAGTGGCTATGTCTACACTAGCCCCAGAACTTTGAAAGGGGCATGATAATGAACCAAATCAAATGATGCTAATGAGGCACTGCAATGAATATGCAGCACCTCATTAGCACAATTGCGGACGCAACACTTCGAAAGTGCCACTTTCAATCGCACGGCTCATCTACACGGGATCCTTTTTGAAAGGACCCGGAACACTATAAAATCTCCTTATTCCTATTTGGTTATTTTTGGTTATTCCTATTTGCATGGCAGCGCCTCATCAGCATCTTTTGATTATTTTCATTATCATGCCCATTTCAAAGTTCTGGGGTAGTGTAGACATAGCTAGCATGTTTGCACAAGGTGGGAATCACAGCACCAGCTCCAAGTCAAAAAAGCCTTTTTAGCTGCACCATCCCTATTGCTCCTTCGCAACTCAAATTTGCCATTTCTAAAATAAATTTGGAAGTTAATAAGTTAATGAAGATACACAGAATCATTTATTCTCTTTTAGTGGGATTATGATAACATATACATTTTAAGCTTGCCAACAAAGCATATGATGCTAAAATGGTTTTCCACCCAAGAGCCTCTAGGCCCTTCATAAACTTTAATGAATTGAGCTTTATACACTGCAGTCTTTAATTTTGGTAAGAGAGTATTATTAAAGATGTGAAATCTGTGGCACAGTACAGTTTATAAATGACTAAGGTTCTCAAACAACAGCAGAGTCTACTCATACTGAAAGGTAAACTATCAGGCTGGATAGAGAGTGCTAGCAAAGATGCTCAGGGATTGGGCTTGGAATCAATCTTATTTAACATTTTTTATTACTGACCTTGGCACAAAAAGGAAGAGTGTGCTTAAAAAAAGTGGATGACTCAACATTGAGAGGTTTTGCCAATATGGAGGAGGACCAGAATATCATACAAGATTTGGACCACCTTGAAAACTGGTGCAATAGCAAGGGGATGAAATTTAATACTGCAAAATGGAAGGTCAAATATTCAGGACATTTATACACTTGGAGAAAACTTTGAAATGGCCATGCTATTCAGCAGATAGGAATAAGGGGATTTCGAAGTTGGTGGGGTCCTTTCAAAAAGGACCTCCGTCTGAACAAGCCATGCAGGAGCAAAAAATGGCAATTTTGAAGTGCCACTGCTAGCAGCATGCTAATGAGGCACTGAATATGCATTTCAGTGCCCCATTAGTATTCTTCAAAATGGCCATCAGCATGGCCATTTCAATGTATTTTCTAAGCATAGACATAGCCTTAGAGATTACCAAGTACTTTTATATGCTGGGGACATATCAGTTGAAAGTGATGGAGGAAGAGAGACCATGGTGTATTAATTGTTCGCAAGATGACTGAGCTGTCAATGGGATGTAAAAAAGGCTAATGCAGTCCTATGATGCTTCAGGCAAGGGATTTCCAGTTGAGAGGGTGCAGTGTTGGTTCCATTACACAAGGCACTGGGTGAGACCTCATTTGGAATACTGTGTACATTTCTGGTCTCCTTTGTTTAAGGAGGAATAATTCAAATGGAAACAGGTGCAAAGAAGGCCTGCTAGGATGGTAGGACCAGTAGAAGACCTTATGAGAGGAGACTCAAAGAGCCTGGGTTGTTTGGCCTAACCAATGAAGGGTTAGGGAAGATATAATTGCTCTCATTAAATACATCAGAAAGATGAACAACAGGGAGGGAAATGAGTTAATTCAGTTAAGCATCAATCTGGATCCACAAAAGAATAAATTAGTCAGTCAGGTGTGAATATTGCACCTTGAATAGCGTGTGCACAGCACTATGTTGGTGAGACAAGCTCTCATGTCCAGATAGCTACAGCTGGAGGTGGTTTAATTATGTCAATGGAAGATCTCTTCCACCAGCATAGAGCTGTGACACTTGTAAACTCAGAAGACAGACATTCCAGAACACACTTCCTAGGGAAGCACTAGGAGCAAAAAACCTAACAGACTTTGAGGCTGATCATGAAAATGTATGGTGTGGATGGATAATGTATAATGAACCTGCCTGCAATGGCACATAGATGGTCTGCAGCTGCTAGCAGTGAATATCTCCAATGGCTGGTGCTGGGACACCAGAGCTGTGTCTACACTAGCAAGTCATTTGGAAAATCAGGCCCTCTTCCGAAAGAACAAGCGGAGCATCCACACACAAAATGCATTCTTTTGAATTCCTTATGAAATATCGCATCTCTTCTTCTGGAGGCCCTCTTCCTCTCCCAAATGAGGCAGAGCACCTTCTTCTGAAAGAGTCTTTCAGAAAACAGCATGTGTAGACACATCAGGGTACCTTTGTTCAGATTGCTCTTTTGATCCACTTTTGGTGTGAGGACCTGGTCTTTCAAAAGGTAACTGTAGTGTAAACGTGGCTTAGGTGGAGAAGGATCTGAGTCATTGCAATGCCTGGCTGATGGATCTGGCCCACACCAAATCACATGAAATCAGTCATGATTTCAGGACTTCAGTAACTCAGCTAGAGGTTAGAAAGTGGTTGGATGAGGTATCGTGAAGGTCAGACTAAATGATCAAGAGGGCACCTTCTGACCTTTAAGTCCAAGTCACGAACAGAATCCAGACCCACCTTACTACTATTTGGTACTCCCTAAAGAGGATGCACATTCAGAGTTCCATCATATCTCTTCTTGAACTATACACGTCCTCCTCTCTGCCAAGAATTGTACAAGCTCTCTTTAAAAGGAAGGTAGAAGGATAAGCATAGGACGAAACAATTGAAGTATATAACTCCAGCTAAACTGGTTAATTCACAAAATGATAGAACAACCACAAACCAGGATTAAAAAACAACTCTCCTCTGCCAGTCCTGTATAGCAATTGTCATGACTCAGGGAGGGCAGAGCAAGCTATTTGAGGCTACTTTGTTAATTATTGCATTCAACTAATGAAGCTTTAGGAATTTTAATGTTTTTTATATTGTGTCCTCATGCATGCAGTCAACAATATGGTTACATAGGATTAACACCACATGATGTTTGTTGAAGTGTTATCGTAATCCCTTGTCTTTCACAAAAAAAGAGAATTGTTTCAACTCAGATCTTGGGGAGTAGGAATGGCTAAGTCTGATATAATTATTACCGTTGGATGGTCCCTTACTCCATGAGTAGCCTCTCTGAAATCAAGACAATTGTGGAGTAAGTTACAAAACTGTGAGTTTTAGACTGTGCTTCACTGAAGTATATGACATAATTCTCATAAATTACTGGGAACAGCATGTCTTTTCGTGAATCTTGAATTTTATGTTAATTTTCTTACAAGTCAGCCTTGCAGAAGTATCATGGAAATGTACACGGCTGGGGCAAAAAATTGTTCATCTGATCTTTTCAAAAATAATAATTAGGACTTATTTTATAGTATTTGAGTCAAAGATATAAAACAATAATTTGCTTTCTCTGGGCAAAACAACAGAGTAGCATTTTTCAAAGCTCACACAGACACCACTAAAAGGTATAATATAGCTGAGTCCCCCAGATTGTTAGTAACTCCCAAGTGCAGAACCTGCAGAGGAACCCCACACTGACTGAATCCTATGGCAGCTGTCTCTGTGTCATCAGTCAAACGGTGCAGTCATGGCTAACACAGCTGAGATTTTGCAGATCCGCTGATCAATCCTTGCTATACTGTGAGCAAGGTAGCTGCTACTGTAACCTACAGGCTGAAAGAGTCATTGAACCTGTGCTCTGTGTAGCAGTGGGTGAAGGATCCAGCAGGCCCCCTTAAGCTTACTTTGAGCTAACGGCCAGGAGATGGGTCTTTGTGCTTGAAGGGCAAATATTAAAAGAGAAAGAAAAGAGAGTGAGAGTGGGGTATAAAGAAATAGAACTAAGGCACCAGGTTGGCTACATACAATGACACTGTTATTTTGAAATAGCTACATTCAGAGAGGCTGACTTCTATTTTTACCCAGGATGTATATCCCCCTTTCTTTGCCCTCTCCTAAGTACCCCTTTCCCTCTGCTACTTCCTGCCCCTATTCTTCCCCCTTCCCCAAGGACCTGCCCTCAATCTACCTCTTCCTGCTCCATCCTCTCTCTGAGCCTCTCCACTCCCCCCCACACACATACAACCTAACACTGCCTTCTCTAAGCTCCTCACTGTGCTACCAACTGTCTGTTGGGCAGGTGCTGGGTGCTGAACACCTACTATTTTTTTCACAGGTTGCTCTGAAACCAGAGAATCCATGAAGTTGGCATCTCTATTTACAGTAATCTCTGATCACATCACATATTTTCAAATACTAGTAAGATGCACACAGCATGAGAAGTACAGCAGGGCAAATAAGGCATAAATTACAAGACTAACTAAAATGAGAATACTAATCATTAAAACTCTACAAAGGCAGACCAGATGTCTTCACATATTTTAAGCTGTTCATTCCATTGACACAAAATCCTTTCATAGAACCAGCCATTCTTTAAGATTACAATATGAGCTCACTATATATTCAGAGTTGAAGTCTTCCACTCCTGAAGATATCGACTTATCTGCTTGAAGTAAGAACACAGTATGCATGTTAATATGACCGTGTTTCCATTCTAGCCTAAAACAAACAGCAGGGAATTTTGAGTATTGCATTGATTCTGATGGCCTGATATGCCACTGTGCTATTCTAGTTTTATGGGAGTTAAAAGCCTCCTTGTAACTTCAAACAAACAGATCTTAACTGGCAAATAGCCAGCCAGGTGGAGCAATATTCCATTTCTACACCCCTGCTTCCTACATATTTCCAGTGCACCATGCTCATCTCACTTATACCTGGGCAAGGCCTCAGTCATACTCCTTCTGTAGACAACAGGCTTTTGACCATAGATGTCAATGGATTGCGACCTACATTTATACTGGTATAAAGATCATTTTAATCTGATTCTGAATGTATCTCTCTCTAAAACTGTATTTACATTTGCGTAATTCCACTGGCTTCAGTGGTATTACCCCCAGCCAAGACCCATGTGCATGTAGAGACTCAGGCCCAATAGCTTCCAAATTAAGTTTTCTAGCGGTCTACTAAAGTCAAAACAGTTCCTTTAGAGAGACAACACTAGAGAATCCCAGAAAACACATATGCAGGTCTCAAGAAACTCACCTTACAGGAACAAACAGAGCACCTATCTTCCTTCAGCGTCCACACCTGACCATTACGCTTCAAGCCACCTTCGTGTGGGCAGTCACCAGTGCATGATGGTCCTGAGGGACAAAGACAATCAAAACCTCCCGCCAAGTTCACACAAGCTGAATCATTCCAACAGGTATGGGTCCGTAAGGCACATTCATCGATATCTGCAAAACAAGCCAGTTAATAGTGCTAATCCTTGTTTCAGGTGACAGATTGTACCATGAAATTTATCATTAAATAAATAGTGCTTGTCTGTTTTGGTGGAGCAAAGTATGAAACACAGAATTTAGGTTTATTGTTTGGTGTTACTGTTTTACAATTCCACTAAGCAGTCTTAAATCCCCTGCCATATACTTGATTGTAAACACTTACATTTCTGCTGGGACTATGTAGCAAAAACAAATATAATCTGCTAGACAAAGTCATGTGATCTCCCAGTGAGCATGAGCAACTGGACACATGACTCTGCAATTAGAGCACATCCCATTTTGGGTGTTAAAACTCAAACATACAAGTTTTCATAAGCTCTGCCAATATGCCCTCTAAACTTTTCCATTCATGTGAAGAATATTTTTTTAAAGTACACTGAGGCATGTGAATGTGCATCACTAGTAGAAACCAAAACCTAGCTCTGAGTGCTCTGCGAATCAACTGGGCGGCATTTGAATCCCTCCTGCGTGTTTGCACAAACACACAGCTTACAGAGAATACTGACCTCAAATCATAGTCTAAATCTCCCCCTACTAAAGGTAATCAATCACAGCTTTTGCTCACTGATTTAAGAGAAAAGGAATTAAAGGGAAGAAATCAGAGGCACTTTGTAGATAAAAGAAATCCTAGTGCTCCCAAGCAGTACAAAACAGCACTATAAAAGCAAGTTTGAGAAAGGCATCAGGGAATTTAGCATAAATCTGGAGAAAGCGCCTCTTTTTCATAAATGACTTTAAACTACCAAATCACTTAATGTTGGAGAAGAAGTGAAATATTATACCCTACTGAAATTGCTGGGGAAATACTGATGGACAGAATGTAATTATTCCAAGTTTGAACATGCTCAGGAGTGATCTCTTGGAAAAAAGACAATGAGATCTTTCAGCTTGGTGCCATCTCAAAAAACAGGCATGTTTATCTTCCAATCTTCTGAGCAGCATTTAAGAAGAGATGGAAAGAATTTCTAGCTCCAGTGACATTGAGTAGGTTTTCATATTCTTCTATAACTTTCAAAAGCCTAACTACATTGGCGAACAAAGTTTTGGATGTGGATGAGATGAAACATTTTATATAAATATATACACATACATACAACACACCTTTTATATGTGTACATACATACACAGATGTGAAGGGGAAGAGATGATTAAATTTTACACTGTATTTCTAAAACATCTGAAGAATTCTAAAGCACTTTTATATAAAACTTTAGACACCACTTGATACATAAAATCACTACACCTACTAATTAAAATGCAGCTACTTCTGTAAGATGTTGAAATATGGTAACTGTTTGAGTTTAGGAAAAGAAGTGAATGAGATAGTACACATCTGAAGCTGCTAAGAGAATTTAGATAAGTAATCTTACTCAATCTAGATTTGGCCAGGATAACAGAGCTAATGATGATAATGTGGCAAGTGCCAGGGAATCATTAGAGACTTCTTCAAGCTGTCAGGATCTTGGTTTACATTTTATCCAAAAGACAACATTTCTATAAGCACAGTATACTCAAAGGTTACAGAGCTAGCTCTAATACTGAAAGTACTCTTAGCTACTGCATTGCCAACAGTACTTCCTATGCCAACCTTGGTTTTCTTTTCAGTAAAACCCTCCCAGAGATGAAACATGGTCCAGTGGTTAGAAACCGAGCCAAGGACTGGGTTCAATTTCCTGCTTTGCCACAGACTTCTTTTGTGTCCTTGGGAATGTCAGTTAATCCATCTGCTCCCCATCTCTTAGTAGTATATTCCTACCTCAGAGGGTTGTTATGAAGATTATGGTGGTGTTCAGATACTACAGTAACCATTAAGAAACAGAGGTAGATAAGCGGTGTCTGCACTAAACATGGGTAATCTTAGGACATTTGGCTAGCTCACATACTGACCTGGTACAATTGCAGGGTATCTAGCCAGTATAGGGACAGTGCACTTTGCTCAGCAGTGACAACATAAATATGTCCCAAAGGACCATATGTTTTCACTGGGCCAAATCCTGAAGCCCTTTCTCTGTTTTTTATTCTGTTTCTACCCAAACAAAAGTTAAACTGATATGAATGGGAGTTTTATTAAGATAAGAATCAGGACTATTTTTCTGCCAGAACCCTGTCCTGCACCCTGCCCAGTGCCCTATGCCCAGTTCTCCCTGTTCACAACCCCACCTTGTCCCCCACCCACCCCCTGCCCTACCCCCCAACCCCTCTACCACTTGCCTGCCTCTGCCCCCCTTTCTGGTGCTCACAGCCTGCCTTGCCCCACTTGCTCCATGTCAGCTCCCTACCTCTCTCTCCTGCGCCCACTGTCCCCATCCTCCAGCCACTGCTCGCAGGCCTCACCTCTCCCTTCCTGGGAGCAGGTCTTGGTTTGGCAGCCGCCCTTCCCCAGTGCACCCAGGTGCCCGAGGGGGCTGGAGATGATGGAGACTTGGCACAGTGTTGAGGAGGTGTGGGGCAGGGACACTACTCTGAGGCTGTGGATTTGTGCCTTGCTATTTGTGGGAGTGGAGACATGTGTTTGTGTTCCAGGGTGTATTGGGGGCTGTGCTGTATGAGGTTGGATGGAAGTGTGTGTGTTTTCTGTAAGACTTGTATTTTGTATATTGGGATTGTGTGGGTGTTGTGTTGAGCATTATGGACATTTTGTTTATTGGGATTATGTGCATGTTTTGTGTCAGGCATTGTGGCTCTTTTGTGAGTTGGGTTTTGCCTGCATGTGTGTTGGGTAGAGTTGTGCTCTCCCCGTGTGTGGATGTAGCCTGGTGGAAGTTTGTGGTTGAGGGAGGGAGCAGGGAGTGAGAGTTCCTGCACCTTTTTTCCTAGAAAAAAAGCACTTATAAGGACTGACTAAAAACTCAGGGAAAAGTCTTCAAGATTTGCATCAATAAGAATTAAAAAGATCTTAAATAAATGTCCCTCATTTGGGTCAGGGCATATTAATGTTATATCCAGGTACCAAATCGTTAGACCTTTCCTATTATATTTGTGTTTGTCAGTTTACAAATGTGACTCTGGCTCTGACCCCAACACGCTGACCAGAACTGAACCAACCATTTCAGCCATATGCAAATTGCTGCTCCTCTCCATCATCGCCTTTCCCCAGAGCAAAAGTCAGGCAGTCATGCCCCAGAGAGGTATCTCCAAAGTACGATGCCCCCTGAGGTGATGCAATTTACAAGCCAACCCTTGCTCAGTAGTGTTCCTAATAAGAAGTTGAATACACATGAATAACACTCAAATGAATGCCTGTAATGGGTTAAACCCCGAGAGAGAGATGCAGGACTTCCCAGGCTGGCAGATGTACCCCCCTTTACGCTGTAATTTTTAATCTGAATCCCAAAGAAGTCATTCTCTGTGCTTTAATCTACACTATATTTAGTTGCTCTGTAACACCTAGCAGCCAAGTATGCTTTATCATACATACCTTTTGTTTCGTTAATAAACCACCTTTTTTAAGTCAGTGATTTGGTTCCTGTGTTCTAGAAATGGGTCTGTGTATGTGGATGCCTAAAATTGCAAGGTCAGCTATCAGACTGCAGCCTAATTTCTTCCTCTTTGTTTACAAGTTCTCTCCTCAGGAAGGGTTAAGGGCTTGGGGTTACCCCACAAAGACACATTCCAAATGTGTCTTTCTGGGTTCTAAAGAGGAGTTTTCTCACTTGGGTGGTGGCAGCTACTTCCCAGGGTCAGCAAATCTGTGACCTTAGGAAGCTTTTAAGCAGAAGCCTGTAGAGACAAGGTATTTTTAAGGTCTCTTGCAGGCCCCTGCCTTCTGCACTCAGAGGCTATGTCTACTCTAGCCAAAAACTTTGAAATGGCCATGCAAATGGCCATTTTGAAGTTTACTAATGAAGCGCTGAAATACATATTCAGCGCTTCATTAGCATGTGGGCAGCCGCAGCACTTCGAAATTGATGCGGCTCGCCACCGCGCGGCTAGTCTCAACAGGGCTCTTTTTCGAAAGGACCCTGCCTACTTCGAAGTCCCCTTATTCCCATCTGCTCATAGGAATAAGGGGACTTCAAAGTAGGCGGGGTCCTTTAGAAAAGGAGCCTAGTCGGGATGAGCTGCGCGGCAGCGAGGCGCGTCAATTTTGAAGTGCCGCGGCCGCCCGCATGCTAATGAAACGCTGATTACGTGTTTCAGCGCTTCATTAGTAAACTTCGAAATGGCCATTTGCATGGCCATTTTGAAGTTTTTGGCTAGTGTAGACATGGCCAGAGTGTCAGAGTGGAGAACAGCCCTCACAGCTGTTCAGCCCTTGGACTTCCCTGGCACTGCTATATTTTGCCGCCTTGTCCCTGATGAAGCAGCTGGTTATAATTTGACTTTTTTTTGGGGGGGAGACTATCTCCATGTACACACCTTTTCACCTTAAGTGTACTCCCATCCTTTGTCTAATAAAGGACACTGCATGGTAGGTTTACTACAGGTGATGGAAAAGAGAGGCTTTATGAATTATAAACAACTCCTGACTCATTAATTCTGTAACATACCATGAAGACAAAAAAAAAAACGGCAAGATGAAGGGGAAAATAAATATATATAAATTGGACCAGGAATAAGCTGAAACTGAATCAGTGATTTCAGTGGAAGATGATAACCAATTAGCATCAATGAGTGTAAGAGCATTCTTGAAAATCCCCTCTCCTACTTGTCGCTTCAGAGCTTGATGTATTTGTCTTGAAAACAAATGAAACATACTCATTCATAGTCAGTGATTTCACATTTAAGAGATGCAAGCATTGTCAATATTCTTCCCACAACACTAATACATCCCCATGTAGATTGTGTGTGTGTGCTTGTGTGTGTGTGTATGCATGTAGGAGGAGTAGGGTGCAAATTAAAAGAGTAGCTTTTACTGCTCAAAACTAAAAGGATGCCACAGATGAATATAGACCCATATTGCCTACAGAGTTCTATGTAATTGCTTTACTTATGATACAGAAATCTAATTCTGCTTCCATGCCATTTAACAGATTTATGGAAAGCCAGATGTTAGCAATTATGGAAACTGACATTATTCATATTCTCAGAGCTACAGACCTGTTTGCACTGCACAAAGCCAACTTAATCTATTATACATATCCAAAAGGGAAGAGGCGCCCTATTTACATATTGCAACTGTGGCCACATAAAGAGGATGCCCTACTGAGAGTTGCCCAAACTAGCAAGCAGGCCATTCATGATAAAAGAACCAATCAAGCAAAAGCCAAGCAACATATTTTCTACATAAATCTCTAATCACTGCTCAATTCATTTTTCTTTCTTAATGCAAATGGCTCCTATTATTTTATTGCATTTTATTATTAAAATGTTGTAGTAATTAATCAAATATAAAAAGGCTTGAAAGCTGCATCCGTTCAATAGCTGAACTTTTAATAGAACTAATTTTCTTCGTGCATCCCTGTGGCAACGTTCTCTTGCTGCTGACTATGTTTCAGATCTCCTGAATAAACCATCCATATTGCCGATAACTCCAGAAGACATTTTAAGCTTAATTTGATAGTGTCCTTTTTCATATTCGGACATTAAATTGTGGGGGATTGGTAAACAGGTTAAACACCTGATTCCAATCTCATTTGCCTGAGTACAGCTACCCCTTTAGCAACACGGGCAAATGGTATAAATGAGTAACTGATACGAAGTAAAACAATCTAGAAGAGGAATTTTAAAATATGGAAGAAAATAATCCATATTTACCAGTAAATGATTTTAAAAGAACGACTTTGCTGTGATAGTGACAGGAAAGTAGACTGAAATCTTCATTATAATGAACTGGCTCTGCACTGGATATTGCAGCAACTTAAAATCACTTAATGATGGCCTAGTAACACTTAGCTAACATAATATGTTGAATTTGCTGTAGAAAACTTAGCCCAATTTTCAGTCCTAAATATTAAAATATACAGCTTCAATTATGTTAATTTGAAATTAAGTGAGAAAAATGATGCCACAAGTCTCTTATATGTCATCCCTAATTTTGACTCCTGGTTTGACTCAAAGGAAAATGTCTGATAAATGCAAACATTTCACCACCCACCTGATGAAACCAACTGCTCTTTTTTCTCCATTATCAGCCATAAAAGGTCTGGAGAGGGGCTCGGTACAAAGCTGAGAACTCTTCATTATGCATGATGAAGCAGAGCTGTGCAAAAGTTGCTCCTTCCCAGCCATAGCAGCATTATGTGGTAGCAAAGTAAAAACTTGTTGTAAATAAAACGAGGCAGCTATGAATGAAGAGGCAGGTCCTATAGATGAAGTAGCAAGCCTCCTTAGCCCCTTTCTGATTATAACACTTCATGGAGCAACACTTCACGGTAACAACACTTCATGGGACAAATTCAGCTTGTAGATGAGAACCACTGTCCAGTGTCGGGGTGGGGTATGGCCTGGGTTTCTTTTTCCACAGCAGCTGTGCCAGCCAATGGCACGGCAATTGAAGGGGTTATAGTAACTCTCTGCTTCACCTTGTCCTTACATGGACTTGGAAATCCAACCCTCTGAAGTTTCTTCAGCTTCCTGGCCAAGGCTGTGGATGGGGGTGGGGTTGGGGGGACGGGAAGGGTGATGGTGCTGTGCACACATTGGTTCCGATGGGGCATTGCACCCCATAGCACTGGCGATCGGTGCAGAGTCAGATCATTGGTCCTGTGCTGGAGCTGGAACTGACTCCATGAAGAAAGCTTTCAAATGAGTGTCCATCTCCTTCTTCATCCGCAGCCCAACGGACTTGCAGATCCAGCACTTACAGATGGTATGTGCATCTCCTAAGCACCGTAGACACCCATTGCGTGCGTCAAAAACAGGCATATGCAGGCAACATTTACCAAACAACTTAAAACTGGAGGGGTAGGGCATGCTCTGTCCTCCAGCTAATGTCCCTAAGCTACTGCTAACTACTGTAATGTACTATTAATGAGTAACTGAAGGGAAAATTATGTACAAGCAATTAAGTTAAGAAGGGAAGTGACAGCAAGTGCTGTAGCACTGAAGTTCTCAGCAGCATCGCGGATGGCAAAATGGAACTGAATGTGGAGGGGGCTGGCAGCACCCTATATAGAGCAGTATATGTACGCCACTCCAGAGGGTGCTGAAACTGACTACCGCAGGCCCTGCTTAGGGAAATTCTTCCAGTACTAGGGTCCCTGACAATCAGACGCACCTATATTGAATGGACATGAGCAAGCACTTTAAGAAGAAAATAGGGAGATAAGTCAGCACGGATTTATCAAGAACAAACGTAAAACCAAGGTAATAACATTATTTGACAGGGTAACAAGCCACATGGATGGGACAAAGCAGTCATATATCTTGGTTTTAGTAACATTCATACAATCTCACACAGCCTTCTTCTTAACAAACCAGGGAAATGCAACCTAAATGGAGCTATTGGAAGATGGGTGCATAACTGGTGGCAACAGCAGTCCCAGAGGATAGTTTTCAGTGACTCACACTCAAGATAGAGGGGTGTATCATGTGAGATCCCAGTTCTGGACCATTTCTGTTCAATATATTCATCAAGCATACAGCTTATTAGTTCTCAAGTCCAGTTGAAATTTATGAATGATTCCAAGCTGCAAAAGGTTTCAAGAGTATTAGAGGGCAAGATTAAAGTTCATAATGATCTGGAAAAACTAGAGAAAAGGTCTGAAGTCAATAGAAAGAAAAATGAACCAGCACAAATGCCAACTATGCATTTAGGGAGGAACAATCAATTGCACATCTACAAACAAGAAATGAGTGCCTACCAATGAGTACTGCAGAAAGAGATCTGGTGGTCATGGTGAATCACAAGCTAATTATGAGTCAACAGTGAAATACCACTGCAAAAGGAGCAAATGTATTTCTGGGATGTATTAGCATGATGGTTGTATGCAAGACACAAAGAATTATGCTATTATCTGTGCTGGATGCTTGTGTTCAGTTCTGGGTTCTCAGTTTCAGAAAAAATCTGGACAAACTGGAGGAAATCCAGGGAAGGGCAATAATTATTATTCAAGATCTAGAAATTGTGATCTTTGAGTGAAGAATGAAAAAGTGGGTTTATTGAGTCACGAGAAGACTGAGGGGGCATGGGGGGGTTATGATAACAGTTTTCAAGTACACAAAGTCATTACAAGGAAAAGGGAAGTGAAGTGTTCTCCTTAACCTCTGAAGATAGGTCACACAGCAGTGAACCTAAACTGTAGCAAGAGATGCTTAAATTGGGCATTAGGAAAATCTTCCCATCTATCAGGGTAGTTAAACATTGGAATATATTTCCAAGGGAGATTTCATCCTCTCAATCATTGGACATTTTTAAGAGCAGATCAGACAAACACATTAGGGATTGTCTCGATGATATGCAGTCCTGACATGAGTGCAAAAGGCTAGACTAGACACCCTCTCAAGATCCCTTCCAGTCCTATGAGACTATGAATATATATTCCAACACAAAATTCATTAGCATTATTTCACTGAAATACTAAACTGATCTCTTTTCACCAAACTTCATTTTTCAGTCTTTTCTATAACATTCTTCAAAGTGTGAATGTCAGTAATGTAAAAAAGGAACTCTGATAGCATGAGAAACTGTTGCAGAAAAAAACTACTAGTGTTAATTTCAACTTCAATGGTACATTAAGCCATTAAAATGTAATCTGATATGACAAATATATGCTGGGTTTGCAACAATATATGTACAAATTAAAGATTAATATTGTTCTGAGATTATTTTTCACAGGCAACTTATCACCTTGGCACTTTCTTTGCTATTCTTTTAAATCAAAATTAATGGTAGGTGTTTGTGGTTTAAAAAAGAAATCATGAAAAAGATCCAATTTTCTTCAGAAAAGCTTTTATAACTTTTATCCATAAAGGCTTAACACCTTGGAAAAGGACAGTGTCAAGTATGTTAGATTCAGAAATGTAGATTTTGGTTTAAAAATTCCTTATACAAATCCAGATATGACCAAGTGCTTACTTTAAAAGGGTAGAGCTGTGGGGTTGTTTTGTGCAAGTGAACGAACCAGAAAAATAGAAGTAACAATGAACAGAACGTACACTTGACATACATAAAGTGAACAAACAGGGATAACTATTGAAGAGCACAGCAAATTCTTAAAATTCTTTTAATCTTAGGTCTTATTGCACCAGAAGTATGAACATTTTTAAACACATGGCATCTTATTCACTAGTGAGCCCTGGCTCTGTTATGTGAGTCTTGTGATTCAGAGCAGCTGTAAAACCAGGTTCATTGCGCCTTCCTCAGGTCCTCCCACAGAGGAATTCTCCAGTTGCTCAAGACACTGTCAGAGTTGTCCAAAAGAAAAGGCACGTAGATAGGGCAACTCTAAGCCTGCCAATGTCCAGTTGCTGGAATGAACCCTGGCCACTGGCATTCAGTGCAAAATACAATGGTTTGACATTGCTACACACTTTTACCTGGGGGACTTGCTCACCTAGCTAGGAAATGTCATACTGGCTTACAGATGTGTTCTTTCCACACCAGTCGTGAATCAAGCAGAGCTCAGGAGTACAGAATCCACTCTGTGAATTTTGTCATGTAGTGCCCCTTTAAGTTATTTTGAGATTGCTACACTAACAAAATGCTTGCAGTTAATGTTTGAGTGCCTTTTATGAAAAGTACCAGGGGGTTTGAATCAAGTTTAAATCATGAGTTCTGCCCAACCCTCAAGCAATTCCACTAAGAAATTTCTATACTATCATCATTGATTATTCAGGAGTCAAGTAGCTGGTGGTAAGGTACTGTCATATCAAAGTCAACACTATAATGTCTACTGAAAGAAGACAAATGAAGATTGGTTCTGAGATTTTATGTCAGGTATGTGATGAGAATCCTGTGATAGTATTAAGAATACTGGGGCATAGGTTAACCTCTCACTCATTAACCAAAGCTGTCTCTTTATGCTTACAAAGTGGTTATTCCTAGTTTACCTGCAGAAGATATGGATGCCAACATTGCAAGAAGTAATAAGAGTGTACACTAAATAAAGGCAGTGACAATACAGTAAATTCTAAAAGTTTCCTTGGATATCTTCTCTTTAGCTCATTGTCTTTGCACCCACCCATCATACAAGTGACAGAAGAGCAATTCAGTACGTGGGAGGGTTTACAAAGGAAACCTTTTCCACAAAGGAAGCTTTTTTTCCATTTTTGTTTTCAAATCTACACACTGGCTAAGAGATAATACTCCAGGGTGCTATATAAATCACATTTCAAACCCACTCCAATTTAACTCTGAGACTGAAGCATTCTTGAACCCAAAATACGCAAAATTCTGACAAACAAAAGATGAGACTTCTCTCTGAGCTAGAAAGCTGGTGATTCTTCATGCCTTCCAGATGGTCTCCCTCATTTTAACACCAGCCATCATGGGTGTTATGTGAAGATGCTGCTTGGAGAGGCATGCTTCCCAGCCTGTGACCTGCCCACACCCCACTCCTACTCCACTCATGCTCTACCCCCACTCTGCCCAAGCCACACCCCCTCCCCACTTCTTTCCAATCTGCCCGTCCAGCCAAATTCCGGAAGACCATATGTAGCAAATGACATTAGGACAGAAAATATTCCTTTAAACTGTTTTTTTAAAAAAAAAAAAAAAAAAAAAAAAAAGAAAAGAAAAAAGATGAGCTCAAGGGAATAAGGGGACTTCGAAGTAGGCAGCATCCTTTCGAAAAGGAGCCCCGTCTGGACGCGCCGCGCGGCGGCAAGGAGCGTCAATTTCGAAGCGCAGCTGCCGCCCGCATGCTAATGAAGCGCTGAATATGCATTTCAGCGCTTCATTAGTAAACTTCGAATTTTCGAAGTTTGGGGCACGTGTAGACACGGCCACCCTGAAGTTTGTCAGAGATTTAGTTGGAGGGAAAAAAAAAAAGCCCTTGTAAGAAGGGCAAGTCAGCTACCCTGCTGCATATACGATTAAATATCATGGAACATATGATGAAGCTCTGTTTAACATTTTCTGAATCAGCATTTCTAAGCTGAATTTATATTTTAAATGCATTTTAAGAAGGCTTAAAAGTAATCATTCCAGATTACTACAGATTTAATGCACTGAAACAAAAACATTATTTTAATTTAATTGGAGCAGTTCAGTTGTTCAGAACAAAGTTCATTGCTTTTAGAAAAAGGGAACACTTATTTTGGGTGATCTTCATAATACTAGACAGGTTTATGAAAATTCACCATATATCTATGTTACAATATATTTCCCAAGATTTTCGGCTTAAAGGATTCTCTCTCTCAGTAAGGTACTGATTTTGGTGGAAGTTTTCCTTAAAATTAGTTAATTGTGGTGTGGTCAGACTCATTCTGGGTCCCAGGCCCTCTGTTTAGTCCACTGGCCCCACCATATGCACCACGTTACCCTTGTTGGGGCAGGGGGCAGTCTGGGGCGGGGGGGAACCCAGTCCCCACCCACTTGCTCCAGGTTCCAGCCCAAGGACCCTGGACAGCCGCTACCTGGGAGGGCTGACTTACTTTGGCCTGGCCCCTATAGCTTCTCTCCATGGGCCACTTCCCCCAGACCCTTCTCCCTGGTATCCCCTTCCCTGAGTGGTAGTCATGGCAGCCAGTCTCCTCCTTAGTTTGGCTCCTTCAGCTGACCAGTTCCTCCAAGTCTCTGGTGGGGCTCCAGGCTCTCTGGGGCAACACAGCCTCCCTAGGTTACTGAGGCTCCTCTCCTCCTTTGTGGCCCCAGCTCACTCCCTCCCTCCCTCCCTCCCTCTGGACGCCCCTGACGCCCCGGAGAAATTAGTGCTCTCCTTATACCCCACTTCCCCTCTTGGACCTGAAGACCCCAACACCACTCCCCTCGCCCTGCCGGCACCCACTCCCGAGTGCGCGGACACCTTGCCCTTAACCCCCACACCACCATGACCTGTGGAAACCCCCCCTACCAAGACCCCCTCCGCTCCTGTCCCCCCCCCACTCCCACCTTGTTCCCCGCCTTCACCCTTACCCCTACTCCCTCCTCCAATCAGTGTTCCACCCCAGGACACATAACCCTCCCCCCTCCAGACCCCCCCCTCTTCCCCCATTCCCTCCCCTTCCTCCTCCCCCTGCTCTTCCTCCACCTCCTCCCCTTCTCCACGACCCTCCCCCTCCCCTTCAAACCCTCACCCCCAACCCCCACTCTTCACCTTAACCCCTGTGCATCTACATCTGCCCCCCAGGCTGTGATCACTTGGGAGGCCCCTGCCGCATCACCCTCTCCCAGCACTTCTGGGGCTGCTCTCCCTCTGCCGCCCCCATCCTTCCTGAACTTAGACTCTAACCCCCGCTTGGACCTTTTTTCCGGCCATGGGGCCCACAAGAATATGAAGCCAATGGGCACTCGATACCCCGAGGCCTCAGCACCCCACGCGCTGGTGGGCGAGATGCACTAGTTCTTGGATGACGTTCGCGGCTCCAAGAACAAGGTTGCTCTCACCCTTCAGTGCTGGGCTGATTTCCATGTCATCCTCGAGTCCATGAGGGCCCTTCTAAAGGAGGGCAAGGGGACCAGGAGGAGGGACGCCATGGCCTACCAACAGGCTGGTGGCTTCTGTGATGCCCTGATTGCTTTCGGGATTGGTCATGGGCTGCTGCGTGGCCCCACGGGGAATGTTGGTGCTCCCACCAGTGAGAATCCTCCCCAGCCCTCCCCCTGGTGCCGCTCATCCTTGCCACACTGAATGCCAGGGGCTGCGGGTCGGGTCTCCGCAGGTGCCGAGTGCTCTCCTTCCTCCGGGGGCGGGGGGGTACTCAGTCACCTTTCTGCAGGAGACCCACACTATCCCAGCCGCCGAAGCCAACTGGCGGCTGGAGTGGGGAGACGGGGTCTACTTTAGTCATCTCTCGGCCACCCGGGCTGGGGTAGTGACCCTGTTCTCCCGAGACTTGCAGCCCAAGGTGCTGGGGAGCGTCAAGGGTGTGCCGGGCCACCTGCTGTATCTCCGAGTGCAGGTGGAGGGGCTGCCCGTCCACCTTGTTAATGTCTATGCTCTGACACTCGCCCCGGAGAGAACTCTCTTCTTTCGGCAAGCAGCAGCCTTCCTCAACACTATTGATCCTCGCGAGTGCCTGGTCCTCGGCAGGGATTTCAACTGCACCCTCGAGGAATGGGACCGCATGGGGACTGAGCAGTGCCCGGCCGCTGTAGACATCTTCAAGGAGCTTCTCAACCATCGCTCCCTGGTGGATGTCTGGTGCAGCCACCACCCAGACTACGACACTGGTTTCACCTGCGTCCAGGTGGTGGGCCATAAATCTGTACACTCCTGGTTGGACCACATTTACATCTCTCAACACCATCTCTCCCAGGACCACACCTCCAGCTTACAGCAGGCTGCCTTCTTGGACCACCACCTCGTGGCTGTAGAAGCTTCCCTTTCGCCGGGGAAGCAGGAGTCGGCCTACTGGCACTTTAACAACAGCCTGCTGGAGGATGTGGGCTTCGTGGCGTCCTTCCGGGAGTTCTGGCTGGTCTGGAGCGGGCAACAGCGCACCTTTCCCTCGGCACGGAGGTGGTGGGATCTGGAAAAAGTGCATGCACGGCTCTTTTGCTGTGACTATACCCGGGGGGCCGGCCAGCGGCAGGATGCGCTGATAGGGCAGCTGGAGCGGGAGGTTCTTGAGCTGGAGAGGCGTCTAGCTGCCGGCCCCAGAGATCCATCCCTCTGCCACACGTACCGGGAGAAGAGGGATGAGCTCAGGGCCCTCGACGCCCTTCGGGCACAGGGGGCCGTGGTGAGGTTGCGAATCCAACTCCTTTGGGAGATGGACCGTGGCTCCCGCTTCTTCTATGTCCTGGAGAAAAAGAGGGGTGCCAAAAAAAATATCCTCTGCCTTCTTGCAGAGGATGGCACCCCTCTTATGGATCCGGGGGAGATGAGCAAGACGGCTCGTGCCTTCTACAAGACCCTTTTCTCCCCGGATCTGGCAGACACCTGCAGGGTGCTTTGGGACCAACTCCCTTCGGTCAGCATGGGCGACCAGGACTGGCTAGAGCTTCCTCTCACTCTAGCCAAGCTCTTGGAAGCCCTCCGTCTTATGCCCACTAGCAAAACCCTGGGCATGGAGAGACTGACCGTGGAGTTTTACCGCATGTTTTGGGATGTCCTCGGCCCAGACCTGGTCAGCATCTGGGCCGAGGCCTTGCAAAGTGGAGTCCTCCCCCTGTCGTGCAGGTGAGCAATCCTCGCCCTGCTGCCCAAGAAGGGGGACCCCCGTGACCTTAGGAACTGGCGTCCCATCTAGCTCCTCAGCACGGACTACAAGATCATCGCTAAAGCCATCTCGTGCCGGTTGGGGTCCGTGCTGCAGGACGTGGTCAACCCCGACCAGACCTACACCGTCCCGGGCCACACCATGTCTTCTGCCTCTGGACCCTGCAGGGACTTCTCAACACCAACAGTGCAGATAGTCCAGCATGGAGTACGTTGATGCATGCTTTCCCTCTGCTGTTACTGAGGGCTCCGATACGACCGGCAGCTCCTTTATTTATCCTTGAAAGACCATCTGCGAGGCCTCTCAGAGCTGCCAGCCTTCTACCAGGACCTCCTCCGCACTTGGTGGCTGTTTGCAGCCTCCAGATCCTTAGGGGCCACTGCGGGGGAAGACCTCCTCGCGGAGCCCCTGCTACACAACCCCAACCTTCGTGTGCAGGTGGCGGAGTGTCCTGCGGTGCACCGGAGGTTCGTCCTAGGTGGAATCACCAGGGTTGGAGACTTCCTGGACTACGACCGGGGAGACTGGATGGAGGCCCCGGCACTCACTCGGCGCATGGGGCTCTCAACCCTACACTCCCCCCGGCGTGTACTAGAGGAGGTGAAGTTTGCCCTATCACCTACTGCTCACATTTACCTTGGTCAGGTCCCGCGAGAGAGTGCACCCCGCCCCCCTCTTACTCCTGGCCTCCAGACCTCTCTGTGGGCCCCCGGCCTCATGATCCCCCCGCCCCCACCATCCCAGCTGGCTGCACACTTTGCAGCCAGTTCCCTTCCGAACCACGCCTAGACATCTTTTGTACACGCTCGTGCTTCACACGCTCCACTTCCCCACCCTCGTGTCCTGCCCCGACCACAAATGGCGGGATCTCCTAACATCTTCAGAAGGTGGGGAGCCCCGGTGGGCCAGCCTTTATTCCACCTTGGTTCCCTGGCCCGCCAGGGACATCAGTCGGAGAATCCTTCATGGAGCGGTGAGCATGGGCGTGTACCTGTCGTGGTTCACCCCTACCCTGGACACTTGTGCCTTTTGCGGCATGAGGGAGACCCTGGCACACATTTACGTCGAGTGTGCCAGGCTGCAGCCCCTCTTCTGGCTCCTCCAGAACCTCCTCCTGAGGTTCTGGCTGCATTTTTCCCCACATCTCCTTAACCTCTCACACCCTATCCATGACCCCACGAATTCACGGGACCTCCTCGTCAGCCTCCTCCTGGCCGTGGCCAAAATGGCCATTTACAAAACTAGGGAGAGGAGGCTGGCAGAGGGGCCGACCTACAATTGTGGGGCCTACTTCAGTTCCTCCCTCCGGTCACAAATCCGGGCAGAGTTCCTCTGGGCGGCATCCACTGACTCCCTCGACAGCTTTGAGGAGCGGTGGGCGCTGTCCGGGGTTCTCTGCTCGGTGTCCCCCTCCGGTTCCCTCATTTTGAACCTTTGACCCTCACTCCCGTCCCTGTTTTTTCTTTTGTTGTCCCCCGTATTCACTGGGTGCCGTGGCTTCTTTCTAGTGGGCTCCCTTGCGCCCTGAGAGGGGCTTTTTAGTCATGCGTGGGCTACGCCCACCCTCCCACCCGTCCTTCCATAGGCTTTCGTGGCCCCACCCTGCCACATTCATCAAATAGGTAGAAGTAAAGAAAGAGAAATTCATTTGTCCATTTATCTGGAAGAAAAAGAAAAGCATCACTTTAAGGGCTCTCTTCAACAGCGTGAGAAAAGAGAATAGGGATGGATACAAAGGTCAAAGAAATGTTTGAAGACCCAAGCATTTAAGGCTAAAGCTGGTTACTCAGATTATGTATCTAAAAATCCATGAAAGGAGTTTTTGGAGAGATGTGATTTTGTAAACTTCAGCAACAAATTAATGAAATATTTGAAGGAAATTTTAAATTAAGGTCCTGTACACATTGTAATACACAACTGTTTTTGTCAGTCTGTTTGGATGCTGACAGCCTGTATCTCTGGGTTAGCACAGTGGTTTGAGCATTAGCCTCTTAAATGCAGGGTTGTGAGCGCAATCCTTGAGGGGGCTATTTAGTGATCTGGGGCAAATGGATCTTGGAAAAAGAAAAAGGAATGGTGCTTGGTCCTGCCAAGAGGACAGGAGACTAGACTTGATGACCTCCCAAAGTCCCTTCCTGCTCCATGACATATGTAGCTATATATACCACATCAAAATAGCTTCATTACCAGTTAATGGCCCTTCCACAGTTGCAATGCTATGCTATTAGGGCTGGCAAGCTGAAAGGCTTTTCACTTTCCAGTTAATAGATCCACTTGGTGGAAGACTCATGAGTGTACAAAAACCTGCAGCAGGAGCCTTCAGGAACAGCCAGAATAAGGATAGGAAGAGGGGAGAGGTTGAGCACAAAGACCTGAGTAAAACATTGTCTTCCCTTATACCCACTGTCCATGTTAGCCATCCTATCCCTACAGCAGGATCTGGTTAACACACATCTTTAAGATTAAAATGGAGGAATCCTACAGCTTTCTGGTATGGAGAACACGTGCACTGGGCTTAGGAGCTTAGAATTTATTCTACTCAATCACACAAGGGGCCTGCATTGGGTTGTTTGCAGTGCTTGCAGATGCAAAACAAAAGGCAAAAGAGAGGCTGTGAATCACTAGAGGCTTTGAGCAGCCTTGCACTGGTGAACAGCATTTTTATGTACTGAGAACTGAGTAAATATTAAGTGTGTGGCCTGCCAGGCATGTGCTTCATTTAGTATAAAACCACAAGGACAGAGTGCTGTGCTTGCTTCCCATTTTCTTCTTGTGGTACTGATAATAAGTGAGGCTGCCATTAAGAAATACTATTTACATACAGGTGCCAGATAGCAGTATCTAATGGGTTTTTAGAACAGGGAAATCATGAGATCTTTAGGTAGTAATTACTAAATGGTAAAACACATGCAATACATTGCATAAGTATTCTGAACTTTCTGGGCTTGTCTACATTAGCATCCTACTTCAAAGGGAGCATGGTAAGTAGGGTGTTGGAAGTTTATTAATGAAGTGCTGCGGTGCATATGCTGCACTTCATTAAGCAAATTCTCCCCCTCCGGCAACTCGGAAGTGTCAAACTTTGAAGTGCTGGCTCGTGTCTAGCCGAGGCTCACCCACTGGTACTTCGAACTGCCTGGGCAACTTCAAAATTTTGAGGACTAAAGGGACTTCAGTACCGGTGGGTTAGCCACGATTAGACGCGAGCTGGCACGTCGACGTTTAACACTTCAGAGTTGCTGTGGGGGGGAATTTGCTTAATGCAGTGCTGCATATGCGCTGCAGTACTTCATTAATAAACTCCCAACACCCTCCTTACCATCCTCCCTTCGAAGTAGGGAGCTAGTGTAGCCAAAGCTTCTGAATCACTTTTCCAGTGGTAAAGACCAGAAAGTTGAGGGTTCCCTACTTTTATCACTGCAGAATTTTATTTTGGGGGGTGGGGAGGAACCAGCCCATCTGCTTTGATTCCCACAATGAACTCTGAACACAATACACCAAACCAGTCATGATTTGTCTTGAACATGGTTTTGTAAAAAGCATGTAATATCATGCATGTGCTCGAACTGCAACTAAAAATAAACTCTAATTCAGAGCTCCTGCTGGTCACCACCATTTTGTCAAAGTGATGACATTTGTGAGACTATCAGGATGGAACCATATTCCATTTTAATATTGGCTTGGGCTGAAATCCTGATCTACTCTGTACAATCCAACTTTCTGCTTTTTTTATAGATCAGAAGTCAGATAATCCATTCAAAAGATGGCTCAATTCCCTGGCCACTTGTCTGCTACCATGAGGTAGGAGAGAGCAGAATAGTGAGTAGCACAGGGGCTGTGTGATTATTGGTGTTGAAGCATTCTTCCTTCTTCACTGTGAACGTTGAGTGAACTTTAACTAAAGAAAAATTCTTGGGCTATGCACTGTTTTCCACGATTTGGCCGTCTGTGATGCAACACTGTATGTCACAGACTGTTATTATTACTATTGACATAATTGGCATCACATGCAATAGAAAGTTGTTGGAATGAGGATTATCAATGAAACATGGAAATAACAGAGTAATATATATATAGAGAGAGAGGACTGGGAGTAAGTCACAATGGGAAGGGCATGGCATTATAGGTGAACAAAAGCATAGTTAAATACAGTACAACTCTTTATTGACTCAAACACTACTTTAAAAATTCTACGAATAGAAATTCCACACTTGTATAATAACCATATAGCAACAGGAATATAAAATACAAAACAAAGTCCTGAAAAGTTAGGTTCATTGGTTTGTGCCTTTATAAGCAGATAAATATGGAGTTAAACTTAATTCTTAATTACTATTTTCTTTAAACCACTGGGCTGACTGTAATTTACATAGATTGTAGCAAGTATGTATTTACAAATAGTGTGACAACCTGACCAGGATGGTGAAGATGACTATGAAGTCCTCAGGGAGGTTAGAAGTGTTTAAAATACCAGAAAACCCAGTAATCACGGGGAAATTACAAGCATGCACATGTTGAATGGGTACATGCCACCACAGAGTGGGATGCAGATATAAAATTTTTAGACACCATTAATGACTCCTTGGTGGAACAGTTAGACCTAGAATCCACAAAGGGAAAGGCAAAATTGATTTAGTCCTAAATGGAGCGAGGATCTGCTCTAATATTCACCAAGAAATTCATAAAGCAGAACTGTTTGGAACTAGTGACCGTAATTAAATTTAACATCCTCTGGGAAAATATACCCACCAGAGTAGCAGTTAATTTCAAAAAGGGAAATTAAGGTACAGGCATGAGGGTGCCCACACAATTCAAAAACTACCTGATGCACTGACAGAATTTAAAAACATCTGGGCTCAATCAAACTGCATTCTCCAAATAAAGCAAAACAGTAAAAGGAGAAAAAGTGTGCCACCAAGGCTAAACCACCACATCGAAGATGCAATTAGTGACAAAAGGACTCCTTTAAAAAAATTAGAAGTCAAATCCTAGAGTGGAAAATAGGAAGGATCATATACTCTGCCAAGAAAAAGCATAATTAGGCCAAAATAGAATTTGAATAGCATCTGGAAAAGACAACAAAAATGGTGAGAAGGAGGGAGCCTGCAAATCAACCAGCAAGACCATTAGATGATAAAGGTGCTAAAGCAGCACTCAAGGAAGACAAGGCCATTGGGAGAAGCTAATTCTTTGTCTCATTCTTCACTGAAAGGAATGTAAGGGAAGGTTCCACACTTGATACAATTCTTTTTAGGTGGCAAATGAACTTTCCCAGACTGGTCATTTGATGGGGGTGGGGTTCAGGATATACTGATAAATTAAAACAGTAATAAGATAATATTACAAGATGGTATCAACAAAAAAATTCTGCAGCAACTTCTACAGGAAATTATAGAACTCCTAACTGGGATATGGAATTTATTCCTTATAACTGTCCTCTGTATCAAATGACAAAAGGATAACTAATGTAACGAAGATTTTTTAAAAGTTGTGCAGAGGTGTTCCTTGCAATGATGGGTAAATAATGCTGCACCTACAGTACAAGATAATAAATTCGAATTTATTAATATTGATTTTCTAATTCTGGAATTTATACATTCGAATTTGACCTACTCACTTCGCATGTACTCCCCGCAACGTTGAGTCATTCCTGCCACACACAAATTGGCTTACATTGACTGTTGTGTTGTGGAAAGCTATCCCACAGTTCCCTCATCCCTGTAGCATTCTGGGTATGCTCACTGGTCTTGACATCATCTTCCCACCTTGCATTTTCCTAATTCCTCTCCAGATCCCTGAAAATATGCTGATCGCTAGAAATAATGCAGGGACCCTCAAAGTTAGAAGAAAAAGGATAGAAAAGTGCAGGAAAAAAGAATTATTGGTTTCATCCCACATTATATTGGCCACACAGCTGCAACAACTGTGTTCTCAACTGGCCACCACCCATCATTGCATGCATGTGATCCCTGAAAGTAATACAAGGGCCCAGACTGTATTTGAAAGTGACAAGAAAGAGGATAGGAAAGTGTAGGAAAAAAGAATTTTTGGCTTCCCAACTCATTGTACAGATATTGCCAACACAGGTGCAACGATTGTCTCAATTGGCCATTCACTGAGTGTCCCACTTCCCATCATTGCGTGTGATCCCTGAAAATAATACAGATGCTCAGACTGTTTTTTAAAATGAAAAGAAGGAGGTTACAAAAGTGTATGGAAAAAAAAGCAAGTGCTGAGGGCCCAGTTGACATGGTCCAATCATGGGGATCAGCCCCCACCGCTCATGAGACTTACCCCCAGTGGCACCAAGCCCCAGTGCGGACTTTTCCCCAGCAGCAGCAGGGGTCTCTGTGCTTCTCAGCTGCCTAGGGAGACTTCCCCAGTGGCAGCAAGCCCCTGAGCTTCCAAGGGAGACTTTTCCTGGGCGACAGCAAGGCCCGGTACGGGCGAAGGGGAGGGTTCGTTGAGGGGACAGTTGAGGTGGTCTTTCCCCACGGCAGCAGCCAAGCCCCCAGTATCTCAACTGCTGGGGGAGACTTCCCCATCATGGCAGCCAAGCCCCCAGTACCTTAACCACCAGGGGAGACTTCCCCAACGGTAGGAGCAAACCCCCCATCTCAGCCACTGGGGGAGACTTCCCAGTGGCAGCAGCAAAGCCCAGAATATCTTTCCCACCCTTGCAGCCCTAAACGTGTGCCTGTCAGCATGGTCAGCACCAAACTGGAGGCACATCCTTTTATCGGGTTGGGTTGAGGGCTGCCCACATGACGAGGCTGAGGGAGGGAAAGACCCAGATTGTGTGGCACCTGTGAGGGAGGGAAAGGGATTCGCACTTAACTGTAAACTGCTGAGAAGTTTCTTGGCATGTTATGAAAGCATGACCCCCCGTACAGCCTTGTTGACATGTGGTACGGCAGGTCAGGGGCTGGCACTAGGCAGCGTGGAAAAAAAAACAGTGTACAGACAGTGCTGTGAACTCCCTGCAGGGGCTATTTGAATGGGTAGATGCACTCACAGCACTAATAGCAAAGAAAGACAGACATTTCTCAGGCTCTCATACTAATATACAAGCCCACAGCTAAAGGCTTTGCTGCTCCCACTTGCAAATTAACAGTCTGCCCGTCACTGGAGAGCACCAGCCAGAGCAGAGCACTGAGAGGGCCATTACATGTTACATATGGGACACCTGAAGGCTAATAAATTCACTTTTAAGACGTGGTGCTTCCACACTTGCCTTTAAACAAACTTCTGAATTTGAGCTTCACGCTATACCCGTCAGGTTACTGCAGTTTTGTAATCTCCAGATTAGTGCACCCTAAACTGAGCTAATGGTATTTACAGTGAAGACAGTCACATGGTAAAATCGAATTCATTGAATTAAATTTGAACTTATCTCATTGTGTAGATGCTAAATATGCATTTCAGCGCTTCATTAGTAAACTTCAAAATGGCCATTTGCGTGGTCATTTCGAAGTTTGGGGCTCAGGTAGACATAGCCACAGTGAGCCAAATTCATCCCTGGAGTAACTCCACTGTGCTTTTGGCCCACAATGGAACTGTAAAATGTACCAAAGGACAGTTCCTATGAAGATGAAACATCACTCATCTAGAATAAAAAGCTCAATAACTCTGGCCTTGACTCAACTTTATTGTGGAAATAAGCTTTATAAAGTGATTCAAATCAGGGTTTTGGTAATACAGCATTAGTTTGTCTTCAACTGGAATGTGCTTGTAATATTCATGTTTCATTCCCTTTTTTAATGTAATCATTTAATCTTTAAATGATCTGCTTCAGAATGGAAGAGCAGAATCTCTGTTTAATTTCTAACAGTTAAACCAGTATAAAAGATTATTAGAAACTGGTTTGCTCTCTTTGGCACTGGTGCTCAGCAGCAGATGACTTAGAAAAGCTATTTAATTAAAAAAATACCATCAATTTCACTTTCCATTTACTGCTTGCACACAGTGAGAAAAATGTCTCACGTGAACTCCTAACTCACTGTAGCCGTGTCTACACGTGCCGGCTACTTCGAAGTAGCCGTGCCAACTTCGAAATAGCGCCCACCACGTCTACAGGTGGCAAGCACTATTTCGAAGTTGAAATCGACATAAGGCAGCGAGACGTCGAAGTCGCTATCCTCATGAGAAGATGGGAATAGCGCCCTACTTCGACGTTGAACGTCGAAGTAGGGCACGTGTAGCCGATCCGCGTCCCGCAACATCGAAATAGCGGGGTCCACCATGGCGGCCATCAGCTGAGGGGTTGAGAGACGCTCTCTCCAGCCCCTGCGGGGCTCTATGGTCACCGTGTGAAGCAGTCCTTGGCCCAGGGCTTCTGGCTGCTGCTGCTGCAGCTGGGGATCCATGCTGCATGCACAGGGTCTGCAACCAGTTGTCAGCTCTGTGGATCTTGTGCTGTTTAGTGCAAGTGTGTCTGGGAGGGGCCCTTTAAGGGAGCAGCTTTCTGTTGAGTCCGCCCTGTGACCCTGTCTGCAGCTGTTCATGGCACCCTTATTTCGATGTGGGCCGCTTTGGTGTGTAGATGCTCCCCTGCAGCGCCTACTTCGATGTAGTGCTGCCCAATGTCGACGTTGAACGTCGACGGCACCAGCCCTGGAGGACGTGTAGACGTTATTCATCGAAATAGCTTATTTCGATGACGCTACATCGAAATAAGCTATTTCGATGTAGCATTGACGTGTAGACGTAGCTTGTGTGGGTCAAAATAGGGGCAGTTTGCTTTGAAGAGAGCACACTGTTCTCCAACCTTTAAAGTGTATCATAGATGGTAACATTTTGGGCTCAGTTTTGCCTTTAAAGGAGCATAACTGCCATCAACTGCACCTGAGACTACTGGCTTTAGCAGCTGGTGCAGCCATCTATAAAAGGAAAATTGGGCAATTTAATGTAGTGGGAATGCTGGGCTCAACACATTTTTGGTGTATCCCTGCTGACTTCAATAGAATTGGTCCAAAGCCTTTATTATATTTGTTACCAGTGCTCATGCAGCAGGACGGTAGGCACCACAGAAATATCTGAGACAGGCAGGCAAGAAGGGACTCTGCAGATGTCCTTTATGCGTATTCCTCTTTGTAGTGGGGCCAACAGGTGCCTGGGGTCCAGGGGCAGGGTGTATAATGAGGGAGGGGGAAGCTCCATGTCCCAGAAGGGGCGGGACCTCAGGCAGTGAGCATTTAGTGCTGCTCAGACTGAGGCATGTCCCAACCCCCAACACACAGAGCTGCAGTTCAAAGGGGTTTGTGGCTCTGGCTGCCAGTGTTGGAGGCTCCAGGCCCCTTTGAATCTCCAGGGCCTGGTGGAGTTGCTCCTCATTTGGAAAATTCTTGCGTTTCATGTTGCTTTACTTTGTGATACAATGAGACTCTCTCTCACTGACTTTCTTTTTATAGTATTTAAATAAATCAGAGCAAGCAGAATTTTAAATATCTAAGAATATGTTTGAGTATAAATTACTTTCATGTGGAATTGTATCTATTAAACCATGAAATGCTGTGAAATTCATTATTTTTGATCCAACCACCCTTATGATATCTACCACTGAGAATTCAATGTACATACATTGCCTGTTAGCAAGAGCCTGTTTAGAACAAGTATAAAAAGCTAATATAATTTTGCTAAACAGTCTATGAAATATTGCTTTTGAAAGTTAATTGTAGATTTTTCTCTGTATTTCTTAAATTACAGGCCCAATCTTTAACCAAACGTCCAGTAACTTTACTGCACACAGGATCAGCCAATTAGGGCCTGATATTTTTCTTCAAAGAACTGCAATTTACTAATAAAAAAAGAGAAATTTTAACGAGAACCTTCTCCCTTGTCTACACTAAGCAAACCTTCAAAATCAACTTACAAGGTAAAGTAAACTTTTTTTTCAACTAAATACAAATCGTTGTCACAGAACATAGAAATATCACATTTACGGAATACTCTCAGAGTTGAATAGGGACGAAATCAGCAGAAGTCAAAAGAAACAACAGAATTACAAGAAGTTGACCCAAATCTCTCTCCGTAAAGAGAACAAGATTCCTTCTAAAGGTGTTTTTTAAACCGTATCAGAAAATTTAGAAGGGAATCATTTTCCTGTTATAGAATTACATAGGCAGGCTTAAAAATTGTCAAGAAGGCATAATTCCTTATTAAATTTATTAGAATTTCCCACAAAGGTAGTCACAGTGCTCACAGCTCCCCACGATTCCCCAAAAGAACCCCTTCAGAGTACCATCCACATGGCAGGTAGGTCACATCCCTCCCAGGGGTTAGACCATAGACCCCTCCACCTTCTGGGACTGATTTCCAATGGACTCCAGGAGTAACCCCTGCAAGATAGTGACACCCATTTTCAAGGACCACATTCTCTTGGATTGCCTCTGGGGACCGCACCTTACTGGCTTCAGCATTATTTTACCAGCTTCAAATTCTAACATTTATTCAAAGAGGCCAGACTCTCATTTGGTTTACACAATGAGGAGAAGCAACAGAAATCAATGGTGTTCCACAGGTGTAAAGAAAAGCACAAGTGCCTAAACCTGCTCCCACTGGAAGCCAAGGGCAAATTTCCAATGATTTCAATGGTGCCAAATTAGGCCAAAGATCAGATCCAAAGTGAGCATCTTTTACCACTGAATCAGAGAGGAAATACACAGAATCGATATCTTTTTGAAAGAACTCTATAGATCCAGGTAGAATCTACACCATTTTGAAAGAGCCCACACACACTCAAACCAGAGTCCTGAGGTCACCAGGAGGAAAGGAGTATGCATAGCTCCTTGTGTGGTAGCTCAACCAGTATGAAAGATGTGAGCAAATCTGTCTACACAGGAAAGTGAGTGAGTACTGAAACTAAAAATCAAGTGGTTGAAGTTCCTGGTGGGAGACAAGGGCAGGTAGAAATCAATATCAGGGATAGTGGATTGAAAGCTGAACACACAGGAGAAACGTGCAGAGTAAAGATGATCATTCAGAAGGTGAAGCTGGGTGCAGAGCCCAAGGTGTTTACTGGTGTGAGATTTGCTTTGGGAAAATCACTACAGGAAAATACAGCAACTTACACTGTACACAGTAGCACCAACAGCCACCACAGGCCCTATGGTAAGATGGGAGGGGGGCCCAGCTCTGTGCCCGGAAGAGGTGGGGCCAAGGGCAAAAGGGGCAGGGCCTAGGGCTTTCTATCCTCAGCTCTGCCAGGACTGTGGTACTGGGCCCCTCCCTCCATTTCAGCCACATGCAGCTGGAGCAGCGCTGCTGGCACTTTAAAGGGCTCAGAACTTTGGACCCCTCTGAAACACCAGGTCCAGAGACAACTGCCCCATTCTCCCCCACCTCTCCCCATCAGCAGGCCTGATTGTACATAGATTTTACCTGGAACACAGTGTTTAGAAAAATGCAGCATAGCAGCTGGGGTACACATAGGTGTCCTTGCCACTCTGTGTCTTAGCCAAGGTCTCTTCCATACACCCTCATATGGAGAGGCAATGAAGAGTAGTAAGAAGGGTAGTGAAAGGGAAGCAGCACCATGACAGAAGAGGTATGGCCTCCTCAGTGTCCTCTCTCTGGTGGTCTCTCACTGCTTGACTCCATTATATTCTCTGTCTTGTGCCCAAGAAGTAAAGTTACCAAACCAAAGTTACACATAGCATATAACAGTGGCATAACCAGGGCTATATCCCTCACATAGACATAGCATTAGACCAAGGAGCTTAACTGTACAGTGAGATTCCTATGTTTCACTTTCTACACTTTCAAAAATGGTTCCTCATGACTTTGTGCTGCAAATTCAGTATGCACAGCATAGAAAGCAATTTGAGGCTATCTGAATAACCCTAAAGATAACATAAGATAAAAACAAATAATACTACCAAAATAAAAAGCAGTTAAGTAGCACTTTAAAGACTAGCAAAATAGTTTATTGGGTGAGCTTTCGTGGAACAGACCCACTTTTGAAGTGGGTCTGTCCCATGAAAGCTCACCCAATAAACTATTTTGCTAGTCTTTAAAGTGCTACTTAACTGCTTTTTGTTTTGATAGTGTATAGACTAGCACGGCTTCCTCTCTGTTACTAAACAATACTACATAATGAATAACACTGACATAGGATTAAACGTGCTCCCAAATCTTTGTGCTGAAATCTCAAAATGATGGTTAGTATTATTCTGTAACCCATTGCACTTGCAAAACAACCTACAAGGAGTATGTTACTGACTTACTCTGATAAATGGCTAAGGACAATATGCCACATGCTTGGCCTCTTAGTTTTCCATATAGCCATTTAGAAATGTGATGGTTCATGTCTTTTTCATTCATGTCCACACTGTATTATTAAGGACACTAATAAACTTACCAAATGGTTGTTTATATCGTAATTATAGCCTTCAATATAGTAACCACTGTCTCAACTAGTCAGTATGAAACCATGCAGGAGTAAAAAAAAAGTTCTATGCCGATTGATCATTGCTTACCAATACAAGATTCCCCGGAAAGCGAGTAGGTTCCATTGTCATGGAAACCGCTTCTGCACTCACAGTGGTACCACCCTGGGAGGTTAACACAGCGTGAATGGTTGTGACACTCAATGATCCCCTCTGCACATTCATCAATATCTGCCTCAGAGAAAAACACAAGCCAGCCAGGAAATTAATTTCCTTTGACACCAACATTTTAGATGCTTTTAAATAAGTCTTCCTTTAAAATAGAGATTGGATGTTTTATGGTTCCAAAAACTCACTTGGTTCAACAACAGAAACAACAATAAGTAGGACATTTGAAACATCAAAAGTAAATAATTTTACTGTATGTAAATATGCTGTGTTTATGCAGCCATAAGGAACTATTTTTTCCACATTTTGAGGAAGATCCTCAGCTGAGAACTGGCCCTGTATATTTTTCTGAGAATTTTGGAGTAATGCTGTAGAATGAAAGATTAATGATTGAAAACAAAAGGTGAGATAATTCTTGCTGCTGCTACTGGTTTTAAAGTAATTGTACTGTGCAGGTTGGGGTGTACAATTATGATCCTAAGGGCCTCCTTGTACTACCACCTTACATGGAATATTATCTAACTACACAAGTAGCCCCACTGGGTATGATTCTCAAGCCTACTAGGTCTGCTTTGCATTAGTCTTCCAGAGCAGAGCAGACAAACTCATGGCATAAAAGGAAAAATCTCTATTGATATAGGGCTGCTGTTGCAACTTCCATGATGTCCCTCCTACCCCGCAAATACAGGTAGTATGATAGGGCAAAAAGAATCATGGTGGGGAAGCCTCTGATTGCTGATTGCCTGCTGTCTGAATGGTCCTTAGTGCTACTCTAACCTTCCCTGTGAACCAGACTGGACCACTGGCCTGCTCAAGGACTAAGAAAGTTCCTCTGGGTCATTGGGTTTGGCTGAATGAGACAGTCTGATGCAACGTGAGCAAAAGTGCTAAAAATGGTCCCTAATCAATTTGAATAATATACCTCATTTCCAAACTGGGCAACCAAATACAGTATGCAAAAGATGACAAATTTTCAGCAACTGGATTTCCATTCTAGAGTTAATGCTTGGCCACTATACAGGCCCTTACAAATTCAATGCACTTTACAAAAAATAACTAATATATTGCCATAATTACAATTTTCACACTATTTCTGTGATGAAAGTTAATATATTGTAATAGCATGTGACAAAAAAGGAAAAGCAATCATTTGTTGCAACTTCAATTATAAGATCCTCTGGAAAAGAATGAAGCAAATAGCAATATACCCATAATTTTGTAGCAGCGGAAATATACAGCTAGTTTGATTCCCTGCAGAGCTCCAGTAAACATGTGTTGCCTTTTACAAAGGATTTTTCTAAACCTTCCTTCACATGGTTAATACGGACCTCATAATCTATAATAACCTTGGCTGATTAGTGCTGGCACCTGGCTGTTGTTCTCCTTTGAGCATTTATGCAGTATATTTTGGAGGGTTGTAATTAAAATTAGTAAATTAATTTTATGTTAACCTTCCAGTAATTAAGAAGCTATTATATTTTCATGATGTTCATAAAAACTGTTTGATTCTTCTGTTCAGCCTGAACCTTTTTGGGAAAAAAAAAGCCTTGGACAGTTTTCAGCACCACTGCAGGGGATCTTCACAATTATAAATGAATGTCTTTTCCTCAACCAGGATGAGCTGCTTTTATCCACTGATAATTATTCCTAGCTAGAGCGTATAAAACAAGAATAAAAGGTTGTATCACAAACACAATGGAAATCTGCAGACTTTGGCCTCAATTCTGCATTGAGCATGGGTGCAGGGCTCTCACCCATGAATCCTGATGCAAGATTGGGAAGCTATGACTCGTATCTCCACTTACAAATATTTTACACCAATGTGGTTCCACTGACTTCACTGAAATATTCTGATCTACAGCAGGGTATATCAGAACTAGGTATATCAGAACCTAGTACTTTCCAAATTCAACCATGTTTTATTATTGTATATAAGCAGTGCATCATAAAAAAACATGGAGTCATCTTTCTTTCGTTTAATAATAGCATGTTTTCTTCTTTAAACCAATCTCTAAACATAATAGAAACAAAGGCCCCTATTCACTTTTGTGTTCATACTCTGCTTAAAAGTGAAGCAATGTAATTTTCTACAGTATAGTGCTGGCCTGTAACCACCATTTCTTTCTAGCATTAGTCACACTCAATCTAAAAACAGTGTTTACTCTTTAAACTCTGTTGCTGATATCACCCCTTCTGTATTTTATATTTTGTGGAAGCTAAATTTTAGCATAAAAATAACATACAAATCTATCTATCCATCAATGAGAAAATTCAGATGCTTTCAATTCATTACAGCAAATGGAATTTATAACCATGATCTTTTCACATGTCATGGCTGATGGAACAAGTTTAATCCTATTTGGGAAGTGTATGACTTTCCTACTGTAGGTTATTTGCAAATGAATCCTCCTTGCTTCTCTTTCTTCCCTTGTAGTGAATCCAGGCGTGCTATGAACTAAAAATTGTTTTCCTGGTCAGTTTTTTACTTGACTTCCCTTTCTTCAATTCTACTATTTTTAATTTACAAAATCAATGGAGTTTCCTAACGTTCATCTCCAAAGCAGAGTCCCTTTGAAACAATGGATGATTGAGGGTTATAGTGCAGGATGCTAATTAGTAGAACACATTGTAGAAAGCTTGCCTGCTTAGAGACCAAAGCTAAGCATTTGCTCCTATTTAAACACCGGAGAAAGGAATCAGAACATTAAGTTATGCAGATTAAGTTGGAAAAGTAAAATAAAATTGCCGATTATTTCTAGACTACCTAGATTACTTTCTTATTTGTACCTTTGTCTGTAGCTTCCTATAGGGATAGAGCAAAAAGCTAGACGATGACATTTTGGTAAGTAGTGTTTGCAAGGTAAAGGGGAAAAAAACAGACATTCAATTTATCTAATGCATGGTTACTCACATACTTGCACAGATGTCCAATAAAGGTGAAAAAAATTAATGAAGCCCTTCAGCTGATCCTATTATCATCTACCCTATTTTTAGCAAGTCATAGATGGACAATATTTATGAATTTGGTCTGTACGTGCTGAGTGATTTAAGTCTATTGGCACAAAGAGACCTTTGTAATTAGGGATGTTTTAAAATATGTAAATCGTGTACTGGAGGGAGCAAGCCCACACTGGCAGGGGCTGTGGCTAGATGACCCAATGAGCTTTCCCATCTCAACATTTTTGGAAACACTTTTATGTGGAGTATTTATATACAAGAAGATTCTGGAATATCTAACGGCTGGATTAGAAGACTGGAAATTAAGATATCTGGGTTCCATTCTAGGGTTGCCACTGGCTCCTCAAATACATCACTTCATCCCTCTAGCTCTCTGTTTTCTCATCTTTATACACTCATTCACCTACATTGAGCATTTTGCCATATTTAAGTACACAGACTTTAAATGCATATGATACAAATATATCAGTGCCATGTTTTTCATTAGAATATAAGATTTTCTTGGCTACTGTGCTATAGTGTGTATGCATTTATTTCTATCAGGGCTGTCAAGCAATTAAAGACATAATCACAATTAATCACACTGTTAAGCAATGACAGATTACCATTTATTTTAAATATTTGTGGATGGTTTCTCTATTTTCAAATATATTGATTTCAAAGACAACACAGAATACAAAATGTACAGTGTTCACTTCATATTCATTTTTATTACAAATATGTGCACAATAAAGAACGAATTGTATTTTTCAATTATTCTCATATATGTACTGTAGCATAAGCTCAATCATGAGAATTGAATTTACAAATACAGACTTACGTACAAACCACTTGCATTCAGAAATAAACAACGTAATACTTTAGAGCCTACACATCCACTCAGACCTACTTCTTTTTCAGCCAAACACTCACCCAAACAAGTGTCACCTGAAAATGAGAACAGGAATTCACACGGCACTATCATAGCTGGTTTTGCAACATATTGACGTTCTAGATGTGTTAAAAGTTTCACATGTCCCTTCGTGTTTCAAGTACCATTCCTGAGGACTTACAGGCTCTTAAATTTACATCCTTTTGATTTTTTTTTGTGCAATTATATAATACAAAATAATCTGCCTTTGCAATTTACACTTTCATGGTGTAGAGTACTCGTATGAGATAAATTGAAAAATATTCTTAACATTTTACAATGCATATATTTCTAGTAAAAATGATATGAAATGAACACTGCACAGTGTATATTCTGTGGTATAACTGAAATCACCATTGAAAAGAGGAAAAAAACCAGCCACAAATATTTACTAAATTTCTTTCAGTTAGTATTCTATTGCTTAACACTGTAATTAATCACAATTATTTTTTGAGTTAATCGTGTGAGTTAGCTGTGATTAGTCAACAGGTCTAATGTCCATACAAAAAGATGTCTTGAACTGAAGTAAAGGGAGGAAACTATGTATCTGGGATTTAAGGATAAAAACAGTGTAACAAAATTTCTTCAAACAAGTACTACAAAACTGTTCTGGGACTATCCCCTACTGTGGATGTCAGGAAATGCAGTCACAGGCTGTGCCTCTCCCTCTCCCAGCCCACACCCAACCAATGTTCCACATTCTCTGTATTTTAAGGACACCAGATCTTCAGGATGCTGACACACTCTGCTCAGAAGAAGCACAAAAGTCCTCTCTACCTTAATGCCCTCTACAATTGTTCATAAGGTGGGAGGAGAAGGGAGATAAGAAGATTCCTCCTTAAAATATACAGCTTAATATATTCATCTTTATGAGAATAACCCAAAACCCTGTGAAATCAACAGAAAGACTCCCACTGACATTGACTTTTATGGACTTTGGATCAAGTGCTACATTATTAAATACATAACATAAAACAAACAGTGTGCATGTTCAACCCAGACAAATTAATGTTCTGGTGCGAATCTCTATTTCTGTATCTCCTGATTGCATGACTTTCAGCTGTGTGGAACAGTTAGTCTGCATTATGTAATTTTTACATTTTCTATTTAACTCTGATTTATTAAGGGGCACTGCAGCTATTCCCCATTGGTGCCCTTTTCCTTCCAATCTCTCCCTCCCCCCGATTTCAAGCCCTGCTCACAATGCCCCTCTGGAAAGAGTTACTATGCAGCATGTTCTAATAAATGCTTTTATCCTAGTTGGTTATTTAACTGTCATTAGCATAGAATTGTTAATGGATCTGACAACACCCCATTATGATGGTTTTGCAGAAGGTATGAAATGATGCAATTTTCCAGTGTACAACAAGGACATCAGTGGGTTTTGAGAAAGCTCTTGCAGGATGCTAATCCTGTCCTTTGAGGACAAGGCTGTAGATTTACTTTTTATCATTCCAGCTTCCTGTATTATTCATAGGGGTATTTATGCAGACACAATAAATAGGATAATTTACCTCAAAATAAAACACAATTGTTTCAGATCTGAAGAAAAATGGTAAATAAAAATAAGCCTATCTTTTAAAATAATTCACTGTATTTCTGTTATGTGATTATAATGTAGCAGAGGCTCCATACTCATGAGACAGAAGAGTTTTTAAAATAAAAGGCTTTACTCATCAAATTACAGAAGTATTACTGTTCATGTAAAAATAAATCATTTTCTTTAGCTCTTTATTGAATAGGATACTTGGAAAACACCTTAATTATTTTTCACCAATGAATACAGCATCACAGACATCTCAGACATCCTAACCTGAAACGATACTCTTGAATTGTTAAGTATACTAATTCCAGGAATGTCTCATAGCTATATGTTTCAAAGGAACATCATGCTAGAGAGTCTTTTTATCGTAAAATTGCCTCACAACTACCCAGCTGGACAAGTGAGGCATGAATCTTATCTATCCCCATTTTTATAAAATGAAGATAGGGAAAACTAAATGTGGATGAGAGCTTTATGTTAATGTGATTCCCCTCCCCAACACCTCAGCAGAGACATGCACTAACTTCAAGAGTCCCTCCATGCTCCCTCAGAAAATAACTGTTTAAAAAACTGCATGAAGAAGGGGCATGTTATCTGAATGTTACCCACTCGGCAGATATATAAGCTAAACAATAAAACAATAACCAACAGCCTTTCCCCCCTCAAAAAAAAAAAACCACAACCCACCCTAGCAAACAAACAAACAAACAAACAAATATATCTCCTAATCTTTGCCAAACTCAGTCCTCATGTAACTGGTCCTCACTCCATTAGAGTCAACGGTTGCATCTGCTTACCTCAGGATTGAATTTAGTCAATTACTACCACCTTTTCTGCTGGCCCTAATACCCTTTTCCAGCTGGCATGAAGAAGTGATGCTTACTCTCAAATGTTTATGATGAAAGCTGCAATTCTGTCATTAAAGGTCTTCCTTGAATACCTGCCAATTTTGCTTTAGAGGAAAATGTGAGTTTACTACCCTATCTGCATTATTCTCATGTACATATTTCTATTATGGGATAAATATCTACAATAGTGATAATAATCAGGAAAAGCAGTTTAGTTATATGAACCAATGGATAGCATTATAAGGGTAACAACTGAATAAGGGCTAATGATTGTTTCTGAACCTTGTGAATCAGCCCATACTTATCAGTACATCAGAGAATCACAGATATTTGAGATAGAAAAGAGGTCACTAGGTTATCTCAAACTCTTTCCTATTCCACATTGTTCCCTACAGTCAATTTTTATCTAATCCAGTTTTAATTGCTCCAAGTGACAGAGCTTCCATTGTTTTCTGGTGGAAGTTTGTGGTTGTCTTTGGAACGGTATTTCAAGGGAATTTTAATTTCCTATTTAGCCTTACTTTTAACTTTTTCAATTTCATCCCATTAAGAGATACTGAGCAAGTTGTCAGCACCAAATGGTGCGAACATTCTTTTTCTCTTTCTATTTAGTCAACCCTACTCTGTTTTTTTACAACTTGTGATTTTAGTTATGCGATATTTATATTGAGCTGTATCTCGCTGTCTGAACTCCAGCAGTAGGAGTTTGTCCTGGGTAATGGTACAGAAGTAGACCCAAGGACATGAGGACAGGGAAGTAAAATAAAAAAATAAAGTCCAATTTGCAAATATAACGAATACATCTCATATTCACAATATCCCAATAAAAACTGAGTATATGTAACAGCTACATGGTACTTAAGAAGTAGATGGTGTGCCCAGGCACCTATTACCATTAAAGAGCAGCTGTAACATAGTTATTGTGCAACTGTGGATTAGCATTATCAGCATTGTTAATTGGCTGGAAAATGTGCGTGTAAATTTAAAAGTATTAGTTTAACCCAAGAACAGACTAACAGAAGCTATAAGCATAATAGGCTAGTGGATACCAGCAATTTTTAAGATTAATTCTTTTAATATATCACACTTAATTTACTGAAATCCATTTATAATGAACACTCCAAACTGATTTCTTTACCAGTTTAGTGGACGTCTCATCATATTAGTCTATTTGTATGCTAATCTGCAGGACACTTGAAGGCTGCAATTTAGTCAGTGAGCTAGCCAGATGGTTTTCAGAGCACAATGCATTGTCTAAGACAAAGTTTTGGATTCTTTGCTATCAAGCATAAAGACATGTTTGGGAAATAAAAATACAGCTGTAGTATTTAGTGGGGAATTTTAGCAGCTAATTATCAGGAATTGAGAGTAGCAAGTCCACAATTAAGGGTGTATTTGAATTTCGGATCTGAACTAGGTTTTAGACATTCCTCTGTGAGCCACAATGAAATATTGGTTTCAAAGTTGGTCGATTAAGACTCAAATTTTCTGCCAAATTCAAAGAGAACTGGACAGGAAGTTATGACACCCTAAAATGAAGGCTTGTCAGAGACATGTTGGCACTATGTAGGTTTCTTGGTTGGCTGTAAACACTATTATGGTTCTTTTTGGGGTGAACAAGCCATCCAGTATTCACAAGGAGAAAGATTTGGCTGGCTCTTGAATGACACCCTCAGATAACTTTGGATTAGTTGAATTGTGGCCTTCTGTGCCTTCAAATGTTTGGGATTTCTTGCAGGTTTAACTGTAACTATGAAAGATAAATGTTTAGCTCTGCTGAGATCACATTACGGCCCACCTGATGGGTAATGTGGCTTGTAGCCCCCATTTTTGGTCTGCCCTGATCTTGGATTGGCCAGGTATCAAACATCACAAGAAAAGCAATCTTTCAGATGAACTGGCTGAAATATATAAAGCCAAAATCAGAGGAAAATCAAGACTTGCACATTTTCAGCAAATCTCTCTTATTGGGCACTGAAGTTTCTCAATGCCACAGAAGTCTGTAGGAATGTTTTTAGGCAAAGGGAGAGCTGCTGGGTTGAATTTCTAAAAACACGCCTAAAAGTCCAGTGGTGCAGCAGTGCTCAGGCAGTCTGTCCTGAATGTCATGGTCCCACACCGCTTCCAAAAGTAGACAGCTGCTGGCACGTCTCTGAGTACCAGTGGTCAGGGCGGCTGGGTTCTGTGCAATGCCCTCACCCTCAGCTCCACAATCAGCTTCCATTGGTCAGTTCCCAGCCAGTGGGAGCTGCAGGGGTGGTGCTTGCATCCCAACTCTGGTCCCTTGGAATGCCCATTTTGGACCATCCTTACATCACCACTCCCCTGTAACAGGAGTCAGCAACCTTCCAAAAACATGAACCATTATTTTTTGTTTTCTCTTTGATCTAAATATTTTCAGAACTGCCTCACATGCACAATCCGAGCAGGTGTAGGAGGATTAGGGTGGAGGATGGTGTGAAAGATGTGGCTCTGACAGGGAGTGTGGTGCAGGAAGGGTTTCTAATCTGGGCAGCAGGGTTGCAGAAGGGGATGCAGCTCCCCACAAGCTGTGCAGCAAGACTCAAAGAAGCTGCATGCTGGGGCCCCATGTCATGCCCAGAAGTTGCCAGCTGCTGGCACATCTCTGCATGCCCCCTGTGGGGAAGGGAGAATGAGTTCTCTGTGCACTGCCCAGGCCCACAAGCACCACCCCTGCAGTTCCTACTGGCTGGGAACTGGCCAATGGGAGCTATGAGTATGGTGCTGGGGGGTGAGGGTAGCATATAGCCACCAGGTGTGCACACAGACATGCAAGCATCTGACTGCATTTGGGAGTGGTGTGGGGCCATGGCATGCAGACAGCCTCCCTGAGCCCCAATGCACCACTGGGCTTTTAATTTTTTCAGAAAATGACTGCCCACAAGAAGGAAGACAAAGAGCCTCAGGTTGCCAAACCCTGCCTTTTGATGACAGCATTCATGGCAGCACTTCTATGAGCAGTTCAATAGACACTGTGCTAAATAAATAACTAAAATGCTAGAAAATTCAGGGAGCAAGCTGACTACGGTGTTCCTGTACTAATTTCCATTTTAAAGTTACTTGTATGAACTCTTAAACTCAACATTTGATCAAAGTCCCACAAACAAAAGACCATATTTATAGGATTTTCTATAGTAGCATAGGTGGTATGCCTGATTTATAGACAGAGCAACTTAGATACACAGAGGTTGAGTGAGTCACCCAAAATGACTCAGAAAGCATAAGATAGAGACAGGAATAGAATCCAATCTCTTGTTTCAAAGATCAGCGTCTAAACAATGAGGCCACTCTTATGCCACATAATTACTACAAACAGATCTTTAAACCAACCTACCAGACCCCACGTTGTGCAGTGTTACCTGTACTGGTGAGTGAGCAACCAAAACGGGTTCAACATTACTAGACATGGGCACTAGGACAAAAACTGCTTGAGAACGAAAAGATAAAATTAATAGGGGAGATCTATTCTTGTATGATGACCATAGCAGACACTTTTACAACCAATCTTGCCTCATTACCTGGATCAGAAACTAAAAAGACAGCATGTTTGTGTCTGGAAGTGAAAAATCATCATAACAATGTCCATACTTGGTCAGATCAGTGCTATATCTAGTCCAGTATCCTGTCTTCCAACAGGTACGCTTGACTTGCCAGAGTTTGTGCCTCTGTTTTCCTTGCTAGGATCTGATTGATTTTTAAAGGATGCCTTTTTGCCTTTAACTCTCTTTTATGCTGCTGTTTAGCCTTGGTGAAATTTACTGGTTCTCTGATTGTTTTATTTAGGGGTATGCATTTAGTTTGGGCATCTATTATGGTGTTTGAAAATAGTTTCCAAGCAGCTTGCAGGCATTTCACTCCTATGACTGTTGCTTTTCATTTCCATTTTATTAGCCTTCCTCTCTTTGGTGTAGTTCCCTTTTTGGATGTTAAAACTGTTGCTCTGCTTGATTTCTTTAGTATTCTCTCTTTTGCAAAGATGTTAAATTTAACAAAGTTACGGTCTCCATTTCCAGATGGTTAAGCTTTATTTACCTCTTGGCAAATAGAACACAGAATCTGTTCCACTATGTAGAATTAAATCCAGACATGCCCCTCCCCTTGTTGGTTTCAGAACTAGCTGCAATGGGAAGCAGTTATTACTGTTTTTTAGAAATGTTATTTGTGCACCCCAGTCATTAATTATGTCTATAAATGTTTTTTTTTTTTGAGGAGGCATGTACTCAATCAACATGAGGATAGTTTTAAATCCCTTATTATTATGGTTTCTGGTTTTTAGCCTCTCTGATTTCCTTGGGCATTTCACAGTCATCTTTACCTTCCTGGTCACATGTTTGGTCGTATAGTCCTGCTGTCATTATTCAATCATGGAATTTCTATCCGTAGAGATTCTATGGCGCTGTTTGGTTCATTTAAGATTTTCATTATACTGGACTCTGTGCCCAGGATGGAGCTGGGATGGGGTCAGGGCTGCCCAGCTGCTGCTGGAGCCACACGCAGCAGGGAGCCATGAAGGAGGACTGGGGGCGGGAGACTGGGGCTGTGTGACTCCTGGCACTGCTGGAGGGGAGGAGGGATGCAATAGCTTTGTGCGAGTAGGGGGAGGATGGAGGCCATAATGGAGGCTGGAATCTAGTGGGCACACAAGGGGCCTACCCAAGCCTGGCCTTCACCCACCAACCCTATTTTCCCCTGCATCATTTCAACAAGACTTTTGATGAAGCCCTCCCCATTTTACTGGGAACCTAATGCCCGTGTTATTGGGAACATCACTTCACTAGTTTGAGCCTTTACACAAGATGTGGTTGAGACTAAATAACACGTTTTAAAAGAGAGAGACAAGGTGGCTCAAAACCTTGCCTCACACAACAGAGCACCTAGAGCAACACAGCCTACTTTTGAAAACAGTTTCACCATTAGCAGGAGGCAGCAGCTGGTAAGAAGAAGATAAAAGGTAAATAATCTCCACTAAGAAAAATGTCAGCTGTCATCCTCAAAACTCCTGTTTGTAATCCTAAAACCAAGGGCATAAGAAAAGAACCAAATGATAAATATATATTGTACACACACCCTATAGACTGCTCCAGTTACTTTAATAAGCTTCTGAGCCAGTTTGATGTTAAAAAAAATCTGTATTTTTAAGCTTCAGAAGAGCTTTTTCAGTAAAGTCTGAAATGTTCCAAAGCGAAAAATATCACAAACAGACAATGCAAAAAGCCTTCCAGAGATCATTCATAGCTAGTTTTGCTCATCATAGGACAAGCGTGTTTATTTTTAATAGCAGGTTGGTACAAAGAAAGACCTTAATGAAATATCAGAAAGTGAAGGGTTGGAAGGATTGTTTGGAGAGAATTTAACTATCTATACAGCACACTCACTCTGTGGCACTCTAGCTGCCACAGGTGCTAGAACTGGTTTCCATGTTATACAGGGTTTCTACTTTGGTTCTGTAGTACCCAGAGGCACTGAGCCCTCATCTGGGGTGAGTGAAGTCTCTACTCTACAGCCTCAGTAGAGAGGCAGCTCACCTTTAGCTCATGTGGTAGAGTGCAGGGCTTTAGACCCTATGCTCACAGGTTCTATTCTTGGTGCTGGCAATCCAGGTCTGTCAGCGTTCACAGTTCAATGGCTCTCACTATCCCCACTATAACAAGTGTCCCACCACCCTTGCAAGTGTGCACTGTGGCAATACAAGTCTCTCTCTATCTTGTCTTGCTTGCAGTAGAATGAAAGCAGTTTTCCAGAGTACATCCCACACACAATCCAGAACGTATATTCAACACCATCTTCTTTGGGTAAGCTAAGAAACTGACACTAGAGCTGGCTGGAGAAACTTCAACAAAACCAAAACCTGCTGGATTATACAATTCCAATTTCCTGTCTCCTGTGAGTGTGGGGAGCAATCTAAATCAAGCCAAAACTATTTTCTCCGGCATTTTCTTTCTTGGAGAATTTCTAATTTTTTTGTTTTGTTTTCATTCCATATTAGAACAAAATCATTTCTGAAACTCAAAATTCTTTGCAAAACTGCATTTTCATCCACTGCACAGCTCTAGTTTAAACTAAAGAACCAGTAACTATAAGAGATTGGTAGGTGATGTGAGTATTAATTAATCCAAATTAAAATCCCAAGAAAGAGTGGAGAAATCTGTATTTTAGTCATTGGCAAATATCCAGGATGAGATGCTGAAAGTCACTGTTGTCAGCTTTTCTTTTTAACAGCACTAAAACAAATTTATTTTTCTAAATAGAATTAACCATTCCCAGAAGAAAAATCATGCATCTAGGGTGTGCCCCCCTCGTGTTTTTTAATTAGGAGCTAGATTTATAACTTCACTAAACCATTCTGTATTAAACTTTGACCAAACTCAATTTTTCAGACTGGGTACTACTTCAGACATCAGTAATTCCAATTAAATTAACAGAGAGATATGATTGGATCATCTCTCTACGCAATTAAATAGGCACAACTGAAATAAATGGAAAATCCTGCAAGAGAGGGCAAGGGACATGTCGAGTTCTAATGATAAATAAATAATATTTTCCATTCCTATAGTACCTTTCATGCAAAGATCTGAAAGCACTTTATAGCCGCGTCTACACGTGCCGGCTACTTCGAAGTAGCCGCGCCAACTTCGAAATAGCGCCTGTCACGGCTACACGTGGCGGGCGCTATTTCGAAGTTGACATCGACGTAAGGCGGCGAGACATTGAAGTCGCTATCCCCATCAGGAGATGGGAATAGCGCCCTACTTCGACGTTCAATGTCGAAGTAGGGAACGTGTAGCCGTTGCACGTCCCGCAACATTGAAATAGCGGGGTCCACCATGGCGGCCATCAGCTGAGGGGTTGAGAGATGCTCTCTCCAGTCCCTGAGCTTGATGGTCGCCGCATGCAGCGGCCCCTTAAAGCTCCCCGCCCCCTGCCTTCCTGTGCAGGAAGCTGAGAGAGCATGCAGGTGGCAGCCCAGCCACACGGCCAGCCTGCACGCTCCTCTGCAGCCACAACAACCCCTACCGCTGCGATGGCCACCCCCCAACCCCCTAAGCGCCCCCAGAGCACCCCCCGCAAGGGGAGCCAGGGCTCCCAGACCAGCAGCCAGGCTGGGAAGCAGCAGCGGGGCCCCTCCTGGATGGAGGCCGAGCTTCGGGACCTGCTGAGGCTCTGGAGTGAGGAGGAGGAGGTACTCCAGGTAATGGGGAGCAAGAGGCGGAACACGGATGTGTTCACTTGGCTGGCCAAGGACCTGGCCGTCCGGGGTCACCCTGCCCACACTCCTGACCACGTCAGGAGTAAGGTGAAGGAGCTGCGGCAGGGTTACGCCCAGGCCTGGGATGTGGCCGGCTGATCTGGGGCCGCCCCTGTCACTTGCCCCTTTTACAGGGAGCTCAGGGCCATCCTGGGCCCCCGGCACACCTCCTCCCCTCCGGCCACTCGATACCTCAACCAACGAGCCCCAGCAGGCCCTTCAGCCGGAGTCCGCCCTGGAGGTAAGCCCCACACCCCAGGGGCACCCCCAGGAGCCCACCCCTGGGGCACCGGAGGAGGAGGAGGAGGGGGAGTCCTCCTCCAGCGACAAGGGACTCCAAATAATCCTGCCATCACGGAGCTCCAGCAGAGCGTCCGCCCGTGTGTCCCCCGACCGTGGGAGTGGACCATCAGATATGTACCCCCCCGGTGCACACCCCCGGGGTTGAGGGGCGGGGGTAACAGATATGACCAGGGCCCTCCCCATGCCCAGATGACCATGGCCCCAAGGAAAGCAGTGGAATGTCCCTCACAGGAGTGCATCAGCCCCTGCCCCCCCAGCACGACAGTGCCATGCCCCATCCCTGGGGATGGGGGAAGCGGAACCTAGGGTCCCCCGGAGGGAGGGGGTGGGACACCCATCAGCAGCACCAGCAGCAGCAGCATCTCCTGGGGATGGGGATGGGGAACCAGCAGCAGAGGGGTCGGGGGGACAAGGGCCATGGCTCAGGGGCCACACTAACGGCTGTCTCCACTCTTCTTCCCCCCCGTGTTCCGCAGCTGCACCATCAGAAGGACCGCAGAGTGCCGGCGAGGTGTCAGTGGCCCCGGAGAGCCCACCAGGGCCATCACTCCAGGCCAGCCCCTCGGCGGACCACCGACTGGCCCCAGGGTGGGGACGATGGCGGAGCCAGCACCACCCCCGGACGGCGATGGACCCCCAGCTACTGGCCATCCTTCGTCGGCAGCTGGAGGTCTCGGAGCAGCATCTGCAGGTGGAGGAGCAGCGCCTCCAGCTCCAAGAGCGGGTGCTGGCCTGGCGCCAGGAGGCATGGGGGGCCTTTATGCGCACTTTTGAGCGCATAGCAGACTACCTGGCCCCCCATGCCGCGCTGGCCGCCGCTCTGCCCGCCCTGCCTCCTCCACCTACCGCTCCACCCACTGCTCCACCCGCCGTCGCACCGCCATCCGCCACCGAGGGCCCATCCACCGAGGGGCACCTGGGGCCAACTGACACCCGCCGGCCTTATCTCCCGGTCCACCCGGCCCCCAGCCAGCCCCGGCGTGGGCTGCGGCTGAGGCGCAGGTCGCAGACGCCCACCCCCAGTGCTGGACATTAGGGGGTGTGGAGCCCAAGACGTGGCCCCCCCCCTTTGTATATATCCCCCCACCTATGTTTTGTAAATAGTTTGTATTAGACCCCTGTTCTGTTATGATGATACCTGCCCCCCCATGTAAATAGTTCTCCCCTTCCTTGTCTTCCCCTTTTTTTCCTTTCATCTTATAATACGTATATATATATATATATATATATTTATTTATTTATTTTGGCTGTACATAGTTATAATATAAGAAGAAGAGTTCAACATATATATTCTGGTTTGATGAAAAACATGTCTGTTTTTATTTACAAGAAAAGTGGGGGGGGTGCTCTTGGGTGCTCTGTGGTGTGGGCGTAGGGGCAGGGAGTGTTGTGGAGGATGGGGGTGTGCAGTGGGAGGCCTGCCAGTGTTCACCCCGTGGCCTCGTCGAACTGGGCCCGCAGGGCCTCCCGGACCCGGGTCCCTTCGGGGTCCACCTGGCGACTGGGGGCAGCGGGTGGCTGCACATCGGCCCTGCTGGCCTCCACAGCCCAGCCCTGAAAGAAGGCCTCCCCCTTGCTCTCAACAAGGTTGTGGAGGGCGCTGCAAGCACCCACAGTCTGGGGGATGTTGGTGGGGCCTGCATCAAGCGGGTGAGGAGACACCTCAAGCGCCCCTTGAGGCGGCCAAATGTGCGCTCCACCACCTGGCGCACGTGGTTCAGGCACATGCTGAAGCACTCCTGGCTGGCTGACAGATGGCCCATGTAACGGTGCATGAGCCAGGGCTGGAGGGGGTATGCCGTGTCTGCGATGACGCAGAGGGGCATGGTGGTGTCCCCCACAGGGATCTCCTGCTGGGGGAGTAGGTCCCCGCCTCCAGCTGGCGGCACAGGCCCGAGTTCCAGAATACCCGGGCGTCATGGGTGCTGCCAGGCCAGCCCACATATATGTCCAGGAAGCGGCCCTGGCTGTCCACCAAGGCCTGGAGGACTACTGAGTGATAGCCCTTCCTGTTTAGGTAGCGTCCTCCACTGTGCTCCGGGGCGTGGATGGGGTTGTGGGTCCCATCCAGAGCCGCGAAGCAATTGGGGAAGCCCAGGGTGGTAAAGCCCGCAATGGCGGCATCCAGGTCCCCAAGCCTCACGAGCCTGTGGAGGAGCAGGGCGTTGATGGCGCAGACGACCTGCAGGGGGAGCACATGGGAGAGCACCAGTGAGAGGTGTGCAGGGTGCGTGTGGCCCTCCCCTGCCAGGGCTCCCCTCCCCCCGTGGGTCCTCTTACCTCCATGAGGACAGCCCCAATGGTGGCCTTGCCGATACCAAACTGCTGGCCCATGGATCGGTAGCTGTTGGAGTGGCCAGCTTCCAGACAGCGATGCCGACCCATTTCTCCACACTGAGGGCACACTGCATGAAGGTGTCCTGGTGCCTTAGTGCGGAGGTGAGCCACTGGCACAGCTCCAGAAATGTCTGCCGGCTCATGCGAAAGTTCCTGAGCCAGTGGTCGTCATCCCACTCTCCGAGCACCAGCCGCTCCCACCAGTCGGTGCTTGTGGGGTAGCTCCACAGCCGGCGGCATGTGAGGTGGGGGGGGGCGGGGTGCTGCAGGGTTGGGGGTTGCTTTCTCCTCCCCTGCGGGCAGCTCCTGTTCTGTGGCTAGGATGTGATCAGCTGCCTCCTGCATGGCATTGAGCAGGGCGAGCACTGCTCCTACAGGGGCGGCTGTGTGGACCTCTGGCTGCTGCTGCTGCTACTGGGGGTCCATGACTGCGTCGCTCAAGGTGTGCGTGCCTGTGGCTCTGCAGACCGCGTGCTGTGCAGGCTGAGTGTATCTGGGAGGGGCCCTTTAAGGGAGCGGCTAGCTGTTGCCCCAGAAGTGCTAATCCGCCCTGTGACCCTGTTTGCAGCTGTTCCTGGCACCCTTATTTCGATGTGTGCTACTTTGGCGCGTAGACGTTCCCTCGCAGCTCCTACTTCGATGTGGTGCTGGCCAACATCGACATTGAACATCGACGGCATCAGCCCTGGAGGACGTGTAGACGTTATTCATCGAAATAGCCTATTTCGATGTAGCATACACGTGTAGACGTAGCCTATGAGTGTAACTGACAGACGAAACCAAACCTGGGACCTCTGGAGCTTACTGCAAGAGCCTCTAATGCATGGGCTAAAAATGAGCTGATGCTCAGCTAAGGCTGTACAGGAGACTCTTTTTTCTCTCTGGCAGTGGTCTAAGTGCCACTACATGGGTCAGTGAACCATACCCAGTAGGGATGTGAATTATATGAGCATTGAATAATAGTACCTCACAACATCCTTGTGGAAAAAATAAGTGGAACACTGAAGTCTGGCTCACTTGATTATCCAAAGAATGTCTGTGTCCAGCATAAGTATAGCTCCCAATGGCTACGTCTACACGTGCAGCCAACATCGAAATAGCTTATTTCGATGTTGCGACATCGAAATAGTCTATTTCGATGAATAACGTCTACACGTCCTCCAGGGCCAGCAACGTCGATGTTCAACTTCGACATTGCTCAGCCCAACATCGAAATAGGCGCAGCGAGGGAACGTCTACACGTCGAAGTAGCACACATCGAAATAGGGATGCCAGGCACAGCTGCAGACAGGGTCACAGGGCAGACTCAACAGCAAGCCGCTCCCTTAAAGGGCCCCTCCCAGACACAGTTGCACTAAACAACACAAGATACACAGAGCTGAGAACTGGTTGCAGACCCTGTGCCTGCAGCATAGATCCCCAGCTGCCGCAGAAGCAGCCAGAAGCCCTGGGCTAAGGGCTGCTGCCCACGGTGACCATAGAGCCCCGCAGGGGCTGGAGAGAGAGCATCTCTCAACCCCCCAGCTGATGGCCGCCATGGAGGACCCAGCAATTTCGACGTTGCGGGACGCGGATCGTCTACACGGTCCCTACTTCGACGTTGAACGTCAAAGTAGGGCGCTATTCCTATCTCCTCATGAGGTTAGCGACTTCGACGTCTCGCCGCCTAACGTCGAAGTTGGTGCCACTACTTCGAAGTAGCGTGCACGTGTAGACGCAGCTAATGTGTGTTAAATAAATAACAAGCCCTCCACTCATCCAAATCAAGATGGGCATCCTTCATTTTACTTGGGTAAAGAAAATGTTCCTATATGTAAGAATGATTTTGTGTGCCACAAATACATTCAGTTCAGAATCTGAACACAGCTGGCAGTCAATGGCATTAAGTAAAGTTAGGTTAAAAGGAATTCAGATGAATACAGGATTTCTCATATCTGCTTTTCTTCTTTCTTGAACTTTGGAATAGAACAATTCAATCTGTCACAACTTAAATGAATTGCCCATAACAGCCATGCTGAAAACGCATCTTCAGTTTTACAACCCTTCTGCAAAAAATGACAATTGAAATGAGGGTTCGTTAGAATGTGAAAAAATAGCTCAGAATTTTGTAGGACTTTCAAGGAATCCACTGCCTTTCAAAAGAAGTTGGTAACTCCAAGCTAAAGGGAAGGAGATACCTATCTCCTCCTTAGAATTCACAGACTTCTCCTGAAATGAGATCTCTAAGCCCTTCTCAAATTAAATTAAAGAGGAAAGGATACATGCCCTAATGTAATCAGTTGTAGAGGCATTCTCACACTCTATTCAGCCTAATGTGTACACAGTGTAGCAGATGCAACACTAGGGATTGAGAAGAACATCCTCCTGCTTTTCAAATAGCCTATAGCCCCATGATTAGGGAATTCACCTGGCAACTGGAAGACCAGGTTCAAGTTCCCTGCTCAGAGTCAGGCAGAATGGGGATTTGAACCAGCATCTCCCTCTGGGCTTTGGGGCACTGGTGAGGGAGGCAGCAGCACCATCAGTGTGCTGTCCCAGGTGAGGCAGTTGTGTGTTGGTAAACAAAATTAGACCCTCCAGAAGAGAGAGAGAGGTAGGAGAATGCTGAGTGTGTGAACCTGCTAGGACTACAGGAAAGGTGAAATAAGCCAAAAACAGTTTCATCTGAAACAATGACTAACTGAGCTGAAGTAAAATGTTGGCAAGGAAGAACAAGGAGAATGTGAAGCTTTCCCAAATTTGGGAAGAATCATCTGTTCCAGCAAATGTAAATCGGCAGGAAGTTTTACTATCAATATCATGTGCTGGACCAGTACAAAAACCATAAGTCCTGTGGCACTTTATAGCCTAACAGACATACTGGAGCATAAGCCTTCATGGGCTAAGTCCCACTTTGTCAGGGGCATTCTGAATGCTTCTGACGAAGTGGATACTGACTAACATGGCTAGCCCTCCGATACTTAAGCCAGTACAGTATGCTTTTGTGAAGTCTACCATGCTTGAAACCTGTCAGAAAAATGCTTCTCTCTCTGCATGATACTGATCCCTTGCAAACATCAGCCCTAAAAAAAGGGCCTTCGATGAACTCTCTGTTCATAGGTTGTCTGATATGAAATATCTTTTAAAGCTTGCACGCTTTCATTCTCAAAGGGTTTCTAGATCACAGACAAAAGCAAATTTGTATGTAAAGGCAAAGGACTCTAATCCGTTTAAAACTACCAAAAATCATAGCCTGTTGAATGCAGCTATGTTGAAAGTATTTCACTGTCTGCAATGAGGCCTGAAGACTAACAGTGAAATAAATATGAAGACATGACTGGGTGGATCCATGGTTCAAGAATCTGGGAACGATGGCCCCAGAGGGACTGTCACGTCCCCATCACAACCCAAAAATTTTGGCAAAACTCTGAAGGGCTCAAAAGGTTCAGTCTGTCAAACTGCCACATGATTCATCACTCACAGAAGGCATGACTAGTGGGGACCCTGATTGTCCGAGCACATTATCTAATCCTGGAGAGAACACCTGGATGTTTTCTATGCAACGAGGGGTATCCCCAGCTGGACGCAGACACCTTTCTCCCAAAGACCATGCAAATGTTGGATTGGATTACTCCAGTGTAATATTACTCCATAATAATTCAAGGATCGCCACACCTGTGGTTCTGATCCCTGCATATTAGCCACCCCGCAACATATGAATGCCCTCAGCCTCCCCCAGAGGCAGGCACCCTCATCCCATTCCACCCCCCCACTCCCAATGTATAGTCCGGTGACTCACCAGAGCCACCGTCACTGGAGCCAGGGCCACTGGGGTTGCAAAAGCTGTGCTACACCTCCCCACTGCTGCGCCAGGTCAGCAGAAGCTGGCCTGTGGCCATGCTGTGGCAGCAGAAGCCAGGACAGCAGCATGTGGCCTGTGGCCACATATGGGCTGCAGAAGCCACACCAGCCTGTGCCCAGGCTGGGGCAGTAGGAGCAGCACAGCTCCTGGCTGGAGCCCCCGGAGCCATGCCAGAGCCGAAGGAGTGGGTGGCTCTGCACAGCAGCTGCAGGAGCAGCACAATTGCTCCAGGGCAGAAGGAACTGTGCCAGGGTACTGCAGGGGCCACCTCCGCCATTGCCATCACGCACATATTCCAAGTGGTGGGGCACATGCACGGAGTGGGTGGAGAGCTGCTCCATGTGTGTGGCTATGCCGAGCTACATTTTGCCACACTCCAGTTCCCCATTCACCACATGTGGTGAATAGGGAGTGTATTGGACACCACAGGACTATTCAGTCACGAAACACTGCAAACCACCTAAATCAGTGGCACTGCTTTGGGCACCTGTATGGCCGCACGGTATGCTAACATTTTTATGGCTGACATAGAACAATGTTTCCTCAGCTCCAATCCTCTATTATCCCTCCTGTACTTACCACTACACACCGGAAATCCACTGACCACTACTCTTTCCTAAATGCCTCCAGCTTCCACTCAGGACACATCACGGCCGTGTCTACATGTGCCCCAAACTTCAAAATGGCCACGCAAATGGCCATTTCGAAGTTTACTAAAGAAGTGCTGAAATACATATTCAGCGCTTCATTAGCATGCGGGCGGCAGCGGCGCTTCGAAATTGACGTTCCTTGCCCCCGTGCAGCGCGTCCAGACGGGGCTCCTTTTCGAAAGGACCCCGCCTACTTCGAAGTCCCCTTATTCCCATGAGCTCAGGGAACCTCAGGAAAATTCTCACTAACACCCACACAACATACCACAGAAATACTAATCCTGGAACGTTTCCTTGGCCCAAACCACATCAGTCACATGATCAGGGACTCATATGCCAACACATTCACTAATGTGATATACATCATCATGTGCCAGCAATGTCGCTCTGCCATGTACATTGAACAAACTGGACAATCACTTCACCAAAGAATGAATGAATGGACACAAATTAGACATTAGGAATCTGAGCATGCAAACCACTAAGTGAGCATTTCAACTAGCAAGACACACTATTGAAGACTTAATGCTGGGTGTTTTAAAACAAAGAGCTATTAAGACCAGATTACAGAGGGAGACATCTGAACTGGAATTTATTTTCAAGTTTGACACCTATCACCAACAAAGATCTCAATTATCTTATGCGTTACAAGGACAATTTCACCATCTTTGATATTCACAGTGATGGCAAACATCTCACTTAACCTCATAGACACTTGCAGAAGTTTTTTTTTTCTCCCCACCTTCCTTCCCCACATCCAGCTGATTTATCAGGGGATTTTTTTTTCATTAGATTATTTTTCTCTCAGTTATCAGTTATTCTCCAGATCTGAATAAGTGTGTCTTTCCCATGAAAGCTAATCACCTAATAATATTTTTAGTCTTGAAGGTGCTACAGGACAGCTTTTTTATTTCAACTAAATTATAGGCTACAGTTCCCACCACCTCTTATAAACAAAGGAATGCCAACAACAGGAGCTGCATGGGGCATTTACATGGACATAGGAAGGGGATGACAAACCTGGGAATCTTTTAAATTATCTTTTTCCATTTAAAGCAAATTGTCATCTTATGTCCATGGTGGCATGCAGCACTGCCAGTCAAACAAATTTGTCTCAGGTATGTTTGCTGCAAACCATTCTTCTTTATTTATACAAATATTGTGTGTAGGTTAATGATGTAGCACAGAATTCATCTTGTACAATTACAAATAAAAGCTTTGAGACTAAAATGGCCAGGAATATTCTGAAAATATTTTCTATTTACTGCAATCTGATCCAATCCAGCGGCCAAACAGCTCCCTTTTCACAATTACCCCAAGGATAATTCAGCTGCAGCAGGGAAGGTCTGGCTGTTTTGAGTGAGGGGGCTGAATGTCATCAGAGGCAGTCCAACCCTGACCTTACATTAGCCATTTCTCCCCCTCGCCTCACCCTCCCCTGCACACATCTGCCACTCCACTGCAGCCATCCATTGACATCCACTCTCTAGGGAAAAGTGAACATACAGCTAGAGTCTTATCCATTTCACACAACTGTTGCTGGCGTAGCCAGCACGAGACTGCAAGTATGACTGCTTCCTGTTTTGCAAAAACATACAGGGCCATCTTTCTGCTGGTCTAAATTAGCATATCTCCACTGGCTCTTATACCACAAAAGAGCTCATCATCTCTTCTCATCCCAAATGGCTAAAAACTAATCTTTGTGAGGTGCAATTCTAGCCTCAGTGTCCCCATGACAACCTTACGCGTGACCCAAACTCTTTCAACACAGACATCACTAATATGAGCACTTAAAATAACCACTTTAGTGATGCCTATGTTGGAAATGTCTTTAAGTGTATCTGACAGGTCAGAGTCAAGGTTGTAATGAGAATGCATATGGTGAAACTGTACATACCCACATTGCTAGTAAAGCATATATGAACTGTGAGAATAATATTTAGGTAAGTTACTGCATCTGGTCAATGGTGCAATTCTTATTACTTAGGGACTTTAAAATTGCTTTTACATAATGTGTTGCATGAGTTAATGCAGGATTTTAATTTCACTTCATGGTTTTGTCTGGTCTATATGCTGATGAGTTGAATGCAGCTTGTCGTGCTGAGAAGGGTTGGGGGTGATCCAAGTGTCTGACTGTATGGGGGAGGGAGGGCCGCAGCAGTCTCTTTTTGCTAGAGCCTGGCTTCGCTGTGGGCTATGAAATGCTTCCTGCTTTTATTTGCTATGGTTGGTTGTGCAGCTGGTTGTCCCCTTCTGATTGATTTCCTCCAGGCAGCAGCCTACTCCCTGACCACTGCTGGTATTTTAAAGGCCTGTTTCATGCTTCCTTTGCTTTTCCCTTTGCTTGTTACAATGTAGATGCCAGACTCTTGTGGGATGCTCATATGAGCCCTTTTGAGCCACCATGTTGTGAGCTGTCAACTGATAGACTTCTGTAGAGCTGGCAGCAATAATAATCTTAATAGCTTGCATCAGCTACAGGGAATGACTCTGCAGTACCGTTGTGAGGTCATTTGCTCAGCAAGCTCAAGATGAATGAAGAGAGATCATCTTCAGGGAGGCATTGTTTGGCTGGCTTATACATAAGAAAGCTACTGGGGCTGTTTTTGGTCTCTTTAATGTGCCAACAGGAGATATTGAATCAAGGAAGCAGTAGGAAAGATATGAACAATAGTGCCTCTAACAATGCTTTAAGGGAGATATAGTCTATAGTAAGCCTTTTCCTGTTTTTTATTGTTCATTTATCCATGTTTATACATTCCTGTTTTTTTAAACAAAAAAAACAACAACAAACTCAGGAAGAAGGAAAAAATAAAAATGAAGAGACCAGCTACACAAGCAAGAGAGGAAGGCCAGCACTTAAGGATTCCAAGGATGATGTCTGACATGGGCTTTTAATACCTTTTGTTGGGTTCAGAAGAATATATGCAAAGTTAACCTCAGACCAAAGGTAAATGTATGTTTTGTTGGAAAATGCTAGAATAAGCCAGCTTCCTTCTTTTGTTCTGCTGCAGTCACCACCCACTTATTATTCAAATCTTTCATTTAAAAACTCTGCTACCTCAAAGCTTTTTATTAATAAACAATTGCAGAAATTAGTCCTGGTTTTCTAAATCAATAATCTCTTTCTGAGCTTGGACCACTGTTTGGTCAATTAGTGGAATGTATTTCTGAATTGTATTTACCTTATTTGAGTCTGAATTCTGATCTCATTTATACTGGAGTAAATCAGAGTAACTCAATTTAAGTCAAAAGGAATTGTACCATGGCTGTAATAGGAGAGCAGAATCAACCCTCTGAATAGAACTGAATCTTTGTTTTTTGGGGTAAATATAATTCTTAATATACTAGGTGATTTTTACCAATAAAACTCAATTGGCTTCATCCCCAAACAATTTACACACAGTTCACAGTGTACTGAGGAATCACTTTGGCAAGCAACGAAATGCAGCTCACTCTGGAGTGGAATGTAGCAGTTATTTCATAGCATGCAGCTGCATTAAACAACAATTTAGAATGGAAAGTGAAGAAAAATATCCCTTTCAATGAAACAGCAGGCAGACTTTATGGAGACAGAACGTCATTGCCCAAACTGCAGCTTGGCCAGAATGCTGTCTGGAAGGTAATAACTCACACCTGCAAAACAATGGGCCTGGGTTAAACTATGGCCACAATATTCAGGGCTGCTATTTCATCTTAACCAAAGTACAATGCAATACTGGTCAGTTCAGTCCTATTGCTTAAATACTGAACAGTGCCTGCCGTACACTCAGGAAATCATCTACCAGTTAAACAGCACCAAGCACCTCCTGTGTCAGTTGCACTTTCAGGCATCTCAGCAAGGCCCAAGGTTACTAAGTTCACATGATTTGACACCACAACTCAAGCATGATACTGCCCCTGGAACAGCTGTGTTAGGCACCCATTCTCCACTTTTCAAATACAGACAGATTCTGAGCCCAGAAGTGCTGCTCTAAATCCAGAAAAAGTCCCGTATAGATGGGATCCAACTAGAGAACTTAGAAAGTTCATGTTATGTGGGAAGCAACATAACATATGATCTAGAGTGTAAGAAGGAAGTAGCAGCTAGAATAGTGAAAGCAAGAGTCAGTTGGAAGGTGATGGATAAGATCTGGAAAGCAAAGCAATTATCGTAGGAACAAAGCTGAGCATCTTGAAAATGGGTATTCAGCAGTTATATGGATGTGATAATGAAAGATTCAAAAAGAAGGATATTGGCATTCAGGAGGAGTTATAGAAAAGTCCAGAGAATAGGATGGATGCAGAAGGTCACCAACAAGGAAATATATAGGAAGATGCAGCCAAAAGAGAGCCTACAGCACAAGGCTATACAACGGAAGCTACAGCTATTCGGGCATATCTGCAGAATGAACAAGGAATGAAAAAAATCAAGATCCTGGTATTTGGCATAATGGACGGTTCGAATAGAAGAGGCAGACCCCACAGAGAATGGGTAGATGATGTAGTAGTTTGGTGCAGAGCTACTCTACAGAAACTAAGCCACTCTGCACTGAACAGGTGAAAGATAGAAGGAAATAGTGAGGGAGGCTTCAGACACCAACGGGCGCTGAGCCCATGGTTGTTGATGATGATGGTGGCGGCAGCATTAGCTAAAGTAATCCAGATTAAGACCAGAATTTGGTCCCATGTGTATATGACAGGTGTAGTGACTTGGCCCATATTGAAAAGCCATCACATAATTTACCATATTTAGTAGTCTCAGCCAAGAGCCTGCATAATCGAATAGCAACTGTGCTCAGGCTCAGAGCAAAGTGCTTCGTGTGATGAAATCAATCTCACCAGATCCAGCTCAAGGTGCAGAGAAGCCTGGCCAGAGTCTGTGCACAGTATGGATTATATGCTGTAGCCCTGTGTACAACTTCCAGTGCTATGTTACTCCTCTCAGCTGTTACCCACCTTAGGGTTTGATGTGTATGTGTGTACGAGAACCTTTTCAAACCAGTGCATCTTCTGAAACCATTTTTTGTGCTGATCAGCTTCTCAGAAAATGTTAGGGGCTCACTTGTGCAGTTTATGCAGATGGGGGCAGCAGAGAAACTGCTCATCCCAGCTGGGAGGTGCAGAGATTTCCTCTAGCCCATAGCGGGAGTACACCCATTCCTGCACCCTGGAAAGTGAGCAGCATAGTTCCCCTCATGTGCACTGATTCTGCACCCTCCTCATTTCTTTTGGGGCATCAACTCTACAGGAGCATTGTGACAAAAAGGTCCTTTGTGCTTACCTAAGAGCAGGGAAGCTAGTATGGCCTGCCCTTATGCCAGTCATACAAAGGGAGTGAGCTGTTTGCTTGCACCCTGCCCATCCATGCAAGAGCCAACCATGTTTTAGCTTGAAAGGTCAGTTACTGCACATGCTTATGGACAATATCCAAACTGTAGCAAACTTGCTTCCTTATTCTTTTTCTTGTGCAAAATGCCAAAAAGGCACTTACAGACACCACAGCAAAACACTCAGTAATTCAATTATAAAAAAATAAATCCACTGCAGTAATCATTTCCATATTTTTTCTTCCTTATAGTTCCAACACAAGGATTAGAACTGAAGCAGAATATAACCCATAATTGGCTTACTGCTACAACCGAGAGTCTACCCTATCATCCAGAACAACGATTCATGCTGACGGCTGCTGCTTTTGAATTAAAACAGTATTTGACTTAAAAAAATTAGTAACAATTTACCAGATGAATTGTTCAGATGCACACTCATTGTCCTTTGTATTATCTTGTTCATCCCTGCTCTTATTCTGTGATTTCATTAAGGTTCTGGGAACCTAGGCACTTTTTTTTTTAATTGTACAAGTCCATTTCTCTTCCACAAACTTTGAACAGCAAAACTGTATTCTGAAATGATGTAGATGTATGGTGAAGGAGTATTATATCTGTCTCTCTTGCTCCATTAAAATAAATGCCAGACCAAACATTTCTAGCATAAACTTGTGATTTTATTGATTTATAATTTGTCTACAAGTTGTATTCATAGATCTGGTATTTCTTATTGATAGGCATCATCAGAAGAAAAAGACTTGCACATGCCATAGGAAGCATTTGCCAATTTTAATAAATGACTGCCCATCAATAAAAGTGAGATGCTTATTGTGTGGTCCTGAATTTAATCTCAGGCTGGTGTAAATCGGAAGTAAGTCTATCAAAGTTCAGAGAATTCCACCAGTGGAAAAAAACCTAGCTAAATGAAAGGCGATTAAGTCCTTAGAATTTTATGATTAGTATCATTAGATGCATAAACCTTTAATTGTCAATACTTACAGTTTGTCTACCAGGGGAGAAGAGCGTTAATCCAAAGCTTTTCTAGTTAATCTCCTTTGAAAACACACGCATACACATGACACACTGCCTCCGCATTTATCACTAACTCTGGAGTTCTCTTTCAAAGTGAACTAACTTTGCTGTGAAGTATGTTAGTTCAGTCGATAGTTCATGTACACAAAATGTAGCTGCAAACTGTCTAGAATCTTCCAATGCTAGCATCTTCCAAAGCTCTGCGGCAAATCATTGCTGACTTGTCTTTTTACCTGTGTGCCCTCCACTGCTCAAGACTCAAATTATTGTGACCTCCCCCTCCCATTTAAAAGCTGACAGCATATCGCCAGCTTCTGTACATTCACTCCCGCTTTCTAGTTTATTGCAAAAGCTTTGAAAATACTTAAGAAGCCATATACCATGCCTTGAGGAGCTGCTTGGAGCTGGGCTGAGGCCCCAGATCTCAACATTATCTGGTGAGAAGCATCAGTGTAAGAAGTTCTTGGGGCTAGCCACTGAAATAAAGACCTTTTGTTGACATTGCCAGAGAGGTGTTCGTGGTGGGAGAGGGGCACAACTTCCAGGCACCATCCCAGACTGGAGATGAGGGAACCTCATCAGGTAAGTTTTTATTTTCCTGTAAACAATTTACTATTTAATTATCATTATTACTGTGATGGCATATGGTTCCAGGGATCCACAGCTGCAGCAATTGTAGGTGGGGGAGCACTAGAAACTCTTTGAGCCTGACCTCCCCAACTCCTCCCTCCTCCTCTCCATTGGCTGTTGCTATCTGACCAGTACTGAATGCCTTTCAAAATGGTGGCTACCCTGGCTGCCTACAGGGAATCACTCTCCATCTTACCCTCAGGTTTACCTGCCCCCCCCAAAAAAAAAATACCACATAAGCACTTTCAGGATGGGACAAAACTACATAGCCAGACCAAGAACATAATTTACAACTTCCCTCTCTCCAGCAGTCTTCCAAGGCACAATGGGAAAGCCACACAGCATATGCTGCACTGGCGAAAAATTCCAGAGCACACACCACTGACCATCTCTGACATTGTCCCAAGTCTGGGAAGAATCTTAGAGATGTAATGCCAGAAATGCCTTGAAAACAGGGTCTTTATTAATGGCTTAGCAGGTGGCAAACCTGAGGGCAGGGGGAAACTGTAAACTCATGATGCAATGTTTGCAGTTTTCTATAGAGAGTTCCTTCCCCTTCTCCTCCCTCTCCCCAGCCCCCACAAAAAATGGAGAGGCATTACGTGAAGACTAGAGGGGAAATCTGACATAGCACTTTTCAAGATCATTGGAGGGGCAAGAGAGAGCATGGGAGTTGTCAGGAAAAAAACTGTTGTGGTTGAAGGCAGAGGCAACTCCTCAAGACAACATAAACATGTCGCGGTACATGTTGCTTTGGGGTCAGCAGGCAGTGCAGGACTGTAAATCAGTACTAAGCCATATTATGCAGCCCATGGATTATACATCTCCTGGCAACATCATCAATCTCTTCCCCACAATTCTCCTAGGCACCACTCCCCTCCACAGACCCAGTTCAGAGCACTGAATGGTGGCACCTGGGACCCCTATTGCCCTTGGTAACTTTGAACCTTGCCACTGCACACCAGGAGCCCCATGAACCAGAAGAGGCAGGCCCAAGACAAATATTTGTTTTTAGCTTAAAACCCCCCTGATCCCTTGCACTGTGCCTGCTCTGCACTGTTGCACTTGGCTGTGCTGTTTCACTGCTGGTTTAATGAAAGGGTTCTAGAAAACAGAGTGGCTTGTAATGTGTCATTTCATAATTAAAAGCTGTTTTTTTCATTTTCATTTCAGTTGAGGGGTCATTTTTTTGAAATACTGTAGATTGTTAAATAATAAAAAACCTTAAAAGTTTCATTCATAAAGGAGTCAACGGTTCATTTTTACAAAGAAAATAATCAAGATAGTGCTAATGCATAAGGCTTTTACAAACACATGTAGGCAGAGGCACATGGTATGATAACAACAGCCACAGTGTTGCACTTCCATCACCCAGAACATTGAACTGCTCCAACTCCCACCCTCACTTCATATGTTGTCAGCAGGAAGAACAGCTGCATCATTTTAGATGTGAGACTCAAAATAAGAGCAACAGGCATTGCTAGCAATATCACCCCCGCTGGTCACATTTTGTTTTGAATGCCTTGCTGGCTCCTCAAACTATGCAAGTCTCTACACTCCAAACTCTCATCCATCACTCAGACTTCCTCCTTCTTGCTGGTAGACTTTAAGACCAGAAGGAAACATCATGATCATCTAATCTGACTACACACTGCAGGCCACAGAACCTCACCCACCTACTCCTGCAACAGGACCATAACAATTGGCTGAGTTACTGAAGTTCTCCAAACATGATTAAAGGACTCCAAGCAACAGAGAATCAATCATTTAATCTAGGTCAAGCTAACAAATAACCCATGCTCCACACTACATAAGAGGACAAACCTACCTGCCTCAACAGCTGCAGGTCCTCGCCAATCTGACTTCAGGGTAAATTCCTCCCTGACCTCAAATATGGCAACCAATTAAATCCTCAACACACAGGTGAGATCCACCAGCCAGACACTTAGGAAGGTATTCTCTGTCATAACTTAAAGCCTTCCCCATTTAGTGTCCCATCTTTGGCTGTTTGTCAATAGCAGCTGAGGATGGGCCACATACTATCATAGGTAAATATCATAAGCTCTCTCACAACTATCATACAAAATACAACATGTGACTACAATCTTCCGTTGTTTCCAAACCAGTCCACAAGTGGTTGAAGTATACACCCCACTGACATTCTGTAACTGAGCAGACATTCATTCAGCTTGTGGGCTGAAATATGGCAGGATCTGTATAGTTCAGGCTGCCAGCACAACTGCATGGAGCACTGTTGGATCTGCGTAGGCTGATGGCAATTCAAAAATGGCCTTTGTCCATCCACAAAAATAACAGAGAGAGGAGGCAGAACAACTCCAGTATATGTAATAAATTTGATATATCCTGGCTTCTTCTATGCATCCCAGAGAGAGAGAAAAGGGAGAAGTCACAGAATGCACTTGGCTCAGCAGCAAAGCAAAGGAGTAGTGGGATACCCGCCGAGAACATTACACTCTTAGTCCACAGCAAAACCAATGATGCACACAGTGCATACTATCCTGTATGCATGCTGTTACTGCAGCATGCATAAATCAAGTTACCGACATGCAGTAAAAAACTGTAGATTAACACCACCCTCCTATGACCTGGGCACAGACCAACCCCAAAAGGCAAAAACAGGGGGCCTCATCTTATGTTCTTTCTGCATATCTGGGAATTTTGAGAAGTCTCAGCAAAATAAATTAATACCTGCAGACATATTCTGTAAGGCAATATTACTTATTTCACAGGCAAGTAAACTGAGACATGGAGTAGTTGAGTGAGTTATCCTCAGTCACATAAATTACAGAATTAGTCAAGAATAAAAACTCAGACTCCGGCTGTAGTATCATGCACTATGCACCATTAATCCAAGTAAACTTCATAAGTGTGATAGAGAGGTTATTACATGGAGTGCTAATTGGGAATTTTTAGAAAATGCTTTTTCATCAGAAATGACACTTGGACAAAATCGAAACTTTTCACGGGAACATACTAGTTTTCACTAAACCAATTTCTATGGAACCGGAAAGAGAAAGGGAGACCCATCTCTATTGCAGAATAGGCATAATGGACTCATCTGGAACACAGGAGACCCCAAGTTCAAATATTTATTCCAATATATTTATATGTATGAAAGCAGAAGAGTTTCATCAGGAGGTATTGAGAGAAATCCCTCCTGCATCCCTGACTATCATGTACTCTGGTGTTTAGGGCACTCATCTGGCAACGCATAAAATCACAGAACAGGGATTTGAAGCTGGCTGAGCCCGAGGCACCAGGCTATCAGTTACTCTGGTCTATTCCTTTTTATTTTCATTTATTTATTTATTTATTTTATTTATTTTCTTGTTTATTTTGTGAAATACTTCCAAGGTCTGTTTTGTCCTGAAGTGGAATATTGTTTCATTTTTGAAACCTTGGAAAGTTTGCAGCTGAGCAAATTGCATCCTGCTCCTCTCTAACTGCATGGTAATTAGTGCAAAAATCCAAACTCAAAATAGAATAGTGTAAACAAATTCCAGCACCTGCAAAACTGGTGAGATAGCACTAGTTGGAGAACAAGTAAAACAGGTCTCATTGCTGCCTCCAATTCACTGGGCAAAGGTTCTTATGCGCAGAAATAGGAGGCAGAAGCTGTTAGTTTCTGACATTTTTAACCTTCAGAAGTTATGAGGGTTGAATGAAGTGGAGAGGGGGAAAAGGGAAAGAAAAGAGAAGAAAAGTGAGAATAAATGGTGAACACACCGAACTGCACCTGAACTAGGAGAATAATGGGCCAATTTGTGGTTCAATAACCTACCTCATACAGAAATCCTGAAGGGGGCTGTTTTATAGTCTGAAATGGATCTAATTCAGAAGTATTTTTGTAAGCATGTCAGTGCTGATAGCAAATTTGCCTCATTTCTGCTTTACATCACTGCAAAGTATCACATTTCTTAAACCCACAGAAATTTGAGCAATTTGTAATACTACAGAACAATTACTTCCTGTTTTTGTGGTGAAAAATATTATACTATTGCTATTTTGTGTCATATAAAGTAATATATTTACATATATCTAGGCACATCTTTTAATACAGATCTAACAATATTAAGTAACATATATTACGTTAATCATATATTGTTATACCTTGACTGTTTCTTATTTTTCCTCAAAAAATAAACACAACCTTAACATTGTGTGAGTGTTTGAGTCTAAAAACTACCCATGTTAACTTCTTTTGCTTTGACGGGAGAAAGACTGGGGCAGGGGAAACAAGCTGAATATATCCTGGGGTGGGAAGAAAGAAGAAAAGAATCTCAGGAGAACAGAAAAAAAGGAAATTAGTAGAGAGGAGCACGTGCTTCAGTCATCATCCTGGATGTAAATAGCCTTTTTGACTATCCTGTAAGTGATTCCTATATAAGTATCAGAGCATCTCAGTTGTTTCAATATTTCTATACCCTATTTTTCTATTACTGTAGTTTTAGCTTGTGTGTGTGTGTGTGTGTGTGTGTGTGTGTGTGTGTGTGTGTGTGTGTGTGTGTGTGTGTGTGTGTGTGAGAGAGAGAGAGAGAGAGAGAGAGAGAGAGAGAGAAGTTATTGGCACTTGTTTTCACAAAATTTGTGACATTTTCCAGTACTTCCTACTATATTAAAATAGTTCACCACCACCCACGCGCACTAAGGCTACGTCTACACTACAGCAATTCTTCAAAAGCAGTTCTTCCGGAAGTTCTCTTCCGAAATAACGTCTTTCAAAAGACCACGTCCACACACAAAAAAATGGATAAAAAAAATCGAGACGCTCTTTCGATAGAGAGCATCCACACAGCCCCCGGCTCTTTTGATAGAACAGGCCAGGGATTGAAAAAGCTGGCACCAAGAGGACAGCTCTTTCAAAAAAAGGGCTCCAGGGGCACTGACACATTTTTTTTCTAAACAAATCTTTTGGAAAAAAAAGACACTCTTCCTCATCTGGAAGAGGAAGAGGGCCACCGGAAATAGTGCTGCCTTCTTATCATTTAATATCGAAATAACTCATTTTATATGTAGAAGCTCCACGGATTTTTAGAAAGATCCCCAGCTCTTCTGAAAAAACTCACTAGTGTAGACATGGTCTGAGAGTTATAGTACAAATCACCACAAACATAAGATTGCGGCTTTTTTCCCTGCCCATAAAAAGGGAAAATAGCAGTAGCTTACTTGGCCCAGTTTGAATCTATTGACAAGGTCATCTCCTAACACACATCTTGAAGTCCCATTCAAATTTTCTCTCTAGCATTTTTTTCAGGCTGATTTTTGAATTTTTTTAAACCATCCTGCAGTCCAATATCATATAAATGACACTGGCACTGGCTGTTCTGTATTTTATAAAGATAGATGGGACAATATTATGTATTTTATTATATGGAGATAGAGGAAAATTCCATGAATTAAAAGGTACTGAATTTAGAGTGTTTGGTTTTAGAGAGAATATTTATCAACTGCATTCTCTTTCCCTCCTTTGCTGTTATTTTACATTCACAGCCTGCAATTCACAGCTAATAGCTTTCTGCCATTTCTCCTTTAAAAAACTATCATGAGAGATGTTCTAGACATTTTCTTGATTTCTGAAATTTCAAGCCAGTGTATAACTTTCTAATATTGATAGCTTTGTTGTTGGTTCCTTTCTCCTCTGAAAGTGTTTTTAAAGTGATCCTTATCTGTATCAACTACACCTGTTTTAATGGTTGTTTATTCCTAAAGATTTCTTTCTAATTACCATAGCGATATTGTCCCAGTATCTAAAAGCTATCTTATTCAGCCCAGCTTTGAAAGCACTTTTTTATTTTTTGATATTGCTCAGATTTTCTTTTTTGTTTGATCAGGTGTTTCATGGATGCCCAAAAGTAAGTGCACTTTTACATATTTGCTAGTAAATTCAGCACAAAATATTCAACTGGTATTTTGTTAATTCCTTTGTTTTTGTAATATTCTAATTTTGTCCTTAAGACTGTTCTGGGTCTTCTGCCAAATAAGGGAGCTGCCTGGGTCCTTTCTGTTAATGCTGCTTCTAATGTTCTTTTTTGCTTTCTTAATCTCTTGCAACAACTCTGCACTGAGGCACATAATATTGCTTCAACAAAATGTATATTTGTTCCTGTAAGGGTTTATCTACACAAACAATTGGAACATAGCAAGCCGGGTTGAGAATCTAACCCACACTAGCCTGTCTCAAACTAACTGTTCAAGGGATCCCACTGATAGACATTAACAGTTTGCTAATGTGTTTTGATTAGTCCCATTTCAAAAAGGATGACATCAATGTGCATTAACAAACTGTTAATATATTTCAGCAGGGTCCAAATGGACAGTTAGCCCACAGCAAGCTAGTGCTGGAGAGATTCACACCCCAGCTTGCCTCCAATTAAATGTTCTTGTAGACAAGCCTAAGTTTACCTGTTTTTGTGTATTTGATTATGTGTCTCCTTATTACTGCTTAAAGGCCTCTCATCCAGTTCCAAGGGATCTATCCATGAGGGCACTGTTCTTAATATAATTATCAACGTAGTCTTTGATGTTATTCACAAAGTTTCTCTTTTAACTGCATCTAACTTCTTTTCCCCCTGAATTAGACTATTCTCATTAAGCCACATGCATTGTCCAGAAGGACATGCATTAATCCAATTCTAATAATGACCCTGCCATGTAAAAGAACTTTTGACATCTAATGGTCTCATTTCATGGGGAAAAACAGGGAAGTCTCTTGCATTAGAGGAGAATTAATACTTACGTCTTGTTTCTATATGCTTATTCCGGGTTTATAAAATGGAGTGGCTAACCTAAGGCACAGCCTGTCCCATAATGGTTTTAGACAAGAAAAAAATTACCTGTTTTTATTGTCCATGAATATTGGAATGGGATAAACATTCCAAAAATACTATTAAAATGAGATATCGGATACAGATGCTGGACATATGATACTCATCCCCACACAGGACACTACCCACCGCATCTGCTCTGCTCTCTGTTTTAATACTTTTACATTGCCATATTTGTTTATGTATTACCAGTGGGGTGTGCCCCCTGCTAGCTATGCTCACCTACCCACCCTGGTTTCCCTGGGGTTTGGGGAACCGCATGGCCAGCCTTGGCCTTCATGGGGGCACTTGGGAACCAGATGGCCAGCCCCAGCATCCAGGGGGGCTGAGGAGCCACACAGACAGCCCCAGACCTCCTGAGGAGAGGTGTCAGGGAGCTGTGCAGCCAGCCCCATCCTTCCGGGGAGGATAAGGAGCCACATAGCCAGACACTGCTTTCCCTGGGTCTCCCCCATTGACAGAAAATGGAGGTGCTAAATGGATATAAAGCAAAATGCAGATCTGCTCTTTTCTGAGCAGTCATCACTGTTTAATACACGAGAAGGAAATTCACTGTTTTCTATTAATGCTTTCAAGAGTGTACGCAAAGTGGGCTCAATTTTCAATAACAGGCTTCACTACAGGTTGTACCAATTCCATATTTGGACCTGCAGCTAGTCACAAAGGAACACAGAATTGGCAATGACACGTCAAAAATGGAATGCCCAAGTGTGAGATCTTGACATGCTGTTGAAGTCCCCATGGGTGAAAACTCATTTTCTAGTGGCATATGTATTGCTTCAAGTGCATGAAGGCAATTAATATAGTTCTGCTGGCAAATCTAAATATTGCATTTAACCTAAGTATGATCCACCTGTCTGTGGGAATATTCAGAACCTAAAGACTCATAATTCCATATGCTGATTAGCAGTCAGTTTATGACACTAGTTGAGTGCAGTGCTCAGAAGCAATTTAACATAGAAGCCTTTTCATCTACTCAACAGAAATTTGGCCAAAACACTGAATCATTTACACACCTACTGTATACTCTAGGAATGAGTTGTTACAGTCTGTGTTTTCAAACTTGAGTGCCAGAAGGTTGTCAAATCAGTAGCTTCATACTTTTTAAAATGCATTCAAAGACCAGACTTAAGTCGCCTGTCAGAGAGATACTCAAAAAGCCAGGTTCTGACTTCAGTCAGTCTGGATCAGATCCATGGGGTGGGAGAGAAGAGGAGGTTGTTTTAATATACTACTTATATTGTGATACTATAAACTATTATTATCAGGGGAACACAGCATCCCAAATCCTGGGCTCAGATTTTGACCGAGAAGATGTTTGTTTCAAGACATACTGCTCTTTTTAAGGTCTACACATATGTTCTGTTAAGATCATAAACAGTGCTCTATATTTAAAAAAAAATCTTTGCTGTTCACTGCCTCCTCTTCTACACGCCACAACAGAAGCTGGAATTCACTGATTTGCTTTTTGCAGGTGTTGCACAGGATCTAGCTTTACAGAATCCTATTCCATTCTTTGTACTGTACCTTTCACCATGACATCTGACAGACAGTCAGTGGATTGGCTGCAGAGTGTTCTCATTTGAGGAACCCCACCTCTGGAATTCTCCTGTGCTACCGTTAGATTTACCCCCTGGAATAGTTAGCAGACGTTCTTCTCATCCTTAGAGGCTCTCTCTGTTTATTCACCACAGCCAAGTCCAGCGACCTTCAGAGCAGATGGTAAGATGTGCTCAGCCAGGCGTATTTTATGAGGCCACTAACGGAAGGTGGCAAACGTTAAAGAGGTGGCTTCTACTGTAATTTACACCAGTGTAAGTCTGGAGTAAAGTTACAGTGGTATTAAACCAGTATAAGTGAGAAAAAAATCAGGCTCCATGTCTTGAGGGCTGCAATGTATTTGATCATTTTTAGGGGCAGTTACCTACATTCTTTATTGGTAATTACTGAGTATGAGACTGTTCCGTGCTCAGATGCCACGAACCTTAAATAAATAAAATGCCATAAATAAAGTTTAGGGATGTAGGAAAATCATTATCAGGGCATTTGCAGTTGACTGCACATACTCTGATCTGGCTAGAATAACATCTGTTAGCCACTGTATAGATACATGCTTTTTATTAAAGGGTAACAAATTTGAAATGAAATGAAATGAAATAGTTGCCTGAAAGAAATGCATTGGAATGAAAGGTTTCCCACATCACAGTTATCAGCCCAGGAATGGCAGCAGATTTTGCAGAACTGCTACTCCTCAAACTCCACCCTGGTGCGGATGGTAGGAACAGGGTGGAGGCTAAGCCAAGTCATAGTTCCACTCAACCCCACATGCAGAAGGCTGATAGCTGCACCATTACCCTCGCCTGTCTCTCCTGCAATGCTGGGCAGAGGAGGGAGAGAGCAGGGCCAAAAAGGCAACTTTGACTCGAGCTGGGCAATTTTTTTTTAATCAAAACTTTTTTCAGTACAAAACACAAATGCAATAATTCAATTTAATGTAACAATAATTATGGCTTTATGTCGATTTCACCCACCTTTCAATTAGGAAAAGTATCGGAAAATACAAAATACTTCATTTCAACATTTTCAGAAGAAAATACCGAAACTTTTCATTCAAAATGGTTTTTATGACAATTTCCTTTAATTTTTTTTGAAAACTTAAATTTTAAAGAGTTTGGAATCAAAAAAATTTGTTTGAGCAAAAGCATTTTTTAAACATTCAATGAAAATATTGAAAAAGGTTGCTTTCAATCTGACCTAATATTATACCTTTCAATTTTTTTTGAGAACTGAAAAAATCTATTATTCATCCTGCTCTAATTGTGACTCTTAGGCAGGATCTGGGGTAGCTCAATTAAAAATTACCATACAATGTAGACCTTTGTTTAAAAATCACAGAAATCTGAATTAGTCCTTAGGGGAGTCAAAATAGTGTCTTTAAGATCTAATCTCCCCCTTTAATTTGGGAAAAAAACTTATTTTTGTAATTCAGAAATAGTAAAATATTTAACTTTACCTAAATATTTAAATAGTAAAATTTTAAACTACTTTTCTTTTAATAAAGTGCTCCTAGTCACAGACACCAAATGTCAATTGAATTTTTATGGCTATGTAAAAGACCCCTGAAAAGAGAGGCTTGTAATAGAAGTGGCTGTCAGAGCTCTTAACTACTTCAGTGCAAAATTACAACATTAGTGCTTAGTGAGATTTTTACACTAAATGCACAACAATACCAGGCAGCTGATCCATAAGTTACTGAGGTCGCGAAAAATCAAAGAACTTTGTGTATCACATATATTCATGCCTCTTAGTGACCCTGAGGTCAACTGAATCTGTTTCAGGCTAGATTGTCATTTTGATTTATTTTAATCTTTTTTACACTGGACATAATTATTTTCCCCTTTTGTACTTTTTTCTGTATAGATTACCCAATCTCTTATAAATGGTGACAGATCACCTGTGAAGGGTAGTCATTATGGTTCTTTCAGGCACATGAAAGACTAATAACTCATAAATCCCATAAAAGTGAATACATTATTGAGGTTTTTCTTTTGAGCAAAAGAGGGTAATCATTGCCTTTCAATTTTGAGGCATTTTATCAGAAATGTGTGAATATGAAAGCACTCTTTTTGCATGAATTAATGGTCAGATCCCATTCTGCTTATACGTAACAGTCTTTGGCTGCATTTTCTACACTGGGGCTGTGTTTCACAAAATGTATAGGCTCCCCTAATTCAGAGTAAAGTAATTGGCCCTGCAGTGTAGTGACAGCTCAACTGCAAAGGTGAGCTTTATGCAAATCAGTCAGAAATGTCTGGTCTTTTTGGCACTTTCGCTACAGCTGAAGAGCTCAGCCAATAGCCAGAGCCCAGAAACATGCAGGACACAAATCTGAGGAAACACTACATGCTTGAAATTTGCGACAAATTAAATAGAATGGTCTCAAGTAAAATCTCAGTGTTTGCCAACAGTTAGCATACCATTATATTCACCTGGACTAAGGATAGATAGTAACAGCGATATCTCAGACATGATTTACTTCAGTTTTTAAAAAGTAGCAATCCAGAGTTGAGGACACATTTTAAAGAGAGAAAATTTGAAATGAGTATGGTTAAAATAATAAAAAAAAATGGATCCTAATCTTTTCAATTCAATACAGTCAGCTACTTTAAAGCATGACTGATAAAAGCAGATAACACTTGCAACACGCCCAGCAAGTCATATTTATACTTTCCACAGGTTGAACCTCTACAGTCGAGAGGTCCATTGTCAGGCAGCATCTGTGGTCCATCTTCCCCAGGGGTGCTCCCAGGCAAGAGCTGGGGCCCCACATTCAGCAATTTCTCACCCCCTCCCCCTCCAGCCCCAAGAACTTTCAGAACATTGCAAATAACAAATTTGCAGTGCTCAAGCTCATGGAGGGAAGGGAGAAGCAGGGACAGGTGGGCAGTGCTTCACAGTCAGGGACCAAGAGTTCAGCATGGTAGCCATGAGGCTAGGTGCACTACCATGGGGCTGTGCTCTTGGACCCCAAAAACAGGGGTCTGTATGCACCCTGTCTCTTCTCCTGAGAAACCCCTTCAATCCCTGCTTGGTTACTGCTGGACCCTCTGCTGCAACTGGAGCACTTTGGCCACCCCAGTACAACAAATTCCATAATTTAGGATTAGTCAGGTTCCAGGAGTGCTGGACCAGGGCGGTACAACTTTTACTTTGTCCCTGGAACTCAATCAGACTTGTCTGGGCACCATCAGCTTGTATGATAAAGATCAAACCTAAGAGGAGCTTGAGCTGCACTCTGGAATGAGCTAGAAATGCAGGCACTCTTGCGGACACTAGTATAAGAGGTGATATGTCAGAAGCTCTGGGAAGTAAGTGCTGGTCCATTGAGCACCATCTGAAGTTTCTGAGGTGTAGCAATCCATATAACATATTACACTAACACAAACTAGAAGGTAATAAAAGCATGGTCTGGATAATTAACCCCATTTTACAAGTGAGGAAACTGAGGCCATGCAAGGTGAAGTAAGTTGCCTAAGCAAGCACCAGGAATATGTTATTTCCACCAGCAGATTTCAGGTGCTTCTCTCAGTTCAGCATAAAAATCCTGCATCTTTTCAGGATGAAAAGCCAAAACCAATTTGCTCGTATCTATGCCCCAGTCTCGGGTAGACTCCAGGTAGCTATTTGACCGCATACTCTCTACCCTTGATTAATAGAAATATGTGATACAATAGTGAAAGACCTTCAGCAGATATCTCCTCACAGCCTCACACATGTATTGAATAAAAGTGGTTATAAGACAACGGGCCTGGAGATTACATTCTCTGGTCTCAAAAGGATCTGATAGATCTAATCAGCACAGACACCAGATAGGTTGCTGTGCAGATGTTAGTAAATGGCTATAGCCAACTTCTTGAATAAAAGTCAGGTTTCAATGTATGATATAGTTCAGATGTTTCTTCCTAAAAACAGCTAATTAATGATGTAACAATTCTCTAGCCATATATAGGACTGTGCTCCTTGAAAAGAAAATAATTCATGTATGGTGCTAACTACCAAGGAGGTGTATTTATCTGAAGGCATCCAGCACTCAAGTCTTACATTAACAATTTTGGCCATAACAAATCTCCTTGACATCACTATCCTCCCTCACTCATTTTTTCTCTATAACATGCATGTGCTCCGCAGCCTCATGAACAAAGATCAACGGCCAACATGGACACAGAAACAATCTTGTTTTCGGCCTAGGATCAAAACAGGCTTCAAGGAGACTAGCTCCAGGTTTTATTTACTTACGTGAGAAATGCATTTGTTTCCCAGTGCATTTGAACCACAGGAGAGCTGTGCAAGCCCAAATATACGTACCTCAAACCCGAAAGAGTCACAATTTCTTATAGACAGAGCACCTTACAAAGCAGCCTCTCCCGCCCTTTCAGAGATGGAATACTTGCTGAATTTTAAGGAGCACAGAGACACAAAATACATGGTAGAGTACACCTAATTAGTAACCGCTGAGTGAACACAGCAGTCCTTGAACATTATACAGATCTGAAACAATCATAAACCTCCAGTTCTGCCTTCTGTTTAAGGTTTCCAAGCCTGAAAGCTAATGTGACACTTCCTTTTCCCATTCCACCCCCTTTTGTTCTTTCAGGTGAGAACAAATGCCAAAAAGATTACTGTTTTCAGCTTTTCAGGGATTAAGGACAGTGGTACAGGTCAAAGGAAATGATAGAGAATCAGTAACAGCTTGAATCCTTTAACTAACCAAGAAGCAAAAACACACACAAACAAGCCCCCCTCCCCCCAAACTCAAAGGAGGTACAGATCAATAAGAGTCATCCTTTGTGGCATTTTTGATCCAGACCCATGCAGATACTATGAGAGTAAAAACCTGTCAATCATAAAGTATTAAAACCTACCAAACTGCCTCTTGTTATTAGGTACATGCTGACAAATTCAATCCTCATTTCTAAACCAGGAAAAAGAAATTCTCTTCCGCCTGCACTGGGTAAGTCATTCTTTTCACACCATGACAACGGCTTGCATAAGGGTAAGCTAGGCAGAAGATTACGTTCTCTTCGATACTGTGAAAAACCACATTCCAACTTTACTAGCAATTGTTCTCTTCCCTTACAGCTAAGAACATAAGAAGATAAGAATGGCCATACTGGGTCAGACCAAAGGTCCATCCAGCCCAGCATCCCATCTGCCGACGGTGGCCAATGCCAGGTGCCCCAGAGAAGGAGAACAGAAGACAATGATCAAGTGATTTATCTCCTGCCATCCATCTCCTGCCCTTGTTCAGAAGGCTAGGGCACCATACTTTATCCCTGGCTAATAGCCATTTATGGACCTAACCTGCAAAAATTTATCAAGCTCTTTTTTAAACCCTAATAGAGTCCTGGCCTTCACAGCCTCCTCGGGCAAGGAGTTCCACAGGTTGGCTGTGCGCTGTGTGAAGAAAAATTTCCTTTTATTAGTTTTGAACCTACTACCCATCAATTTCATTTGGTGTCCCCTAGTTCTTGTATTATGGGAAAAGGTAAATAATTTTTCTATATTCACTTTCTCCACACCATTCATGATTTTATATACCTCTATCATATCGCCCCTCAATCGCCTCTTTTCCAAACTGAAAAGTCCCAGTCTCTCTAGCCTCTCCCCATATGGGACCCGTTCCAAGCCCCTAATCATCTTAGTCGCCCTTTTCTGAACCTTTTCTAATGCCAATATATCTTTTTTGAGGTGAGGAGACCACATCTGCACGCAGTACTCAAGATGTGGGCGTACCATAGTTTTATATAGCTACAGGAATAATATAGCTATAGCTACAGGAATAATTTCCAACAATGGGAAAGCAACTCTCAGATTTTGAAGTGGCAGATAAAACACGTCTTCTTAAAGAATCTGAGAGCCAGGAGACTTATGAGATGTGCTGATTCAAGGTGTACCTTCCATAAACCTATATTCACAACCAATTTGCAGTGAGCAGATTTAGGAGCACAAATTGGAAACCATCCTAATGCAACCAACAAAGGCTTCTTTTGGTTGTGGGACTGCTCTTCATTTGAGACCCATGGAGAAAAGCAGACGGCAGCAGAAAAGCAAGACAAAGTATAGCCCACAAGTCGCTCATATCCAAGGTGCATTACTTCACTTCATTATTCGACTCTCCGTCCTGCTCCCCCCAAAATCAACAGAACTGCCAAAGGTGTGAACTAAAGAGAGTTTAATTGGCTGCCAGAAACAGAGGTCTTACACATGGGGTATGACAGTTCAGTATTTTGCATTTCCTCTGCTGTCCGACACAGGTAAAGATTCTTGAGAAGGAATTGCTATATTGTTCACTGAAAAACAAAAAGGTTTCAACCTATTTCTTTCAGACTCACCTTTACCACCTTGCATGTCACTTACCTCTTTTAGATCATCTTATTGGAGACACATATTTCCTTTCATTATTCTCTAATTTCTATATAGCCTTGAAAAAAAAAAAAAACAAAGGCTCTAACCTCATTGCTACACAGCAATATTGAGGTCAAGAGCTTAGCAGAATTCACAGAAAGAAAGACTTGGACTTTATATGAATAATGAGCACATTCAGACTTGCTATGGCAAGGATTAAAATAAAACCTAACAACAAGAGTTGATAATGTTGCAAACTATCACGCTCAAGAGTGTAAATTAACCATTATTAGTGGGCCTTAGGAGAAAAACTTCCCTGTGTTCAGGTTTATTTCATATTTGCCTAAATACAATTTCTGGTCAATGCTCAGCAGTATCAGAGATGGGATAATAAATGAAATGCCATTGGTCTCATCCAGTACAGCACTTCATCTTCATATGTTATGTTGCACCGTTTTCATTCTGTACCCCACTTTAATACAATGAACAAACTATCAGCTTCTTACCACAGTATGCTTTAAATTCCTTTCTCAGTCTACTTCTGTATTATGCAATTACATCTCATATTAGTCTTCAAAAAACTTGCCTCTCAATGCAGAGAGTTGCCTTTCACAAAACTGAAAATATGAATCTCTTTCTCCTGGTCGAACAACGGTTTTGCCTGTCAGCTGTTTAAAATTCTTCTGCTTATTACTTCTGATGCCCTAGATTTCAAATTCTTGTCCAAACAGGTCACAATGGGAACTGTATGGGCAAGTTTTACCCTAATCCTAGCAGAAACAAATAATTATTACAAAATTCAGTATGAATGAAAATCAGGAGAGTCTGAAATCTGAAACAACAGAAATACTGTAGAACTCCCAGAAATGCACATTCCACTGTCATACTGCACCTGCATGCATTATGGATGTTCTTATAATTGCTAATATTAATCATTGTTTTGTCAAAGGCATCACATTTACTCAATGCTAAATTGAGGAATGTTGAGGGAAGTACATTTTCTGCTTTCTCTGAAACTAGAAAAATTCAATACTAAGATTTTGGCCTTCTTTCTTAATGGAAAAATATACTAAGCTGTATTATGCCATTGATTTTTAAGCAGAATACCTTATTTCATAATGCTTTAAACCTGATGCACTAGTTGTCTCAGGAACTATATGTAGGCATTTCCAGGTCATAATTTTCTCTCTTTCTGTCAATAGCAAATAACTCCAAATATATGGCATCAAATGTGTCTTGGCAAATACTAAGTTAATCAATGGTTTGCCTATATTTTAATTCCAAAAACTTGAAGTTCAGGTGTGAGCTATCTTTAGCAACGTACTTCTCACTCTGTCAAGTCCCAAATGTAGGGCACAGCATGTGATCTGGTCTGCAGCCAGGATTGAAATCATTTAAAAAATATTATCACCAATGTTTATCAAGCTCTTTAGGTATGCTCCTGTACTATAGAGGGGAAAAATGTATACGTTTCCAGAATCTGAATTGGCTTCAAATACTCATTAGCCATTCATACAGTACCAAAGGGATTTCATATTAACTTGACCTGTAGGGAACAATACTGCACTAGAATGGGATGATACAGATAGCGAGGATGCCATGTGACTGCTTTGCTCCACTCTAGCAGTGGGTTCTGCTTGTAAAGCTGCCTAACTTACCTACTGGAGAATTGCATCAGAGCAAGGAAACTTCAAATGGCACAATGACATCATAAAGGGCCTTAGGTCAGCCTGGCCACCCCTGCCACCAGTGTGAAGAGCTTGGCCAGATGGAAGAGGGTAGCAAGGGTTTCTTTTTGCCTACCTACTTTGGTCTGCTCTTTTCAGTCCCAGAGCCACTGTCAGCCAACATAAATCAAGCAACATTCAGATTTTATGCCACTTTCTCACTCCACTACAATGCATTATGTCTTTCACAATTCAGCCAGGCACCAGATTCTGGCTTCATGAACATTTTCTTTCCAATGCCACATTTGTATGATCAATCTGTAAGAAAAATAAATCATCAGAACTACCTGCATTGTATTGTCTTTGAAATTATCCCAAAAAATGAATAAAACTAATTTACGCTAAGATTCCAACCATGCTTAACAGCTAGCAAGATACAATTCACAGTTGTGTCATCTGAGTTCAAAGGCTGATCCAACAATATGCAACCCTACTTTTGTTGCTAATTTAGTCTTGAAAGGATATTTGGACAGAATTTATTTTGAATCTATGACAAGTATCAGAAAGGTAGCCATGTTAGTCTGTAGCTTCGAGAACAACAAGAAGTCTTGTGCATCTGGTGAAGCAGGTCTTTGCCCACGAAAGCTTATGCTCCAAAATATCAGTTAGTCTATAAGGTACCACAAGACTTCTTGTTGTTTAGAATCCATATGATTTTGAAGTTCACTTTGGAAAATAACAAAAAGCTAATTATGTGCTTTGTGCTAAAAGAAACAAAAGAAAAGAGTAAATAATGATGGGAAGTCATAAATATTGGAGCCATATATCAACATACACAGCCAGCTCCTTCAGTCTTATTCAGATTATTGAAGCACAAAGACTTCTCTGTGTTTAGGTGGCTAATATTCAGCTTTATTGAATTCAATATGGCAACAGATGAGCCAAACTGGACACCCGTAAAACAAGGTCCAGCAAGGATGCTTGATGCAGCTAACTCTAGTATTTTATATCCTTACACAAACAAGCCCAGTTGTCAGAGGCGATTAGTTAGAGAATCGTAAATCACTTTCCAAAGAGAAACCATTATCAGCAAGGAAAAACAGGTACAAGGGAGCTGGATGCCCAACTCCAAACAGTTCATTAACGCATTTCATAGAGCTCACCCTCCCAGCCATTCCCAAACATGTCAAGGAAAGGACAGGCTCTTGTATGCCTATAGAAGTAAGGGATGTGAAATGGCTTCCCCAAGATCTCCTGGAGATCTGCAAACCTTAACCACATGTAATGCTGCCAGACCTGGATTGCTGGCACCAGGGATAGAACCTGCGAGCATAGGGTCTAAAGCCCTGCACTCTACCACGTGAGCTAAAGGCCAGCTGGCTCTCAGCCAAGGCTGCAGAGCAGAGACTTTACTCACCCCAGATGAGGTCTCAGTGCCTCTGGGAAATGCTTGCTTCCCTGGGCTGAGAAAGCACATCCCGAGCTTCTGAGACCTTCCAGCAGTTCATCCCAGACGAGCCCCCACTTGTAACGCCAACAGACATGGGTTGCTGGCCCCAGGGATAGGGCCTGCAAGCATAGGGTCTAAAGCCCTGCATTCTACCACGTGAGCTAAAGGCCAGCTGGCTCTCACCTCAGACTGTAGAGCAGAGACCTTACTTTCCCCAGATGAGGTCTCAGTGCCACTGGGTACTACAACACACAAATGCAGACAATTTGTGTAAGCAATAATTATGTGCATACAACTTTTGATTTTGGCTCTGGGACTATAAGTACGTTGTCCTAAGTATAGCTCAGACCCTACTAGCACAGTATTAACTGTTCTATTTTGTTTTTTTCAAAATAAACATCTTTTGTCAGGAGAACCTTGGTTGTAAAAACTTGAGGCTAAATGCTGGCCTGCCATTTGACACTTTTCCTCTAAAGCCGGCGTAACCAGCTACTCCATGAGCAGAGCTATGCAGTCTCCTTACTCTATAGCCTCTGCAGTGCGTGATGCAAAAAGACAGCACTTTGGCCTAGGGTATTTGTTTACTACTGCACTGAAGCCTAGATATTGTAACTGCCTCTCGAGACAACAGACATCTGGAGGAAGCTGGAGCAGCCCTCATGGCGGTAAGAGGAAAGCTGCCTCAAAACTGAGGGAACAGCTATTGACATCAAAGAGATTTTTTTTAAAAATGGCAGACTTCTCAAGATTGATGAACTGTTGCTCAGGCTCTGGATCCATAAACATCCAGATTCATGAATAATGTTTAAGAGAGGAAACAGCGTCTTTAATTGTCTGTTAAGTTCCATGTACTTCTATGGAGTAGTGTAATAGTGCAGGATAATCAACAAAAGTTCCGTGCTCTTGATCAAAATAGGCTACAACGTATTATGCTGAAGAATCAAACAGCACACTAATGACTAACCAGTCTAAAATTAAAATCCATTTTTGAAAGTATCTAGCATACTGTTCCAGTGTGCTTGGTAAATAAATTCTGCTTCCACATTCCCTATTTATAGTTCTAAGTAGCTTTTTAAGACAGATTGTACAGCTAAAAGGATGCAAAGTGCTATATAAAAATTATCTCCTATGCTAATTCTTTGCCAGATTTCAGAGCTTCCATGTGTTAATGTCTTCACCCCAACTCTATTCTATTGTAAAAATAAGTGAGTTAAACACCTTCCAAAAATACTCAAAGATGTTATGCTTTTTATGTAAATTAAATGAAAAATGTTCTGAGCTAATTAACCACCATGTTTTACTTGTAATATGGTACCTGGTATTGGAGCAGTTTGCAAACAGTGCATGTGCTTGCATAATGTGCAAGTATATACACTATCTGACACGAGACAGAAATGGGAATTGCATTCTTACTACTAAATTTCTTTGCCTCTGTGAGGCTTAGTCAGGCATTCCAACCCAGCATTATTTAAATTTACTCTCTCTCTTTTTTTTTTTTTGGAAGTTAATGAATTTCAAAGTTCCAGCTATATGGTCATGTCTATTTCCACCCTCTTCTTGAGTAGTTTAATTACCTCTGGAACCCTTCAAATCAATTTCCATTAAGTGTCATACTCCTAGGGATGGTGAAACTCATTCATTGCACATCTCCAGAGCACTGAATCAAGCCATTCAATTCTTCATAATTCCAACAAGTGCTTAGAACATGTTATGGTCTATCTGAACCTTCTGAATCAAAACAATAGCACCATAGGGAACCTAGGATTTAACAATAATCTGCTGGCATAGCTAGATCCTGAGCCTAATTATTAGTGGAAAAAGAAATTGCACACATTTAATTGTGGCCTAATCTGAAAGTTTGCTATGTTAAAAGATACATAGCATCCAAATACAGGTGAAGTTACTGCATGTGGGTGTATAACTGATGAGAAAACTTTTCCCAGAGAGTCATTATCAGGAGTTCCCAGTCAGACAAGAAGGGCGTATCGAGTGGGATCCCACAGAGATCAGTCCTACATTCAGTCCTGTTCAATAGCTTCAGAAAAGATTTGGATAAGGCACAGAGAATAGAGTTATAAAGTTTGTGGACAATAGCAAGTCGAAAGAGGCTGCAAATGCTTTGGAGGAGATGATTAAAATTCAAAATGATCTGGACAAATTGGAGAAAAGGTCTGATGTAAACAAAATGAAATTCAATAAGAAAAAATGCAAAGTAGTCCACTTGGAAAGAAAAATCAATTGCTCACATACATAATAGGTAATGATTGCCTAAGAAGGAGTACTTTGGAAAGAGATCTAGAGATTATAATGGACCACAAGCTAAATATGACTTAAGAGTGTAACAAAGCAAAACAAAAATGAGCATCATTCTGGGATGCCTTGGCAGGAATGTTGTAAGCAAAACACAAAAGTAATTTTTTCTGCTCTATTCCACCCTGATAGGGGAGTACTGTGTCCACTTCTCAGTGCCACATTTTGAGAAAGTGGTGGACAAAGGAAAGCAACAAAATGATTAAATGTCTATAAAACATGACCTTTTAGAAAGGATTTAAAAAACTGTTTGGTTAGTCTAAAAAGAGACGAGAAGATTGGGCGGGGGGCAGCAGGAGGAGCATGACAACATATGTATAAAAAGTATCAAGGAGGCCCCAGAACCGTTAACCTCCAACAACATCACAATAAGTGATGGGGTTAAATTGTAGCAAGGAAGCTGTATACCAGACATTAGGAAAAAAAATCCTGAATATCAGGATATTAAACACTGGAGCCAATTGCTTAGGGAGGCTGTAAGAGGGGTTTTAAGAGCAGATTAGACAAACACCTTTCAGGAATGGTCTAGTGATTATATACTTCTTCCTTGAGGGCAGAGTACTGGACTAGTCAACCTACTGAGGTCCCTTCCAGTCCTACACTTTGATCTATGATCTTATTATTCTGAATGAAATGCTGCTTTTTAAAACTGAGACCATGAGTAAATCTTTCACTTTATGTCCTTTAATCAACTACAGTACACTCTCAAGTTAATGGACTAATGGGGGGAAGGGATGTATATTCACGCCGAAAGTCCATTATATCCGAATGGTTCTACTGCATGATGATGCACTGACCTTCCGAGCCCATCACTTGCTCCTGTCCCCTGCCCCCTTCTTCCCTTCCCTCCTCCTGCCCCATTCTTCCCCTCACACCTCCATCTCCCTCTCCCAACTACCAGGAGAGGAGCTGAATGCTGGCCAGGTTCCTTCCACCTCCGGCAGCTCTCAGCTCTGTGACTCCTCCAGCTCGTGGCTCCAAGCTTCATGAGCAAAGGTAGAGGATGGCCTCCCTCAGCCTGCCAGTGGGCAGCAGCTCCAACACCATGACTGCTACTTAGCGCCATTGCAGACAGCAGTGGATGGGCGCCAACATGCTCCATGCACCCAGGGCTGGGAAAGGAGAGTTCCTGCACCCCACTGCAGCCTGCCCCCCAGCTCCTCTGGCCCTAATAGCCCCAGCTGCTCTGGCAGCATCTCCAACAGCAATGGTGACTCTGGGGAGCTTCTGACATTTATTTGTGGGGGGCAGTGGGGCTGGCAGAGCGTGTCCATTATTTCTGAAGTCTGTTATATTGGGGTCTACTTAATCGAGGGTTTACTGTACTCCCTTTGTTTTAATGGGCTTGCATCTGGGGCCAGATTCTGCCCCCATTCTCACATTAGTCAGTCCACTACTACATTAATTGGACTACCCAGAGTACGGGGTGAGCAAACTTTTTATATTGGGCTCCACGTTTTATCCCTCCTATTAGAAGGGCCCCCAACCTGTCAATTGAAATGCCAACCAATGGAAATTTTGGTTATGGTCATATGGAAAAAAAAACCTTTTGGCATGGGTAAGAAAATAAGTATGTAGATTGTAAAATCATTATTAATGGGTATATAAACATGAATACACATACATAAAACAGTAACATATTTCAACAGTTTTAATGCGATGGATGAGCCAGGGACTCAGCAGCTGAATCCCCGTGTATGAAATTTCATGCCCTTCAAGGGGGCCCACCCTCCACTTTGCACAGCCTGGAGTAATACAGTAGTCAGCATGGGTAAGGGTAGCAGCCATTCATAACATTGTTATCTCAATTAAATTTCCTTTATTATCTCTTCTCTCTGCTCAACTAAGGTCAGTATAAATCAAAGTGTTGCGGAAAACCAGTCACATTTTATCTCTTCATAGGAAAGATACTTTCTACATTACATTAAGGTTCAGATGAGGTGCAGTGTTTCAGTGCAGTTAGAATATGTTTTCTGCAGGAGGACGATAAACTTTAAGAAGCAAAAAGGCTGATAGGGCTATTTAATCCGGGTTTGTTTCTTCCTTTTTCAGTGCTTCAAAAACATTGTCCTCTGTTGTGAAATGAGCTATTGGTGTTACAGGCAGCTTTCAACATCTGGCATTTTTAGATTTGAAAGACAGAAAGCCCTTTTTATAATTCTTCCCCATTTTTCTCTCTCAATTGGACTTATAAACCTCTTCTGTCTTTTAAATGGGGCAGTGAATTTCTGGCAATGTGAAGTAGCATGGAAAGACTGTAAACTGTGAAACCTAAGAAGGTGAACATCCTATACTTTACATATTGCGTCTAAATTGCATTTAGCGTTCTTGAAATCTGTCAGATTAAATGCACTGAAGACTACTGCTTTCTGCTTTTGCCTAGGACAACAGCAGCAGGGAAAGGGGCACTGTCATTTCATTGCCCTGTCAGTGGGTCTTAGTCCTGCCTTGAAGGTACCCTCGCTACTGGGGAAAGAGCAATTTATTTTCTGTGGCCATTCACCTCATCGTGGAGACTATCGATAAGGATGTTAATTGGGGTGGGCATCTTATTTTGGTGGTTATAAAAAGTGGATTTGGCCACCAACTCATTTCACATGCAGTGAGTTAACTGTACATATTAATATAATAGCTTGAGGCCGCTACAGCTGCCGCTATACTATTATATATTATATTAATTTACTGGCCGACACCTGTTTTGTATAATTTTTTATTTGATTCTTTAAATGTTTATAAATCATCCACCACAGTGGGAGCCGAAGGACAAATTACTCATTCAAACAAGACCTCACACAACCTTTACATGGTAACCACTTTTAGTCATAAGTGGTCAGGTTCTGTTTCCTCAGTGAGCTAGACCAGTGTTTCCAACCTTTTCAGTAACACAGTGCACTTCATTGAGACAAGCAATTCCATGGTGCATATGCTTTTTTGCAGTTGAACTGATTGCTTGAAAATGTCATATTTACTATGGTTACAGTATTACTAGAGAGGTTTGCAACATAGTAGGGCATACAACAAGCTAAATAAGGATCAAATGCATTAAAGTTTCAAATTCACCACAGAATACACTGTCGCAGACACTGAGCACAGACACATTTTCAAAATCTGCTCAACTCCACGCTAGGGTTGCTGAGTAAACAAGTAACCAATGAAAGCAGGCTCCCTTCCCCTCCAGTCCGTTCGAGCCATGATAAAGCATTTAAACTGGTCCCAGCTCCAACAGGCTCTCTACTGTAATCGAAATCAATGGAAATTTTGGTTATGTTCATATGAAAAAAAAACAAAAAAAACCCTTTTTGGCATGGGTAAGAAAATAAGTATACTTATTTTCCAACCTTTATATGGTGACCGCTACATACTTACTTTCCAACCTTCCTACTCTTCCCCCAAGCCACAGCAGGGAGTGGGGGTGGGCTCCCAGCCAGCTTGTTTGGGCTGGGAAACAGCATTTCAGCTGTCTCCTGGTATGAATGCATCCTACAGGATCAGCATTTCAAACAGCCACCATGGGGAGAGGGGGAGGAGAAGGGGTTAAGCCCTGCACCTTGTTGCTTGAGCCCCAGCTGGCATGGGATCATCAATTCCCCCCTCCCTATGGGGGCTCTGCAAAGAGCCACAGCAAGGGGAATTTGATGACATTTCACAGCACACTTGAACAGTTCCTATTGCACACCAGTGTGCCACACCACGCTGATTGAAAACCACTGAGCTGGAGTGCCCTGACATTATTTGACTACTTTGTTCATTTTCCTTCCTCTAACTCCCGGATGAATATATCTAGTGAAGCCTGTTGAAAAACATAGAGAAGAAAAATCATTTAACCCTCCTCCCCAAACTATCTACAAAAAAGACACATGACTCACATAGTCATTTGAAATGGAAGGCCATACGAACAGTATGCACCATCACATAGGCTACGTCTACACTGGCACAAAACTTCAAAATGGCCATGCAAATGGCCATTTCGAAGATTACTAATGAGGTGCTGAAATGCAGATTCAGCACCTCGTTAGCATGCCGCCGGATGCGGCTCTTCGAAATTGCCGAGTTTCACTCCTGTGCAGCTCATTCAGACAGTGGTCCTTTACAAAAGGACCCCACCAACTTTGAAATCTCCTTATTCCTATGAGTTCATAGGAATAAAGGGATTTCGAAGTTGGCGAGGTCCTTTTGAAAAGGAGCCCTATTTGGACAAGCCACGTGGGAGCGAAACGAAGCAATTTCAAAGTGCTGCGTCTGGCGGCACACTAAAGAGGTGCTGAATCTGCATTTCAGCGCCTTATTTGTAATCTCTGAAATGGCCTTTTGCATGGCCATTTCAAAGTTTTGTGCCAGTGTAGACATGGCCATAGTGTCTGACTCACAAGCCTAGGAAGAAGTGAGTTGTTATTGCCCACAAATATCACAAACTGCCTCAACTGTGAGCTCACTAACAAAAGTCAGACAAGAATTTACAACAGAAAATGGGAGAGAGATTCTCAAATATGAGCTGTCTGCATTTCACACACACACATCCTAAGCTAAAGCAGAGGAGAACTTTTGAACGGAAAATTTGAGTGGGAAGCAGAATAGTTTAAGGGGAAAAATAGTAGATTTGGAAAATGGGGAAATCAGCAAATAGGTAAATTCTCTTGTTTTCTCAATAGACCATAAGGAGCAAAGATGTTTGAACTGTGGGCTTATAATCCACCTGCACTCTAAGGCCCTTTCTACACATGCCACTTTTGGAGAAAGTGGCATGCTAATAAATAGCCTGAAAAATGCTAATGAGGCACAGATGTAAATTCCCAGTACCTCATTAGCATACGGTCACATGATTTAAAGTCCGGAAGAAGCTCTTCTGGACTCCAAAACAGCATGTAGAGGCATGGCCCCTGCGGGATCTCCCAGAAGAAAGTCCTCCTTCCGGAAGCCCCTTCTTCCTTCTGGGAGATCCTCCAGGGGCTGCGCCTCTACATGCTGTTTTGGAGTCCAGAAGAGCTTCTTCCGGACTCCAAGACATGTGACCGTATGCTAATGAGGCACTGGGAATTTACACCTTGCCTCATTAGCATTTTTGGGCCATTTATTAGCATACCACTTATGGAGAAAGTGGCATGTGTAGAAATGGCCTAACATACTTGGTACCCAGGACTCTGGTAGGCATTTTTGGACTTTTTATATTTGGACTAACTGGTAATGTCTCTAAAGCTAAGGTAGCAACACTGAGGGCACTGGGCATCTGTTCTAGGGAATCATGGAATGTAGGGCTCTGCAGAAAAGGTTACCTGTCTTGCAGTGTCCTAAACTTAATTAACTTCTGTAGGACTCTGACCTAAATCATATAATATTCTTTTGCAGTAAACTGAAAAATGTCCAATATCATTTTTTTAGGAAACACAAAGATAATTGCATCTGGCCAAACAATCATTCACTGTTATGACTATTTTTCCAGCATTGTTGGCTTCACAGAGCACACCTGTCTTAGTAGTTAAAAACCTATTTAGTATTTGAAAAGATTAAACAGATATCACAAGGTATCACACAACAGCCTGTGGATTCTTTGCAAAGTATATAACCTTGATATTTGGAATATGAACTCCGGAAAAAGTGTTTCATGTCATTAGTGGAAAGAACCCACACAGTGGGGACTGAGTATGTCTATTTGACTGAATGCTTTCAACCACTTCCTGCACTTCACAAATTCATGAATACTTATGAGTTCAGATATGGTTGAACTGAATCACACTCCTAGTATTTGTGAAATATTCATGGCTTCCTTCTCTGTATCCAGCTAACTCTGCTAGTAAGCACAGTGATTTAGATTCTGAAGAATCTAAAACATTTGACATGGAGCTCAATGGAATTATTCTGTATTTAAAACATTGTAAGTGAGAATAAAATATCACTAAGTGCACCCACTGAAATGCAGCCACCTCCAAGGTAAACCCAAATCTGTCTTTCTTGTGCCAACCATACAACACAACCGTTTTAGAAGGCTAAGTAAGTAACTTCTCTAAATGAAAATACTAAGGAAGGTAAAATGTAATTACCCAAGCTGAAATTGGATCCAGGTTCCACTGGATCTTTAATGACTACAAACATTTAGGGCTTTCACTTTTGTTTCATTCAAAAGACAGATGAGTATAATTTCCAAAGAACAAAACAAAAGGCCATTGGCATACAGAGAATGGCTCCTTAGGAAGTTCAAACAAGAAAGGCTATTTCATTCCTTCACATAAACCCCCACTCTTTATGTTTGAAATGTGTGATCCAGTTAGTAGATATTTCATTCTGAAAGGACTAATTCAGATGTTACGCTGCTTAAATAGTAAAGAACACTGCATATCGGACTGCTCAAGTTGCTAAATTAGATCCTCTTTTTCAAAGGGAGAAATGATTGCTGCACTTAGTGAGCTCTCTATTCCAGCGCAGCTTAAGGGTGGGACAGATTTTCATCAGAACATTCTAAGAATTTTGAAATATCTTTGATGCATACTGCCTTGAGGTAAAGTAATTTTTGTTCCATTTAAGCTATATCAAACACAAGGCAACTGGAAAAGATAACATGAAGACCATAACTGCTCTTATGCTTGTTACTTGTCCAATATCAAGCGTAGCATCAGCTTAATATCTGTTATTTCCCCTCTCTCTCTGGAGATTATGGGTTTGAGCTGAAGCCTACTAAAATCAATGCAAAGGTTACCATTGATATGCACGGGCTTAATATGAATCAGATCCTATGTGCTACACTTGCGGGGAGACAGATTTATAGGTTGTATCCAGCTCTAATGAACATGACCCCATTGACTCTTTGGATGGCTGGTACTCCACCACACTACTCCACTGGAACTATAGGAGCAGTAAGATGCAGCAGAAGAGGTTTGTTAATACTACATAGGCTTGTGGCAACAAAAATGGTTTCACCTGATGCATAAAAAGTGTTTGACAGTGTGAGGTGGATCTGTCTGTGTTTCCGTTACTATAATTTCCAATTATATATTTCTGCTACAGAAATACACAGTTATAATATTAATATAAAGATTTTGCCGCCTTCTGCTTATCCCATCCAGTGGTCTCAGGTCAATATTCAAGCATTCCATCTTCTTCACCTATTCAGTGAGGAACTAAGTCCAGCTGCTGACCATCTTCTTTGATGCAATCCATCAATCGTTTTGTTGTTTCTGGTAAGGGCTGTGCCTCCCTGTGACTTCCTTCTTGGGGGAATCCAGAACTGAGAGTCACTATGTAACCTTTCTCAGCCTCAGCAAGTGAGTTTTGTTGCTAGTAAGCCAATTGCCAGGCCCCTCACGCCATCCTCATGTTCAGAACCCAGGCAAAAAGCAGCAAAATCCAAGGAAAGATAAAGGACTAGCTTAGCAACAAGCAGAAATTACCATACCACGCACATTGTCTGCATTAGTCCACTGAGCCCGACGCAGGTTATTTTTTTAACCTAAGGACAATGAATATACGGACCTTATATCTTGACTCATTTTGGAGTTGGAGGTAGTAAGCAATCTGTTGCAAAGCCTTTCCACTTTGCACACCATTAGAGAAAATCTTCTTAGGCAAATATTACTTATCTGTCAAATCCAAATTGCACATACATTTGCTCAAATAAGACAGTGTTTTTCAAGTGCTTTGTATGTTCTCTGATACATTCAGTCACTGATTGGGCTCCTTAAATACATTCACAATACAGTCACCCTTTGAAAAGGAACACCTAATTTAGAAACTTGAGTGGGTCAATATGTGATGTTCTGCTTAAGATACACAGTGGAACTGTACATGTGGTCTGTGGAAGCAGTGGCGATGCTGGAGAGTTTTGGAGCAGGCAGTGGTGGATTAGGATGAACTATATAACTTGGCAGATCCTGCAACTGCCAGAAGGAAACACATGCAGTGAAGGCCTATATAGCAATCCCGTGGTTTCTACCCCAAGAAAATTCACTGCACGCAGCCTGACTTCTTGGGCTAGTGGCTGGAAAACCATTTAGAGGGATGAAGAGTTTTGATCAGAGTTCAGATTTTTTGCTGTTTGTTTTCTCAGCTCTCTCTAAACACAATGCTCTCAGCCGCAGAGCCCAAACCCAAGCCAAATGTCCTACATAGATACTTTTAGAGCACCAGTGCAAAGCATGTTTATGGACCTGGGATGGGAGGTTTGCCCACAGATGCAGTGTAAACATGCCCCTAGGGGCTAACTCAGAATCCCTGTGAACCTTCATCTGGTCTTTCTGTAGTTCCATCAGCATAGGTACCAAACAAATATGTTAACAAATGTTAGCTTTGTAATTGATTGCTAATCAATGAGCATTTCAAATCAGTAACCACAACCAGGAGATGAGAACTCATATGCGTGAACTGACTGAACAAGGTATAGGTATGAGACATCTTAGGTGGACCATACACATGATATAATCAACTAAATACTAACATCTTTTATGGGATTTCTAATGGCCCACCATAAATTGGTTTCAGTGTCTGTATCAAAAATAAAAACGTCTATCAAACCTGACTGATACAAGCAGATAAATAATTTCTTGTGTAAGTCATTTTGCATTATGGTATGGCCAACATATTAGATAGAAAACAACAATGTACTAATTCTTATATAAAAATAGTTCCATTTGTTTGTTTTCTCAGCTCAGCCAATTATGACCCAAAACAGCAGAATATTGCCTGTGTCAGTACTGGCCTTGACCACAGTCTGGAAGAACAAACACAGAGCATTTATCATGGTGTGCAGACACAGCACACACAGCAAATAAAATCTAAAGTCTGTTTTCTTGATAGCCTGAGCAAACAGTTTTACGTCTTCCTCTGGTGTCCCTTTCTTCTTACATAAATAACAGGCAAAATGAACGAGGGTCTCTGTTGAATGCACAGAAGAATGTGCCCAAGGGAGAGTGGTTTCAGGGTGCCAATAAAACAACTCTGGCCCAAGGTACAGAATATTGCTTCTGAGGATGATCTAAAATTGGCCAGCTGACAACAGCCCTCAAGAGACCATCTGCCAACTGAGCACAGCCAACTGTACCCACGCTTCCTCCCTGAGTCTTGTGGTGTGGGAGCACCTAGCTACCTCTAAACACATAGGGAATTGAAGGAGTGCCTGGGTTGGGGGACGATGCCAGTTTCTATTTTCTATGTACCATTTTAGCAGCTCAAATAGAACAGAATGGGACACAGAATCTGTCCCAACTCCTCTTACATGTTTTCAAGCATTTACTTAGCTAAACTGATGTAATCCCCATCTGAACCTCTGTAATCCCAGCTTCCCTAGTCTGGCAGTACCCTAGTCCCACATTGTCAGCAACCGCATGGGTGTTCTGGGGAAAAACTGGTGGGCTGGAGCCAGGAATAGTGCCAAACTAGGGAAAAGCAGAGACCCGGGACCAGTGTGCCAGTGGCCAGGAGGGGAGCCCCAGAGCCACTATGGTCAATGGCAGGGAGTGGTGGGGGGGGATCAGCATTGATAACTCCCCCCTGCCTCCCTGTCCAGCAAATTACCCACTTTTTTTTTTTTTTTTTTACAGGTCAGATCCCCAGGGTGTCTGATCAGGGAGGTGTAAGTCATATTCATATTATCAGTCTCTTGATTATTGCTCCTTTCTGATTATCTTTTCTTCTTCTAATGAGCATCTCTTTAGTAATACTACACTATCACCTACACTATCATCATTATTCTGCAGACAGGTTCTTTAGTTTGCTGCTACACATTTGGCACCACCTTGTGTAAATTACACGAAACACACTGGGAAGGGTACTGTAGAATCTCCAGGGGGTTCTGGCTGAATTTTTCCCCTTCCTCCCTTGGTGCTCCATGAATGCATGTTCCGTCAGCAAAGTGCAAATTTGGACAGTTCTGGCTAGCATGGCAGATGCACAGTCATACTTCCTTCTCATTCCACCTTCCCCACATGTGGTTTGGCTTGTACCCCTGAAGCCAGAAGGATGGAACACTATCTGCAATCTTTTGAGTGCAGAGACTACAATTGCAAGTAGCCTTTGAATGAGATGTGAAAGGAGGAGTGGAAAACCTATTTTGTCTTTCCTCAGTACACACTGGCACACAAGCCTAGGACAATTTAGCCCTTTCTTGACATTTGGAGTTAGTCAATATCTGCACAGACATCAGATGAATCATATGCTTCCAAATCTGTCTCTCTCCCAGAGATGAATTTTTGAGTAGAATGATGATGATACTGAAGTGCAGTAAATATTACATGTAAACTCCAAATAGCCTATGAAGAAAAAAAAATGAGATGGTACTGAAAAGCATCTAGCGGGCATTACTCAGGTACATTTGTACATTTGAAAGTCTTCGACTGACTGTGAGCTCAGACACTCCATGTTTGAATCAAATTCTAAGAGTACAACAGGTTCCACTGACAGTGGGATTATTTAATGACACTGCAAGCAAGCAAGCATTTCAAATTTAAATCTAATTTGTGCAACAGATTGTGAGGAAAATCAGAAAGTCACCTTCAGATGACACCAGATATAACAGGTGTGGCAATGCTGATCCATCTGGCTTTACCTCTAATAAGCACTAACAAAGTCCACTGTAAACAATGGCGGGCACTGCCTTGATCTTTTTAAATTACCTGTGTTAAATGAAACCTGTGTTTCAGGAAGGGAAAGTCAATTACCAAATAATCAAAATTCACACCATTCACAGAAGAACAAACAACTTCCAGAATAAAACAATGGGAAGCAGCAGCCATCCATTGAAAGTCATCTTTTTCTTATTACAAAAGGACAGTTTCAAGAGAGTTTTACCTTTCTCACAATGACTCCCTGTGAATCCAGAAGGGCACACACACTTATTAGGGGCCACACAGGTCCCACCGTACCTGCATCCCTCTTCACAGAATGCTGAAAGAGAAAACCAGACTACTGTAAAACACAATTTCTACTATTGTATATTTGTGAGGTGCTAAAGAAAATCATCACAACATTGTATAACAGAAAAAGAATTCAAAATGTTATAATCCAAACCATCCGTAAACAAAAGATGGATATCCAGGTAGCTGGTATGGATGGCTACCTGACTGCCCACTTGGCAAACCACCCTTTCAAAAAAATTAATATCCACCTAAGTGCAAATGATAGTGGAAAAAAATAGAGCATAATAAATGAATGGGCTCATCCTAGCTCAAGTGATCTCAATGGGAGTTTTGCAATAGCAATGCAATGAGCCACAGAGCAGTTGGTGGGGGCCATCAAACACTTGGCTGGTCACATCACATTGGCTCCTCCTCTTTGCTTCCAGCTGACAAGTTTCATTTGAAAGTCTGTCAAAACACAATAATCTCCTAAATTTGTTTGCTCATTGAAGCAGTTGCCATAAAGAAGTTGTATATTCACAAAAGGGAGAGACTCCACAGTTGAAAACAGGAGCGGAAAGGGACCAAGAGAGAATTTCCCTATCAAGATGTGGTTCACAGTACAAAATACCTTCCCTAAAAACTTATCCAACCAGTAATTATAACTAAGAAAACCAATACATCATGCCCATTCTTATAAACAATCTTTCTGCTTCTTCTCTTGCAGCTCTGCAAACAACTCCACCAAACAGAATGCAATTACACCAAAAGAAGAGAATCAGGCTTCCTAGTCTAAATCTATTCTTATTTTTTAACCCCAGTGAGAAGTCAAAAAAAGCCTGGTCCCACAGAAAGGTTTGACAACGGCTGCACTGAAAGCAAAGTGGTCCTATTGTGAAGCACATGCTTAAGAGCATATTTCTACTTCCTTCCTTAACACTCATTGCAGACATTGAGGTATTAAATGGACACTAGTGAGAGAAGCTAATATTTGAACAGAATTCAGCACCTGTGTTAATAACAGCAGCACTGCAAATTGCATCTGCAAGCTAAAATCAGAGATAGAGTCTTGGCAACTACATGTTACAAATAATATGAAGAGATTTAAAATGTTACATAACAGATGAGGTGCTTTAGAAGTTTTTTTTTTCAAATTGAAAAGTCCTAATAAGAATAACAAGGTGAATAACAAGAAATCCTGTGGCACCTTATAGACTAACAGATATTTTGGAGCATAAGCTTTCATGGGCAAAGACCTGCTTCATCAGATGAAAACCTGGTGAATAAATATCACTCGTAATTTGTAACTGCTTGACGGTGAAAGAAGCAAAGCATATCACTTGACTGATTTTATTGATAACATAATCTGTCACTCTAGCAATATACTTTGCTGGAGTTCATTCTGTTTTGGTTAGTATGTATGAGAAGGAGAATCCTAAAATAATGCATAGAAAATGGAAACAGAAAAATACAATGGATTCTGGGAACGTGGCAACCACTTGCCCAATAATAGCTGCTATTTCTTGTGTCTAGTTTAAGTAATTTTGAAGTGTCTACTCTGGTTTCATCCTGTTCACTCATGTTATAACCCATAAAATGTTTAAAGAGCAATAAAATAGGTTTGAATTCTCACTGAATATTTTCCAAAGTATGAACAAAAAATAATTTCACACAAGACAGAAAGGAATATTGAGGTACACAGGAGGAAGAAGGTAGAGTAAGACTCTAAATCTAGGAAAAACATGATGCGATTACCAAATTTTCTCATGCATTTTTTCCTAGAATATGGTGTTTTGTTCCATTCTTAGCATTCTTATGGAAAACAATTCCTAAGCAGCTAACAATTGACAAAGTGCAAACGAACACATTTAGGCTGTGTCTACACTGGAGAGGTCCCTTCTATCAACAGAACTCAGGAAGAGTCTACACACAAAGCATTCGGTGTTTTAACAGAACTCTGCTTTTGCCTCAACAGAGTTATCACTCAAAAATTTGAGGCATAACACTCTGTCGATAGAGTACTGTCACTACCGTATGAGTAGTGGTCCGCAACACAATCACACTGTAATAGTATCAACATAGTGAGGCTTTGAGGGATCCAATATGTTATTGCACTGTTGGGTGGCAAGGAAGAAAGGTGCTCCACAAACCCCAGATCATCTGCTTCTTACATGGGTGAGCAGGAGTGGGGATATTAAGGGAAATGAAAACAGGCTTCAGCAACAGCTACCTGGGGCAGGATGTGCCGTTGCCCCTCCCTGCTGGCCAAAAAATCCTCTAAAAACTCAGACCCACTGTTCTGAGTATCTTGTTTTGTTTATTATCCTTTGTTTATGGCTCAGTAAAAGAAAGGCCCGAGGAAAGGCACAGACTCTGCTAGTGGTAAGAACATTATTCATCTTCCACAGCTGGTGATTCTGCCCACCAGCTACATACCCTTTAATCATTTTAATCTGGAATGGAATCATTCTGTTAACCCCCAGAAAATAGTGGCTATGAAACCAGAGATGTTTGTTTAAAGGTTACTTTCTGTAACTGCTGAGAAGAATCTGCAGCACTATAGCCAGAGTTGATAGCACCACCTAAAGTGAAGGTAAGTCAGGACTTATCATGAGAAGACCTTGACTTCAGTCACTTGTAACTTTTCCGAACTTTAACCACTTGGGCTGAAACAAGAGCTAAGTATCTGCTGAATTATTCTAAAATTTTTCAGCTCGACATATCCTAGCACAAGATTTGAGAAAATACATTGTTCTATCCTTAGTAAAAAGCGAGTGTAGCTATTTCAATGAGACTATCTAATTCTTGTCCCCCTGAAAATTTGCCTAAATATGGTAGGACTTGGGAAAAAAATTCAGTTCACAGATGCTCAGTAGAGGCTTGTTAAAGTTTGGCGCCTTAAAAAAAAAAAAGAGAGTTCTCAAACCTTCATTGAGCATGCTCCAGTCTTTTTTTCTGCAGCTTTCATTGCTTTGTACATTTTGTTCTTCATTTACTCTTCACCTCATGTTATTCTCAATATATGACATGCTACTCTCTGATGCCTCAGAGAACCTATGCTTTAAAGAACCTTCAAAGTGGACAGATTGGAAACAAGATTATGCATTGCTACCAAACTGCATCAAGAAACTAGAGCTACATTATTTTTAATGTATGCTATGAGGAAGCAAGCAGAACATATCTTCAAATTCCTTCGGTTTACTGAAGACAGCCAAAAGGATAACTGTGAAAGAGGTCTGGCTATGTCTGTATACTTTATACCCCAGAGAAATGTGGTTTAAGAGAGAGCAAGTTTTCATTAGAGAATTCAAGAACCAGGAGAGAGTGCTTCATGTTTTATGAGCACTCTGCTTATAACTATAGCTGAAAACACTCATTCTGGTAATACAAAACATGCAAATATCAAAGATAGTCTGGTTATTGGTTTAACCAATGAATACGTTTCTCAGCAGTCACAGCTGAAGAGATTTAACTATTCAGACAGCAGAAGTCAGAACTAGTCAAACAGAACAAAAGGCATTTTGAAAATACCTGACACAAGCTTCAAAGCTGTAAAACAGACACTTGAGTGTTAAAAGTCATTATCATAAAAACCCCTGATGCAAGGAGCAAGAACTTCTAGGTGAAGAGGAACAAATTCCAGTCTATTTGCATGAGGCGTAGAAAATAAGTCAGAGCCCAAGAAATGAGGCACACCCATCGAAAGGCTTACAATGTAATATATGCAGGAAATATGGACATTTTGCAGCTGTTTGCAGTTAGGAAGTTGACTCATATTACAGACAATCAAGAGCCATTGTTTCTGGGATGAGTAACTAGGAGTGAAAGTGTACATTCACAAGACTATAGATTTAAAATTGACTCAAAAACTGACATCAGTCATCTCAGGAGGGACTTACAGTTAACTTAAATTTCCTCCATAGCTGAAGCCATCTGACAAAGCTCTGACTAACTCTGTGAATTGAATGGGCCAGTTTACCACATGCAAAAAAACAAACAAACAAACTAAAAAAAACCCAAAAAAACCCAAAAGCTGTACATTGAGTGTGTGGTCAAAGAATCACAGGCCAACAGCCTTCCACACTGTAGCATGGCAGTCATGACAGCTCTAGTGAGTAAGGTGGAAGATCTCAATGGAACATTTGGTGACAATCTCCTAAAGTCACTTTCTTTTGCTAAACATATTTATCTTTTGGAATTACCTACTCACCTGAAATTTTTGAAAGGAAGATTGAAAAATTGTTACTAATACAAATGGAGCTGTACTTTTTATGAGGGAAATTCTGATACATGGAACTTTGATGGACGAACACAACAAAGTCCTCCATGAAGTTCAAACCCCTAATCAGTGGGCCAAGGCTGAAGTTAAACAAGAAAAAAACAATTTCACACATACTCTAAATTGAGCTTTTCAGACAGACAAAATGGAAGCAGTCATAGCCCTGAGAAAGTAAAAGTAATTTGAGAACTGAATGCACCAATTAATGTACCAGAACTGAGACATATAGCTGAGATCATAAATTACCTCAGTCAATATCTATAAAACTCTTTTACAGTCCCAAAGCCATTGAATAAACACATTGTGTCTAGAGGAGCCAAATCGCAAAATCACCTGCTCAAAATATATAAAATAAAATATTTTAGTAGCTCCAGTTCTCACTGACGTGAGCAAACCCACAATAGTCAGTGCAAATTCTAGCAGCAGTGGCTTAGATGATGCATGGTTGTAGCTGAGTGGAAGCCAGCTGCATTTTGATCTTGCATAGAAACAGTATGTGCAGATTAAAAAGGTGAGTCTGAAAAGGACATGTGTATATGAACATTTTCATTTATATCTGGGATGACTGGATTAATTTATACTAACAGACCGTAAACTGCTTGTAATCCTCATTATAAGAAAACACTTCCGAGATACTAACACCTATTGCTAAGGTTAATAAAACATAACCCAAGTACTAAATATGTTCTGGGAAAAATCTGGTGGTTGCAGATTCTCTGTCAAGGACCTCAGCATCACACTCAGCTATGCAAGAGCTCAACAACATCATAAAGGCATATATGAATACTGCAGACACATGCAGATCTAAGTTAGAAAAGAGTCTAGTCAAGCTACAAAAAGCAACCTCAATGGACAGGTCGCATCAGGGATTTCTAAGTGACATTAAGAGCAGCCAGGTCACGTCTAAAAGGGTATATGGTAGTGACAGGAGACTGCTTTGTGGTTCATGGACAATTCAGTGAGTGGGTGGAATCGTGCTGGAAAGCAATTACAATACAAGTCCAAATGAAATGAAAGGAGCAATGCTAGGTCTCATCTACAAAGGACATACAGAATAAAGTATCATGATGTGACACCACCTCTGTCAGACAGCTATAGAAGATATTAGACGGAGATTCATGCAAATTCAGTGATCGTCATAACCTGGTCCTTGTGGACCATTTTGCTAGGCATATGGAAATAATATACTTGAAAGGCATAACATATCTGAGTGACCTCAAGAACCTGAAGTGCACTCTTACTCACTTCAGTATTCCAGAACAGCTATTGATGGACAATGTACCACCATTCCCTATGAGAGAATTTAAGTAATTCCAAATGAAGTATGATTTTGATCATATGACTAGCAAACTGTGGAAGGAAAGGCTCAGACAGTTCTAGAGATATTCAAGGAAAAAAACTTACAGAAGAAAGATCCATTCCTTGATCTTCTGAATTACAGGTGAACACAACTGGATATAGTCCAGTGCAACCTACTATGTGAAGACAACTCAGAACTATTGTTCCAACATTGGGGGAAAAGAACTCCACCTACAGAGTGGCCAGACGTGAGAGTAGTCAAATTGGATAAAAAAGGCTAAAGACCTTATGAACACTTACAACATACAGCACTTAGTTTAAGAGCTGCCTGTCCAAGAGTCTGCCAGAGAACTGCCAGACCTATGTTCATATCAAATTGGATGGAAAAAAAGGCTGGGCAACTCGAGATGTTGAAAGTAAATGAATTTAGCACTCAGATCATAAGAGATTGAGACTGGCAGAGGAGAGTTCAAGAGAAACCATCAATAACCACAGTTTGTTTCTGAGAAAGAACAATGAGCAGAGTGAATGCTACAAATGGCACATTCTTCACAAAATGACGACTCGAGAATTCCAGCAATTTAGCCAATCACTGCTATTAACAGTCAGCCAGTTTGGAATGCACAACTTAAATGTGGAGATGTAAAGGAATGCTAAACTGTGTTACACTATTCTGCCATTAGGTGACACGGGTTGTAAAATACATGATTTAAAGCAGTGGTTCTTGATTTTTTTTTTAAATTTATTTATTTTTAATTCAAGGACCCCAGCTTAGACAAAAGTGCAGACACCCTAACTCCCTGACTCATTATATTGTTACTTTTAATTGATTTATATCATCTTAGTTTAACTGTTATCATTGATTTTATTGTAGAAAAATTATAATTATTTGAACAGATTAAAAAAAGTTCACAGCAAATTAAAATATTGGTCTCTTACCTGATACCAAGGTGACCCTTGCGCTTGTTTTGCACCATGCTGCTTATCCAGTTGAGGATTAATCTCAGTTAGACAAGTTCAAAGGTCACCTTCAACATTCACTCTCAAATGGTCTTTATTTTAATGCTGGTGAGAGTTAGGAATCCATTTTCACAAAGGTAAGTGGCTATAAATAAAAGGACTTAAAGAATGTGTTTAGCCAGTTCAGGAAATTCACCAGATACATGCAACCAGAATTCAAGAGGCATAGTTTCATGGACACCTTTTATATCACTGTTTTTCAGGTCAATAAATTTGTTCTCTTCAGGAACCATTTCAAGCAATTCCGCATAAGTAGATAAAAAAGGATTTGTGATTCACGTCATTTCTGTACGGTGAACCATGTCACTGAATTATGTTCTGAACTAGTACAGACTCCATGTATTCTGTCATAAAACCAGGCAGTTGGCCTTGAATTTGTCAAAATTCCAAAATTTTGAAGGAGAAGCAACATGCTAATAGTCTCCTTGTGCACTCATTTCTGCCTTAGATCCACTTTCTCAATGAACAGATAAAATCACTTTGTTTGACAAGAGTATTGGCACCCTCACACCCAATAATAAGTTGGTTCAGGTGACCAAAGACATACCTGACAAGCACCCTGAACACAGTTCTCCTCAGAGAATCTAACTGCTAGTATGTGTGTGCGTCCTCTACTCTAAGGCTACGTCTACCCGTGAAGCCTACATCGAAATAGCTTATTTCGATGAATAATGTCTACACGTCCTCCAGGGCCGGCAACGTCGATGTTCAACTTCGACGTTGCTCAGCCCAACATCGAAATAGGCGCAGCGAGGGAACGTCTACACGTCAAAGTAGCACACATCGAAATAGGGATGCCAGGCACAGCTGCAGACAGGGTCAACGGGTGGAATAGCGCTTAAGGGGCAACAGCTAGCCGCTCCCTTAAAGGGCCCCTCCCACATACACTCAGCCTGCACAGCACGCGGTCTGAGGAGCCATAGGCACACAGACTCCGGGCGCCGCAGTCATGGACCCCCAGCAGCAGCAGCAGCAGCAGCAGCAGCTAGAGGTCCACCCAGCCCTCCCGGCAGGAGCAGGGCTTGCCCTGGCTCATGCCATGTGGGAGGCAGCTGACTACCTTCTTGCCCCAGGGGAGGAGATGCCCCCAGGGCAGCAGGGCTCAACCCCTACCCCTGCAGCACCCCGCTCCACCCCCCGCCTCACACACCGGCGGCTGTGGAGCTACCCCACCAGCACCAACTGGTGGGAGCGGCTGGTGCTTGGGGAGTGGGACGACGACCACTGGCTCAGGAACTTCAGGATGACCCGCCAGACATTCCTGGAGCTGTGCCAGTGGCTCACCCCCGCACTCAGGCACCGGGACACTGCCATGCGGCGTGCCCTCCCTGTGGAGAAACGGGTCGGCATCGCTGTCTGGAAGCTGGACACTCCGGACAGCTACTGATCCGTGGGGCAGCAGTTTGGTGTGGGAAAGGCCACCGTTGGGGCTGTCTTCATGGAGGTAAGAGAACCCACAGGGGGGGGCCAGGGCAGGGCAGGGCCACGCACACCCTGCTCACCCCTCATTGGGGCTGTCCCATGTGCTTTCTCTGCAGGTCGTGCATCCCATCAACGCCATGCTCCTGCACAGGCTCATGAGGCTGGGGGACCCACATGCCACTGTCGCCACCTTTGCCACCCTGGGCTTCCCCAACTACTTTGGGGCTCTGGATGGGACTCACATCCCCATCCGCACCCCGCATCACAGTGGAGGACGATACCTCAATCGGAAGGGATACCATTCTGTCGTCCTGCAGGCCTTGGTGGACAGCCGGGGACGTTTCCAGGACATTTACATGGGCTGGCCTGGCAGCACCCACGACGCCCGGGTTTTCCGGAACTCGGGCCTGTGCCGCCGGCTGGAGGCGGGGACCTACATCCCCCAGCGGGAGATCCCTCTGGGGGACACCACCATGCCCTTCTGCATCATCGCAGATGCGGCATACCCCCTCCGGCCGTGGCTCATGCACCCCTACACGGGCCATCTCTCCGCTAGCCAGGAGCGCTTCAATGAGCGCCTGAACCGTGCACGCCAGGTGGTGGAGCGCTCATTTGGCCGCCTCAACGGATGCTGGCAATGTCTCCTGACCCGCCTGGATGCGGGCCCCAACAACATCCCCCAGATTGTGGGTGCCTGCTGCGCCCTGCACAACCTCGTGGAGAGCAAGGGGGAGACCTTTCTGCAGGGCTGGGCCGCGGAGGAAGGCAGGGCACACGTGCAGCCACCCGCTGCCCCCAGTCGGCAGGTGGACCCAGAGGGGACCCGGGTCCGGGAGGCTCTGCGGGCCCACTTCGACCAACAGGCCGCGGGGTGAACTCTGCCCAGGCCCCCTACTGCCCGCCCCTTCCTCCCCCACACTCCTGCCCCAACGCCCACACCATGGAGCACCCCCCCCCCCACTTGTCCTGGACAAATGACAGCACGAACGTGTGGGTGAATGTAAACTTTTTTTTCCTCTTTACGAATTTTTTTTTTTTTGTAAATAAATAAATATGTGAAACAGAAACCAAAAAGGAGGGACAAACGTTCAACAAAAGCAAGATGTGCACAAATAAAACAATATACAACAACAAAGCAAAGAAGTGTGCGCCATCAACAAAAAAGAAAAGTAGGGAGGAGAACGGGGAGAACTATTTACATGGGGGGGACGGGGCAAACGGGGGCACCAAAAACAAACATTCAAACTATATACAACAAGGGGGGGGGGCACGTCCCGGGCCCCTCGCCCCTAGAGCCCAGCACTGGGCATGCCCGGCTGGGAGCCCCGCCGTGCCTGCAGTCTGGTCCGCGGCTGGGTGGGAGTGGGCTGGACAGGAAGGTACCGGCGCTGGCGAGTCTCAGGGGGCTCCAGGGGTCCCTCGGCACTGTGGCCCTCACGGGTGGGTGGTGGGGCAATGGCGGACGGCCCGGCGACGGCTGGAGCAGCTGGTGGTGGGGCTGCAGGAGCGGGCAGGGCGGGCGATGGCTCGGCCGGCGCGGCACGGGGGCCAGGTAATCAACCAGCCGGTTGAATGTCTGCATATAGGCCCCCCATGCCTCCTGGCGCCAGGCCAGCGCCCGCTCCTGCAGCTGGAGGTGCTGCTCTGACACCTCCAGCTGCCGGCGGAGGATGGCCAGCAGCTGGGGGTCCGTTGCCGCTGCCAGTAGTAGGCGCGGGGTCCGCCGTCTTGCCCTCCGCGGGGCCGGTCATTCCTCGGCCGAGGGGCTGGCCTGGAGCGAGGGTCCCGGAGGGCTCTCCGGGACAACCGAGGCCTCGCCGGCGCTCTCTTCCGGTCCTTCGGATGGTGCAGGTGCAGGACACAGAAGAGGAGGGGGGAAAGAAGAATGGAGACAGGCGTTAGTGTGGGCCCTGAGCCGTGGCCTTTGTCCCCCCCGCCCTGTGCTGCAGGTTCCCCATCCCCGTCCCCGGGAGATGCTGCTGTGATGGATGGGGTTCAGGGGTCCCCCTGCCCTGCACCCCGTCCCCTGGTGGGAGCGACTCTCACTTCACCCCGCAGGGTCTGAGAGCAGGAGAGCTTTCTTAGGCCACAGATGGCCAGTTTCTGGCAGGAGTGACAGCACCAGCTGTTGGAAGAGACAGTCCTTCTAACCCGTCGTGGGGAGAAGACCCCAAGGGGGGCCCCTCTGGGATGTAGCTTTCCCCCTCCTCTGGCTGGCTGCCTACCAGCTCTCCCTTCCCCTAGCCTCTACCTGTGGCCCCCGCCCTCGCCCCACAATTCCAAGCCAGTTCGGCTCCTCCCTCCTGTTTGCTCAGGGCAGACGTGTCACCTGCCAGCTGTAGCGCCAGGATCCTCCTTTGGCCCTGGGAGCTCCTCAGCTCCTGTGGCTCATACGTAGCCTGAGTCTCCCTTTGGCACTCCCCCTACTCCATCACATGCTGCTGCTGCTGCTGCGGGGTGTCCCACCCCCTCAACCCGGGGGCCCCTCGAGGTTCCGCTCCCCCCTGGCCCGGGGATGGGGCATGGCACTGTCATGCAGGGTGGGCGGGGGGCACGGGCTGATGGCTGCAGTGCTGTGAGGGCCATGGCCCTGGTGTCCTTGGGGCCATGGCCATGTGAGCGTGTGGGGGGCCCTGGACACATCTCTGTTACCCCCGCCCCTCAAGCCCCGGGGTGTCCACCAGAGAGGGGTACCTACCTGTGGGTCCGCTCCCACGGTCCGGACATCCCCGGGGGTCGGAGGCCCTGCTGCTGCTCCGGGATGGCAGGAGGAGGATCTGCAGGCTGGATTCGGCGGAGGAGAAGCCCCCCTCCTCCTCCTCCTCCTCCTCCTGCCGCGATGTCCCGGGGATGGCCTCCGGGGGGGGCCCCCGGGGTGCGGGGCTTGCCTCCGGGTCAGACTCCAGCTGCAGGGCCTGCTGGGGCTCGTCAGCCGAGGTGTCAAGGGTGGCCGGAGGGGAGGAGGTGTGCCGGGAGCCCAGGATGTCCCTGAGCTCCCTGTAAAAGGGGCAAGTGACAGGGGCGGCCCCAGATCGGCTGGCCGCATCCCGGGCCCGGGCATAACCCTGCCGCAGCTCCTTCACCTTACTCCGGACATGGTCCGGAGTGCGGGCAGGGTGACCCCGGGCAGCCAGGCCGTCAGCCAGCCGAGCGAACGCATCCGCGTTCCGCCTCTTGCTCCCCATTACCTGGAGCACCTCCTCCTCGCTCCAGAGCCCCAGCAGGTCCCGCAGCTCGGCCTCCGTCGAGGAGGGGCCCCGCTGCTGCTTCCCAGACTGGGTGGCCCTCTGGCTGGGCTGGCTGCCCTGGCTCCCCTTGGGCGGGGTCCCCTGGGGGCGCTGGGGGGGCTCCTAGCTCGCCATTGCTGCTCTGTGGTGGGCTGAGGGCTCTGCAGGCTGCCCGCGTGTGCAGGCTGCAGCCTGCACGTTGCCTCAGCTTCCTGCAGAGTCAGGGTGGGGGAGGGGACCTTTAAGGGGCCGCTCCACACGGCCACCAGTGAGCTGAGGGGCTGGAGAGAGTGTCTCTCAACCCCCCAGCTGATGGCCGCCATGGAGGACCCGGCAATTTCGATGTTGCGGGACGCGGATCGTCTACACTGTCCCTACTTCGACGTTGAACGTCAAAGTAGGGCGCTATTCCTATCTCCTCATGGGGTTAGCGACTTCGACGTCTCGCCGCCTAACGTCGAAGTTAACTTCGAAATAGCGCCCGACGCGTGTAGCCGCGTCGGGCGCTATTTTGAAGTTAGTGCCGCTACTTTGAAGTAGCGTGCACGTGTAGACACAGCTTAAAATAGCTTTGGAGAGTCAGAAAGCTCAAACACAGGATTCCAAACCTTGCCCTGGAATGCCATCTGATACCAGTGTGCGGGAGAAGGTCATGATGCAATTTACCCACTTCTGCACATGTTGCTGAAAAAACATGTGCACTCATCCAGTGTGCTTTGATAACATTAACAACTTTTACTGTCTCATCAAGTACATCTTTTAGGTCAAATGGCATCTTTCTTGTGGCTAGGTTCGGCTTGCGAAGCACACAATGTATTATGTTTGTGTATGGTGCTACAGCTGTAATTTTTTGCAACCCCATTATGCCTTTCCATCATTGCAGTAATGCCATCTGTGCACACACCATAACGCTGTCCCCTGTCTAAATTATTGCTTATCATAAAATAATCCACACACTTCAAAATCTCATCACTTTTCATTTTTGTCAGTAGCGATCTGCAAAATAGCAGATTCTCTCTTATTTTATCGCAGATGTATTGTGCACAAACTAACTGTTGAATCACACCTGACACATCCAAAGATTTGTCCCATCATCAGCTATATTTCCCACTTACTTAAATCCTGTTTGACAACTGGTCCTTCGTATCAGGTGCATCATCTGTGATTTACCTTTTAATGGAGTTTGTTCATACTGGCACATTCTTCAAATTATTAGCCGCTTCACCCTAGACAGCTTTTCTGACTGTGGAGGTCATGAAAGTGTGGAGGAACATTCGAGGAGGAAAGCATCCTGGCAGCTCAAGCCAGCCCTACATGGCAGGGCTCAGGGATGGAATGGCACCTCCACACCCACATCACTTCAGTGAGCCACCCAGCCTGTCTTGGGGTTGGGGGAGGGGGGTTCAGCACAACCCAAAACTGCAGCATCAGTGCATAAGAGAGATCTTCCTATACCATCAGAAGGGGTTGCCTCATACCCATTGACTCAAGAAGCAAGCAACAGCTAGCTACTGTTCTGCCTTGCTACTCCAGCCCTTCAGGGAGTGGGGCCAAATGGAAAGCAGAAATCTGGAGGGCCACCTGACCCTGTGTGCCAGCCCACATGTTATCTCTGGTTACTGGCATGTTTATGGGGCCCCTCAATTATACTGGCCTGATGGTCCACAAACCACAGGCTGAGAACCACTGATTTAAAATAATCTCTGACATAACTGGAAGAGCATTAAAGAATCTTATGATCAGTACCTCTGGCATCCGTATGCAAGTTCTGTAGTCAGTCCATATTTGCTACCAAAGCATGATATTCAGTGCCACAAATAGTCCAGAAAAGGTTGCTCATGAGTGCTGTTAGCACCATCTCTGTGCCAAACCAAGAGTGATATCTGATTAGCAGTGTAAACACTTAAGATGTGATATGATGGGAAATAGTGCTGAAGTTGGCTAGCTTCTACATTATCTATGACCTTTCCTAAGAGGAAGAGATTAGAGACAGGACTGCTGTTTGCATCAAGTGAGTTTATTCAGCACACATCAAACTATTGCAGATGTTGGAGTTACTGAGAGTACACATGCTCTAGGGACTCCACAGTGCCTTAGAGGCACCACCTTTAGTTGAGAGGACCAGAAGATACTGCAGAACTTCTAAACAAAATTCCTGGAGACTCAGAAGTTGCATGTCCTCCACTACACCCCTTTATGGGATTCAGATTACTTCTCTTTGTGCAGTCAGCCATGGCTCTGCCTTCTCCCTTTGGGACACTGTGTGCTTCAAGAGAATAGAGAGCAGAGAACTATGCAATCCTGTGAGCAAACAACTAGAATTCTGCCTGTCTTATTCTCTCTCATGCAGGGCAGACAAAAGCTAAGAAGGAATTGATGGTTTCTGTGAGCAGTGCTGACACAGGCTTCCTTGTGCTTTCAAGCACCTTACCGATGGACCACCTGAAACTCAGTCAGGAAAAGTGGGATGATTTGTCCTTTACTTCCCAACCTTTTTCACACAGAGCAGCACTGATCATTTTAAGGGTGCTCTGTCTTTCCCACAAAGTAGCAGAAAACTAATGTGAGGTACTGCAAACAGGAATTCTAATGTATCTATGATGCATTGGGGATGGGGATGCACAGGACTCCCAAATTTAATACAAGAATCACCATAACTAGAATATACTAATTTCAATGTAATGCCCCAATAAAACAGATCATCACATAAAACATCAGATTGATCTGAAGAAGTGGGTCTGTCCCACAAAAGCTCATCACCAAATAAAGCATTTTGTTAATCTTTAAAGTGCAACATTTCTGCTGTTTTGTTTTGCTGGAGTACAGACTAACACGGCTACCTCTCTGTTATGATGTCCCAATAAAGATTTGATCAACAGTAGATGTTTTCTAAGAGTTTAAATAGCAATGCTCACTAGACTATGAAGAAATACATCCTCACACACTCTAAAAGTCAGTGTGAAGGGTTTTTATGTGGATGATTAATGACATATCTCGGGTAATTCTTTTTATATACTTGTGCCTCTAATATAGCATAATGCACCTTCTTTCTCTTTTTTCTAGCTGTATGACTGAACACTTTGGTTATATGAGCTTCAATCAGTCCCCTTTCTCCTTCAACCCATCTTCTTTTTACTCTTGGAGAGAACAAAAAAATCTCCATTTATCTTTCACTCTTTGGGATCCAGCAAACATTTGGAGAGAGAAACATCCAACTGGAATTATTCCAAGTTGTTAGAGCTCCCTCCCTCCAATGTCACCTAAAGAAAGCAACTCCAGCAATATCAAACAGCATCTTTGTGTAAAAAAAAAAAAAAACCATCTCCAGAAGTGCTTTAAAAGCATCTGTGCAATTAGTCCACTGGGCAGCAGACCTCTCTAATCTGGCAAGCACATCAATCTGGAAGTGAGACAGAAGTACATTTTGCTCTGGGTATACATGGTGGCTTTTACCCTGACATATGTATGTGTAAGGATGATTCACACAGGTCTTCAGCAGGAGCGAATGAACTTGTGACCTCAGGGGGCCCTCTACCACATGAGCTAAAATCCATCTGACTCCCAGCCAAGGCTGTAGAGCAGAGACTTCACTCTCTCTTGTCAATGGTCTCAGTGCCTGTGGGGTTACATACATATATATTTGTGTAGGGGAAATAATTAAGATGTTGATATAGGTTCCATTAGCAGCAGGAGGTGCAACACTACAGAAAAAGAATAGATACTTCAATCTACTCAGAGTTAGCAAATAATGCAGCAGTGCTTCAAATCAAATTATAGCAGAGGAGGCTGTTAACTAAAACCAGCAAACAGAAGTTTGCCCAATGTTAATGAAGAATAGGTGCAAAGAAAGGGCTAAACAAAGGCTCCACATGTATCTCTATAGAGAGGAATACGTGGAAGAGAAAAATGAGTTAAGTGAACCACCCGAGCAAGTCAATAAACATTTTAGGAAGCACCTTAAAGTCTAACAAAATAATTTATTAGGTGATGAGCTTTTGTGGGACAGACCCACTTCTTCAGATCTGAAGTGAGTCTGTCCCATGAAAGTTCATCACCTAATAAATTATTTTGTTAATCTTTAAAATGCTACATGACTGCTTTTTTTTGTTTTGATAGAATACAAACTAAACACGGCTACCTCTCTGTTACCATTTGAGGAAGAGATTAGGATTTCATTAGCAGCATGGGTTTAGCCAGCCAAATACACAAAAGGGGATACTTGCTAGTATTACAACAATTAGTGCCAAATGCCAGAATAATCAGATCATAGCACTTGAGGAGACTAATTTAGAGAACTGGAAAAGCAAGGTCAAGGAACACAAGCAAAAGAAATTCTGTTTTCTCTTTCTCAGTACTGAAGTGTGACACAGTTATTTATAAAAGTACAAGACCCTCTCTGGTCCATCAGCCACAGGGTCAGAGTTATTTAAACACAGTCTGTAAAAGGCCAGTGAAGCTAGCTGGAGTCAGGAAAGCACAAATCTGGCATGAGAAAGTTGTGGGCCCTTAGGACAGTCCGGGAAAAAATCTCTTCCCATGTATTGGGGGTAAGAAGTAATGTAACAAGCAGTTCAATGACAGAGGATGAGAGTGACTATCCCAAGGATAATAAGCTATCTCCTTAGTTGGACATTTCACCTCCTTACCAGTTAACTCTCCATTTACTTTTTGTTTTGTACTATATATAAAACATGTGACAGTTAGCTCAGTTCAGGAAGAGACCAAAATACTAAAATGTTATAATTGTTAACCATTGCCTTATATTTACATTGGCCATAAATGTACAAAATACTTTACAAAACTTAATTACACTGCCCGGAGTATAACAGTAATGGCAGAAGACTTGAGAGGAGCCAAGATACAGGTATATAGATAGAAAGATAAATGGATAGATCAGTGGAGAAAAGATTCAGTGTGGTGTTATATGATTAAAATACGACCATGCAGATCATTATTGCTCAGTGCTAATGCTTAAATATTTCCAACAAATCTTGGGCAGAGTATGTCATGTAAGGTGTGTACAGAAAAGTTATGATTTTCTAAATATTATTGTCCTATTTATATGCAAGTATATTTTTATATGAAAAGTAATTAAAAAACGATGTACCTGTATTTCAAATGTGTTTGCTTCTGTAGTAACACCCACAGGATAATTTGTATCCAATCTGTCCAGAATACTGTACATAGATTATTCAAGCTATATGTCCCATCAAGAACATTTAACTTACAATGTACCATGAAAGAAGTTTATACACAACTGATGGACCTTCCTGACGAAATTCTAGCTAGAGTATGGGTAATTGGCTGACCTGACTCATCAAGGCATGTGATTAGACCACATGACACTAATTGCTGTTTTGTGTTGCTGCACTTTTCCACAAACTATGCTAAGGGCTTTGCTGGAACCTAGGTGGTTCCAGTCACATATCAGAAGCTATTAAAAGCCTTGGAAGCATCTCCGTTTTGGCTCTTTCCTGCTCAAATCACCAGACTATGGATTTTTACTAATGGTAGAATTCTAATCAATAATTTTTCAAATAATTTGTAAACAACCAGAGACTTAATGAGCCATGAGTTTATTTCAACAGTGCTTCAAGCCTAATCAAAGAATATTGCAATTGTTATATGAATCATTTGTTTGGTAAATTGGTTGTATGTAACACTCATCAAGTCTAGGGGTTGAATCTAAACTGGACAACCTAAAGAGGCTGCATTTCTGACTTCTTGTTAGCCAATGTGGTGAGATTGAAGTTTACTTTTGTTACAGGATTGGTAATAACCATAGTGTGGGGAGCATCTGTCCTAATTCTCAGCAACTTGTCCTGAACTAGGTATTCTCAGCTGTGACCCACTGAGGCACAATGGTATTCATAAACAGGGAGTTAGGGAAGGGATTTCCTGAGGACAATTCGTCTACATCAAATGGGGAAACACTTCCAAGTGTAGAGGTGTTGTGACAAAAGGCATTAATACAGCATATGAAGGGGCACTAGGGAGAAATGACTGGCATGAGCACAGAGAGAAATGGGCAATATAGGAAAATTGGAAGGCAAAAAGTGGAGGGGGCAAGATTATGCACGGCCTTATGAGTTTATGTTAGGGGGTATTTCGGCATTTACTTTAGGATTGAAACCCGTACGGTGCCAAGTGCTTCCACTGAGGACCACAGTGCCTTCAATACTGAAAGAAAAGGGAGCTGAGGGTGCTAAGGACATCTTTAAGAGGCACTCAGCACATAATGTTAAGTGTTCTTCATGTCTCTGTAGGGAAGAGACCTCAACATTGATGGAAAATGGTACTAGTAAAATTATTACAACTTCTTTTCTAATATTACATGTCTGCAAACTTGTTTGCACCTTTTCTAAATAACGAAGTGTAGCCACAAGCTGCAGAGTTCCCTCTAAGCTGTGTGTGGCCTGCAGTAGCCTAATAAGCCCTGCACAGAGCACAGAGGGGGGGAAGTCAAGAGTCAGAACCACCTTGATTACAATTTTTCTGACTTGTTGATAGCTGTTGGAGGGACGCAGGGCAGTTTTGTTCTGCTCTTTTCTTCTTCTCTGCTTCTCCTCATCTGCTCTGTGGCAAGGCCTCTCAAACTGTGCTCCACTTCATGGATTACCATTCTCCACCTGAGACAGTCTTGGCAGGGCTCTCTCAAGTGTCAACACTAATGCTCCACTTTTTCATGTGTGCCTTCAGCATGTCCCTATATCACTTCTTCTGGCCCCCAGTGCCCCTCTGTCCTTCCTCCAACTCAGACAACAAGATTTGTTTGGGAGGCACTGATCAGACATCCAAACAACGTGAGCAGTCCAAAGAACTTGTTGGTGAATGCTAATGGCTTCGAAGCCAGTCATGTTCGACTCTTCCAGGACACTAGTGCTCATGTGCCTATACTCCCAGGAAATATTTAGGATTCTCCTGAGGCAGCATTGATGATATTGTTCAAGTGCCTGGAAATGATGCTTGTATGTTGTCCAGGTTTCACATGCATAAAGGAGTGCTGGAATAACCACTGCATGGTATACTAGTTTTGCCTTGGCATAGATGTCCCAGTTTTCAAAGACCCTTTATCTCATGGGGAAAACCAGAGTTTGCACAGCTCAGACGATGCTGGATTTCTGCATCAGTACTCCATTTAGGCAGGAACAATCAGTTTCACCCACAAACAGGGAAATGGCGTTCTTAGAAGGGGTACTACAGAAAGGGATTGGGGCATCATGTGAGTTAATTGCGTAGCACTATTGGGGGGAAAAAAACACCCAAAAACAACCTGAGCATCATTCTGGAATGTAATAACAGGAATTTTATAAATGGGACACAAGTAGTAATTCTTCTGTTGTACTCTGTGCTGGTTACACATTTCAGGAAAGATGTGGACAAACTGGAGAAAGTTCAGAGAAGAGCAACAAAAATGATTGAAGATATAGAAAAGATAATGGAAGGAAGATTGTAAAAACTGGTTTTGTTTAATCTGGAGAAGAGAGGACCTTGGGGGGGAGACAGTAACAAGCAGTTTTCAATTACATAAAGTGTTGTTACAAGGGAGAAAAATCGTTCTCCTTAACCTCTGAGGATTAGACAAGAAGCAATCCTGCCAAAATGGTGGTTTAAATTGGACATCAGGGAATGCTCCCTAACTGTCAGGGTGATTATAAAGCTGAATAAACTGCATTGGGAGCTTGTGGAATCTCTGTCATTGGAAATGTTTAAGAGCGGATTAGACAAAACACCTATCATGGATAGTCTAGATAATTCTTAGATCTGCCATGAGTACAGGGGGCTGGACTATATGACCTCTCAAGTTCCATTCAGTCCTAGGAGTCTAAGAAAAAGGGTCTCTTAAAGATTGTATCACGAACTGAAAGCATACCTATAAAGAACAGGAGTCCTCAGACTTTTGGGTTTTTTTAAATTTTCTTTTGAACTCTAATAAAGCTGAAGTAATATCTCAGAAATGGACTCAGTGTAAAGAAAGAGTTCTGAGAACTTCCTACTGTAAAAGACAAAGGAAATAAAGTTGTCAATAAATGAATTACAACTTAAATGCATACCTGCATTAACAAAACTACTTATTCATAAACAAGGACAATGCCAACGGATTAACTTTAAAATTATTTTAATGATTTTATTCAGGTGTAGAAATCCTTTTGTCACTTATTATACTAGTAAATCCTCCTGGTTAGACCAGCTGGTTACTGGAGAGGAACTGGAAATAAACATGGAAAACCAGTTCGCTTTAACTTTCTGAATATTCAAATTAGGCCTGTCAAGACATTACCTTAAATGGATTTCTCTAAGTGACTGGTTTAAATCTTTTCTTCTCTTTTGGAGAATTTAGTTAAGGTTGCTTACTTTGCCCAATGATAAATGGTGTATGTGATCATTTGAAGACTGGATGGAACCTACCTGCCCTTAAACAAATTATTTTGCTCAATTATGAAGTTTAAGTATCAATAAGCTACTAAACTGTGCTCACAATAAACATGGGTAAGAATATACTTTGGTCTTAACTTACCATATGAGGACTGACCCCCCAGATACAGATCTACTCTCAAAGGTGTAATTTCTCTCTAAAGCTCTCCATGGAGAAGCAACAGAAAAGTATATAATGAAAGTAACCCATTTATCATTTGCATCAGTTTGTTTAAGGTCTTCTTTCTTCTTCTTCAATAATAAAATATTCATGGTTAAGAACTGTGATTATTTTGCTGTGTTATGAAGATGGTATACCCTGATACATGTAAAAGAACCCCTGTCACTGAAATTGGGGGGGTGGGGCTCACATGGCCAATCTGGTAATAATAGCAACAATTAGTAAGAGCTGGCCTCCCATTTTTTGTTCTATGTACAAAATATTTTTGGTATTCTTAAATGAATTTACTCACAATCCAACAATTTAGAATTACACCTCCTTTATCTCTCCCACAACTTTCTGATCAACAACATGTCATAACCAAGCTGTACCCATTAGATTGCAGAGGTAGCACTTCATTTATATGACACTTTAGTCAAATGCAGTTGACTAGGGACATTGTATTTCTGAATGCTGAAACATCAACTCCACACAATTAATACAATGAATCCCAGGTACTTTTAGCTTTCCATACTAATTCAAGCAAAATAATTAGTGTTTATTAACAGAGGAGCTGCTTATTTTCAAATGCATATATTACCTGTTTTTGTTAATACTACTGTCTCACAGCCAAACTCTTTTCTGATGAACAAACAATATATAAATATATTATATAAACTCACAAAATATGTGGAATGGATAAAACATGTAAATAGCAGAGATTTCTCACTTTGTTTGCTCTTGGGTAAAATACAGAGATGAAATATGGCTGTTAATGCCTCTATTGTTTTACAGTACTCATGAAGGGTATAATAAATCAATTTTCTACAATGTACATAAATAGAAATAAAATGAATTGAAACAATAAAAGGCAATAAAGTTAATAAAATATGTACCTGATATGTTATTAGACCATGTCAGAACTCTCTCCCACATTCTTAAACCACAATATCCGAAACAAACACAGGTTGAACCTCTCTAGTCCAGGACCCTACAGACCCAACCAGTGCTGAATGAGAGACTTAGCAGTGCCATGGAAGGTCAATATTGTCTGGCATATTACCAACACTTCAACTTCATACTGGGCTCTTAGAAGACATTGATGGGTCAATGAGAGCTAAATACCAGCACAGAACACTGACAGCCAGGACTGGTGGCTGTAAACAAACTTTACAGGATCATAGGAACTTGGCCATACACATGATAAATTGTTGTCCAGCAAACTAAAATCATCATGGATTATGGATGCTGCCAGACAAGAGAGTTCCATAGTAGAGAGGTTCAACCTGTAAGTGTCATGCTTCTTATGTAATGTATAATAAGGGCAGGGCTCTCTACATTTTTAGCACTTGGTTATAGGACAACAGGAATGTTATTTCCAGAGCCCTGCTACCAAACCAAATAAAACAGAGTGCAGGGCAAACATAATCCCCTGTCCGGTAGGGGAGGGGTGACTCCTTCCAGCTTCACCAAGCCCCGGGGAGCCGGCACCCACCCCCAGCCCTGGGGAAGAGGTGGCCACAGACACTCCTGGCCCCAAGCCCTGGGGAAGTAGCAGCTGTAGGCGTTCCTCGCCCCCACACCTAGTCCCCAAGGGCCTAAATATGGGACAATTCATCCCTTTTAAAAAGTATGTTGGGACACCTTTTTGGCATCCCAAATACAGGATCATCCCATCAAATATGGGATGGCTGATCACCCTAACAGGGTGTAATGTAGCATTTCTCACATAGTAGACAAAAACTGGATATACCATTTTGTAGTAAAATTCAACCCCAGTTAGAGCTACAACACTAGAAAGGAAGTCACTTTTGTTTTGCTGGCATTATTTTGAAGGACACCATACACTTTAATGGTATTATATTTGTTGGTCCTATTGTTGAATATTAATTGTTTTGACTGAAAAATTCACAATCACTCCTGTTTTAGATTTGTACGGCTTTATTCCTTTTCTTCTAGGTGGATACAAGCAGAGATGATGCAACTTTTTTTTTAATATATATAAAATGCAATTGAAGATACACACCCCCTGGGACTGGAAGGGACCTGGGGAGGTTATCTAGTCCAGTCCCCTGCCCTCTTGGCAAGACCAAGCACCAGCCCTGACATCTATTTGCTCCAGTCCCTAAAGGGCCTCCTCAAGAATTGAACTCACAGCTCTGGGTTTAGCAGGCTGATGAGCTACCCCTCCCCACCAATAGAAATTAGATGGCATCTATGTGCAGCACAGTGGGAGTGTTTTGCATGGTGCATCCTACCAGCAAAATTTTGAGGAGGCGTAAAGGGACTTCAAAGAAGCCCAGGCACTTTGAAGTCCCCACGGGTTAGCCATGGCTAACGCAAGCCAGCACTTCTAAATTTAACACTTTGAAGTGGGGGAGAATTAGCTTAATGAAGTGCTGCATATGCACCACAGCACTTCATTAATAATCTCCTGACACCCTACTTACCATGCTTCCTTCAAAGTTGGGAGCTAGTGTAGACACAGACAAACTGCTTCTTGTATATTTGAGTAGAATATATCTGCTTTTGCGCTGAATGTGTGAGTAGGGCCAGAAAGAATTTAACTGTTTTCTGATGAATGTATTATGTAACATGTCCTGGTAGAAACACAGCTTCTGTATAATTTGAATTTCTTTGTATTACATTCTAGAAGCATGCTTCTGAGATTTGATCAAACAAAATGTGATCAAAGTTGCTCTCACTAAAGACTTTGGCCAGCTTTGAATCAGGTCTCTGTGCTGCTGGTAGAATGCACCATGCAAAAGACTCCCACTGTACTGCATGTAGATGTCATCTAATTTCTAAACTTCCACTGACTTCAGAAGAAAATTGAGGTGCAGTATCATTGAGCCTACTTGTATCTAGAGGTGCAGGGGGTGCTGCGGCACTCTGGTATGAAGTGATTTTCAGGTATACACTGAGGTTACAGTTTGGTTCCATGGCTCTCAGCTCGCCTACTAGGAAAAAAAAAAAGTTCCAGCATCTCTGCCTCTATCTGCCTAGAAGGAAAGGAATAAAGCCATACAAATCAAATTTGGAGGAGTAAAGGGACTTCGAAGTAGCCCAGGCACTTTGAAGTACCTGCAGGTTAGCTGCGGCTACATGCAAGCTGGCACTTCAAAGTTTAACACTTCGAAGTTGCTGCAGGGGAGAATTAGCTTAATGAAGTGCTGCATGTGCACTGCACCACTTCATTAATAATCTCCCGACTCCCTACTTATTATTGACCCCTTAGAAGTTGGAAGCTAGTGTAGACACAGCCTATGTGTTTCACACACAAAAAATTATGACCTATTCCCGTAAATACTTCCAAATAAAAAGATGCCAAATGAAAATATTTACTTACATAGTTTTTATACTACAAGACCTAAAAATCATACTCCTTAAATACTGCTGCATTGTCAATGGGAGACATTAACAATAAACCATAATGTTGTCTTTCTACAGGAAATTACAGCAGTTTGAGATATTTACTGTACAGTGCCTAATGGAAACTTCATTGCAACTAAAATAACCATGCTTTATAAAACAGTTTGAATGCAGAATAGCCTCAACACTTGCAAAATATGCTTGGCACTTCAATAAAACATCACTTTACTGGAAACTGGTAATTGTATGAAGGTTATCATCATCTGAACACTAAAAGAAAATTTGGAAGGGAGTGAATCTTTTATTTGTCATTAGTTGGGAGCAAAGATGGTGTTGCTCTTGAAATAATCATAACTTTTACAGAATTAATTCAACTGCAAGGCATTTTTGAAGGGCTAGAGTGAAAATGAGAACTGGAACTAAAATCACTTGTTTACTTCTGTTTACATAGCACCTGCCTCTGATTCTGCTTTGTTAAGGTACCACTGACAGCTCAGTGAAGTTAAAAAAAAAAAAAACACATCAGAAGTAAAATGACAGTGGCAATTTCACAACTATATTAAAGCCCAGACAAGTCCTTAAGAAACCTTTGGTCAGACATTTTCAAAGTATCCCACTGAGCTTTAGTCACCATCTTGACATTCATTACGTGAGAGACAAGGTGAACAAGGTAATATCTTTTATTTGATTAGCTTCTGCTGGACAGAGAGAGAAACTTTCAAGCTGACACAAAACTCAGAAGCATCTCTCTTTCACCAGTAGAAACTGGCCCAATAAACAATATTACCTCACTCGCCTTATCTCTCTAATATCCTGGGACCATCACACCACTAGTGACACCGCATGTTGACATTACATGATATTTATGGTAGACTCAAAGTTAAGTCCCTGCTTGCAGCTCTGAAAATGCCCTGAAATGTGCTTCTAAATCCCACACATCCCTGGCTGATAGAACACAGAAAGTCAAATTTCCCTTTTTCTTTTTTTTTTTTAAATAAAATGTTTAGTGCTAATTAATGGGTGCCAGACTGACAGCCTTAGAAACTAAAAGCATGTCAAAATGCGCAATACTGCACAGCAAGCTGAGGTGAAAACCTACAATACTCCTGCGACGTACACTCACCATCGGTGTGGACCCTGCTGTTACTGCACACAAAGCTCCAAAGTGCACAGACTCATTGCACACCAGCAGTACATCAGTACTCACTTGGGAATTCCACAGATTACCACTGGACCTTACCAAGCACTAACAGCTTGTTTAGATAAGCCATAGAGTCTATGGTCCACACAGCAGAGAGGACACAGTGAGCAGCATCCTCACAGTGCCCAAGTAATGAAACCTAAGGACAGGACAGGACTGGTTGGGAATTTTCCATCAGTAAATGCTGATTCTTTGACACTGAATTTTTTCACAAATGTTTAAACCAAATTATTTTGGAAACAAAGTTTTGAAATTGTCAGAATATTTTGTTTAAACATTTTCAAGATGGAAAATTCCAGGTTTTGGGTGTGAAATGACTTTTTATTTTGAAATTAAAATTAATTCTGGTAAAATATAAAATAAAAAACTATCAAAATAAAATGTTATCAAGTGCCTGAAAGCCATTTTTTCCCCTGGATTTTTCCTGGAATGTGGATATGGGCTTTTTGGGAAGTGAATTTTTAAAAATGTCTTAGACATGTTTCCTCTCCAGCTACCCTGAAGAAGCAGGAGTAAAAAGGCAGCTCATTCTCCAAGTCCATACAGTCCTTAATCTCCCACTGAGACTATCAAGAATGATTCCAAATCAGATATAGACTTCTATCACTGGACCTAACCAGGTTATTCACAGAATCACAGGCACATTCTCATGTTCCTCAACTAACAACATATATGCCACCATGTGCCAATAATGTCCAGATGCTTTGTATATTGGACAGACTTAAAACTCCCTTAGACAAAGAGTTAATGGGCACAAAACAGACATAAAAACACTCCTGATCCACAAACCTGTTAGCCGGCATTTTAATGGAGTGGGCCGTTCTCTTAATGACTTAAGAGTTTGCGTGTTACTGAAGAAGAATTTTCACAACACTCTTGAAAGAGACACTGCCGAACTCTCTTTTATATTCAAATTCGACACATTAACATGTGGTTTGAACCGGGACAGGAATTTTCTGAGTCACTATGGGGCCTCGTTTGCATACTTGGCTTAATCCAACTCTTGTCTCC